>NC_137049.1:18315931-18355931 GCF_032717465.1 Coenobita brevimanus | reverse complement strand
TTTTCTTTGCTAATTCCTCTTTCCATCTTTTTCATCCTCTTCTTTCCTACAAATTGTTCTGTATTATATATTTTCTCATTTTCCATTTTTTTGTCTGCTAATTCATCTTTGCGTATATTTTATTTTTTTATTTCTTGCGTCTTTTCCTTTATCTGAATTTCTTTTCCATATTTGTGTGCTGTGTATAACTCCAAACCTCTGTGTTTTTAATTTTCTTTTTTTTTTCTACCCACTTCCTTTTGCATAATTTAATTTTCTTTCTTTATTGTGTAACATCTCGGGACCATTTTTCTTGCTGGCGTCCTTGTTTGTCATTTTTGCTTCTCTCATGTACTCTCTTGGGATCCTGTCTTTTTTCTTTCTTTCCTTGATTACTTTTCTCTTCACATTTCGTATCATTTCGCTTTTCGTTTCCCAAATCAGCCTCATCTGTTTCTCCTCTCTTTACTTCCTCTTTTCTTCTTTCCTCTTATAAAGTCTTCATTCTTGGTTTCCTTTGCGTGCTATTTTCTCTCTCTTCCTACTCCTATTTTTAACACACGTTATCGCTGTCTCCAGATTTATCACATGCAACAAATTGTTTCTGGGTCTCCTGTCTCTTGTTTATTTTACGTTTTTTAAAGTGCTTCCCCCATCTCTCTCTCTCTCTCTCTCTCTCTCTCTCTCTCTCTCTCACACACACACACACACACACACACACACACACACACACACACACACACACACACACACTTTCTGTATCCTACGCACCCTGTCATTAGAGAAGAAAAAAAAGTCTTAATGATGATGACAATGATGACGATAATGATGTTGATAATGATGGAGCTAATGAAGAAAATGAGTTGGAATGTAATTTTGCTTTTTCCCTCATTACCATCAAAGCCACTTAATTGTTCCTTTTTTTAATGCACATCGGACCCTTCCTTTTTGCATAGGCTGGTCTCTTCATTTTTATATATTTTTTCTGTTTCTTTTACTTTTTCTAATATTTTACTTTTTTCAGTTTTTTTTTCTTCAGCTTCGACTTCTCTTTTCCACACTTTTAAATTTCTTTTCCCTTTCCCTTTTCTTGTATTTGTACTCTCTCTCTCTCTCTCTCTCTCTCTCTCCCGTCTTGGCCATCTTCAGCCCCTCTCTCTCAAATCCGGCTTTCATCTTTTGCATAGTCTCTCCTTTATCCCTTTCTCACTCCCACGCTTTTCCTTCACTCCATTCTCCACATTATTTTCCTTCGTTTTACTTATTTTATCTTTTATTATTCTTGTCTGTCTGTCGTTCTCTGTTATTTATTTGCCTGTCTGTCATTTTTTTCGTTATCTGTTTTTCCTTCGCACCACTTCCCCTCCCCTTTTCTTCTGTTCTTCCATTTTCTTTTTAGCTTTTCCTTTCTTCATTCCACTATTCTAGCATTTTGTTTTATGCTCTGCCTGTTTTTGTCTCATTGGTCTTACCGTTTGTTTTTCAGGCTATTTTTGGTATACTCTTCTCTCTACATTCGTTTTGCCATTCTTTCCTCTCGATCGTTCGCATGATTATCTTTCTCCTCTTTTCATCTCTCTTACATGTTCTTTCTCGTCTCTTCCATTCTTCTCCCTCTGTCACTCCTCCTCCATTCCCTTCCTTATTCTCCCCCTCTTATACCTTATCTTGTTTTTTACCTCATCTTTTCGTATCCTCTCTCCCCTCCCTCCATTCCATTTTCCTCCTCTCTCATCTTTGACCACGTCCCTCCCTCTTCTTCTCACAGCAGTGATGATAAGCGCGTCCATCCTCTCCTCTCCTCTCCTCCTCTTACAGTAGCGATGGTAAACACTTATTTTCTCTCCTCTCCTCTCCGCTTTCTCATCTCCTCTTCTCTTTCCTCTCCTCTCCTTTCCTCCTCTCCCGGGTCTGATAGTAAACGCTACTCTTCTCTTCTTCTCCTCTTTTCTTCTCTTCACGTCTCTTCTCTCCTCTTCTCTCCTCTCCTCTCCTTTCCTCTCCTCTCCTCTCCTCAAATCCCCTCCCCTCCCCTCCTCTCACAGTACTCCTCCCTCCTCTCCTCTCTTCTCTCCCCTCTCCTGTCTCTTCTCCTCTCCCCCTTCCTGGCCTCTCCTCGTCCCCTCCCTCGCCGTAGCGGTGGTATTATAGATAAGGGTAGTGTGTTCCTGAGACTGAGGGAAGCGGGGAATCAGAAATCTCTCCTTTGGAGATTTTGATCTTTAATTCTCTCCCTCTCTCTCTCTGGATCATGGTCTCTCTTTCTTGCTCGCCTTCCTTCCCCCCCTCTCTCTCTCTCATCTATATATATATATATATATATATATATATATATATATATATATATATATATATATATATATATATATATATATATATATATATATATATAACTGCATTGATTCGGTTGCAAGCGTACTTGTGTCGTCACGTGTATTGAGCTTGAGTAACAGCCTTGGCGGACATTTAAATGATTGCTGGTAATAATATTCTTTCCTGTGTTTGCAAGCATGTGCACTGTGCTGGCTATTGTATAGGGAAGAGTTACCGTCCAGCCATGATTTCCTCCAAGAAGGCCAGGAGTCCTCAGTACACATTATGAAATGATAGATACACACATACAGACCCGTCCCTTCTTCCCTTTCATTTTGCGTGTGTGTGTGTGTGTGTGTGTGTGTGTGTGTGTGTGTTTTATGTTTATGAGAGAGAGAGAGAGAGAGAGAGAGAGAGATATTGTGTGTGTCAGTCATCTCAGGCCATATGTTCCTCTCTTCCCTCACTATCATTTTCTTTATATTGCTGTCCATCAATCATTCTTAACCTAACCATCCCACCGCCCATTCTCTCTCTCTCTCTCTCTCGTAACAAGGAGAAAAACAGTGCTATATATCGTTTTATTAAGATTACAATGTCCTCTGCACAGCACCATATAACACGACAGTTAGACCAGAAACAGACAGGCAAAGCTCCTCTCATATAAGGCATTGGACGGGAGGACTTAAGATAGGCAGCTGAAAAAAAATCCTAAGTTGATAGCAGGAATGGAATATAAAGTAGGCAGTATTTTGAGGTGCTTGAAAACTCCACTTTATATCACTACACTTCACTGATGTTTTTAGTGGAAATTATTGTTCATTTACAGCTTATTTTCCTCAGCATAGTGACGACAAACGACTTTGCTTTGACTCTGCGTGCCTTCCTCAGCACTTCTTGTAGACTATTGACATATTCTTGCGTTAATCTCATTTTACAACTCAGCATTCGTTATGCATAAGTGAGAAAATAAGTCTAGTTTAAGTGAAAAGAGTGTAGGCTTGATAAGAGGTATGAAATGAAAAGTTGAAGCTAAAAAATCATCAGACGTAGCAAGGGTGGAATAACTAACTTACAAAACAGATATGTCAGAAATAAATACACCTTTGAACCAAGAGAATCATTTTGTCCAGCGCACATCACATTAAACAATATGACAAGTATGAGCACAGGAACAGACAGGGGGATCCACTCGAGTGTAAATTGTGTGACAGGGAGGATTGTAGGTAGACCGATGGAAATTTATGTGGCAGCAGTATATAAACTCGTAAATAACTGTCACTGTATTGAAGAGGTTAGAACGTTACCATAACGGGTTCACTGATTCCAAACCACTTTCAACTAGGCTAATGGTCAGGTGTGATTTGATTGGGGGGGGGATGATTTCAGTAGTAACCAAGGAGACTCATCCCACCACATAACTAAGGCTCATTGAATTATAGTGGCCCAGTTCCATCAGATGAAAACAATCCAGATAGAGGCAATATGACAACTGTGACCACAGGAACAGACAGGGGATACAATGGAGGTTAAATCATGTCGCGGGGAAGATTACAGACAGACACAAACAGACAGACAGATAGAGAGACAGACAGACAGACAGACTGATAGGTATACAGACAGACAGACACGGGCAGACAACCCTGCAACCTATCGTGACGAACAAATAAATATTACATGGCACTGATTTATTGTGAGAGAGGCGAATATTGTTGAGACGACCGGATATATCAACAGTGTGTCTGTCTACAATGTCGCTTGTGTGTGTGTGTGTGTGTGTGTGTGTGTGTGTGTTTTAGATCAGGTTTTTAGATCATATGCTTATATGATTAGAGGCTCATTTCTTCAGACTAGTTATATATATATATATATATATATATATATTAATCCTCTATCAGGAAACTCCCTCGTACCTTCTCTTTACCATTGTATTTCTGAATATGGCATACTGATGTTCTCGTAGGGAACTCCGTACGAGTAGCTGCTCCTCCTTCTCTTCCTCTTCCATCATTTACGTGGGGCGCTAGGGATCTAAATACTGGGACAGGAAAATAGAAAACCTGAATAGCTACCAATTAGTCTCCAGCAAAATGGAATACATTTTTTTTTTTTTTTTGGGGGGGGGAGGACGAGATAATGAGGCATTTGGAAACAAGGTATTCCATCCCCGTAGACATCATTGAAACACCATATTAGGGCTCTGTACTTTCGCATCTGTCAGGTTCTTTTGTACTTGTTCACACATTCGCTGGCTTTGCATCCATCTTATTGGCCTTACACACCCGCGTCTACCCTCAGGCTTACTCATATACACCCTTTTCACTGCCTCATTCACATACATTTTATATTTGTAACCATACCATCTTAGCACAGCCGTCAACACTTTCAGTAAATAAATTTGATAGGATGAAACTCATTACTTATCTCATTACTCGCTTCATCACAAACTCAGCACCCGTCTCAGCCACTTAAATCAACTTTCGCCTTAGCACTCAGCACTCCGAGTCTAATTAGCCATTCCTCTGGCTTTTTCCGGGGTTGGTCTTGACTCAAACGGTCCCTCATCTTGGGTTCCGCCTAATCAGCGTTTGAACTTAAGATCGATGCGGCATTCATCTAGAAAGTAACCCCGATTAAGGGGCGTATTCCTGGTGACATGGAAGACTTCGTTGCACCCTATCCTTAGCGAATTATTTTACGTATTACACCTAAACATTCTGTGGCATAGGAGGCTTCTGGCACCTCTTGCTTAGCGATTTAGTTTGCAAATTACACCCCAAAGTATTTTTTTATGTTATTTGTGTCGTTTTAATATCGACATAGTTTGCATCAGTTAAATACGAGGGGGTATTGAAATGTAATATGCAGAATAAGTCTCTAAAGAAAAGTGTCACGAAATCACCAAAAGGCACTTTGAATTTGACCCTAAGATTCATAATACAGTTGCCAGCAAAAGTTTCTGTTTTCCCCCTGAGATGTTTATCTTCCTTCAGTTATACGACTGACTGACAACAGTTAACTTCTTTGCTCAACTACTCGTTTTCATACTTGGTCCTCATGAAGGGTACAATATTGGAGATGGAAAAGAACTCATACGGGCAAAGGACGTGCAATCTTCCTTTCTGCTGAGACCAGTCACGTTGGTAAATCTCTAGCTGAATATGAAGTTGAGAAAGCTGAGGACGATCCTTTGGCGGCAGCAAGAATTACACTTTAAAAAATGACGCAGAAGGAGTATTATGCAAATCACTAAATTTACATTATCTTAGACCTTCAGCTCATACTTCATCTCGGTTACGAAACAGCATTCACATTCACTCGTGTACAGTACTAGTGAGAAATATGATGATGATGATAATGAAAATATAGGTTACATGAATAACTACTTGGTCTACCCTGTGTATTACTGGGATTTAGATTAGGATGATGATGACGACGACGATACAAAGAAGAAACGTAAAAAATAAAAACAGAAAACAACAAACAAGAAGAAAAATAATAGTGAGGCGGGCAGCCCATCCCCCTGTCAATTTCAGCTGTCTTAACTCTGTCTATTTTCCCCTTCCTCCTCCCAAACCCTTTCCTGGTCCTTCGTTTTTTCAGTACGATGACGCTTCTTAGGTTTTATTTATGCTGCCGTCAGATAAAACTATACTGTAAAAAAGGTGTGTGTGTGTGTGTGTGTGTGTGTGTGTGTGTGTGTGTGTGTGTGTGTGTGTGTGTGTTGTTATCTTGTTGATGGAGCATGGTGTCGGCTGGGTTGGTTGGTGGGTGAATAGGTGGGATGAGTGGATAGGTATGTGGGTAGGTGGGGCAAGTGGGTGTGTGGGTAGGTGGGTGAGAGGATGGATGGGTGGATAGGTGAGAGGGTGGTTGGGTGGGTAGGCAGGTGCACAGGTGGGTAAGGTTGGTGGATATGTAACTTCCCAGAGGACAAGACAGGAGATGGACTTATGTTGCAGTTTTATATTGTAGGAAGGCCATTTTATAGGGGGAGGGTATAAATGAAGGCTTATTCCAACCCTTTTATATCAAAAAGTCTCTCCTCAATTGAATAATATTTTGTGTATACAGCAAACACTAAAGAATAAGAGTCCTGGACGTGCTGGAAAATGTGTGTAGCAGTATCTTGAGATGGTTTGGACATGTGGAGAGAACAGAGCATGAGAGATTGGCTGGGAAAGTGTATGTGAGTGACTAGATGGAGAAGAGGAGAGGGAGACCGAGGATGAGATGGGGGATGGGATGGAGAAACATAACTGAGGGTAGTGTGAGATGGAGATACGGCAGCCAGATGGCCAAGAACAGGCTGGTAGTGACTTGTTTTTTTGCCACACCTTCCACGAGTAAGGTATTTGGCATCAGGTAGATAGACTGGTAGAATTAGATATACCGTACGGGTATATAGATAAATTGTATTAGGTCAGGTAGATAGATAGATAGAATTAGATATAGATAGATTAATGGTAGGAGGATCTTGAATTTGGCGCTCTGTCGTCATGTTTTTGTTTTTTCTTGCAGGGAACAATTAACAGGCTCCTGGCCTTTGGTTCCTTCTTCCTTGCATTAAAAAAAAAAAAGTCATTGGACTGGCACGAACAGTTGAAAGAAGGAAAAGAATTCAGTTTTATTTCTGGTTGTAGGAGTCTCGTAATTAAAAAAAAAAATAGTTCTGTGTAGAAGCAAATTTTGTGCCTCCATAATTATTACGTCCTACTTTGGGTAAAAGAATGAAAAATTGTAAAAACTCACTTGAATACCTACCTTTTAATTGCATTTTTTTTTTTTGATAAGGGAAAATTGGGAGAGGTAGAGGTAGTTTTGAAATATACTCCTACAGGATATATATATTTTTTTTTAATATATCTTTATGTTCATCCATCCACCCATCGATCTTTCTGTCTGTCTGTCTGTCTATCTGTATCTATCTATGTCTACCAATTATTGCCTCATGCTTCTTCATGCAAGTGTTGGCCTTGACATAACGACTTCCAATTATTTCTGTCCCTACTCATTAACGACCCCTCCTCCCATCACACACCAGCCTTTGTCATTCTCTCTCTCTCTCTCTCTCTCTCTCTCTCTCTCTCTCTCTCTCTCTCTCTCTCTCTATCTATCTATCTATCTATCTATCTCTCTCTCTCTCTCTTCTCCACCCTGGAACGTATTATTTTGAGGGGCTCGGTTAACGTCTTCCTTTTCGACCTGTTTCGTATAGTTTGTTGGGGATTTTCTTACACGTTTTATGTCTTATTTTTACCCTTAAAGTTTCCTCTTAAATAAAATCATATGATGGAAGAAAGAACAGACAAGAAGAAAGATGTTATCCTGTTCTAGTATTTCTTTCACTTTGCCTAAAATATCCATCTTTCCAAATTGCATGCCGAGTTGTAACAATAGATTAACTCTAAAATATGATACTATTCGAGGGTGTAGAGCGGAGGAACTTTTTTTTCCCCCCCCCACTCACATATATTAAGTCGCAAAAGGACAAAAATCTGGGTCAAATTAAGATGAAAGAACGGTCGTGACGGGGAAAATGCCGTTGTTTCTAAGCCATTCACTACAAATGAAGGAAAATATGGGCCAGGTTAAGGTGGAAGAACTATCGTGAAGGGGTAATTTGAGGTTATTTTTAGACAGTTCACTGCTATACGGCTCCCATAAGCTGAGCAAGATCGCGTGACGGTAGCAACAATAAAATATAAAGAAAGACGTCCTCATACGGAATGGGAAGTGGGATTGGGGGAATATATAGCGTGGACGTAAATGCGCCTAAAAAAGTGTCGGTACTGAGAGAGAGAGAGAGAGAGAGAGAGAGAGAGCAGTTATGAAATACTGCACTGTACTCTTCGTCCTGTAGTGCTTCGTTATTTTCTATTTTCTGTTAACTGTTACGAAACTCTGGACCCTTTGGCTGAGATGAGGACACTTTTTAACGTCAGATGACTATTCTGCACATCATAGAAGTGTTATGAAGTACTTTATTATTATTATCATTATTATTATTGTTATTATTTGATTATTTTCTGCAGTCATTCCTTATATTATCTTTTTCTTTTTTTACTAAACCAAGAAATGTTTAATTCAACTTAGAGAGACTTTTCTGGGTGAAGAGGTGAAGGACTTAAAGTATTATTATTTTGCCTTGAAGTTACTGTTATTGCTACTGTTACTTAGATTTATCAGACTTACCATAGCGAAACATAAAGAAAACTATCGCTCAGAGCCAATATTGTCAAGTGTAGGGCTGCCGATAATTCCTGGGTTGACTGTTAGTACTTAATATATCACTGTAATGCTGCTTTTTAGATCGAAGCTTTGCAAGAAATAGCCATACACACGAAATATGTCCTTCGCACCACTGTAGTATGGAATTCCACAAAAAATGTGTTATTGAATCTTATAAATTTACAGAAAATATTATACATAGATCCTGATGTATGACCGCCTCCTGTATCCATGCTCACCTCTCTCGTTGGAATGAATATCTTTACTGAACGAACCGGCAGGGAGGAGACATTTGTTAGCATATAAAAGGACATACTACAAGTGTATATGGCCGCCACGACTTTAGATTTCTCGCCCTTGATATTATATAATGTTCTCCTATAGTTATACCTTCCCTCTCGTTGCGAGGGATGGGTGATGTATGTTGTAGACTATTCATGTGTATATATCACTAATTCCTGACTGTGTGGATCAATAGGTATAAAGTTAGATGCAGCCAATAAACTGAGCGCCTTTAACGGTGAGACAAGGGGTGAGATATAGACGATTGTATGGCCTCGTATATCACTTGGAGCTGTACAGGAGCGGACAGATAGCCACTTCTTATAATTTATACTCTTTAATATCGTTGTAGGGAGAAGGGACTGTAGTGCTTCCCTTCAGATTAATAGCTACATACAAATTACACATTTACGGATATACATGCGTGCTGTAAACGTTGCTCTTTGCTGGAATGGTGCGGTAGGGGGTAAGACGTGGACGGTTATATTAATACACACACACACACACACACACACACACACACACACACACACACACACACACACACACACACACACACACACAGAGTCAAGTATACAACATGCTGCCTTAGGTGAAAAAATGTAAAGCTAACATATCTCCAGGTATACTCACTTTCCCAATATACCTGGACAGACGGTGGGTATATAAAGTGCTGTGTGCTGTGTTGGTGAGGCAGGGGTGAGATATTGACCACTGAGCTGAACCACGGATTAAACTTGCATTCCGGCGTGGGCGTAGGGGGTGTGGCTGCGAATTCTCGCTGTTCTTACTATACTACTGCGGAACAGGAGAAGGGAGAGAAGGAAGAGGGGAAGGAAGGAGAACAGAAGGATGAAGAGAGAGAGATGGAGGGGAATGGAACAAAGACGGAACGATAAAGAAAGAGAAATGGGAGCACAAGGAAGGAGGAGGAGGTTGAGGGAGAGGTGAACGGGAAAGGGATAAATGGAGAAGAGAAAGAGCCGTGAAACAAGGAAGAGGAGAGAGATAAAAGAGAAGGCGCGATGGAAGGAAAAGGGAGAAGAGAAGAGAGGGGGATGGGAGTGAGAGGAGAATGAGGAGAAAAAGCGAGACGGAATACGAAAATGGAAGGAAGCGAGGAGTGAAAGGGAGAAGGAAAATTAGGGATTAATAAAAAATATGTGAAGAAAGGGGGGAAAGGAGAGACACGAGGAAGGGAAAAAGTGGAGAGAAAGGAGAAAAACAAAGGGAAAGGGAACTGAAAAGTGAAAGGAAAGGGGTGATTGGAAAAGTGGGGGAGGAGAAGGTGAGGAAGACATTAGTAAAAAAAGAGAGAGAAGAGAGATAACTGAAAAGTAAGAAAAAAGAAATGAGAAAATCAGAGAAGAAAGATAAAGATGAGTAGAACTGAGAAAAAAAGACTGAGGGAGTGAAAGAGCGAACAAGCGGGAAAGTGTAGGAGTGAAGAGTATAAGGAAAAAGTTAGAAGGAGAAATGAGAAGAAAGAGAGGGAAGAGAAAGTAAGGAGATGAGACAGGAGGAGGAAAGGAAGCAAAGATTAAGGATGAAAGGAAGGCAGGAGTGAAAGCGAGAGATTAGTGGAAGAGAGAGAGAGAGAGAGAGAGAGAGAGAGAGAGAGAGAGAGAGAGAGAGAGAGAGAGAGAGAGAGAGAGAGAGAGAGAATAAATTGACTTTAATCCAAATATGGCCAAGAATTGTATATATTGAACGTAGTACAGTTCTGGGTTCAGCTGAGCATAAATGCCTCGCAGCAGCGGAGCAGTCAGAATTGAACGGATACCCAGATGGATCTGAGAGAGAGAGACAGAGACAGAGAGAGATTATGACATATCAGACGATAACAAAGTAGGCTTTCAAGTTTGAGAAAATCATCATCATCATCATCATCTTCAGCGTCTTGCTCCCTTCTGTAAACTCCCGAACTAGGGATGGTTTTTCATCCATAGTGATGATCATATGTTACACTAAAAAAATTTTGTTGAAGCCTTTTTTTTTTTTTTTTCTAACAATAACAACAATGAATTTCTTTAGTTTTTGCTTCGTATTTATGAATTGTTTACGTTTTTGTTTTTATAGTCGAAGGTTTCTTGAGGTGTAGATTTTTTTACTTAGTATTGTGGATTATTTCATATATTCTTTTTATTTATTTTATTTATTTATTTTTCAGGTAGGGTGCCTACTGGCACATACTCTTCCCGCCTGTAGAGCAACCCAACCAACATGTCAACAGGATCGCCGGTGGTGAGTGTTGAAATTTGGTTCGTTGATAGTGCGCTGGGGATGTTAGGCTTTTAAAATATTACCACGAACACCAGTAATCGTTTTCCTCGAGTCTCACCCTCAGGACGGCAGCATCGTGCGTCCTGGTGCGGGTGCCTGGCTTGTGAGTGTCTGGAGTCATCACAGGACTACCTAGGAAGTCTAAAGGGTAAGGTCTTAGAGCGTACTACTAAAACTGTGATGGCGAAAGTGTTAGCAAGTTCTGAATTTAGGACGATGAATTCTGAAACATGTGATGATGATAGAGCATGTCTGATCTTTATGTAACATTGCTGACGAAACCCTGTAATGTGGGACGCAGACTAATTACAGCCAACAATTGCAGGTGTTCCACAATTGCCATAAAGGATTAGGAGCATGCTTACATTTTAACTCAGTTTTAATGATAGGGCTATTAGTCATAACTTGTACCATTGTTATATATATATATATATATATATATATATATATATATATATATATATATATATATATATATATATATATATATATATATATATATATATATATATATATATATATATATATATATATATATATATATATATATATATATATATATATATATATATATATATTGTGTGGAGAGCAGAGTAATATAGAAAATAGGTCCTGGGGATGAAGGGGTTAATAAACGAAGCATGAGGTTAGGTCTGGAGTCGGTCTCTCTAAGCCTCTGTTTCTAACATTTAGGGAATGATTGTTTTCGCCGGTATTGGCACGACATTACTTTCTCTTGCTCCGTGAGAGAGAGAGAGAGAGAGAGAGAGAGAGAGAGAGAGAGGAGGGGGGGGCGTACGTGGGTGCGATGTGGTGTGATGTGATGTGGTGTGTGTGTGTGTGTGTGTGTGTGTGTGTGTGTGTGTGTGTGTGTGTGTGTGTGTGTGTGTGTACTAGTGCACTAAATAACGAAAAAATTGTAAGCAGGCACAAAAACTGAGAAATCGGGAAGATATTAGCTAAAAGGAAAAAGAACAAAATGTTGAAGCATAGCATGTGAACATAAACATAAAAAATGAAAATAGCAGAAAAAGCTCAGATAACAAGTGAACAGGCAAAACCCACAGAAAAAAAACGTGAAATAAGCAGAAAGGGGGAAAAAATATCAGGGAAAGTGGGAGAAAACTAGAATCCGTGTGAAAATGTAATGAAAGTTAGGAAGACCAAAATAACTTGTGCCCAGCTGACCCGGTCCCCTATGACGTCATCAGCTTAAATATGTAAACAAAGCGCGGCCATCTTGAAATACTAACACCCACCCCAACTCGATGCTCCTCTTCAATTTTCCGCTAATTCCGAGAGAGAGAGAGAGAGAGAGAGAGAGAGAGAGAGAGAGTTCATGAATACAAACATTATACAAAAACCACTCAGACTTTCCGATCCACACAAAATGGCTTCACCTAAATCACTGAAGGCAAATTTCTCGCTCACAAAAGCTCGAGGAAGGACAATACAATCTGGGACAAAAGTTAGCCCACTGTTCTACTGCGTCTCCTTCACACTTGAGGCATGACTCTCACTTTCCCTCCCTGTCACATTATGTCAGAACTACTAAAGATTCATTAGTATTGTAATTTGTGGGAAGAGGCACATCGTATACTCTGTCATGGCTTATCCAAGACAAGAAAGATTGCAGTAGAAAAGGTATAATATTACGTTAACATTCGTTCTCGACTGGACAGCATAGAGTTCTTCCCCCTTATTTCATACTCTCGCCATAAGCCCTGTCGGGAGATATGTAGAGACAACACTGGTGGAATCTTCTTATGAACTGTGAATAGTAGTACTGAAAACGAAATTTCAGATCGCTGAATAAGTTATTGATACCTGTGGATGGTAGTACTGTCAATGAATTTACTTATCACTGAACAAATAAAATAATAATAATAATAATTATAACGGTAGCAAGTGTAGTATTCAGAACCAAATTAACAATCATGTAACCTTGATCCAGTGGTAGCGATAAAAGGTCGTACAAAAAGCGAAATTTACAGTCGTTGTACCCCAATTTATTGTTTGGCAACGGTAAAATTAAATATTAAATTTTGCCGATCAGTTGACTTTGAACTATGGGTAAGAGTGTTCCTCAAAATCGCGGGACTTCTGTTTATATTACTGAATCATCCTTAGAATCATCCTGGGTATTAATTCCACTGAAAGGGTTAGGATTAATCGGAGTAGATAGAAAAGCAGCATGTAATTCTTGTCCCATGTTCTTGTCAGTATAAGAAGCTCTCTAACACCTCTTCCTAAGTTAAATCCGTATCTGGCACGCTAATGTATTCTTTTGCGTTAATTATGCAAACCTGTTAAAAGGTTTGGGATAATACCCAAGGGGCTGGTGAGGTGTAAGGTGTATAAAAATCACCAAGGAAGTGGTACTAGAAGGCCCTCTAACAACACAATAAAACCTGAGGATCCTGGAATTTTTATATGAAAGAAAAGACTCAGAAGCAATCATATTCCCAGCTCCCACGACACAATTTCACGAGGGCGTATCTGTAATTAAAGGTGGCAGTATCGACCTTACATGCACGAGGTTAGTATACTCCAGTGTCTTGACCTCCACCAAGAACCTGGGCTGTTATTAACTCAGGGTCCTAGCCAGTGTTGTTTCCATAGCAGTAAGTTACTATGATTATTTTTCTAAGATGCGTGAGCCAAATCAAGGAGAGGCTCTGTCCGTCTGTCTCTCACTGACGACATTCAGACTTGAGATTTTTCACTCGTCGACTTTAACGGCTTAAGCTAAGACAGCCACACCACATCACACAACACACCATACCACCCTCGTACACCCCTACACAAAACCACCTTCCCACACCACACGACACCATACCACCCTCTCACACCACTACACACCACCACCATACCACACCGCGATACCACCCTTTCACACGACACAACATACCATACCACCCTCTCACATCACACAACACACCATATCACCCTCTCACACCACACAACACACCATACTACCCTCTCACAACACACCATGTTACCTTATCTCACCACTACACAAAACCACCCTCCCACATGACACCACGCTAACCGAAGGACCATGCAGCTCCTGCATCAAATACTGTTTTATTTTCTTTATTAATCACTCTAGTTTCTTGACAGTGAGTGAAACTATAAACATACATATATATAGAAAATTCTGCTGAATGGTAAGAATGTGGTTGAAACTATAAAAAAAAAAAAAATAGAAATATGTATATATATATATAAAGAAGATTCTGCTACTCAACTTAAATTCAAGAAAGACTGTGATACCCAGCGCTCTGTCCTCCACTAATCCCTCGCTCCATCACTGCTCCAGGACTTATCCCTCGACGCTGCCAGCACGTCTTTTTTTTAGTCTTGCTGTTTCGAGACCATATCTGATTTTTAGTTTGAGAGTTCTTTTTGATTTTAGGGTTTAGATTTTTTCATAGTAATACATCCATTGTTAACGTATTCTCCTAACCTTAGTTATCAAGTGGTAGAAAGAGGTCTGGTACTGATACAACTTTTAATTTATACCTTCACCGATTGGGCTGTCTCCTTGGTAAAATTTTTAGTAGTAAGAAAGGGTAGTATGGAAGGGGTTAAAACCACTGATCCTATTACCTCAGTATCATCATTCCACCTAATCTCCTGGATTCGATTCCACCCGCAGGCCATAATTTAAGACGTTGGAATAATACTCGTATGTTCTTTCATGTGTTGTCAGGGTGTTCTTACCCTGTTGCGATTGCCAGCATGACATGTATGTACTGATATGGACATAGCCACTTCAGCAAAGCAAATTTCCGCACACACACTTCTCACCCTACACTCCCGAACCGTTCCACACACCCATGCGTGGAATACAGAGCGAAGGCGAGGCACTTCTCGTGGTTTTCTTGATCTTGCGGATCAGGTGCCTTTCAGCCCATGAAAAAATGACAGCCAGTCCATGTTGGGCAAGAGCAAGCCGGACCTTACAGTACATGTGTAAGCGAGAGAGAGAGAGAGAGGGAAAAATAAAAAAGGGAGAGAGGCATTATGAGGGAAAGAAAAAAGAAAAGAAGCTGTTCCGTAGATATAGATGTGAATTGAGTTTCCTGTGTGTAATATCCAGATTGAGAGAGAGAGAGAGAGAGAGAGAGAGAGATGGAAGTGATTTTTTTTTTTTTTTTTTTCGTAATATTCAGACAGGATTCTGCCCAGTGAGAGAAGGGGGACGGAGAGAAAGAAAGAGAAAGAAAACGAAATCTATAGATACGGAGCTGAATTCATTTCTGTGTTGGTAATATCTAGATTGGATTTTTCCGAGAGAGAGAGAGAGAGAGAGAGAGAGAGAGAGAGAGAACTACGGAATACGTGAGTAAATTCATTATTCTGTTCTTGATGTCTAGATTGCGTCCACCGGGAAGAGAGAGAGAGAGAGAGACAGACAGAGACAGAGACAGAGACAGAGACAGAGAGAGAGAGAGGGAGAGAGAGAGAGAGAGATGGGGGGGCGGGGAGGGAGGGGGAGACAAGAAACAGGAAAAGAGAGAAGACGGAGAAAACTACAGAATAAGAGAGTGAATTCATTTTTCTTTTGCTCATGTCCAGATTGTGTCCTTCCTGATGCCGGTTCCCAAGCTCGCCAGTTCATTCTCATCTGGATTTTCCCTCAGTTTTTATTTTTCACTTTTTACTTTTTTTTACGGAATTTCTCCTTTTATATTTTCGAGAATGTTTTAGAGCGTTCCGTTTTTATTCAATGTTATTTTTTGGGGGAATTCTGATTTTATTTCGAGAATTGTATGGAATATTCTGGGATTTTCATCTTATTTCATTTGACCTTTTTTTTTTTTACATCGTCTTTTTCTTACCGTTTTCCAATATATTTTCTTATCTGACAAAAATCGTCCAGAATTAGGGAGAATAAAATGACCGAGTTAAACCCTTCAGTGATAGTTTTATGATTTTTCTCTCTTTGGTAGGAGGTCATACAGCCGAAGGAAATCGTCAGTCAGTATTCAGAATTAAGTGGTAGCTAAGTAAGTAATAATTCTCTCTCTCTCTCTCTCTTTGTGTGTTCTGGCCCAATATTCCGTTCTGCTTTTCCCTTCGGCTTACATTCTTCCTTATGAATCCATTAGTCGATTTTCTCTGTCGTTCGGTTCTGGTTTGCTTGGGATTTTTTTGTGATCTGGGGAGTATTTTAGCAGAGATGCCCGGACCGGATGACGCTGTGCCGGATATCTGAGGATGAGCCTTTTGTGTGTGTGTGTGTGTGTGTGTGTGTGTGTGTGTGTGTGTGTGTTTTTTTTAATTCTTCGGAACACACACACACACACACACACACACACATACAACACTGGCCTCTCTTTAATTGAGAAAAGCCGTCTTGTAGGAGCGAAAAATAGTTTAGTACGGAATCTGATTTAGAGTTATCAATGTATGTGTTCTGAATCCCACCCACCCCACATAAGTAACCTTTTTGTTCCTATCTATTTCATCTAAGGACAGCATTCTCGCAGAGTAGGACTTAACCCCCTCTGTCAAGTGAAGGATCATTGATAGTATTCTTGCTGTGCCCAGATTATGCGTAGCTAAAGGAAGGTTTTTCGAAAAGAAGGGGTTAAACTGTCTCTCTCCTTCACCAACCTGGGGTCTTGTGAGAAAAATATAAAATACAGCTAAATACACCAGAACTAAAGCCTCATTTTGCCGAATTTGTTAAATGCATATTGCTAGAAAGGATAGTTTTGATATAATGAAAAAGGAAAAATTAGGCTTGATATATGCAAAACTAAAAGTGCCTTGGTGCAACTCACATATTCATGGGAGAAAATGCTCACTTTCAGCCTACCAAAAAAATGGATGGAAAATGTTTCGTCTGTGCTGCATCATAACTAATAGCCGGACTGGATTGTGCCCAGGGCTTTTATTTGTGCTCATTACTTCTTTTATTTTTGCACCGGTTTTTTCCGTTTTTGTTTTATGGGTGGGTGAGTGTGTGTTTCCTGTTTTTTTCTCTTATTATGCGAGGTAATATATCCATCATGGCTAAGTTCAAGGCCAGTTTTTTCCTGCAGTGTTGTGTGTGTGTGTGTGTGTGTGTGTGTGTGTGTGTGTGTGTGAGAGAGAGAGAGAGAGAGAGAGAGAGTGAATTGCCTACTTGCTTGCCAGTTTCCTCCATGCTCCTTGTTCGCCATAATTGCTAGGCCTTAATACGTTCACAAAATTCTTTAGCATTTGTCATTCTAATTCAGTATCGCTTTTCTTCATTGTTAATGCTTTTTCCTTCTGTTTCTGGATCCTTGAAAAATTTTCATCTCCTCAAATAATCTTTTTTTCCCGGTTTTGGCAGCGTTCCCCCCAACTTTATCCTCGCCTCATTTTTTTACGGTATATATAATATTTTTTAAATTTCCACCTTCATAGTTCTTAGCTTTAAAATTCTCCCACATGCGTATATATTTTTGGAGTGCGTAGGCAAAATTTCTCCACGTTGGCATTACCTCTTAGTTTTTCTTTTAATCAGCCTTTTCTAATTTCCATCTTCACGTAATCTTAGTACCAAATCTTCAAAATTTTCCATCTGTCCAAATTTCTTTCTTGGGTTTGGGTAACATTCCTCCAAGTTTACCCTCATCTCTTAATCCTTCCCTGATTCCTTCCCCTACCATTATCCTTCTCTCCTCTCCTCCAATGCTCCCATTAACCTTCCCTCTCCCCTTCAGACACTCCTCCCCCTGCTTCCTCCCCCCCAACCTCTCACCCCTCTTTCAGACACCCCTGGATCTGCCCCTCCTACGATCATTGTCTGTGTGTGTGTGTGTGTGTGTGTGTGTGTGTGTGTGTGTGTGTGTGTGTGTGTGTGTGTGTGTGTGTGTGTGTGTGTGTGTGTGTGTGTTTTCCATAGTCTCAGTTTTTTTCATTTATGGCTTGGTTTTGAGTTTTCCTATCAATCTCTTTATCCATTATTTCTCAGACCTGTGCATTTTCCAATTCCCTTTCGTTTCATCTCTGCCTCCATCTTATTTTCCCCTAACATTTCATCTGTTTCGCGAACTCTCCTTTCATTTTTACTGTCCATCTTCATCTCTTTCTCGTTGTCCATTACGTTTCTCTCTCTCTCTCTCTCTCTCGCTGTGTGTGTGTGTGTGTGTGTGTGTGTGTGTGTGTGTGTGTGTGTGTGTGTGTGTGTGTGTGTGTGTGTGTGTGCGCGCGCGTGCGTGCTTGTTGGTTTCCAATACCTCTCTCCTTTAATTTCTTTCTCTTTCTTTTTCTTCTCTGTTTTCATCGCTTTCCCATTTCTCCGTATGCTTCTCTGCTCTTATTTTGTGGTAGATAAAGATCCTTACCATCCACTCACTTGATATAGCGCTACTTTCAGGTGACTGTGCTCTCAGTAACATGCCAAGTGGTGCCCAGTACACTAGAAAACCATGTACTGCTTTCGATAGTGTCCATATACAGGCGTCTTTTGTTTTGTTGGTTAGGGTATGGCGATCCAGCCGGAAAAGGCCCATAAGAGGTCAGGTCCAAGGATTATTATAACTCATTGAGCTTATAATACTACTCAGGGATGACCGACTGGACACCATGGTCTTAATTGTCTGGACTAAATAACCTAACCCCAGATCCATTCATTCTTGAAGAGGTAATAAAGGATTGGATGATGGTGGTGGTTGTGTTGGTGGAGGTTGTGGTGGTGGTGATAGTGGTGGTGGTGGTAGTGGTGGTGGTGGTGGTAGTAAGGGTGGTGATAGTGGTGGTGGCGGTAGTTGTGGTGGTGAAGGTGGTGGTAGTGATAGTGGTGGTGGTGGTGCTGGTGATAGTGGTGGTGGTGGTGCTGGTGATAGTGGTGGTGGTGGTGCTGGTGCTGGTGGTAGTTGTGGTGGTGGAGGTGGTGGTGGTAGTGGTGGAGGTGGTGGTGGTGGTGGAGGTGGTGGTAGTGGTGGAGGTGATAGTAGTGGTGGTGGGGATGGTGGTATTTCCCATATTGGTGATTATATTTCCATCTTCTTATCTTACTCTCTTTCTTCATTACTTCCCCTCGTCATTCTCATTATTTCATCATCACATTTCTCTCGCCTCAGTATTAGTATATTTAAAATTGATCTCTTCGCCATTTATCTCACCAGTAATATCATTCTCTCTCTCTCTCTCTCTCTCTCTCTCTCTCTGTCACATCCCCCCTTTTCACCCATTACTTCGCCTCTGCCCCTTTCTTTGCCCGTCCATTAGCTCTCCTTCCCATGCCGGCGACGACTTCACACCATTAGCCGGGTTAATGACGCGACATGGCCCGAAACACCCACTGAGGCCACGGAGAGGGAGAGAAAGAGGGAGGGTGGAGGGAAGAGAGGGAAAAGAGGGGAGGAATGGGAAGGAAGGGTAGAGGAAGGGAGGGAGGGTAGAGAGAAGGAAAGGAGAGAGAAGGAAGAAGGAAGGAGGGGAGGAAGAGGGAAGAGATAGGAAAAGGGAGAGGAATTAGAGGGGAGAGAAAAGGAAGAATCGTGGAGGGAGAAAACCGGGTGATAGGAGGCTGAGTAGGGGAGGGATGGGGGTAAGATGATAGAGGATATACAACAGAGGAAAAGATGGTGGGTCAGGATGGGATTTTGGAAGAGTTGGGGAACGAGAGAGGAGGAATACGGAGGGAGGGTAGATGGAAAGGGAGGAAAGAAGAGCGAGGGGAGAAGAGGGAAGGGAGACGAAGAGGGAGGGAACGAGGACGAAGGGATGGAAAGCAGACAGAATAATCGAGTTGTATGGGACCAGGTTACGAGATGTATAAGAGGAGTGGTGGCATAAAAAGTGATGTGGAAAAGAGAGTAGGATAAAAGCGTGGACTAAACTGGTGTATGAATAGGGTAAAATAATGGGCGAGAAGTGTTGAGGTGGTGTAGAGGAATTGGACTGAACCGGAATATGGATATGAGGTGAATCAGGGAATAGGGAAGATAAAAGGCGTCGTGGCATAAGAGAGGGGCAGGATAGAGCTAGAAACGGATTTGGACGTAAACCTGATAGACGGATAGGCAAGGAGATGGGAAGGAAGATGGGTCAGGTTCTGTATAGGATGGAGATTGAGGAGGTAGATGACTTTGATGGGATAAGGGTAAAGGTGTGGGTTGAATAGAGATTTGACTATAGGAGAGAGTGTGTTGGTAGGCTGAGAACATGAAGCAAATGGTGCCGTGGAGGTATCAAGAGATTGTGGATGCGCTGGACGGATAGGCGAGCTGGATGTGTGGGTATGTTGGACGTTTGAAGAGAGTAATGAATCGGTAAGAACACTTTGGTATACAGTATGTTCAAAGTATGAGCAAGATGAATGTGTGGGTATATCAGGGAGTGTTGGTAAGTTCGCTGGAGGTGTAAAGAGAGTGATGAAGCGGTTAGGACACTGATATGCTTTATGTGTGGGTATAACAGGGAGGATACGGTTCACTCATTCGTGCCACCGACTCACTTCACAGGCACTTGAGAACTAACTTGTTTCAACAGCCATCACGCTTCACTTTTCCCACTCTGGATCGTTCACATTTCTCTGGTATAGGTTAGTTTCACGGCGGTATACTATAATGGCGAAAGGGAAGACGAGTCCTAATTTTTGGCGATAGTTTGTAAAGCACAAGGGTGAGATGGAAGGATAGGGTGGAGAGGTATCAAAGGGAGGGGGGGATGAGTTGGAGACAGGGCAAACTGATGGCAGAATACAGGGGGACAGAGCGATTGGTTTATGGCCACTTCTTGGGGATGACAACGTTTTGCTCTAGGTAGAGTGATAGACGTGACAAATATAAAACATGTACGTCTATTCTGCAAGATTGCAAAGTGCACTCTGCAATATGAGATGCAAATTGAACACAAGCATTCCACAGATATCTGTCTGCTATTAGGGGAATGCTATCTCCAGAGGTATTATTTAAAGAAAACAGCTGTAAAATCCTGTATAATATCTTATAACACTTTCCTCCCACACCCATTCTTTATTTTTTCTCTCTTTTATTTTCTTTTTTTCATTTTTTTTTTTTACTGCCTGCAACTTTCCTGCCAGTTTCCTTCCTTGTTGCACTCTTTCTTTCGGTTTATCCTTTATGTTCTCTTCTTTGCTCTTAAGCACTTCCCAAACGATTTCTTCCCTCCCACTCTCACTTTTTTTTAGTGGTTTAAAGCACCACTGTCAGCTCTCTTCCTTGTGTCACAGTTTCCTTCAGTTTATGCTTTATCCCCTCGTCTCTGCTAATAACACTTTACGATTTCTTCTTTACCACACTCGGATTCACATTTCTAGATCTTGTTACTGCTTTCAGTGTCTTTCATGGTTTTCTTTTTCCTCCATTTCGTTCAGCCTGGCCTTCATCTTTCCACTTTCAACACTGCCAAATAACTTCTCTTATTCCCACTTTCCTGTTTCTCTTACTGCCTTCAGCGTCTCTGCCAATTTCTTTTTTTGATGCACTCTTTTCCGTCAGTTAACCTTTATGCTCCATTTTTATATTCACAACTTTCTTTACTACTTCCACACCCGCATCCCCTTTCCCTGGTTACCGTCAGCTTCCTTCATTTTTTGCACTCTCGTTCAGTTTGTCTGTCATGCATTCAACTTTTATTATAATGCTTCCTCGATGTTTTCTTTACTTTCGCGCTCAGAATCTCGTTTCTTGTTACAGGTGTCTTAACTCGCCCACCAGTTTCGTTTCTTGTGCACTATATTCTTTAGTTTATTCTTCATGCTCTTGTCTTTGCTCACAACACTGCATAAATACTCAAACATGTTCACATTATATCCACCATTCAGTCATATGCTAGTCCGTCTGTGTGCCTTCATATCTCGTCTTTCACAGGTAGCTAGTAAGAAATTCGTTTTCACACTTTATAGTTTTCACTCCTTATCAGTTAGCTTTAGAGCATTCAGAAATCGGTATCTATATTTGTGTCAGTTCTTATCAGATGCACTATAGAACTAACTTTTCTCCATGGTGGAAGAATTATAGCTGTGATGATAATAGTGCCTGTGCAAATGGAACTGCAGTTGTGGCTTCGTTTGTGTGTCGGAGTCGGTGTGTGTCGTTAGTATAGACCGTCAGTGTGCAAACCTACCCAGGAAGATGAAAGTTATATCACCATCCGAATCCCAAACTAGAGGCACACGCATACAGGGAAGCGAACACAGTAGCATTAAGCCAACGTACCTCAAGCCCAAACAGTCCATTCCACATCGTAAAGCCATTCCCTTGCCAGGCATTGTCGCTGTGGCAGTACTCCCTTCATAATAAAAACCGAACAACCACGGCGACACGAGACGCACCGTTTCACACCAACATTTAAGTCGATCCTCTATTTCAGCACAGCAGGACATCACGATTCTGTTTAGCTACACTCAGTTTGACCCTCTTATTCAACACAGCACGTCATAGTTCTGTGTAGGTACATTCAGATCGACCCTCTTAGTCAACACAGCAGCACATCTCCATTCTGTTTACCTACATTTAAGTCGACCCACTTATTCAACACAGCACATCACAGTTCTGTTTAGCCACATTCAAGTCGACACTCTTACTGAACACAGCACATCACAGTTCTGGTTAGCTGTACTGTGCGTTGCGAGAAGTTTCCTATTAAATGATATCATACGAAGGTAGCAAGAATGTAATGTGTTAGGTGTCCACGTAGCAGTGAATATGAGCAGATCTTTTCGTTCACAATGCACCGCCGGGCGATTCTAGTCCGCATTTGGGAGACTGTCCATAGTGGAGTATTTTAAAGAAATATTTTTTTTATAACCTGTGCACTGCCCCTTCTCACACCACAATGGACCATCCACCCTCTCGCTCCACAACGCACCATCCACCCTCTCACCGCTCTTCTCGCTCCACTGTACATACTCTAGATGGTTTTGAGTGATATTCCTTCCACTCCATCTCTTCTGAGTACTTTCCACAGAATCTACAGGTCCGCACGGTGTATTTCTTCAGAGTATCGAAACTTGTACTGAGAGTGTGAAAGAGTGGAGCAAAACGGATAATGAACTTCGTCATTGTCATCATTGTCAACACCACCGTTATCATCATCATTGTCGTTATCTTCATCATCATCATCATCATCATCATCATCATCATCATCACGATCTTGGAAAACTGAAGGACAGCGTGTTACGAGAATGTAAAAGAGAACAAAAAAAGAAAAGCCGAAAGGGAAAAAAAAGTGTGTGGTCGTTGGATTTTAAAAGAGCGACGAAAAAACGAAAACCGTATAAAACTGACTGACATATTGAAAACTGATTGATATAGGGCTGAGTTATTAAAGATATGTGAGTAGGGGGCATGGGGAGGGAGGGGAAAGTCTAAGGAAAATGAAAAGAAGGTAAAAGGAAAAGGAAAAGCGAGCAGAAATGAAAAAGTACTTGGTAAGAAAAGTAAACAAATAAAACACATGGCAAGACGTTTAAAGCCTTCGGGAAATCAGTATGGATGTTGGAAGAATGGAGTAATGGAAAATAATAGTGTGAGTCTTGGGAGAGAGAGAGAGAGATCGGACCTGTAAGACGGAGAGACAGAGAGAAAGCTGTGTTGTGGAAGTTAGACAAAGATAAAGATAGTGACAAGGAGAGAGAGAGAGAGAGAGAGAGAGAGAGAGAGAGAGAGAGAGAGAGAGGGAGAGAAACCATGTAAGAGAGGGTGAGGGAGGAAGAAAAGGGATTAGACTAGACATGAGAGGCAATCTGAACCGGTATGGGCAATCATGGCAGGCATAAAGATTTGATGGAGGCTGGGCAGGAGGAGAGAGGGAGAGAGAGAGAGAGAGAGAGAGAGAGAGAGAGAGGAGGGAGAGAAGGATGAGGGAGAAGAAATGAGAGGGAGAGGAGAGAGGAAGACGGGAAGGAGAGAGGGAGATGGAAGAGGTGTTTGTGAGGGAAAAAAGCTGGTGAGGAGGAGGAAGAGGAGGAGGAGGAGGAGGAGGAGAGAGAGAGAGAGAGAGAGAGAGAGAGAGAGAGGAAGAAAAAGGTGGGGAAGGTAGGAATGGAGGGGTTGGAAGGAGGAGAGAGGGAGAGGAAGTGGCGTTTGTGAGGCAAGAAGGAGAAGGAAATGAGGAAGGGCAGGAGAGGAAAAGGAGAAGCAGGAATAGGAAGGGAAGGAAGGAGGGAGTGGAAAGGGAAAGAAATGGAGGGAAGTGAAAGGGAGGAGGGGAGCAGGAGACAGGAAATGAGGACGAAATAAGGAGGGGAGGAGTATGTTAACGCGGAAAGGAAGGGAAGAAATGCTAATTAGGAGAGTGAAAGGAAGGGCAAGAGAGGGGAGGGAAAGAGGAAGCAGAGAGTGAGGAAAGAGAAGGGGAAGATAAGTAGGTAATAAAGGTGGAGCAAGGGAAAGGAAGAGAGGGAGGTGAGGAGAGCGAAGAGGGAAGGGAAAGCAAGTGGGAAGAAGGGAAAGGGAAAGGGAAGGGGAGCAGTTGATGGGGAAACGAGGAAGAGACAAGGAGAAGGGATGGAATAAATCATGAGGAGAGAAGGAGAGGGGGATGAGAATTAGGTGAGATGCTTGGGAGGGGATGGAAGGAGGGGGAGTAAGGAATGAGGAAATGAGAGAGGGGAGGAGAAGAGGAGAAAAGGGAGAAATGGGAGTTATGAAGGAGTAGGGAGAGCAGATGAAAGAAAGGAGAAGAGGAGGAAATGAGAAAATGCAAGTAGAGGGGGATGGGTGGGAAAGGGAGAGGGGGAGGGGGGCAACACGCCATTGAGAGAGAGGAAAGATGAAAAAAAAAAAAAAAAAAAGCAGTATTCTGGTCTAATACCATATTGCCTGATAAGATAGAGGGGAGATTAGAGAGGAAGATAAAAGAGGAGGAGGGTAATGGAAAGCGAAAAAAGCAGAGAAAATCTATTGGCAAACTATGTAAAGGATGAGATGGCCAAGTCTGGGATTTACCGAATAGTAAAGATAAGATCCTTGGTGGCTCGGTGGTTGCATGTTCGTGTCTCGACTTACCTGTGTTCCAATACCCTGTTTAATATAGCTTTGCCAAAAATGGCCATCTATCCGTCTTGAATGCCGAGTTGTAGCAGTAGATTTATGCTATAATACGGTGTTAGTCACAAAGAAGTGCTGTATAATAGGTGTAGAGTCGTACTGTTGTTTTTTCCAACACTAAAACGCCAAATAAGCTACAAAAGGACAAATATCTGGGCCAAGTTAGAGTAAAGAGTGTGTACAATTCAAACCCCAGGCTGTGGCGAAAATTTAAAGTGGATTCTGGTATAGCGTATTTAACAGAGATTCGTAACCCATTTTCAGCTTAGTTGATGACCAGGTGTAGTCAGATTGGAGGGCTGCCTTGACTAATAACCAAGGAGACGCATCCCTTCCTCATAACTAAGGCTGTCAGTTTTCATGCAACCACGTCAATATTCAAGATGTGAGTGGCCCAGTTCCGTCAGATAAAAACAAACATTATAATATCTTCTTTAATACACTTGCCTCTTTTCACTCGCTGTCACTTCAGAACGATGACATGTAAAGACTCTGACACACGCAATCATAGCAGTTTAAACACTTCGTCCTACCCATGCATCACTTTTGCTATAGACTCACCTTTTCCATTAATACATCGCCAGCATGGGGAAAGGTTGGCTCTTGCTACCACACTCTGTTTCTCTCTGAGGATATATGGTCCTGTAGTGGATATCATGTAGACTCCTGTTTATATATGAAAGAAAAAAATATGAAGGTCAGAACTGGTGTGAGAGAGAGAGAGAGAGAGAGAGAGAGAGAGAGAGAGAGAGAGAGAGAGAGAGAGAGAGATTGCTAAACTAAGAAATGGATGGGGTGGTCACATCTGAAATTTATCGAATGGTAAAGATAAGGAAAAGAGGAACTGAGTGAACGAATCTGGTGAATCGGGGGGGGGGGGAGAGAGAGAGAGAGAGAGAGAGAGAGAGAGAGTTGTAAAAACCAGGGATACGATGAGATGATCAAGTTTGGATTTTATCAGACGGTAAAGAAAATAAAAGAAGGAAATGAAAGAATCTCCAGGAATGTTGAGTTTAGAAGAAGAAAGCTGGAACAGAGTGATAAAGAAAAAGAAAAGAGATAGTTTGATATAGATAGATAAATAGATAGATAGACTGATTGATTTAGATAGGTAGAAAGAGGCCGATTGATAGATGGGTAGATAGATATACGAGTAGGTGTGTCAGAGAGAGAGAGAGAGAGAGAGAGAGAGAGAGAGAGAGAGAGCCGGAAAGCGGATGAGTTGGCTGAGTCTGGAATTGATGGACTGGGGAACAGGACAAAAAGAAAAAAAATGAAATAAAAGAGAGAGGATGGAGGAAACGAAATTTATCGAAAACCCCCGAAGCCACGCCAGCCTAATTCATAACGATCGAAGAAATATTTACATAGATAGATAGGTAGATAGATGGATAGATAGATAAATAAAATGGCCCAAAATAAGAAAATCAAAGTTACCTCCTACTTAAATGAAAATCTAAAATCAGTCGTAGGTGAAAACTGCACTAAACTCATTGAAACACACACACACACACACACACACACACACACACACACACACACACACACACACACACACACACACACACACACACACACACACACACACACACACACACACACATGAAAGCTGCATGAATTACTCTCAAACTGACCTGCTAATCGAAAAAATAATCGAGATGAAAATTGAAAGAGCCCTACCCCAATTGGACCGATAATTGGAGAGTAATAGTGACGTAGGTGACTGGTAATTTATTCAGTTTCCCCCTTCTGTTATCCAGCTGAGAAGAGGAAGGAGAATTGAAGGATTATGAGAGGAAATCAGAAAGGAAGGATTTTGTCACCATTTTAACCATCTTGTTTTAATTAGCGACCAGACGATTTTATTCAGCTTTGTAAGGAGCAATATTGACAGTAATACCTTCATTCCAGTTAAGTGAAATATCCATAATATAAAATCGTCTTTTGGTAGGAAGGATAAATGTTAAATGACCAGATGGAGAGAATTATTGTAGAGTAATTGTAAAGCAGAATGGAGTTAATTTTCCTTATCTATTCCTTCCATTTAGCTAGCCAGCAGGATGAGAGTGAAGCCAAGGGAATGAGAGGACGGTGGAGGTTAGGGAGTTAGCTCAGGTATGCTCTGGTAATTACAGGTGTAGCAGAGAATTAGGTTACTGTTTCTGGTTCTGGCGTGGAGAGACTAGAACGTTAATAGAGGTTTGTTTGTTTATCTCTGTGTATCTGTCTGTCTTTCTGTGTGTGTGTGTGTGTGTGTGTGTGTGTGTGTGTGTAGTCTGTCTCTATGTATGCTTGTCTGTTTGTCTTTATCAATCTATATCTTTATCTCTCTGTCCATTTATCAAAATCTATATATGTATCTGTCCGTATCTTTCCAGTTATCTGCATCCATATACTGTACCTGTGGATCTCAGCGTATATCTATCTGAATCGTAGTCTCTGTCTGTCTATTGATATCGAAGCTCAGGTACTCACAGGTAATCACACGTGCAACGGGAAATCAGGTTAGGGTTCAAGTTGTGCGGGAGGGGGGTCCGAAACATTAACCCTTTGGAGAGAGAGAGAGAGAGAGAGAGAGAGAGGAGAAAAGCCGTAGGAGGGAAAGTGGAGCAAATTATTGACACGAAAAGAGAAAAACACAGAGAAAAAATAAGGGAAACAGACAGTTATTGATAAAAGGAAAGGGAAGATAAGCGAGACTGCAAATGAGGGGAGGGAAGTGACAGAGAGGCAAAGAAGGTGAAGAGATATGACCGTAGAGGAGGAAAGGGGAATAGGAGAAAATGAGAGAAGAGACTGATACTGAAGAACGAAAGAGGGAAAGATGATACAGAGAATAAAGAAAGAGAAAGGCAGTGGTAGTAGAGGAGGAAAGAGGGTTCGTGAGAAAACACAAAAGCCGTTGTTAAAGAAATGAAGAAATATGAGAGTAAAGAAGGAAAAGAAGAAAATGTGGAAACAAGAGAGAAAAGGCGAATATTGAGTAAAAAGGGGGAGGGAGGTGATATACTGTAGAGAGGTAAATTAAAACAACGATTGCTGTGATAATGAAAAAGGGAAATTTTGAGGACGAGAAGTGAAGTAATATAAGATGAAGGAAGGGAGATAAACGATGCAGGGAGAAAAATAACGATGGCAATACAAAACGAGAGGGAGAATAAGAACTAAGAAATGGAGAAGAGCAGGGACAAATGTTAAACAAAAGGAGAGAGAAATGAGTGAGAGAAAAAGGAAGAAAAGAGCGACTGTTTGAAAGAGATAAGAGATAATTAGAAAGAATATCAGGAAGCGAGATAATTAAAAGCGAAAAAGAGGAAATAAACGACGGTCGTGAAGAGGTAAGAGAAAAAAAAAATCAAAGAGAGAAACTTTAAGGAGAGGAAAGAGAGAAGAACGAATGTTTGGAAGAAAAAAAGAGATAAGTAGGAAAAAAAAAAGAAAAAACTCCCTGGAGCCCCTGACAACCTCCCGCTTAAGGCTGATTTCCCTCTAGTAACCTTGACCTCTGACCCTTGACCTTTATGTGCGACCTTGACCTAGATGTGAGCATTAGGCTTCCATTAAAAAAACATGAAAATTTTAGTTGAATTTGTTAAAAAGTTGAGACCCACACAGAAGGATACACACACACACACACACACACACACACACACACACACACACACACACACACACACACACACACACACACACACACACACACACACACACACACACACACACACACACACACACACACACACACACACACACACACACACACCACCACCACCACCACCACCACCACCACCACCAAAAGTAACCTTCTTGCTATGAAGGCGTTAAAAAGGCAAACACATGAAAGTCACGGAGAGGAAAGAATTTAGAGGAGAATTTTAAATAAAAAAAATATAGAAAATGAAGTTTGGTAGGGAAAAACAGAGAAGTGATGACGGTATAAAGAACAGAGAAAAAATAGACAAAGAAGATGATGAATGACAGATGGGGAGAAAAAAGACGCTAGAGGAAGGAAAACAGTGATGAAAGTGAATGTGGAAAAGAGAAGATGGCGCCAAACAAAAGAAAAAGAGAATATGAAGGTGTGTGTGTGTGTGTGTGTGTGTGTGTGTGTGTGTGTGTGTGTGTGTGTGTGTGTGTGTGTGTGAGAGAGAGAGAGAGAGAGAGAGAGAGAGAGAAATTACAACCCAACACTTTGGAAAATTACAAAGAGGAAGCTTAGTGGAAGAGGAAGCGTGTTAGGATAAGGTGGTTGGGGGTGAAGAGAAGTTTGTCAATTTCCTCTCTCTCTCTCTCTCTCTCTCTCTCTCTCTCTCTTTCTGCCATCCGTCACCTTCATTACCACACACACCTCCCTGCATATTCCTCCTCCCTCTCTCACATTCTCATATATCACGTTTCCTTGGTCACTCCCTTGCTCATATTCGTCCCTTTCTCTCTCACTTTCTCTTTCTTGCACACACCACTCTCATCTTTCCTCCTGTCTTGTGTTCCATTTCCTTATACAGCTCCCCTGTTTCCTCATCTTCCTTGTTTATTTTCCTCTCCTTGATCTGCCATTCTTTCTCTCTGTCTTTTCATGCATTTTCCCTGTCTCATTTGTTTTATTTATGCCCCGCGTTCTCTTGTTCTGCTTATCTTCCGTCCTTTTTTAACCCTTTCTTACTTCTTTCTTTCTTCTCCCTCGTTTCTACCCATTTTCCCTCTCATTCTCCCCTTCCCTTCCCTCCCTCTTTCCCCTTCTGTCCATTCTCCCTTCCCCTGCATTTCTCTCTCTCTCTCTCTCTCTCTCTCTCTCTCTCTCTCTCTCTCTCTCTCTCTCCCAGCGTCTTCAGCCTTCACTCACTATGTCTTCCCTTTTCATCTTCTCTTCTTGCCACTTCCACATCATTCTGTTCCTGTTTAATCCCTTTCTTTTTCCTTTCTCATTTTTTTTGTCTCCTTCTCATTCTTCTTTCTCTTTATCCTCACACATATTTCCTTGTGTGTTTTGTTTTTTCAGTATTTTTCTCGGTCTCTTATGCCTCCTTTGTATTTTCCCTCCTTTCATCCATCGTTCTCTTTCTCCCATAATTACTTCACTTTCTGTCCTCGCTCCTTCGTTCTGTCCTCTCCTTCTCCCTCCTGCATCTTTACTTTTTTTTTTCTTTACATTTTTCATTTTTCCTTCCCTTTCTCAAACTCTCCATCATTTCTTTGCTTCTTTCTTTCATTTCGCTCCTTTTCTCTCCCCTTCTCTCATCTCCCTCACTCCACTTCTCTCCTTTCCTCCATTCTTCGCCCCATTCTTTCTGCTTCTCCTCCATTCTTCCCTTCCTTTCCTTCCCACCCCTCCTTCTCCTCCGCTAAACTATTGACAGCTTTGATAAACTGCTCTCTGGCCCCTATGTTTGCCCTCGACCCCTCCCCCCTCTCCTCTCTCCCCTCTCCCTTCTCCCTCACTCTCCCTCACCCCTCACCCTCTCCCTCTCCCTCTCATACTACTCTCTCATCATCTCCCTTTCCCTCCCTCCTCCCCCTTATCCCTCTAATATTCCTCTCTGTCTCTCTCTTTGATCATCCCCCTCTCCCTCGTTTTCCCCTCCTTTCTCTCCTATCCATTCTGTCCTCCTCTTCCTCTCCCTTCCAGCCTCGGTCCCTTTCCTTTCTTCCTTTTTCCTCCTACTTGTTCCTCTCCCCTTTTCCTTTTTCCCTCCCCCCTTCTCATTTCCCTTCCTCCCTCTTACCCAGCTCTCATCACCTTCCTCCCTCTTCCCTCTTCTACCTCTCTCCCCAGCCTCATTTTATCCCCCCACCCTCCCGCCCTCCCTTCACCCCTTCCCTCCTCTTTCATCTTCTCTCTCCCTGTCTGCTCTCTCCTTTCGTCATCCTTCTCCCGCCTTTCATCTGCTTCCTTTCTTGCCCCCTCCCCCTTCTCCCTCACTGTCTCCTCTTCCCATTCTCCTCTCCCCCCCTCACCTTATTATCTTATTCCTCCCTTCTTTCCTTTTCACCCTAGCCCCCTCCCTCTTATCTTCCCCTTCCCTTTCGCTTTTTCCCCCGCCACCTCCCCTCGTTTCATTCCCCTCTTCATCCTTTCCCCATCCCTTCCACCCTCCTGCCATTTCAAACCCCCCCTCATCTCTCTCCCCTCCCCTCGCTAGCCCCCCATCTTCCCACCTCTTTCTCCCCTCTCTCTCTTTCCTTTCCCCTCTTCTCCCACTTATTTCTCCCCTCTCCTCTTCCTCCACCTCTTCCCTTCCAACCCTCCCTCGCCCTTCTCTCTCCCCTTCCCCTCCCCCACCATCCCTCACACTTCTGATGTCTGAGTTTAGTCCCTGGCGACCGGGGAACCAGATGAAAGAGGGAAGGATGGATAGATGGATGATTGATGGGTGGATAGATGCATGATAGACAGAGGGAAAGATAGACAGATAGATGGATAGACACATGTGAGATGGAGTGATAGATAGATGGATGATGCCAGTGTTGCTGCTGATGGATGAATGAACGCATAGTCCTCCCTCTTGATTATGGTTGTGCCTTTTATTATATTCTGTTCGTACAACCGCATGTCAGTTTTAATCTCTTCACTCTGGTTACTTTTTTCCCCATGTTACAGTCACAGTGTTTTTTAACCTAACAAGGGTTTGATATTCAGCTTGTACTGAGAGGTTATATGTAGCCTTCCTTAACCCTTTCTGTGCAGTTAAAAAACGACCCCTCAGCTTTTGTTCTTGTGGCCTCGGTGGATTGCAGGCTGAATATTCCCCTTCCCCGCAGCCCAGCATCCTCCTTTCGGGACACGCGGATGGATTTTAGAGACTTTTATAACCGGATAGCTTTACTGCTCGGTGCTGCCACGTGAAGGCGCCCCTCTGCAGCACCATAATGCCTTTAAAAGTAGGAATTGATAGCATCCTCCACCATCCCTTCTTTACGGTGGTTTGGTTTCTCTTATGATCTTTCTACCGCTAGACAAATACACTTTACTCTGGAAGACCCCGTGTCAGTGAAGGGGATTATGAATGGATTAAGGAACTGATGGATGAGGTGTCAGCTTGAGTGATGAGAGACGGATGGCCTGATTGATATATGATGACGGGGTTGGTGTGGATAGATTAGTGGAAACTTTAAGTCCTTGATTTTTGTACCTTTACTCCTCCTTCCGTCAGTCACTTTTATATTAACACGAGACATTTTTCATACTACCGTCAAACACTTGTATTCAGCATAGCACAGACATTTTGCAAAGAAGTTGAAGTATTGATTTACGGCCAGACAAATTAATCTGATATACAGTGTCAGGATGGGTAGATAAGCATGATGGAAGGGCTCGAGGCAGCGTGGGACGATATGGAAAGATTGAAACGTTGATTATAGTACGTTTTATTACTATGATTATTATTCGGTTCTGTTGTTATGATCACCAGTCAGCTTTACATGGTTTTAAAAGGACCACTCTGATTAAATGTTTGAACACGACTTATATTATCGCCCCCGTTTGCAGTTATAGATGTTAATTGCACTCTTTATCCGCCAGTCTCTCTACCTGTCTAGATTTATGTTTGTTTGTCTGTATATATTTCTCTCACCACACACACACACACACACACACACACACACACACACACACACACACACACACACACACACACACACACACACACACACACACACACACACACACACACACACACACAGAGTCACTGACTTCATACCAAGCATACTTCTCACGATACTACGCCACTTTCCACTACCACACCCATTCACACCACACTTCATCACCACACTGGGTTACTCGTTACACCACCCCACACCTTTCAGTCACCACGTAATCACCACTTAGTCACCACTTACCACCCCATTCACAGTCACCTTGTCTATCTCAATCAAAAATATAGCAGAGACGGAGTAAGTGAAATATGGCGTGTTTTTTCCGAAGAGTATTTTTTCCCGCACTTGTGATTGGCATTTGGCGTGTTGTAGCGGACCTGTGTTAGTTATGTGTTCACCTTTTGTTCAGGTTTTATTGTTCTCTTGGGAGTTCTTGATTTTCGATATTCTTGCTCTTTGCCACTCACTCACTCTCTCTTTTTCTTTACCTTTCTCTCATTGATTCTCACTGACTCACTGACGCGTTGCAAAGGGAGGAGAAGGTGAAGAGGAGGGATAGGGGAAGACATTAAAGGAGAAAAAATAGGGATAGAAGGGGGTAAGGGAGAATAGGAAAGAGGGTAGGTTAAAGAAGAAAAAATATATAAAGTTAGAGAAGATATACATTTCGGAAAGGAAGATGAAGGAGAGTTTGTGAGAGTAGACGAAGAATTATTGGAGAAGGGGAAGTGGGAATGAAAGGGGAAGGAAAAGGAAGAAGAATGGGAGAGAGGGTGAGAGATGCAAGAGGTGAGAAACTCTAAGGATACGGAGAAGAAATGTGAGAATAAAGAGAAAACATTGAGAAAAATAAGGTAGCGCGTATTGAACGGGAATGAGTGGGTGTGAAACGGGAGGGAGGATGAAAAATAAGTAATGGAGATGAAGAGAGAGAGAGAGAGAATACTGGAGAAGCAGGAAGAGAAGGAATGGAAAGAGAGGAGAGGCGAGGGGAGAAGGAGGGAAACAGATGAAGAAGAGTAGAAGAAGGAGGGAGAACGGATGAAGAAAAATGGGAGTGGAGGAATGGGAATAAAGAAGGAAGGGAATGAAGAACAGGAATGTAAAGGGAGAGGGGAGATATAAGAGAGGGAGAGAGGGGTGGGTTGGAGAGAGAGGGAGGAGAATTTATTGAACAAGGAGAGAAATGCACTTGCTAGAACTCCACTCCCTGATGGATTGCTGGCGTTGGGGGTAACATAGGAGAGAGTGAGAGAGAGAGAGAGAGAGAGAGAGAGAGAGAGAGAGAGAGAGAGAGAGAGGGAGAGAGAGAGACTTACCTCCTCGTCCTTACCAGGTAACAAAAGCACGGCACTTACGACGCTAATTCAAAAATCATCATTCATTATGGGCAAACTTTGATAGTCCTTTATTCTGATGGCTGCAGTTTGCTTGGTACACACACACACACACACACACACACACACACACACACACACACACACACACACACACACACACACACACACACACACACATTATTATTATTATTATTATTGTTTTTATTATTATGATATTGATTATTGAAAATACTGAAACGAGAGCAATAACTGTAATAATAAAGATGATGTTGATGATGATGATGATAAAACCCCGGGACGAGCAGCATCAAGGCCAACAAGTACATAAGCATCAATAATAATAATATTAGAGAAGGGTCCCCCACGGCATAAACCACAGGGGAATATAATTATACTAAGTAAGGCCCGGGACCCCCACAAGCCCTAGAGATATACGGCATCACGATACACTACGTCAATTTTAGCACCGGCGTGGGCAGAGAGAGAGAGAGAGAGAGAGAGAGAGAGAGAGAGAGAGGCTGGCAATCATTCATACATACTGTACATACATACATAGATGCATGCATACAATATGTACTTACACACACACACACACACACACACACACACACACACACACACACACACACACACACACACACACACACACACACACACACACACACACCTTCCCTTCCCATCTTCCCCTCACACTTCACACACAAACTTATTGGACCGACAAATAAGCTGCAGTCAACACTGCAACCCAGGCACAGAATTTTTTTTAAGGTTTTGTCTATGAAACATACAAAAAGGTTAGTGTGAAAGATTTAGCTCAGGTGTAGGTGTTTGAAGGTAGATTTCTTTTTACACAGTCACAGGAAACGAAGAGAAGTTTTTTAATGGTATATATATGTTAAAGGTTATTCCAGGTAACGGTAGTAGCTTTATATGTGGTAGTGAAAGTTTGTGGATTGCGAAGAAGTGAAATACTAATAAGAATGTAAGAGCAGATGAAATATCGTGGTAGGGAAGGCATGAGAAAGAGAGAGAGAGAGAGGGGGGGGGGGAAGGGGAGGGAGGCATTTCAGAAAGGGTAATAAAATGCGATGTAGAAGAGAAAAAATTTGAATGGGCTAAATTTAGAAGAAATGAAAAATAGAAAATGAAAAAGTATGGCGAGAAGACATGATACTGAGTGAAAAGGAAGTGTAAAAGCGCAATCCAATTATATCTCCGTCGGCTTCTTGGACTTAGCTTAATTGTGAGTGCCAGACTGTATCCCTCGAGGGCCTGCTGCCTCGCATATTTCTCTCTCTCTCTCTCTCTCTCTCTCTCTCTCTCTCTCTCTCTCTCTCTCTCTCTCTCTCTCCATCCTTCTTCCTTCCTTCCTTCCTTCCTTGTCCTCTTTTCATTGTCTTCTCTCCTCTCGTCCTCTTTCCTTGACTCTCTCCATTCCAGTCTGCGGAGAAGGAAGGAATAAAGAGAGTAAGAGGGTAGGGAGAAAGAAGGGAAACGATGAAGGGAGAGGGAGAAAGAATGGCAGGAAGGTGGAAGGAGCATGCAAGGAAAGAGAAGAGAGAGAAGCAATAAGAGACGGTGGAAGAGGTAAAATGAAGGATGAAAGAAAGAATGAGAGAAAAGAAAGGAGGGAGAGGAGGGGACAAAATGAACGAAGAAATAAACCAGAGAAGGAAATAAGGAAGGAGCAAAAGAGAGGGTTGTGGTGATGAGGAACGAATAAAACAACGAAAAGGAAAAATGGAGATAATGAAAAGAAAATGAAGACATGAGATGAGGGAATTTGTGCTGAGTAAAGGAAAATGAAAGAACGTTGGCAGCGGGGATAAGGAGAAGGACGGAAGGAAGGATGGGAGGGAGGGAGGGAGCGAGGAACGAATGAATGAATTAAGGAAAGAAGGAAGGAAGGAAAGGAAAGATTGAACAAGCAGAAATAGGTTTTACAGAAGGAACGATGGAATGAAACGAGGAAGTAGTATGTAGACAAAAAGAGTGAGAGAGAGAAAGGAAATGAGGGTGATGGGGGATCGAGAGGATAGGTGGATGTCAAGTGAGGAAAGAAGTGAAGTAAGAAAAATAATACGAGAGAGAGAGAGAGAGAGAGAGAGAGAGGGGATCACACACACACACACACACACACACACAGCTAAAAATTCATAGAAATCCACTTTAATCCCATTTTTCCAACACAGGTAGCATCGAGAGAGAAAATTTGTGTCCGTGAGTGTGTGTGTGTGTGTGTGTGTATGAGAGAGAGAGAGAGAGAGAGAGAGAGAGAGAGAGAGAGGTTATAGAAGTGTTATTATCAGCAAGCCTGTATAACTCATTTTCTGCGTAAGTGGCACGAGAAAATACAAGTTATTTTGGTATGAGAATGTATGATACAGAGAGGAAGAGAGAGAAGAGGCGAGACATATTATAAAGTCAATCCAAAAGCTCTTTTTAATCCAGACAGAGAGAGAGAGAGTTGTGTGTGTGTGTTTGTGTGTGTGTGTGTGTGTGTGTGTGTGTGTGTGTGTGTGTGTGTGTGTGTGTGAAACAGACAGACAGAAGAGGTAGGACACAGGAAGCAATTTTAAGCCTTTTTTTTTTTGTACCAGACACAGATAGAAAAAGTTGTCAGTGTGGGTGCAGTGTTGTGGGCTTGTGATGAGAGGCCACACACACACACACACACACACACACACACACACACACACACACACACACACACACACACACACACACACACACACACACACACACACACACACACTGGCTAGATTGCACTTGGTCCTGTTTGTTGTCAGCAATATCAGGGACATTTTTTGGCGACCCGCATGCAAAATTGGATGTGTAATCAGCCTCCGGAAGCCCCGAAATTGGCGTGTCTCTGTAATCTTTGTAATGTGGGGGTTTAGTGGCCTTCTCGGTGTAATTTCGTATGTTTGTGGTGTATATGTAGTTTCTTTGGTGTTCGTTTCCGAAACTCCATCTGTATTTGATCATCTGGACGCGGTGAATTAGTGTGCCTTTGTTTTGGGGGCTGAACATGTAAAATTGTTTTGAGATAAGAAGAATGAAACTGTAAAGCACCATTGTAGTGAAGTTAAATGAAAACAAGTTGCGGCCTCTAAGCTGTGCAACTTAGAATTCGTTTTGAAGGTTGCTGATGCTGACTGTATCGTTATTAAAATATTTTGCATAATATTCAAGAAAATGTCAAGGTGTAAAATCAGATTGCTAATAACCAATCCTGTATTACCCCTAAATGGACACCGGAGGGCCAGGGGCGTAGATCCCGAGAGTAAGCAATCCAAATCTTGCACAGTTACATTGTCGTAGACCACCCTACGCCTCTTTATCTCTGAGTTAATTCAGTGTAACCTCGACCAAAAGACGCCTCCAAGTTTCTCTATAGCCAGCTCGTCAGCGCTTTCTCCAGCCACTTCATAATCTCGGTAATGACATGGCTTAGGGAATAAGGGACTAGACTTTAGTTCCAAGTTGCCAGATTGAGCTCAGTTCTACGTGACTCTTGGTGGTGGCGCTGTCTGAGTTGGAGTTGGAGGGGTGACAATGCTGCCCCGAGGTGATTAAGACTGGAGAAAGTTGGGCAAGATGCTGGATTATCATATAGAGGAATAGGATGCGTAATAAACTTGGATGAATCAAGAGGAGAGTTAAATGCGTAATATATTTGAAGAAAAGAGTCGAAAGGGAATGACGTTGTGATGACTCGCAGCATTTCTTTTCATTCGAGCTTTGAGAGAATTGGACACACTGTTGATGATATGAAGCGTAATAAATTACATCGTGATAAAACAGAATGAAGGACGAGGAAAAGGAGTGGAGTGGAGTGGAGAGAGAGAGAGAGAGAGAGAGAGAGCATCATTACTAAATCAAACTTAATGTCTCCTGATTAATTTTACACAAAGAATGTTGGATTGCCGGTATTTCACGCGTCCAAGGAAAAACACTTCATATTTTAAAGTGATGATAAAGGAGGAAAGGTAATGAGAGGGACAGGGACCTGTAACTTACTGTAAAATGTGCAGTACTTGATAAGTTATGAGCTTATTGAATGAGAAGCAGCTGGGTGCCTCAATATAACAAGGATATATATATTGTCCCTCTTATACTCGAATCTCAGAACAGCGAGTGTTAAGAGTAGATGGCGGGAAGGCAAGGTAAAAGATTAATTTATTTTGACGCATATTACTTCATCAGTTAAACACATGCTGCCTTTTTATAGAGCTAAAGTTAATTGGATTCTCAGTGTCTGCCATATTCTGAGAAGACATCAAAATACTTCAGAAGGTGAGTGAAAGAAGAGAGAGAAAAGTGTCGAGAATACTGTGCTTCATAACCTCGCGATAGTCAGAGGTTTCCAAAGCTGTATATAATCATCTAATGGTAACTAGAATAGAATATTAAAATACAGGCTTGACCAAGTAGTTCCTTAGTTAATGTATCCAGCGTCTTGAAGGACCAACTATAACTGAAGTAGGTCGGTGTGTGGCGGAGAAAAAGGAGTGTTCAGTCTTCCCTCGGCAAACTCAGGGCTTCGCTAGGGTGCATTGCTGGCTATTGTGTTGACGTTATTGTCTCTCTCTCTCTCTCTCTCTCTCTCTCTCTCTCTCTCGTGTGGGAGTATCAAGGGTGCGTGGTGTGTTGTGGGGAGAGGGATGGGAACGCTTGGAGGTTCAATTGTTGAGATCAACCCTCACAGGATGCGATGTAGGGCTATATAAGGATGAATAGATATAAAGAGGTAGGTAGATAGATAGAATGATTGATAGATAGAGATGTAGATAGATAATGAGGGAGATGGATGGATTAGTAGACAGATATAGACGGATGGATGGGTGGATGAATGGAGTAACTGACTGTATGAGTAATTTGTTATTGCTGGTGGATGAACGGATGGATGGACAAATAAACAGACTGATAGACAGAAGATAGATAGAATTCCTCCGCGGGCGAACCTTTCCCCTTTCCTGGCGTGTCATAACTAATCATTGGTAATTAGATAGAGCTATTAGTGCATTCAGCTCTGTTAATTAATCAGCGAAACGAAAGCAGCTTATACAAAGGCAGTTATAGATACTATTTTTATTCGCGATGGCCAGACGTCATTAATATTTTACTCACCTTTGGTTCCCTTATGCATACCGATAGATTGTCAGTATTAATTGGCTGGCTTGTTTTAATTTTTGTATATTGTTGTATGTAGATGATTTTATCGAATTTTGGAAGACATTTGGATTTTGAGGGGCAAGATGTATCATCCATTAACACCTTCACTATTTGAGGTCCTTCCTGATTTGAATATTGTCGTATACTGTTAGTGTGAGTAACCTGAAAAATAAGTCACTGTATTAAATGGGATAAGTTAGACTTTGATTATGCTAGAATGTATTAATGTGTCCCTTAGCTTTTTCATCCGAGGACATCATTTGTTGTAATCTCGATACTGGTACCTTTATTTAGTTCTGTGGAATCCTAGGGTAGTGAAGTTAATGAAGGCTGTATTTAACCCCCAGAATATCCTTCTGGGGGAATATTGTCATCTAGGGGTAGGAAGAAAGAAATTGGAACAGACGTCAGCTAGTAAAGGAATTAAGGCTGGAAGATATTGGTATGTCGAATAAATAATGCTGATTTCTTAATTATTCCTGGAAAATCTAATGCAATTTTGGTTTCCGTATTTATCAACAGGACCTCTGATAATTATGGCTTGTTTTGAAGTTTCCTTAATACTGGAGGATAATATTATGTCCATTGAAAAAAATATATATATTATTGATGCTTTAAATCGCAGTGGATTATTTCGATGCGTCAGATTAAACAGGGATATATCAGTGGACCGATTTATGTCATTTTAATGGGAGGGCCAGAGCTGCATTGAATACCACGTCCACCTCGTTTCCAAAAGAGCCCTGGTTCGATTCTTTCACTGGTCAGAATGTTAGGCACAGTTTTTTTTTTGCC
>NC_137049.1:18295931-18313431 GCF_032717465.1 Coenobita brevimanus | reverse complement strand
TATAGTTTCTTCACCTTAACTTGGCCCAGTTGTTCGTCGTTTTACAGCCTATTTCACGTACGTAAGAGACAGAAAAAGACAATAGTAATTCTCCACATCCTTTCCATAACACCACTTGATGACCAGAAGGCACCTCATACAGAAGGAAATATTTTTACCAAAAAGTTAAGAAATATTGCCTAAGTACATCCAGGTAAGCCATAATAAAGATATTTAGGTATGAGTTAAACTATAATGGCGATAAGTAGCGAGAAAAAAATTAATCAGTATCTCGGTACGTAAGGGAGAAAATTAAGAGCATAAACGCGATAAAAATGGTGCACGAGAAAACGAGAAGAAGACAATTGAGCCAAGAGGAAAGGAATGGCTGTAATATGCAAAGCGCTGGGGCTAAAATTGTATTAAAGAGAAAAGTCCAGTGCATACCGGGAATTTCTGGCACTGGTGGGTGAGAGGGAGAGAGAGAGAGAGAGAGAGAGAGAGAGAGAGGGAGGGAGGGAGGGGGGGGGAGATAGGTAAGTGTGAGAGTGGGTGCCAGTGTGAGTGGGTGTATTGATTGTGTGTGTGTGTGTGTGTGTGTGTGTGTGTGTGTGTGTGTGTGTGTGTGTGTGTGAAAGAGAGAGAGAGAGAGAGAGAGTATAAGTGTGATTGTTAGTGCGTGTGTATGTAGGTGGAAATGGGGGTGGATGCAAATTTTCATTATTGTCATGAGAGAGAGAGAGAGAGAGAGAGAGTTAATTAGGATGCGACTGAAAATGAACACTGAATCAAATTATCCGGAGTAGTTCTTGTGCGAGACAGTCCCTCACCTCGTCATAATTCTCTCTCTCTCTCTCTCTCTCTCTCTGCCTACTTACAGTGTCTTCCTCTCTGTCTCTGTCGGACTGTTTATTTATATATTTTTAAATTAATTATTCACTTTAGTATCTCTGAATTTTTCTTATTTATTCATTTAATTATTTATTATATGTATATCTCTCTGCTGTTATAATCACCCATTTTACTGAGAAACGAGACAGACGGACTTGCATACATAGATAAATACATACTATATTTTCATTCATATATGAGTATGTATACATTTTTACACACATCATCATCACCATCATCAGCATCGTCGTCGTCGTCATCGTCTTTTTATTTCAGCCATTTTATAATAAATTGTTAGGATCAAGATAAAGGGTGAATTTAAACATATCCAGAATTCCAATACTTTTCCAAATCTAAAGTACAGCTCATGAAAACCGAAGGGAATGAATGTCAGATAAAAAAAGAATGTAGGAGCGAAATTGTGGCAGGCAAGCAGAAGCAAAATTGAGGCAAACCAGAAAATACGCCAAATAAAGCTGTCAGAGAGAGAGAGAGAGAGAGAGAGAGAGAGAGAGAGAGAGAGAGAGAAATGTTAAAAGGAACGTTTGGATAACAGAAATGGGAAGTGTGTGTGTGTGTGTGTGTGAAAGAGAGCGAGACATATGCACATACATACATAGACAGACAGACAGACACAGACACAGACGAACACACACACACACACACACACACACACACACACACACACACACACACACACACACACACACACACACACACAGGTCAATCAGACGTACATACAAACGCAGCGAAACAGAAATACCAGGGTGAGTGGCAAAAGGAACAAAGGAGAGAGACAGTGAGAGGCAGAGACAGAGCTGGCATGAAAAGGACAAAGAGAAACTAACTAAGAATGTGTGAGGTTAAGTGTGGTTGGGAGAGAGAGAGAGAGAGAGAGAGAGAGAGAGAGAGAAAGAGAGAGAGAGAGAGAGAGGTTGTAAAAAAATAGGGAACTTGGAAGGTTAAAAGCGAAGTGCTGTAAAACACGATAGCACAGAGAGGGACGTGAGAAAAGTTAGAGAAAGAGAGAGAGAGAGAGAGAGAGAGAGAGAGAGAGAGATGGCAAATACTAAAATGTGTAAGCTGTTGTTGTAAAAGTGTGGGTGGGTAAAACAGCATTTCCGACAGAACAGCCACACAGGAAGCCCAGCTGACACTTGGGTGGGGCGGAGAGAGAGAGAGAGAGAGAGAGAGAGAGAGAGAGAGCGGTGCGTGCATGGCGGAGGGAGGGTGGCAAGAAATATGGGGCAAGGAGAAGGGTGTGGGAGGAAAATGAGAAGAGGAAAGGGATGTGGCAGCGACCGGAGAGAGAGAGAGAGAGAGACTGTAGAGGGGAATGAATAACAGAACCGAGTTACTGAAAGAGAATAAGTGAAACCGGAAAAATAAATAAATAAAAGGAAAAATAGCAGAAGTTGGAAATGACTTTGAGGAAACGAAAGGAAAGAGAGTTATGGACTAGAGGTGTGTTATGGATGAGAGGTCAAGAAGTAAGAGAGAGGAGAATAGGAGTGCTGTAAAGAGTCAACAGAGAGAGAGAGAGAGAGAGAGAGAGACTTTTTCCTCTTAATGGGTTCGATATAAGTTCCATTAACCTTTCATTTCTCAAGTTTTCTATTAAGCTGAGTGAAATAGTCTAGATAAAGCAGTAATGTAAATGTAGACGTCCACGCGATAATGCGAGTAAAAAGGAATGAAAATTTGAATTTAATTAGATGTTGTTGAATAACCCCGTTATGTGTGGCCGAGCAAACCCAACAACCACAGGCAAGTAACATAGCAACTGCCCATGGCGTTTCGCTACAGCAAGGGGCGGGGAAGAGCGTGGAGGTTCGGTTCCAGGATGTACACCGCATTTGCTTGTCTCCATCCTGTTAACAGGAACAACACAGTAGGCTCCTTATCACCCCAGTTATTCAGTTATATGGTTACCACCTAACTTTGTAAATTGTTTCCTGGGTTACATGAAACCATTAGGCTTGTGACTCACTTTTAAAAACCACTTGATATGGACAGAAGAGTAATAACAGATGACAGGAAGGATAAGAGAAGCAGGGGAAGAGGAGAGACTCAGATTGAGAATGATAATGGGAAAGGAGGACGTAGGCAGCACTAAATAAATTAAGTGGGCGATGTTTGCCACCACATTGAGAACTGAAAATATGCTAGTCAAATACTTATTAATGCATACATAGCATTACGCAGACATATAAACCAGAACTAATTAATGTAATAACAGAAAGTTACAAACACATTCCCATCACGTAATTATAGCCTGCGGTCCCTCCTAGGTAATCTGGCCTTAATAAGAAAACTTATTCCTTAATCAGGAAAGTTATGGGAACATGATAATATAATACAGGAGGCTTACTCTTTTGTCCATGGGACCTCTCCAGCTATCTATAAGACGCATAAGAAAAGATTTAGAGGCATTATGCTATCAGAATGAATACATGAATTGCATTGTAAAAATGATAATGTATTTTCTATATTACACTTATATTTCAAATCGTAATTATTGGAAGAAAAAGAGTATTAGTTTCAGCATTCCCCATTTGAAGTATTGTAACATCATCATCGCTGCAGTGTTCCAACTTTTCTTTTCGTTTTTTTCAACTAGTCTCTTAACCGCTGCTTTGAGTATTCTTCTTACATCCCTCTCCCATTACGACGGTCACTTTGCACCCCGCGAGTCACACAAACATTCTCCTCGTTTTTGTCCATCTCTGGTTACACGAATCTTGATTTTGACTTTCATTTCCTCAGCTTTCTTTCGAAAGAGGACATCTTGCAAGCTGTGACCTTTTAGCTGTTTCCTTTTATATAAAAAAAGCAAGCCTTATGCCATAGGATTAGACTGTTCTTAAGATATTAAACATATTCTGCAATAGTAGTTCAGCTTAAATGCCCGAGACTAATCCAGAATTGTATGAAGATCTGGACGGCAATTACAGCCGCACCACCATTGACTTCACGCCTTAATATGAAAAGAACCTGGGCTCTGAGATTTCGCTCTGTGTGATTACATTATCCTCGAGTATGTCTAGCTGGTGTAATTTCGTAGATGGGCGAGGAGAACGATGCAGGAGAGGAGATTAGAATGCTAGAATGGAGAGGAGGAAGGAAGGAATGAAGATGGAGTAGGATGGAAGTGAGAGGGAATAAGGAAGATTGGGTAGGCAAGTATAGTGGTGGGAATGTCTGTGTGCATTAGCGGAAGAGGGGTGTGGCAGTTTGTGTGGTTGTTCCTTAAGTGGCAGTGTGAAGTGTGGCAGTATATAGTAGTGTGCGGTGTGGTACTGTGGGATGATGAAATATATATAGAAGTAGTGTGTGGTGTGGCAGAGGGTGAGATGAAATGGTGTGTGGTGTGGCAGTGTGATGTGTGGCTGTGTACAGTAGTGTGTGGTGTGCATGAGATGTGGAAGCATACAGTAGTAGTGTGTGTGTGGTGGCAATGTATGGTAGTGTGAGGCGTGGCAGTGTGAGTTGTGGCATTATATAGCAGTGTATGGTCGTGTATGGTGTAACCGTGTGAGGTGTGCCTGTATCAGTTTTGTGTGTGGTGTGTTGTAAAGTGTGGCGTTGGAGTGAAGTGTGACGGGATAACAGTGTAAAGTAGTACGTGCGTATGCGAATGTACATGTGTACATGTGCGTGACGCAGTAGGGAAGAATTTAAAAACTGGATGAAAAGAAAGAAGAAAGTCAAGGAAAAAAGAACAGTTTTGGAAATTAAAGTGTGAATCATGAGAACGGCAGTAAGTATTTCAGGTATGCAGACGGAGAGTGAGAGACTGACAGAGACGGAGAGAGTGAATGGAAATGGAAATGAGGAGAGACGCAGGAATTGGAAATAAGTGAGTAGAAGCTGACAACTGTAAAAGCGGATTTGGAACGGAGAAAAAGCGGGAAGGGGAAGGGGAGGAAGAGGAAGAGGGAGAGAGAGAGAAGAGGATAAGTGGTGGATAGGAGAGAGGAGGAAGAGGATGAGAGAGGGGACAGAAAAGTGGGAAAGGAAAGGGGAACAAAGGAAAACACGAGAAGAAGATCAGGAGTTAGGGCAAGAAGAAGGGGAGGAGCAGGAAGAGAGAAAGAGGGGATAAAGAAGTTGTGAAAGGAAAGGAGAGCTAAAATGAAAAGGATAACGGCAGAAAGGGGAATTAAGTGAGAGAATAGAGTAAATTTTGGTTAGTAAAGAAAGAAAAGATGAGAGAGGGATAAAGAGGAGGAGAAAGGAAGGAAAGATAAAGTGATTTAGTAGTAAAGAGATTAGGAGGTAGACTAGTTGAGACTGTGAAGAGGGAAAAATGGTAAGGATATGAAAGATACCGAGAAGGGATAGAAAAGTGGGGAAAGGAAAGGAGTTGAATTAAACTACACGTCTACTTAAAAAAAAAAAATGCATTGGGTGAGAGGGCATTTTGGATGAATGATGAATTGCAGAAATTAAAACAAAAAAATACGAATATGTGAGTTGGCATTTTATTACACAACACTTTCTTAGGATGGAACCAGCGTGTTTCACCAGTTTCTTCCTCTCAAGTTTATATGCAAAGTGGGTTAGTAAGTCCCAGTAAATACTAACTTCTGTCTCTGAGTAACTTTTTGGTTGTTGATTGGGTCGTAAATAGAGAAACACAGTATCGTAAGCAACGTTTTTTTTTTATTATTGTAAATGTTAGTATCGTAATTATAAAGGAAGGCAGACATTAACATATTTATCGAAGTTACAAGCACTGGAGCACCGAGTACTAAGCCCCCCCAAAAAGAGCAAACTACAGTATAAAATATTAACAGGTCGTTGTATATCCCGCCTTGAGGAGAAGAACAAAGTGTCGTAAATAAGAAACACAAAGAAAACATCGGCATCGTATTTCGCTATTGGATTAAAAAGTTTTATTTTTCACCCTTTTTTTTTTGGGGGGGGGGGTTACTGTTCTCTTGTCTTCCTTCAAGTTTTTTCTTTCTTCTCCTAATTATCTCATTTTGTTCCTGCCTGTTCCTTTCTTCGTCCACTGTTTTTCTCTTTTCTTACCCCCTTGTGTATTAGCCACTGCAAGTCGTAAGGAAAGGAAAGAAGGGCAAGTACGGGGGAAGGTAGACTGTTAGATACTTTTGTCGCAGGAGAGTGTAAATAAAAGTGCACTGTTTCAAGTTCTGAAGAGTGTACTTTTTTACATGCAGTATATGGATGCGTACAATATTATTAGTTAAAGTTTAGAAAGTAACTCGACATCTGTTCTATCAGAGTGAGATATGGATTGTAAAGTTTACCTATGCTATTAAGTGTTACATGTTAGTGTGCACAGTGTAGGTTATTACACTGATGACAACCGTACTTTGGTGTTTTCCCTAATTTCATGTGTTTGGAGCCAGCCCTACTGAGTTTTGGTAGTGAGAATGGGGTATTGATGATGATGATAATTTTTAGGAATTCGAATCTGTGCTGATGGGTGGTTTTTAGTGCTGACATTGATTCTCATGTTGAAAGCACTTCTTCCTCCCCTCTCTCTCTTTCCTCCCTCTCCTCTACCTCTTCCCCTTCCCCTTCTCTCCATTTCTTGTTCCCCCTCCCCTACCCCAGCTCCAAAAAAATGGCGCCGTTCTCACTTTTGTCTTTGCCCCGCCTTTCATGTACAGGTAGTGGACAGTGAAAGAATTTTTTAAACAATACCGGGTGACTCAAAAATAAAAACTTTTATGGTTTTGGAAGTGGATGTGAAAGTCAGTTTTAGCCGTTTTCATACATGCGCAAATATCCGCGGAAGACAAATGAGTACTGTAACAAATATTGTGTTGTTAAAGATATTCATAAACTGGCCATGAAAAGAAAATTATATGTTGACTTTCCTTCAGTATTTGGAAAGCGTAAATGATTTTACGGACGATCTGATTATTCTTTCTTGTGGTTTTGTGTTATTCAGTAAGCTAAGTGCGGTCGTCTGTAGGTAGCAGGCATAAAATTACAAGTTGGCGTTATACTGCAGGACTTAATGGCGACTGCTCTTATTCCCCTCAGTCCTTTTTTCCCCCTTTTCCTTCTTGCTACATCCAGACATTTTTTATGGGCTATGAAAGCTGTTCGAGCTGTAGTTCGTGTGTTTTCATCTGAGGAAACTGGTCTACTGACACAGCTTAATACTAAATTGTGCATGTATAAATTCAGTTAGCCTTAGATACCAAAAAGAATGAGCCTCCTAACTATTAGTAAAATCAGTTCTCCAGTCTGACTACACTTAGCCACCAACCGAGCAAACAGGGGTCAGAGATCTTTGCCAGTTAGAGGAAACTTGTTTTAAAGAGGTTAGATATCAATTTCACTGACCCCTTGAATACCGAAGGTCCTCGCTAAGGTGGAAAAGAATCGTTTGGAGGTAGCAAGAATAAACTCAGTACGGCACCGAATTTAAAGCGGTTTCCAACTTCACTAGGAGAGGTTTACCGGCTTAATAAAATCGTCTTGTGTCCGAAAATTAAACACAGAAAGCTGCCATCACGAAGAGCAGGCTAATACCTTTGTGCTGCATAGCCAGGGAAAATTTGCAGCCGGTAATCGAATCACGGGTGTAGGCGCGTCCGTGTTTGAGAGGGTAAAAGATGGGGACGTTTTTGGTTTGATGTAAAAGATGAATTGCAGAGATGACCTGTTTTGCCTGTGTCTATCCATCCAACTATGTGTCTGTCTATCTGTGTCTGTCAGTCTGTACAACTATATGTCTTTGTTTACTTGCTTGTATGTTTCAGAGTGTCGTTGTTGCTGTATTATTCAATTTGACTTTTATCTATGTCTGTCTGTCTGTCTGTGCATCTTTCTAACCATCTACCTACCTCTTTGCCTAATCTGACTGCCTGTTCATCTCTCTCTCTCTCTCTCTCTCTCGCTGTCTCTCCCAACCTCACCATATACTTGCTCACTTTCGTGCTCTCGGTCAGCCTCTTCAGACAATATAACAAACTTAAGGTCAGAAAAGTTTAAGATGGAGACTGAACTGCAGGAAAGAAGAGATTCAGATCTTGGGAAATACGAGAGAGAGAGAGAGAGAGAGAGAGAGAGAGAGAGAGAGAGAGAGAGAGAGAGAGATACGGATAGCTGGATAAATGAAGAGAGAAATAGACAGTTAGATAGACAGGCAGAGATAAAGATAGATACATATATAGACAAAAATGGGTTGGTAGGGAGAGGTGGATAAATGGAATGAAGAGATAAATAGACAGACAGATAGACAGGCAGACATAAAGATAGATATATAGACAAATTGGTTGGTGGGGAGAGGTGGATAGATGGATAGAGATATTTTAATAGGCAGATATTTACATGAAAAAATACATACTTACAAACATATACAAACTTTGCATATACTGTTTAATATCTGTGTATTGTATATACATGAGAGAGAGAGAGAGAGAGAGAGAGAGAGAGAGAGAGATGAAAGGCAGTCAGAGAAAAATAGGAAGAGAGAGAGAGAGAGAGAGAGAGAGAGAAAGAAAGCTGGTCCCGAGAGAGTAAGTAAACGATCGCAAAGAACAGACCATAAAAAAGGAGATGAGGTTTACAAGGAGATAAAAAGGGAGAGGAAAGTGGAGAAAGAGAAAGAAGGAGAGAACGCAAGAGATAATGGGAGAGATAGATAGGACAAGAAATAGGAGAGAGAGAGAGAGAGAGAGAGAGAGAGAGAGAGAGAGAGTGTGGAGGGGAGGTCAGTCATCCAATCCTTTGTTTTCTCCTCGACAAGAGCGTAGGGCTCCAGGGTTAGGCTATTCAGTTACGAAATTTAGGTGAAGATGACCAGTCGTACTTTCCTGAGTGGCGTCATGTGAGCAGTAAACCCCAACCCGCCGTCTGATATAAACCCCTAACCTGACCAAGACCCTTTTCTTGAGCTTTATTTCACATAACTTGATGGAAGAAAAGGACGGTACTACTGCATGACATCAATTCCTGAACTTCTTCGTGACTAGCATCATAATCTAGAGGTAATCCAGTGTCGTAACTCAACATACAAGACGGAGAGGTGACAATTTGAGGCCAGGTAAAAGTTAGTATAGACCAACGGGCGTCAGAATATTACATCCCAGAAATAACCTAGATATATTAACAGATTCCAGAAAGAAGAAAAAAAAACGGAAACCCAGTAATAAAAAGAAAAAAACAAAAGACCAAAGGATAACAGTGAGACAGTTGGTAAAGAATAAAAGCAATAGGCGAAAAAAAAGTAAAAGGATGAAAAATGAAAAATATAATTAAAGGACGAGAAAGAAAAAAGTGAGAAAATGGGTAAAGAATAAAAGCGAAAAAAAAAAGAAACAAAAGGAAGGAGACGGCAAAAAAAATAAGCGCGCGCGCACACACACACACACACACACACACACACACACACACACACACACACACACACACACACACACACACACACACACACACACACACACACACACACACACACACACACACACACACACACACACACACACACACACACACACACACACACACACACACACAAATAAGATAAAAGAGAAACTGAATTTTTAGAATAAGAGCTCGCTGGCTCTATGCTTCTCCCCTGAGTACAAGGCTTGACATGATAAAGAAAATATCCCAAGAAAACAGGAAAATGTGGAACTAGAGAAGAATTTTAATACCATTTAAATCAGAGGGAAAGGAAGGTGAAATTAGGAAAGGAAAGGAAAGGCAGTGGCATAAATTGGAGCTGATAAAAGGAAAGTAATACTACAGAATCCGAAGGAAGTAAAGGTTAAAGTAGGAGAAGGGGAAAGGAAAAGGAGGAAATAAGTGTAAAGGGCATGACAAGAAGAGATAACAAAAGAGCAGAGATAAATGAGAAGAAAAGAAGAAGAAAATTCCAACCACAAAAGCCAGAAAAGTTAAGAGAAGAAACGGAAAATTAAAAGGGAGGAAGAGTATAGCATGGAATGAAGATAACAGAAATCAGATATTAAAAGGATAAGAAAAGAATAATAGAAATATAAGACAATCTCTCTCTCTCTCTCTCTCTCTCTCTCTATATATATATATATATATATATATATATATATATATATACGAGAGAGGGAGAGAGAGAGAGCTAGCTCAGTGGCGTTACCTTTCTCCCCAGAGTAACAAGCTTGACTGGCACCTTAGCTCCTGAGACGCTGCCACAACTTTTTTGTATCCCACTCTGTCTGTCTTACTCGATTTATTTTGCTTCCTCAGTCTGTCTGTTTTCCCTTGTGTTGTGTGCCTGGCAGTCTTTTCCTTATATATATATATATATATATATATATATATATATATATATATATATATATATATATATATATATATATATATATATATATATATATATATATATATATATATATATATATATATATATATATATATATATATATATATATATATATATATTTATTTATTTATTTATTTCATTTACTTCCAGTGAGCAACCACATGTAAGGATGCTGCTGCCATGACTGTGTTTCGACGATTGTTGTATTAAGATTTTCATTTAGCATTTATTGTTATTACTCTTGTACAAATATATTACTTTATTATCCTCTCACACTCCATCCCTCTCTTTTTCTCCCCCTTCCTGTCCTGACCCACTTTCGCCCTATCACTCACATCTCATCTTCCTGGTCTCTCTATTCATTTTGCCCTCGTTGCCTCCTCTCATCCAATCCTGCTGTTCTGGTTTCACTCCAATCTTATTCTCCTATCTCTTTTACCCAAAGCGGCCCTTGTCCTATCCACACAGGTAACAAAGAAGCGAGAGAGAGAGAACACAGGTGGTCCCTTGAGGTCCTAGGAGGGGGCATCGACCCCCCACCCCGCCACAGGACTCAAAGGTAAATTGATGCCTTTCTGCCACACTTCCTCCCACACTACTTTCTTTTCCATTTCTGACCTCGTTCTCTTCTATGGCCCCAGCAACCTCGATTCTCTCCTTCCTTCCCTCTTTCCTTCCTTTCATTCATGCTGTACTTTCGTTCTCTTGTATTTCCTTCCTTCCATCTTGTTCTTTCACTCTTTTGATCACCTTTCTTGTTAATCCCTCTTTCTTCAATCCTGCCTTCTTTCCTGCCTGCCTTCCTTCTTTTCTACCATTCTTACGTCCTTCTATCCTTTCTTCTTTCCCACCATCCTTCTTTCCTTTCTTCCCTTATTTTTCTTGTTTCTACGTAAATATTCCATATCTGACCTCATTTCTGTCTCTTGCCTCTGAAACCCCGAGTCTTTCCTGTCTGCCTTCCTTTTTTCTTTCCTTCCTTGCCTTCATTATCTCCCTCTTTCTTCTCCTTCTCACCACTTCTTTCCTGCTTCCTTCTTTCCTAACCAGCTTTCCATCATTCCTTCGTCCACTCTCTTTTCTGTTTCCTCACTCCATGTCACTTTATTTTCATTAATGCATTTCTTTATATGAATCTTTTCTTAGCTCCAGGTTTGGTATTTTCATTGTTTTTCTTGTTTTTTTGTTGGCATATATTATTTCATAGTTTTTGTGCAGTTGTTATGATTACTGTTTTTGCTCTTTCCATTTCCCTACTTCATCATATAAATCTTTTGTTTATTGTACTCTCTGTTAATATGTTCACACCTCTCATGATAATGGAAAATGATGATGATGATGGTGATGCTGATGGTGGTGGTGATGGTGGTGACAGTAATGATATTGATGCTAACGATACCTCCCTCATCTCACTCCTTCCTTTTTCCAAACCATATCCTCCTCAGTTCCCGCTCTTTTGTGCATTATCTCCTTGTCTCCCTGGATTTCTTAAAAGCTTTATTCTCTGATTAATGACTCGCTTTGTTACGGATTTGTATTGCGTTTACTTTTCCTTTCGTTTCGTCTTTTATTTTGCCCTCCTTTTTCATATCCTCGTTTATTTTGGGTCACGTTTTCTTCTCAGGTTTGGTTCTTGTTCTGTTTACTTTATTTAGTCTCAGTTTTGATCGGTGTTTTTCATTTCATACGTTTTGCGTCTTTATTTATTTATTTATTTTTTTTTTGTCATTCATCTTTACTTTGTCATCATTTTTTTTCGCTCATCCCTATTCGTCAGATCATTTTATTCTTCTCTGGTTTCTTTCGTATTTCCTGGTCGTTCTTCATATGTAACTAATTTTTCCCCAGTCTCTATTTATTTCAATTTATTATCTTCCCAGCCTTCATTATTTATATTAGGGTATTGTTACATCCTTCCTGTTCCTTTGGCTTTCTGTCTAATTGTTAATATAGGGGGGGGGGGATGAACAAGTGAGTATTGAGGAAAAAAATATGATGGGATATGATGAAAAAAGTATGTGGCTTAAATGCAGAATGTATTAATAGAACATTAGATGAGAATTTCTTATTAAAACCAGGGCGACAAACTGAGAAGGAACTACACACTTGGCTGATGAAATGTCGTGAAGGTAAAAACAGGAAATTAAGATGTCCATTGTCTTAGGGCAGAGTGAAAAGTAGGAAGGAAGGAAGGGGGAAGGGAGGAAGGGACGAGGGAGAGGACTGGAGATATCTGGGTTGATGGGAGGAGATAGATAGATAGATAGATGAGAGAGAGAGAGAGAGAGAGAGAGATCTGAACTAAGAGGAGAAGACAAAGAAAAAGAGAGGAGGAGAGAATAAGAAAGGAGAAGGGAGAGAGATATCCGAACTAAGAAGGATGAGAGGGCTGAAGGAGAGGGCTGGAGGGATTACTGAGGGCAGGGACGATAGCAGAGTCGGATGGTGAGATAAGAGAGAGAGAGAGAGAGAGAGAGAGAGAGAGAGAGAGAGAGGGAGGGAGAAAAGAGAGAGAGAGAGAGGGAGGGAGAAAAGAGAGAGAGAGAGAGAGAGAGAGAGAGAGATGAAAAACGTTCGGGTGAAAGGAAAAACGGAGAAAAGTGAAATTTATAACCAGTGATAAAGGAGTGTCCAACAGAGATAAGAAAGATAAATGAATGAAGGAGGGAAAGTCAGGAGTAAATAAAACTATTCTCTGTTCCCTTTGACATGGCCTAAAATTACCAACTTCCTCCTGAATATTGTGCTTTTCAATAGATTATCACTAGAATATGCTGCTAGTCACGAAGAAGTGTTATGAGAGGATATAGAGCTGTAGTATGTCTGACTGACTGAGAAACTTGAAATACGCAGTAGTATGGCAGAAATTCCCGCCAGGTTAAATTGGACAGACTATAGGGGAATTTTTGAGAGTGACGATGAGATGGAGGATTGAGGTGGAGAGGAACATAATTGAGAAGGATATGAGCTGGAGATAGGACAGCATGATGACAGAGGACCGAATGAAGTGGAGGCGATTCGTTTGTGGCCATCCCTTGGCGGATTAGGACTTTTGGTCATAGACAGAATTGTGGGAGTGAAGTGTTGGAAGGAGAAGAAGAGGGAGGCCGAGCACGAGGTTGAGACATAAGGTGTGCATGTATGTATGGAGGGATAGAGTGTCGTGGAAAGAGGGATCGTTATTGAGTAGGGACAGAAACACGTCAGACAAACAGTTAAATAAAAGATAGATCAATAAACGGAAGGAAAATGAAAGAAATGTAGACCAGAATGATTGGGAGGAGCATGAAAACTTTAGAAAAAAATGAGAATCAGCAGGATTGAGAAGGAAAGTAATATATAGAGGGTGGTAAAAAAAAAAAAAAGTTGCTGAGAAAAGCGAAGAGATGAAAAAGTGCTGGAGTGGAGAGGAAAAGCATCGTGTATAGGGAAGGATATTGGGTAGAGATGTGAGAGAGAGAGAGAGAGAGAGAGAGAGAGAGAGAGAGAGAATAAAGGAGTAAAAAAAGGGAGAAAAAGAAAGTAAGACGAATGGAAGAGTAAAAAATATTCGATAAAGAAGTACTCAGTAGGTGAAAAGGAGTGGAGTGAAGGAAAATATCGAAAAAAAAAAAAGATGGAGATGAATAAATAAGAGGATGCAAAGAGAGGTATAGAGATTAAACATAAATTATTAAAAGGAGAGAGAAAAATATATAAGGTAGACTTAAGTAGAGAGGTGAAAGACTGGTGGACTGAAGGAGAGGAAGAGCACCGTCTGAAGGGAAGGATATTGGTTGGGCGATGAAAAAGTGGCTCAAAAGACGGGGACCAGGGGGGCAGCACACCCCGGATTTTTTTAAAGAGGGACCTCGTTTTTTTTTTTTTTTTTTTTTTTTTTTTTTTTGCTGACATTACTCAGAAACCTTAATATTACTGGTAGTGAGAATCATCTTCAGTATATTTTATTAAAACATATATTTCATTATGTTGCAGTATTTTGAAGACAGTACTATCTACCATGCGTCGTACACTTTGAATAAACGATCCATTTTTTTCATACTTCCTCATAAGTTGATGTTGTGAGATTGTGATTCATTTTGTAAGGCTTGAAATCAGAGGGTGCAAAAGGACTATATATATGAGGTTGTGTTAATGGCCACGGTAGCATATGGATGTGAGAATTGAGAATGGCTAGAGTACCAAAAACGTAGAGTGAGGGCAGAAGGCGTGGAACCAATAAGAATAGTATAAGGGGTGAGTAGGGTGCACAGAATAAAGATAAAGAGGCGGGTGCAAGATGTGGAGTTGAGAAAGCCTTTAGGTCGCAGGATAGAGGAAAATGTGCTTAGGTGGTATGGTTACGTTAAGGGAAGGGAAGGGATCAGAATAGGGTGTTGAAAAGAGAGAGAGAGAGAGAGAGAGAGAGAGAAGACTAATAAAAGAGGAGAGAATTCGATGCCTAAAGAGAGAGAAAGAAGATGGAATGATAAGGAAGGAAGGAGGGAACAGGGAAGGAGAAGGGAAAGGGAAAGAGGAAGGAAGGGAAAGGGGAACTGGGAGGGGAAGGGAGAAGAGGCATGCGAGTAAAAAAGTCAAGAGGAGGGAAGACATAAAATACTTGCGGGAAGGACAGTGGTAGAGGAAACACGTACAGGAAACATTAGCCTTTTTACAACCATTACTTTTATATTCTTCACATTTTTATCTTATTCTTGGTACAACCCTCAAAAAATATCGTGCTGCCAAAGTTCACTGGTTATGATTATGAACAGATTACACCTACACAGATGGATCTATTAACTTGGTACCTCAAAATAATAAATACCAAGAATAATATCTATTGCCTTCAGAAAATTGTCTATATTATACCACAACGCTTCGTCCACGTTTCAGAGAGCATTTAATAGTTCGATGCATTTTTTCTTCTTCTTTTTAGGGGTGTGCCAGTGAACGATTAATTCGCTAACAGAGGTGTCTTATCAGCCAAATTATAATATCATCAGCCGAATTATAATATCATGTGGCGGTGGCAGGAACAGGTTTAAAGGGGAGTTATTGCATTTCTGGGATTGTTTGCTATTGCTTCGGGCGTGACGGCGTGTGTGTCTCTTTCCTCTTCCTACACCTTTATTTCTCTTACTGTTCTTCCCTTTCCTCGTCTTCTCTTCTCCTTTCCCCTCCACTTTTCCTATTTTCCAACTGTTTTTTTTCAACCTCCTCTTCTGTTCACCTTTTTCCCCTACTGTTCTTCCACTCTCTTTTATTCTTCCATCCCTTTCCTTCCTTCTCTTTCCAATCTTAACCCTTCCCTTCCAGTCCTCTTTTTTCCCTGCTCCTATCTCTTTTTTTTTTTCCTCGTCGGCTTTCCTTTCTTAAATTTTTCTTCCGATTCCCGCTTCCCTTCCCATCTCTCCCCTTCTATCCTCCACAGTGCAGTTTAAGGTAGGACATTAATCACACATTGAATTTAAATGGCGGGTCTTGTGGCCGAGGGTATAGGGTGAAGGGTAGGGGGCTGAGAGAGAGAGAGAGAGAGAGAGAGAGACAGACAGACAGACAGACAGACAGAGACAGAGACAGACAGACAGAGGGAGGGAGGGAGAGAGGGAGAGGGGGGGGAGCAGAGAAGAAATCAAAATAGAAAAGGGGCAAGAGAGAGAGTGAAGGAGGAAGGGAAGGAAGATGAATGAAGGAGAGAAGCTTGGAGGAGGCAGACAGGCAGGCGGGCAGGCAGGAAGGGATTGAGGGAGGGAGGGAGGGAGGAAGCGTAGGAGAGAGGGAGGAAGGGAGGGAGAGGGAGTGAAGGAGGGATCTGCAGACAAGTGAGGGGGATTTAGGCGTGAGAGGAAGATCGTGTGAGAGTGAGAGACGCGGAGGAAGACATTTTAATATAACTTGGAAAAGAACGTGACATATGAGAGGTTACTTACATTAAGCATAAAGAGCGCAAGACATTAATTACTGCTCTTCTCTCGTTTCTTCCTTGCCCCAGTTTTTAACATTCTGACGCTTGGGATTTTTGTAGTGTGAAGAAAATTGTCTGGTTTTACTTATTTTAATGGCAGGATTTCTCTCAGACGAAAAGAAAAATCGTCTGAAATTAGTATAACATTCCATAGTGCGTCTACGGTAGCAGGATAGTTTTCTTTTTACTCCATTCAGCCCGAGTGCGTGATTTTTTCTATATTCTTGCTGATACCAGAAGTTTTTACCAGATTTGGAGTATCCCTTTGTGGTGAATTGGTAACCCCACATTCTTTTTTACTATTTCCCAATTATTTTACCCAGCCTAAAAAAGCACCTAGTAGTGCAGGGTTTAATGAAGGCAGTATCAAAGCCCTTCCAGAGTGAAAAATCTCCTAAGCCGAATAAAACCGTCTGCAAGTAGTAAGGATGAAATAATATCAATGTTACTGAAGGGGTTTAAGGAAAAATTTCTAACCCCTCCAGTTCGACAAGGCTGTCCTAAATCGAATCATATTTCCTGGAGATAGCCTACCATAAAGACAATACAAGTGACATCCTCGAAGTGGAAGTGACCTTATGACCGCCAGGGTTTCTCTCAGCTAAGCAAGGTTGTGTTTGCTGTTCATTGCCGGGATTTCTTTTTAAGATGATGAAATCGTGTGAAGCTAGCCATGTATTTATCTCGCATCAGAAAGCCTGATATGTTGAATCAGTTTACAACCTTCACACAACTAACATTTCTCAGACCAGTAGAGTTTCCTGGTGTTACACTGGACAAAAAAACAATATTGTAAGTCACAAAATGGGTTCATCACGATCGAATTCACCGGCTTAACTACAAGGATTTACCTCCGCTAAAAATTTAATTTCCTGTGCTACCCTGAACAGATTACCTTTTCCCGTAAGATGGGGATTGGTATCTCTATTTATTTTGCCTCGAGACGATTTTGTTTAAGCTAAATGAAAACCTAATGTAGCAAATGAATTACGTTTAATGGAGCCTGCGTGCAACTTCTTTACTGCCAAATGTCTCAAGTTGTATGAAGTTATCTGATGGTAAATGAGTTAGGAGAGGAATGCAAGAAAATGAGAAAGGATGAGAAAAAATAATGAAGGAAGGAAGAATGAGACATGGGCATAGGAAGGAAAAAAGGAAAGGAGGAAGGAAGGAGAAAAGGAATATAGGAGGAAGTTAGAAAGAGAGAGAATGTAAGTGAGCAAGGAGAGCCATAAAAGAGAAGGAGAGAGGATACGAGAAAATAATGAAGGAAGGGAGAGTGATTGAACTTGAGAAAGAAACGAATGGAGGAAAGATGGAGGGAAATAAAAAAGGGAATTGGAGGATAGTGATAGTAAAACACGGAGAGAGAGAGAGAGAGAGAGAGAGAG
>NC_137049.1:18283431-18290931 GCF_032717465.1 Coenobita brevimanus | reverse complement strand
CCCTTCTCCTTCTTTTCTCTTCTCCTTCGCCCTCCCTTCCCATTTCCTCCATCACAGCACATCCCCTCTCTGGCTCACTCCCTTTGCTCTCCCTTTCCTTATGGTGTTTTCTTCCTTTCACATCCCTCTATCTTCCCTTACATTCCTCCTCCCTCCCTGCATGTTCCTCCATCCACTCTTCACACACAACTGCCTTTCCCCTCCTTTCCTCTTGTTCTCTCTCGCCCCTCTCTTGTCCCCTCTTACTCTCCCTCTCCCATTCCTTCTTGTTCCCTTACCGTCCATCCCTTCTCGAACCTCTCCAATCCTCCTTCTCTCTCCCCTTCCTTTCCCCTCATCGTTCCTCTCCTCTCTCCTCCCCCCCCCCTTCTCTTCCTTCCCTTCTGTCCCCTTCCATTCCTTTCCCGGCCATCCCCTCTTAATACTTCTCCACTCCCCCTCCCCCACCCAACCCCCACCTCCGCCTCTCTCACCCACTTTGCTAGCGATCACATAACTCTCTTACCTTCCTTCCCCCCTCTCCCCTCAGCCTTCATTTTCTCTTTCCCTCTCTTTTTTTCTCGTATTTTCCCTTTCGTCCCCTCGATTAGCCTTTCATCCCCATCCTCCCCTCATCTTTCTTTCCCCACTTCCCCATTCTTTTCCTCTCTTTCCCCTCGCTTTTCTTCTTTCCTTTCCCCATCTATTCTCTTTTCTCCTCTCGTTCTCTTCCCCTTTCTGTCACTTCCCCTCTCTGTCACGCACTTTTGTAGTGGCCGCATACCTCTTTTCTTCTCCCTCCTTAGCCTTGACATCCTTTTTTCATCTCTTTTTCCTCCCCTACGTCCCGGCTTCTCCCTTCTCCCCTCCTCTCCTTCAGTCTCCCCCCCCCCTCTCACCCACTTTGCTAGCTATCACATAACTCTTTCCCTCCTCCTCCAGCCCTCATCCTCTTCCTCACCCCTTTCTTCCCCTCTGTCGGCCCCCACTCAAAACCCCTTCCTCCTTCACTTTATTTCCCCCCTTTACCTCCTCCTTTTCCACCCACACAGTCACTGCCCTCTTGTCCTTCAGCCTCAGCAACATTCCTCCACACCTGTCTTCCCTCACATTCCTCCCCCTTTCTCCTTTCAGGTTCCCTCCCCTCCCATCCCCACCTTCAAACTGCTACTTCTCCCCGCCCTTCCCCTCCCCGCCAAATACCTCATTCATCTCTCTACCCCAACACGTTCACCCCCTCCTCTCTTCACTACTTCCTCACTCACCTCCACACCAAACCTTTACCTCAATCTCCTCTTCCTCCCCCCACCCCCCCATCCCTCTCAGCACGTTGATATCATTGTATTTTTCTTCATATCATCCTGACAGTTTTAATCAGCTTAGAATAGGCTTGGGAACTGAAGAGGTTGGATACAGTGTTCAGTATTCCCTTCAGTAACAGGGGGCTCTCCCATGCTGAGTAAAATCATGTGGTAGCAGTAGAAATAAATACACCACGAAGCTACTATCTGTCTGTTTTGCCTCACACCCTTCACCCACTACCTCCACATCCACTTCAGTCTTTTCAGCCCTTAACATTAACCTCCACCCTCACCCGCACCTTCACACCCCACCTCCACCCCATCTGCACCCTATCCCCACTCTCTACCTCCACCCCAAGTCCCAGTCTTCACCCTCCCAACATCCAATCTCTTAATGCCTCTTCCCTATTAATATTCCTCGATCGCCCCCCTCTCCATCTCCCCTCCCGACATACCCTCTCCCTTCCCTCTTTCCAAACCTCGCCCCCCCTCACCTCCACCTCCCTTTCCCCTCCTCTCCCCCTCCCTCTCCCTCCCTTTTAAAAATGAGTATAGAGCCTGAGAGTATTAATACCCCTCCATCTCCTCCCCCAAAACTCCCTTTCACCCACAACACAACTGCTCTCCTCCCCCCCTCCACTTTATCCCTCTTCCCTCATTCATCTCCATCGCGCCTCCTACCTCTACCCTCTCTCCCCCAATCCCTCCTTTCTCCCCCAATCCCTCCTCTCTCCCCCAGTCCCTCTTCTCTCCCTCAGTCCCTCCTCTTTACCCCAATCCCTCCTATTTCCCCCAATCTTTCCTCTCCCCCAAAGCCCCCTCTCTCCTCCAATCCCTCCTCTCACCTCTTCCCTCTTCCCTCCCCCATCCTTTATCTCCCTACCTCCCTCTCCCCCGTCCCCCCGTCCTCACCCCCCTCCCTTCGCCCTTCCACTCTTTCTCTTCGCCAGCTATCCCATAACTCTCTTTCCACTTACCACACTTCCTTTTTATCGCTTTCTTCTCCTCACACGTCCTCTTATTTCTCTCATTTTCCTAATTTGTGCTAATTTTCCTAATAGGCGTCGTTCGTTTGCTCTTTCTCACTTCTCCGGTCAGTAGATTTTTTTCCCGTTTCTCTCTCTCTCTCTCTCTCTCTCTCTCTCTCTCTCTCTCTCTCTCTCTCTCTCTCTCTCTCTCTCTCTCTCTCTCTCTCTCTCTCTCTCTCGTACTCCCAATTCCCTTTCACCCCACCCACGCTCTGGCCCTCCCTCCATCTCTCACCCCTCTCCTCACTCCCCATCCCCTCTCCTTCCTCCATCACGTAAATATATATATTCTCCCTCCTTCCTCCATATCATTCCCTTCCTCCTCCTCCTCCCAACCCAATGTCCCCACCCTTTCCCCTTCCTCTACCTCTCTCCCCATCTCCTTTGAACATCCCATACCTCTTACATCCTTGACCCTATCCTACCTTATCATCACTGTCTTCCTATCCTCCCTTTTTCCCCCCTCTCCTCTTCCATTTCCCTCCATCTCTCCCCTTTCCATCCCTCCTCTTCTCCCTTCCCCATCTCATATTTTCTCCCTTCCCCTTCCCTCCTCTCCCTCTCGCTACCTCCCTCGTCCACTCACAACTTTTCTACTCAATATCCCTTCTCTACTCTCGTTCTCATCCCTCCCCTCTTCCCTCACACATTCTCTCTCTCTCTCTCTCTCTCTCTCTCTCTCTCTCTCTCTCACACACACACACACACACACACACACACACACACACACACACACACACACACACACACACACACACACACACACACACACACACACACACACACACACACACACAGTCCCCAGTCTGTCACAAGCTAGTCTTGTTAAAAAAGTTGATATGTAAATCTTGGTATTAGAATATATCTTATGGCTGTATGTATGGGTGTGGATTTGTGTATGCTATTGGCTTTTGTGTGTGTGTGTGTGTGTGTGTGTGTGTGTGTGTGTGTGTGTGTGTGTGTGTGTGTGTGTGTGTGTGGAGACTCTTCTTCAAGGCTACCCCTCACTGAATGCAGCGTCAGACATTTGAGAAATAGATTTATATGAGTATGGCGTTTGGTGCATCTGAAGATAAATATAGACGTGTAGGAATGACTGAATTATGATAAGTGTATGGGATGGGTGGATGGGTATGAGGTTTGCATTGATGTGTACGAATGCTTATGAATATTAATGTGCAAATGAAAAATGCATGAGGTAGGTATTTGTATGTACGAGTAATTTTGAGAAGAGTGAAGAATGATAAGTGGAAGAATAATTATGAATACAGAATGAAGTGGGTAAGTGTTGATAAATGTGCAGTGAGTGTATGTGTCCACGAATAGTTGTAAAAATAGGGATGATTAACGGTCTGTGGATCCTATAGCTCACCCACAGCTGAATAAAATTGTCTGATATTACCTGGAATAATATGCTACAAGACAAGACTATGAAAGAGTTAAATAAGTTAAGAGTGTGTGAATAAAAGATTATGAAGACAGGTATTAGTAATGAAAAGTGTAATATTTAACCCTCTCATGGTCACGTCAACTCAGCTGTTTTCATCAGTTACCCACGAGACTACTTTATTTAGCTGAAGGTAGGTCATGGGAGCCTGAAGCGTAAGTAAACTCATTATTCCTTCCTTAGTCGAGCAAACTCACCCTCTTTATTTTGACAGACGATTTTATTCAGTCATGGGTGAGTCATAGGAGCCTGGGAATATTAAGCTGAAAATAATTGTGTATTTGAAACTGATACTTCTCTGCCCTAAGTGCTTTTACCCATCCACCCTACCATCACTCTCTTCGTGTCTCTTTCATACCTTTTCCACTATAACCCCACTCATTCTCTCTCTCTCTCTCTCTCTCTCTCTCTCTCTCTCTCTCTCTCTCTCTCTCTCTCTCAAATGCAGAAACAGATTAGGGAAAGGAAAAGGGGGGGGGTACTTTTATAAACGCTCATCATAAGGAAATTAATCAAGATGCAAATAGTGTAAGTGTTGTTTGTACATAGCTGACCGCATCCCTATTCATATATCCATAGCTATACATGCTGCAGGTAGAGTACAGTCGATTTATTCATTTCTTCATATTTATACATGACCCAGGTTCCACTACAGTCGATTTACCTTTGTTTTTGTGTGTATGTATATATTTTTTTATTTCACTCGATTTATTCATGTTTCTACATATAAATTGTGCAGGTATAGCGTGATGTTTTTATTCATGCAGTTATGGTACTAAGATGTCTTCTCGCTGACGTAAGGGTATTTGTATCACATCTTCCTGAACTATATATTTAGCTTATTGTATTGTGTTCGTATTGTTTGTATTGTGATGTATTTATACATGCACTGTCTCAATATCAGATGTACCCAAACGTCAGCCCTTGCATCACAGAGACGTATTTTTACTCTTCTTGCTAATTCCAGACGCTGATATTCGGGTTAGGAAAGGCATTTTGAACTGGAGAGGTTAGATATGGTCTTCATTAACACCTTCACTACTAGAGATCTTTCTTAAGGTAGATAAAATCGTCTGTGTATAGCGTGAACAGAATATGAAGTACGTTCTGGGGTTAAGATTCTGGAATTACGATCATTTCCATTTTCGTTGATCGTATGCATAACGGTGAATCCTTAGTTGGTCGCGTATGTATCACCCACCTGAATTACCACACACACATATGTAAACGTTGAGAGAAACATCCCTTTCGTCCACTTTCATCTGGCTTATGTAACGATGCTTGTATACGCATGTTGTTTTGGTATGCACCCCGTCTCGAATTGCCAGATCAAGCAGAGGGGGAACGTTACTCGAATCCAGTCTCATCAAAGTTACGTGTGGGCAGCGGTATTTCTTTCCCTTGACTGTATATGCTTTTTATGTATGCACCCTCCTCAATCCCCTGACTTAAAAAAATAGGGAACACATCGCCCAGATCCAATTTAATCAAACTTATGTGTGAGTAAGGATGTTTTTATGCGGATGCTATTTATATATGCACCCTCATAAATTGCCTGACACACCGAACACTGGGAGAGACATCTGTCAGATCTGTTTTTATGAAACGTATTTATGGGTAATGATGCTTATATATATGCACCCTCCGTAATTCCCAGCCATCGAACGTTACTCATATCAGGTATCGTCAAAGATGTGTATGAGAGTAACATCCGTCGGCAGCTGTACATACTTTACTTATCATTGCATCCTTCTGTGTCAGCTCCCTGAAAATTACCTAAAAAATCGAAACATACTGAAAAAAACATCGCTAAGTTCAAGGGTCATGAACCTGTGTTGTGTTTTTAAATATTTCTCTCGGTAGCCATACGTACTGCATTCTGAGTATATATACAGTACACCCTCCTCCTATGCAGGTAGGCTGTACAGACCCTCCCCTCCAATACTCCTCTCCCTGTTATATGTCCCCATACACCAACAAACGGTGTCCAACTGTCCAACTAACCTGAAACAGTGTACAGTTGTGGACATAAATATCGATCCACTTCATTACCATAACGAGACAGTGAGTAGTGACTTTCGCAACCCAGTCGTGGAATCTTCGGAAAACAACAAACTTTTTAGAATTTTGTGTACGATTTTCATTATGTATTCGACTGTGAAATTGATCGATATTGCTCTCCGTCGCGGTACATATTCTGCATATATTCTCCTTCTATATGCGTCCCTTTCCAATACATATATATTCTCTTTATATATGCATCCCTTTCCAATGCATGTATATATATCTTCCCCTCCATTACCCCGTCTCCCTGCTAGATGTCCCTATTCAACAACGATAAAACCCCTCTGGCCTGGCGTGTTTTATGGGTGGAAATAAATGTTTTAGTGGCGCTTGTGGAGAGAGAGAAGGAAAGGTGGGCAGGCCGCTTGAGTTATGAGTCTGTTTGGCAGTGTGCGGGAGTTTGTACGTGTTTGGATGTTTGGCAGTTTGGGTGGGAGTTGGCAATTGAGTGGGATTGAATAAGGGCTTTGATGTTTGATTCATTTGCACATTACGGCTGGGTTGGGGTGTGGTGCTCGTGGGTAGTTAGTTGAATTGCTGTTTTTCCTTCTTTCACACACACACACACACACACACACACACACACACACACACACACACACACACACACACACACACACACACACACACACACACACACACACACACACACACACACACACACACACACAATCATATCCTCCGACCACATTCATGCAACTGTGAAATACTGGAGTTAGGCCTTCACTGACTGCCTCTTACATCATCAGCAGCAACAGCGGAAACAACAATACCTTGATTACCAACAAGAACAGTAATTTTCTCTAATAATAATAATAATAATAATAATAGTAATAATAATGGTAATAGCATCGATACAACTAAAGATTAACCCCTCTGTAAATCTACATATTTTACCCGAGACACATTGAGATAAATGGGAGGCATCTGTCTTTTTTTTAATTGGTGTGGAAGTTTGCATGTTTGTGTGGATGAATGCATGGTTGGTTGGATGGTTGAATGTCTGGTTGACTGTGCAATTATTCGGTTAATTAGATGGATGATTAGTTGAGTGGATGGTGAGGGGGCAGACGTTACGTAGAATTAATTAGGTAAGTGAGACATTTAAGTAATCGTCGGGGGAAAGAGGAATTACACCAGTGAAGCTTTTATCCTGTTAACATTGGCGGAGGTATATGCTCTCTGAATGCTTCCTAGTTTTATGGATGACTTGTTTTTAGTTGGTGTATGGTTGCTTTAGTTGAGTGGTTGATTGCCCCGATGCGTGAGTGGGACGGGAGGGTACCTGCATGAATGGATGAGTAACTTTTATGGCGAGTGTTTTGAGTGGCTGTGCGTTATGGTGGTTAAAAGTTGGGACGCGCCTGATAAATTGTGTAGCTGAATGTTGGCATGAATGGGCTCTGAGTGTTTTACGGTGCTTGGATCGTAAAGATGGTGGATGAATATTTGGATTATGAAGATTTGGGACGTTTGGATGTATGGATAGGGAGTTTGTTGAGAGTTTGGATGTGTGCGTGGCTGGTTATCTAGACTGTGTGTGCTTGGATGTTATTATAGATGATGGATGAATGGGTGTTTGGATTTGGGGATATTCAGGTTGTTATTAAAGACGGTGGTTGGGGGGGGAAGGATGCCTGTATGGATGGTATTAGGGTGTTCTGCGGTGCTTGAATGATTG
>NC_137049.1:18170931-18278431 GCF_032717465.1 Coenobita brevimanus | reverse complement strand
TTAATACAAAAGTTCTCCCAATATACCACCTCTTCTGCGTCTCACTATTGTCTGTTAGTTAATATTCCTAAACTGTGAGAGGTTTTGTGAATTACTCTACCCATAGATAATGCTGTTTTATATGATGCGTCAGGGGGGAAAGTGACGGACATTCCCCAAGTGCGAAGCAGACGCAGTGAAATAATGGGCGAATATTTTTACCTGATTGTACCTCTCCCCTCTGTATCATGGGGTAGGAAGTGCAGGATCAGTCCATATATTTAGTAGTAAATGTTGAAATGCTGCAGGCCCCGCTCATATAAAGCTGTATTTTACTGCAGATGTATATAAAGAGAGAAAATGGAAAAATATTAGTTGTATTTTCGAGTGTGTGCTGTATAGTGTCAAATACAGGCGTGTCATATGAAATACATACATATACATACATACATTCTACATACATATATTCAAGTACATGCATACATACATGCATACATTGTTAGCAACCGGTTCTGTGATGAGAAGGTTGAATCCTTTCCAGTCGAAGGCGTCCTTTTACCTCTAGCTTAACAGTAGACTATTTTCTACGTTTTTTTTTTTTTTTTTTTTTGGGGGGAGGGGGGTTCGCACTGGAAGGGTTTGATGTACCCTTAATTAGGGTTTTCACCGCTAGAGTTGCTTCTGAATAGGAACACCTTCATGTAGTGGCACCGATATAACTGAGCGGCTCGACTGCCGGGTTATACAAACGTCCCTCACCTCTCTCCCTATCCCCAGAAAAGATTTTATTCAGTATGAGAGGAGTAACTTATAAATGAAAGGATCCTTGAAGGATCTGTATATTATCTCCTGATGTAACAGAAGTTTCTCATTAGTTTAAAAAATCGCTAAGTACTAGGAAGAGCTTGACAAATGTCGCATGATATCAAGGGTTTAAAATAGATGCAGTGACAGGTAAGACACAACTCAGTCCTCTACCCTTGCTGGATTTTTTTTTTTTTTTTTTTTTTTTTTTTTTGAGAATTGAGGCTGCCAACAAACCCCAGCATGAGCAGAAAAACAACAGCAAACTACAACAACGATTACGACCAACTAAAACAACAGCAACAACAAAAATATCATAAGTGCATCTATAGCCCACCACTGCCGACCCAACGAACAACTAATATTAATTAAGAGCAACAGGGAAATAACAGTATCAAGAAAACGCGTGCAACAGAAAAGCATACGCAGCAGCAACAACAATAGCAGCAACAACAGCATGAAAGCATCTCTGTCTAACGATCTGTAACGACCAGAACAATGAAAATTACAATAGCAACAAACAGCCCACTACGACATCCATTGCAACCAGACCAGCCATGACAACCAGTGATGACTGTGACACCGATTTGATCATGTCACAACATAAAAACAACACAATCTTAAAAACGACGATAAAAAAGTAAAATCATAAAAACGACATAAAAAGAAAACAACAATACAATCTCAAAAATGACAACTACTCATTGCATTTCGATATCACCATATCAATTACTATTACCATCTCCACACCACCACCACCACAACAACAACTACACCGCCATCACCACCACCACCACCACCACAACAACGACACCACAATCACCACCACCACAACAACTGCACCACCATCACCACCGTCGCAGCAACAGTTATACCACCATCACCATCACCACCACCACCACGCCAACAACAAATACAACAAACACACCAACAATAGCTGGCACACAAACACGCGTCATACGTACCGTCAGGCAACCAGGTCATTAGGCTGCTTAACGACCGCTACGCTACAAATGCCCACTTGTTTATGCTCTAATTCATTCATGTTTTTATATCCCAGCAAACTTTAAGTCAAGCGTGTAGCTGAGAGTTATGCACGAGTAATGCCGGTCGCTTGCAGTTTGTGTGTTTTTCTGTTTGTAAGTGTGTTTATGTTTGTATATATGTGTATGTGTGCCTGTCTGTTTCTGCCTGCTTGTATGTGTGTTTATGTGTATGTATGCGTGTCTGTTTCTGTCACTTTGTCTCTATAAGTTCTTCATTGTCTCACTCTTCCTCTGCTTTTTTTTTCTCTCTCTCTCTGTCCCATTCTTTCTCACTTTTTCTTTGTATTTCTCTTTTAGTATATCTCTTTTATCATTCATTCTGTGTTTTACTGTTTGAATCCGCATGTTTGTCTGTTTTCTGTAAGTCTTTTTGTCTATCTGTATCAAACTCACGAGCATATGATCACACGTTCGCTCCTTCACACGCCAGGCCACTCCTCTCCTCTAATTGATTATTTTAATTAATCTCTCTCTCTCTCTCTCTCTCTCTCTCTCTCTCTTATAAATTATCTTTGCTTATCCCTTTTTACACTGTGCATTTGTAAGAGCGTTACATAAATCAAAAGGTCTGTTTGTATGTATGTCTGATTTTTAGTTTTGACCCCTTCACTTTTCTCTGTTTCATCGAATATGGATATGGATTGATAGACGAGAAAATAGACATTGATAGAAAACAGGTAGATAGATAGATAGAGGTAGATAGATAGGCAGTGATAGAATTTATGAGCATACATTCGGAGGATGAATATAGATGAATGGTTGTAATAATAGATAGAATGTTGAATAAACTGGCAGGAAGAGAAAGGAAGTCAGAGAGAGAGAGAGAGAGAGAGAAAGAGAACGAGAGAGAGAAAAAGAGAGAGAGAGAGAGAGAGAGAGAGAGAGAGAGAGAGAGAGAGAGAGATCCCATCTAGGTAAAATAAAATCCTGTACACCTAAGCTCATATCGCATTAAGTGCCTATTAAGCTGCCTATAAATTAGACTGCATTAACTCGCCTTGCCAACATTAATGGACCGCTCTTCGTCATCTGGCTTAGTTGTCTCTTTCAGCTCAGTTATCAGTATTTATCGTCCATTTATTCATATTTCTTCGTCTCATTCGCGGTATTTTTTTCATTTATACGTATATATAAATCTTCTTAGTCCATAACTTCTTCACTACCATGATGTATTATTTAGTCATTCATATTAACTTATTTTTTCAGTTCCTTCATTTAATGTCACTGGACTCTCCTCTGGCTAACTTCAGACGATTTTACTCTCCTTAAAACCCCTCCCTGGTCTTAGGGTTAAGAGTGGCTTTTTATGGGCGAGGGGGTTGAGTAAGGCTAAAGGTGTATATATAACAGATAAGGTTGTAAAGGTTAAGGCAGAATAGAATCGTCAAATCGTCTGGTGGTAGTAGGAAATAAAGCTTCGTGTCCCTAACATTCTCTCTCTCTCTCTCTCTCTCTCTCTCTCTCTCTCTCTCATTCCGTAGTCCGTGTCTCTCATTTATCTTCAATTATCTCCTCTTTACCTTTTAATGGGCCTCTTTACTTCTCGATTATCCACATCCCAGTCTTCCTCCCCAGCTTTTTTCCTGCTTCTTAATTACTCTCTCTCTCTCTCTCTCTCTCTCTCTCTCTCTCTCTCTCTCTCTCTCTCTCTCTCTCTCTCTCATTACACTCCCCCATACCCCAATTATGCAAGCTGCTAGTTATAATTCCTCCCATTATTCCAAGGATCAGAGTAGAGACAAAAGGGAAAGGGGAGAGAGAGGAGAAGAAGGGAGGAAGAGAGAAGAAAAGGAAGGGAAATGGAGGGTAATGAGAGAGAGAGAGAGAGAGAGAGAGGACTGAGGGATTTAGAAAGGAGGAAGAGAGAGAGGGAAGGAAACGAGGAGGAAATCGGGGGAGATGAAGACGAAACAAAATCTAAGAGGAAAAGGGATCATGTAGTAAGAGGAGAACGACAATAACGAGAGAGAGAGAGAGAGAGAGAGAGAGAGAGAGAGAGAGAGAGAGAGAAAAGTTTACGATCGCTTCCGTATTCTAATTAAGCTTTTTCTTTTGCACGAAATGACTGCGTAAGGAGAGTGCGGGAGCTTACCAAGTCTTTTGTTCTTGCTGGTAGAAAAATATTAGCTGCGAGAGGAATATTATCTTGTAGCTATTGTGTGTGTGTGTGTGTGTGTGTGTGTGTGTGTGTGTGTGTGTGTGTGTGTGTGAGAGAGAGAGAGAGAGAAAGAGAGAGAGAGAATTTCACATCTCACACGTAGAACCCAACCTTCCCCTTTTTAAGTATATGTTTTGTATTTAATAGGTGTTCATCTATTTCTTAAGTAATTACAATCTTATCAGTATGGTGACTTGTTTTGTAGCTATTTTTCTTCCTACCACCAGGTTTTATTTCATCTGAGTAAAACTTGTGTGCTTCTTACTTTCCTTATCAATTTCCTGCTTGTCCTTACCATCTCTCACTTTCTTTGCTTCATCTGCTACTCGTAGTTTATATTCTTACTTTATCCTTGCTTCTACATTCTATTTAATATTTCTTTTTTTTTTAAATCTCGAGACAGTCTTTTGGTCCTTTATCAACCCATTTTCTCTCCATACTTATTTTCATGCATTTTACACAGTATTCAACAATTTCACTATCTTCCCGTCTCTCTCTCTCTCTCTCTCTCTCTCTCTCTCTCTCTCTCTCTCTCTCTCTCTCTCTCTCTCTCTCTCTCTCTCTTTCTCAGAACCCTAAGCAAAAAGTGGAGGGAAAAGAACAGCCCCCGTATCATAATATTTTCCACATTTTAAAGGCATACTGATTTACATAATGAATAATTTTTATAGCCAAGAACACACTCCCCCTGACACCATCTCATTTAAATCAGCCACCTTAAATTATAATTGTATATGGTAAACTTATGCCTCTCGCAGGGTAAAAAGTTTTAATATGTATATGCATATGTTTCTCTTTTTTGGCACTCCTCTCCCCTTCCCCCAAAATTTTTCTGTTGTCACGCATCCTGTATGAATCTCTCTCTCTCTCTCTCTCTCTCTCTGTCCATAGTCATTTTCCCTGATTCTCCATTTTTTGCCTCATTTCCTTTCACTTATTCTCATTTTTAACTCTCCTTTCTACAGTCTTCCTCCTCATTTCCCCCCTCGATTATCTCCTCTTTTCCTTTGCCTTCTCTTTTTCCCTATTCTCGTCGCTGTCTGTCATCTCTCTTTCTCAGCCCACCTTCTTTTTCGTTTTTCTTCGCCCATTTCCTCCTCTCTCACATTGTCTCTCATTTCTCGCTTCCTTTCTTTCTCTGATTTCTTTTTCTCACTTTCTTTCGCGGACTTTTTTTTCTGACTTCTTTTTCTCTCTTTTTTTCAGGTCTGTTTCTTCTCTCATCGTAATTATTTTTTCTCTCTAAATCGTATCAGTTCTTTCACTTTCTCACACTTATTCTTTACTTAGCCTCCTCTCTTTCTCATCATTTCGTACCTAAATTCTCATAAAACTTACTTTCCTCTCTTCCTTCTGATGCTTGTGCCTCTTTTGCTTCTTGTTTTTATTTTCTCTGTTTTTTTTTCTTCCTGCCTTTTTATTTATCTCTATTTCTCCTCATTTCACCCAGTATTCCTTACAGCAGTCTCTCTCTCTCTCTCTCTCTCTCTCTCTCTCTCTCTCTCTCTCTCTCTCTCTCTCTCTCTCTCTCTCTCTCTCATATCTCGTACTTACAGTAATATCTCACAAAACCCGCACACCCAGATAGAACCCACAAGACCCGGGTTCGCCCATAAACAGGCCCACAGAACCCACCGTCTTCCCTAATCAGTTTATGTGGTGATGAGGTCTATTTTGCTGGAGGCAATTTTTAGTGATTGATATTATAATTGCCTCTAATTTCTGGATATAGATTCCCTTGGCTTTGAATACATTGGATTGGCTGCGGCGTAGCGTCAGAGAGAGAGAGAGAGAGAGAGACACACACACACACACACACACACACACACACACACACACACACACACACACACACAGCCACTTCACATCGCTTTTCATCAGTTCCAGCAAGTGCCTGGGCCATCCCGTCCCCATAGCGTTATTATTACGGTCATTATTTCCCACTCACTCATAGGGTCGGTCCACATCGGCACACTACTTTTATAATAGATTTTTTCCATTTAGTTATGAAAGAGGGCATGCATTTGAAAGCCCCCTTATTGAAATTATATCCACGTCCATTATTATTATTGTTACTATAATTGCCTATCCGTCATTCAGTCTCGTGTTACCCTATCAAGAGCTTAGGGGACCGAGGGTAGGTTCGTCACTGCAGATATTAAAAGAGAGGGAATCAGTCACTCGCCCTTGAGTATTGTTAAGCCAGTGTGAGCAATAAAATACAACTCCCCTAGGGCTTGAATTATTGGTCACATCTTGTTGGAGCGCCTTAAGCCACTAGAGATCCAGGCATCAGTTGTTACTCAAATGGTTACTACTCAGCGTAGGAAATGGTTAGTTCAGGTTAGGTTAGGCTATGGTCTGATGATGATGGTCATTATCTTACAGATTATTATTACTATTAGGTCTGTAAACGCCTTAATGACTCTCCATCAGCCATACCTACAATAGCTTATGTGTGTAGGCAGAATTTTACAGCTGTTATACTGCAGTTTTGTTGATTCAGTACTGTGATTAATTACACACTCCCAGTAATTGCTCTCTGATGGTCGTTATTTGCATGCTGAGGGTTGGAGTATTACATAAATTACTACTTTGGGGTGCCTATATAGCTCACTTGGTAAGCTGCTGTTACTCACGCAGTTGCAAGCGCTGGTTCGAATCCTCCATCCCTACGTGTCAAGTGGGGTTGGTGGAGGATTAGTGCCCCTCCCTGTAAAACAATTAACTCTAAGCCGTTGGCCACCCCGTTTGGGATACATGGCGTCTGGCAATGAATGAATGAAAAAACTACTTCATAACCGCTTGCCTATCATCCTCTTATTTATTTGGTGATGATTAGATCAGGTATAATATTCTGTAGTCTGTGTATTTTCGTCTGAGGAAACTGTCTCACTCCCACAACTTTATTGCTAAGCCGCGGTTGCACTAATATTGATGAGTTTTAGTTTTGAGGTAGGAATGGGTCTCCTTGGTCGCCAGTCAGATCGGCGCTCCAGTCGAACTACACTTGGGCATCAAAGAAGCTGAAAAGAATTAGAGATCTTTTTTGGCTTAAAGACGTAATAATTTAAAATTCGCAGTGCCTGGGAAGAATGGTTGACGAACGAACAGATAATTCATTTCGTAACATACTACACTAAGTTCCTTACAGCGTTAACGTTAATGAAAAGCCTATGACAATATACCGGTATTAGATTCGAGACGTAACGCGTTAACTCTAGGCTTCGACCCGAGATGTTGATGATGTGTTATTATTATCATGACCGTCATCATCATCATCATCATCATCAGTAGTAGTAGTAATAGTAGTATTTTCATCATCATCATAATCAGCAACAGTTTTGCTGTTAATCGTCATCACCGTACATCACTGTAATATCATTGTTTCCTGTTATTTGCCACTCCCAAATGAACCATGGCCCCAGCAGCAGCAACAAAAGCATCAATAACAACAACAAAGGCCCCAATAACAGCAACAAAAGCCAGTAAAAAATGCGCCAAAGAAATTAATGAGTAGAAATATATTACATGACAGCCGGTGCAGCAATAACAATGTGGGCATGCAGGCAAAATATAGGCGGGAATGTAATGGTATTTGTGCATGGGAGAGAGAGAGAGAGAGAGAGAGAGAATATATGGATGAATGAATTTTTGAGATAGATACAGAGGTTTACAGAGATATTGGTAGATAGGTGATGTCCCTTGTGTTCCTAAGTGAAACAAATGGGGCAGAAAAAGAAGCGACTAGTATACATATTTAGGCACGACCAAAAAAAGCAAGAGAAAATGGGGTGAAAGCGAAAAGTGAGGGGTGACTTTTATACTAGTACGCGGAATGCCTTGGTGATTGTAACCTTGTGGCCTCCTTCCTCGTCTTCAAAGAAAATGGGATGGAGGAAGGAGGGGGATGAATATTATACTTTGTTAAGGAAAAGGAAACACAATCGCTAAAGAAAGTGGGTTACAGGGAAAAGGAAGGGGTGACATGTATAATAGTTTTCTCCTTAATATGGCCTAAAATTTTCACCTTCATACAGCTTATTTCAGGTAGCTCAGTGACAAAAAGATACTGATTCGTCACTGCATCATTTTCAAAGTACATCTTCGTAACTAGCGTTATAATTTAGTGTTAATCTATTGTTAAAACCCAACACTCTGGATAAAGGGATAATTTTAGGCCAAGTAAAGGTGAAGAGAGTATAGTACGTGGAATGTGTGGATGATAGTAACCTTGTGGCCCCCCCTCCATCTCCCCTATACCCCATTACCTCCTGGAATTTCTCATAAGAGCAAATGACTGGGGGCTTGACCGCTCCTTCCATGAAAGTGTTTTGTGTGTGCGTGCGTGTGTGTGTGTTTGTTTTAGCTTGTGTGTGTGTGTGTGTGTGTGTGTGTGTGTGTGTGTGTGTGTGTGTGTGTGTGTGTGTATCAGAGAGAGAGAGAGAGAGTGTCGTTGCTTGTTTTCCTTCCAGATCTCTGCCTCCCTGTTTATCGCAAGTGATGCTTCTTAAATCCTTAAATCTGTGCCTCTCTGTTTACCTTGGTTGGTTCTCTGTAAATCTCAACCTCTTTTCTTTTACATTTGTTCCTCTCTTGATCTGCGTATATCATGTTCTTTCATTTATTAGCCCCTCTCAGTGTGATGATGATGACGGTATATATTATGCTTTCAGACCCAAGATGACTGTATGCAGATTAAGAGGTGAACAGTTCCGATTAATTCCTTGACTGCCATCTCTCTGCCTCATTCTAGGTCTCCCTCTCCTTCTCCGAGCCATCTCAGTCATATACTCTAAAGATCCCCATTCACTCGTCCTCGGTTTCCCTTCTTCCTCCTCCCAGCCATTCACTCTCCTGGTCAGTCTCTCACTCTCCCTTCACCCCTCTCACTCTCTCTTCGCTCCATTAACTCCTCCCCCTCCCCCCTCTCTCATACACTACTAGTCAGTTTTTCACTCCATACTAAGTAAACTCCAGCATCTCGGTCTCCCTCTCATGCTCCCGCCTACCTTGCTGTCATGTATTCTCCTAGTCAGTCTCTCTCTCAATCACTCTCGCTCCCTTCCTGTCTTGCTTCCTCATTCCTCCATCAATCCATCAGTCCTCTTCCTCCCAGCTACCTCCCTTCCTCCGTCCCTCTCACATCTCCTCTCCATTCTCCTCCTTTCTTAGCTCCCTTCCTGTTTCTCTCCCTATTTTCTCTTATTATCTCTATCCCTCCCTGCCTCCCACCTTTTTCTCTTCCTTCTCTCCCAGTATCTTTTTGTTCCTCTCTGCTTCCCTCCCTCCCTTGTTTACCTCCTATCCTCTTTCCCTCCCCCTGTCTTATTATCTATACTCCTGTCTGTCTCCCTCGATATTTCTCTTCCCTTTTCTCATATCTCCTTCTCTCCCTGTTTTCTTCATCATTCCCTCCCTTTTCTCTCGTAGTATCTCTATATCCCTCTCTATCTTCTTCCATCCCCCCCTCGCCCCTACACCTGCACCGGCATACCCCCCTTCCTCCATCCCTCCCCCCCTCCCCTACCTCCCCCCCTGTCTCCATATGGTAACTAGTTAGCTTGTTATTCAGTTGCTGTGTTGGGCCTCTGTCTCTCATCGCTTTGATCTCGCTCCAGGAATGACTGACTGACTGGATGGCTGGATGGATGGATAGCTGGCTGATAGGATGGTTGGATCAGAGGACACATGGAAGTTGGGATACGCGTTAGGATACTCCGGTGATAGGACGGATGAAAGGACAGACGGATGGCTGGGTGGCGGATTGGATGGATGAATGATGGGATGATGATGATAATAAGATGAATGACTGGATAGTGGATGACAGGGCTGATAGATAAAAGGATGAGTGGATGATTTTGATGGATGGATGATATGAATAATATCACACAAGGGTGATTTGATGGATAGGAGACAGAACAAGCGGGTGACAGCACGGAGTTTAGGATGGATGATAGGACACACGAATGAAAGGATGAATGATAGAATAGATGGGTGTTAGGATGGATGAATGATAGGACTGACGGATGGTAGGATGAATGAAAGGCTGGCTCCGATATTGATTACTGCCTATCATGAATTCATCTCGTAGCCCACACATAATTATTATTTGGCCTGTATTTGCACACTGCTTTTTATTTAAGCGTTTTCCTCCGCTATTAACTTCGGTCATCGCTCCAAATCTCCCTGCTAGTAAAACTGTGAACTAGACTGATGGCTAAATGGATGGAGAAAGGTTGATCTTATACCCTGCTTCACTATACCAATCAGTTCATATCATGGTTGACGCAGTTTTTATAGATAAATAGAGATATATAACACAGTATATGATTTTTTTTGCTACAAACATGGTCAACAAGAGATGCAGCGTAACATTACTGTGATTCAATGAATTTAGACCTGACTCTTCTGAGTGGCTAAATATCCACCTTGATTTCATCTCTCTAAACAGATGGAAAACAAAATTATTTACGATAAAGTCAGCAATGTAACAGCAACTACCCATAAGCCCAGTGATTTTTTTTAATGTCTCTGAATTCACGATCATGCCATATTATTGATTTTGATAAATGACATAATATAATAAAATGCATATATTTTTTTACTGAAACATGACATTTGCCCAGGATTTCAAAACTTATTCTCCTGTTTTTTAATGCCGTCCACAACGAGAATAATGATGCTTTGTTGACCGTATTCATATATTATACTTTTTTCACCCATTTTGCATACCCTCATAGTCCAACCAATTTAATAATTCACTTCTTTTCCACAATTTATTGTATTTTTTCAGCACTAATTATATCGTTTGTGTTTTTCGGTGTGAACGTGTATAGTTATTTATGGAGGCACATTAGGACATTTACTGTTAGAAATTTTTAAATATTATTCTTTGCACTCTGACTTTCTCTTCCTCTGCATTTTTTTTCCTTTTTCTGTTTCACTTGTCTCACTTTATTTTTCTGTGTCCTGTGCTTTAAACATTTCACAAAACTTGTCCTTTATACTTTATTTTTAACTCCAAACGATTTTACCAAAATTAGGAAGCACTACTCGTACAGAAGGGGTTGCTGAAGGAAAAAATCTTGTCCCACCAATTGTTATTTTTTTCTTCTTGGGGGAACAATCTTCGGGACATCTAGCCCTTGATTCCGTCTTCCTTGCAGAAGAAAAAATCGGAAAGTCTCTCAAGCTGAAGAAAATTGTCTCATAGTGAAATGAGGGTATAAAATGGACGTCGAGGTCAACAAGTAGGATAAATATACTATAAAAAAAAAAAAGCGGAAAAGATGTCGAGCCTAACAAGCAGGATGGATATTAAAAAAAAAAAAAAAAAAAAGGCGTGGAAGTTAACAAGTAGGATGAATAAATAAAGGGCGTCGAGGTTAACGAGTAGGATAAATATATAAAAAAGATGCGCGGAGGTTCACAAGATGGATGGCTAGATGGTTGAATGAAAGGCAGCCCCGATACTGATCATCGCGTGTCATCAATTATTCATCTTATGGCCCAAAAAATTATGCTGATTTATAATTCTCGTGTAGCCTAGGTAGATTCAGCTCCCTTTTATTCTTATTTATGCTGCTTTGTTTTGTTTTTCTCATAGCTCTGATTTTTTTATAATTGATTTTTTTTTTCACTGTAGGAGGTCCTTGGAAATCATGGAGTGGGAACAAAAATATAAATCAAAATCGAATCAGTGTTCTTAAATGGTCAGTGAGGATTATTTTTACTTCCGCCTTCAGTACTATAAATCTTTCCTAAACCCGACTCTCAGTCTGATGGTGGATTTTCTTTATATTCTTGCTATCTCCAGGCGGTTTTATTCAGCTTGAAGGAGACTTGGATATAACCTTCATTAACCCCTTCGCTAATAAAAGACATTCCCAAATTCAGTACAGTCGTCTGGAGTTAGCGAAAATAAATTATGGCAGTCGTCCTGTAGGTCAGCGGTATAATATAATCGTGTAGAGTGACTTAGAAAAAAAAAATCGCAGTATGAATGTATGGGTTAATTTTTGTGATTATTTTCACTCACTGTTTTCGCCCTACCGACCCTGGCTCAGCATCGTCAGTTTAATTATTCATTTCTCTCACATTTGGTTGCAAGTTTTTTTTTCTGTGCCATTTTTGCAGTTGCGTTTCCCCACTCCTATGACCCACTTCCGACCTGCTCATTTATCTCTCCACTTAACCACTTACATCCACATTTATTCTTCACCTAGTCATCCGTATTATCCACCCATTTATCCCCACCTGTTTACCCTCCCATCTACCCACCTTCTGTTTCACTTATTTATCTACGCATAGCCATTCATATACTCATCCATCTGTCCCCTAATCTGTCCACCCACCAACCCATACCCACCAATTGTCTATCCACTCACATATCCACCCCACATATTTACCCATCTGTCGACTCAAATCCGTCCACTTGTTCATCCATCTGACCATGCAGCCACCCAACCACCTAACAAACATTCCCCAAATATTCACCTGTATTTACTCAACTATCCAGCTACCTATCCAGTCTCAGTTACGCACATTCCTAACAAGTCTATCCTCATATCTATCCACCAACATATTCCCCAGCTACCAAGGCGTCTGTCTATTCATTCACAAAGACGTCTGCAACACATCCACTCAGCCCCCTCTCCATACGTTCATCCACATCCACTTGCCTGTCTGTCTGCATCATCCACACGTCCATCCACATCCGCCTTCCTGTATGTACATTATCTACATACGTAATCACACCTTTTATGCAACCAGTTTCCTTACATATCCACCCACATTCATCCACACATCCATCCAGATCGGCATCCGCTGTCCACCCTATCCATCCATCCGTCCATCTACCCAGTTCATCCACCCAATTCATCCATCCACCCATCCATCCATCCATCCACCGGTGGGCATAATAAGGTGCTCATAAATATTCTAGGACATGTTTTGGTGGGAAAATTCCGCCTCACTCCACATTATGTATGGAGACTGACGGGGATCGGGGGTAGGAGGGTCAGGGAGAGGGGATGGGAGGGAGGGAGGAGAGAGAGGAGGGATGGGAGGGAGAGAACAGGAAGGGAAGGATAGGAAGGAAGTAGAAGAGAAAAGGGAGAGGGAGGAGGGGGAGAGGAGGAAGAAGGAGAGGCACGAGAGAAGGGGTGAGAGTGGGGAAACAAGAAGGGAAGGACGATAAGAAAGAAGAAGGGAGCAGGAAGGGAGAATGAGGGGGAGAGTAAGAGGAGAAGGAGGAAAAATATGGACACAGGGAGAGAAAGAGGGGAAGGAAGAAGGAGAAAAGGAGGAAAATAGAAACTAAGGAAGAGGGGGGGGGGAAAAGTAAGGAAGAAGGAAAGGGAAGTATGGGAGAGGAAAGAAAGAGAAAAGAGAGAGAGAGAGGGAAAAAGAGTAGGAAGAAGGGAGGGATACAGTGTTAAGAAAAAGAGTGGGAAGCAGAAGGGATTGAGGGGACTGGAGAAGAAGAAAGATGAATGTCAAGGAGAAACAGCAAAACAAAGCGAGGGAAGGGAGGGGAGGTGTAGAAGGAAGCAGGTAAGAGGGAGGGGGATGGGAGGGAGGGTATGGAAGGAAAAAAAAGGGAGAGAATGGAGGGAAGAGGTGGTGTAAGAGGAGGGAAGTTGGAAGGAAGGATATGCAAGGAATGGAGAGAGAGAGAGAGAGAGAGAGAGAGAGAGAGAGAGAAAGAGAGAGAGAGAGAGAGAGAGAGAGAGAGAGGCTAGTGATCTGGGGGGGGGGGGAGGTGCAAGGTAAGAAGACCCTGTGAGGTAATAGCCATGTATTGATGCCATGATGGAGGCGGGCAGGGAAGACGGTGCCTAACAAGGAGAGAGTGAGAGAGAGAGAGAGAGAGAGACTAATGCACTGAGGTAAGGCGAGGAGAGAGAGGAGGAAGTAAGAAAATGAGGGACAAAGGAGAAAAAGATTACGTGTAGAAAATAAAGAGGACGAAGGAGATATACAGGTAATCCGGGTTCTCTTATGAGGTGGGTTAGAGAGAGAGAGAGAGAGAGAGAGAGAGAGAGGAGGGAGGGGGAATGGAAAAATAAAGAATAATGATTTAAGGCAATGGAGAGATGATGAAGACGGAAGGAAAGGCGAAGAAAAATGGAGGAGGAACTGGAGAAAAAATTGGGGACGGAAAGGGAAGTAGGAGGAAAGAGGAGAGAAGGAGAGATGGAAAGAAGAGGTGAAGGAGGGACGGGAGGGAGGGAGAGGAAGGAGAAGCGAAGGAGGGAGGAGAAGGGAAGGAGAAGCGAAGGAGGAGGGAGGGAGGGGAAGGGAAGGAAGAAGGACGTATATTAATAAGATGGTAAATGATGCATTCAGCCTTCACTGTCGAGCCGAGGGTGAGACGAAGGAAGAAGGATGAAGGAGTGTGAAGGAAAAGGAGGAGAAGTAGGAAAAGATGAAGGAAGGAAACAAGGGGAAGGAATGGAGAGGAGGGGTAAGAAAAGGCAGAGGAAGGAGAGGAGTGATGGGAAAAAGGAAAAGGAGGGGAATGAAAGAATGAGAAAGAATCAGAGTGAAGAAAAAAGGAGAGACGGAAGCTGAAGGAAAAGAGGAAGTTTAAGAAGGAAATGGAAATGAACGGGAAGGAGAGTGAAGAAGAAGAGGCAGGAATGAGAAGAAGGAAAGTGAAAAGGAAAGAGACGAGATGCGAAGAAAAGAATGGCAAAGAGGCGGAGTGAAGGAGGGGAAGGAGAGGAAGGGGGAGTGTGAGAGAAGAGAGGAGGGCAGAGAAGAGGTAAGAGGGAGAGGATGGAAGAGGAAAGAGAGGAATATGAAGAAGAGAAAAGAGGAAGAAAAGGGAAGACGGAGTGAGTAAAAGGAGAGAAATGAAAATATGGTAGAGGAATGGAAGGAAGGTGAAAGGAAGGATTGAGAAGGAGGGTGGAGAGGAAGAAATGTGGGGAGGGGGGATAGACCAATATTAACACCTTCTGTCCTAATGACGCGCATCTAGTTTATTTTTCCTGCCACCAGACGATTTTATTCAGCTTAAACCAGGCCTGTTGTATTTCTAAGGGGCATATTAAATGCTGCATCTAATCCTCCAGTTCGAAAAGTCTCTCCTAGGCTAAATAAAATCGTTAGGAGATAGCAAGAATGAGATGAAAAATACGGTCCCGGCCTCCAAAGGGTGAAACGGAAAGAACTGTAATTAACGTAAAGAAAAAAATATATATTAAAGAAAACTAAACAGTTTCGACTGGACTTCAACCCACTCCAGTAAGACACAAATTTTATGACTCTTACAAGTGTTGCGCAGTAATATTTTACCTTTCTGCTCGGTCGATGGCAAGTGAAGTCAGACTGGAGGTTTGATTTAACTAACAACAAAGGAGGGTCATGCCTACCTTGTAACTAAAGCTTATCTAATTTCGTGCAGTTCTTAGTATCCAAGTTATGGGAATGGTCCAGTCCCGTCAGGTGAAAATAAGCCGCCTAAACAAGTACTCTGAAACAAAAAAAAATTCTCCTAACACATACCATTATCTTAATAAATAGATAAAATGTAAATAAATGATTAGAATAAGTAAACCTCGCCATTACACCAATAATAGCCCGAGTTAGATAAATGCAAACAACACGTATAAATAAGCGTCCAAACAATGCAACGCCGGGGAAATTTATTGGCATATGCAAAATTAAAAGGTGTAATAAATCACGGACATGGAGAACGGACGCACATAAAAAGAGACGGATACAGCCAGATGCATCGGAATAAATTATTGGTTGGCAGGATATATGGAGGACGGAGCTGAAACACAAATAAAAACATCCATAGCAGTGGGGGAGAAACTGAAGGAAATCGAATAAAGTCCTTGAAAAATTACATCTTACTGAAATAACATTGTTTAGAAAAATATGAGGAATTATTAATAATGAGATAATGGCTGTCGGGAAAAATGAAGGATTAACATAAATAATAAAACTTAATTCTTCAATGGAACCTCAGAAGGACTCATGAACAATTGTTATACTCCTTTAACTCTAACTTGCCCTAAAATTGCCATCTCTCCATCTTGAATTCTGACTGTAAAAAATAAATTAGCACCCAAAAATGATGCTAGTCACGAATAATGATGATAATAATAATAATAACTATAACAATAATGATAACAGTAGTAATAATAATAATTGAATTCCGGAATAATTATGGGACGGGCCTGAAGCAGATATCATAGCATCCATAAAGCGTTGGAAGAAAAAGGGGGGGGGGGGAAGGGGAAAAGTACTACGCTAAAATACTATGATCCTTTACCGCAATGGCAAGGAAATGGGAAAAAAAAAGTTTTGATGGGCAGGATGTATGGTGGACGGAGCTGGAAAATACTGTAATAACATCTGTAACAGCTAAATAGAAAGAGAGAGAGAGAGAGAGAGAGAGATGGGAGGAAGGTGAATGAAGGAAATAACATTCGAAAGCAGTCATGCGATAATATTTTCATTCTTTGTGTGAATTTTATGAAATAATAAACATTAATATTTTAATGCTCAAATTTACGTTCGACGAGCTAAAGCAAATTTAATTCATCCATTAGAGGCGTTCACTGGGAGGGAAAAAAATGCAGAATGCTATAAATTATTTAATATATTGCAGGAAAAATGAAAAAAGCTAATTAACTATTGTTGCTGGAATAAATTGGGGAATCGAGGTAAAGCAATTATCATGCATCCAAAATGAGCGCTGGCGGAGGAAAAGAAATACATAAAAAGAAAAATGCTAATGAGGGTATTACTGAATTTTATGGTTATTATTATTATTATTATAGTTTTTTCTTCATCCTCTTCCCACTGTTGACCCTCTCATGGTCGAGACTACTCCATGTGCTTTATTCCTGCTAACGCCAGACGATTTTATTCAGACGAAACTTGGGCCCAAGAAGTCTGGGAGTGTTAAAAAAGGAGTGGGTAGGATCCTGAAGTAGGAAAATGGAACAAATAAAACTAATAACGCAATGTGCAAGGAATGAAATAACATAGTCACTAGAAAGCACGCAGAGAGCGCATGCCTCTGCCAATGCCATTGCCATTAAAAAGCATCCGAATCCAGATCCGTGGATATAGGATCCGGATCTGGAGCCGCCCCAAAATTTAATCAATTCTTTCTTGGTCCATGGCCTACCTTTCCACAAAATTTCATTGAAATTCATTGAGAACATTTGGAGATATTGTTTGGGATACTGCGGATCCAGATTCGGGGCCGCCCCGAAATTTAATTATTTCTTCCATGGCCCATGGCCCACCCCTCCACAAAATCTCATCAATATCCGTCCATAACTTTTTGAGTAATATCGGATCCGGATCCGTGGATATAGGATCCGGATCCACCCAAAAATTTTATAAATTCTTTCTTGGTCCATGGCCCAAAAATTTTATAAATTCTTTCTTGGTCCATGGCCCACCTTTCCGTAAAAATTCATTGAAATTCATTTGACAACTTCTGGAGATTTTGGGCGGGATACTTCGGATCCGGATCCGGATCAAGTCCAAATTTTCGTCATTTCTTCCTTGGCCCATGGCCTACCCTTCAACAAAATTTCATCAGACTCCGTTTATAACTTTTTGAATAATCCATCTAACAAACAGACAAACAAACAGACAAACCACCGCTGGGTAAAGCACAGCCTCCTTGCGGAGGTAATAACTACTAAGAGAAACACAACAAAAGCCAACTTATTTTCAACATGTATACTTGACCTATACTGACCTTTTGCCCCCTGGAGGCCTTCAAGTCACAGGAAAACTGGAAGAATGAATGGATGATAGACACTAGATTTTTTTTTTCTAATTTCGCTGTGTGAGGATGATAGAAAATACCAGTTTGGTTCAAGGATATTAGGCCGATATAAGTACAGAAATTAAATATGATCTCTTCGGCACTGAAAAAAAAAAAAAGTCGTGTCAGATAAAAAAAAAAATCATATTACTGGAGGAGTCGTTAGAGATTTATGCTAGAAGGAATCTTTGTAGGTTAAATATAATGGTCGGGTATAAACAGGAACTAAAAACTACGTAATGGCACTGAAAGGGTCAAGGGGTCAACGCGCCACAAACCGCTTTGACTCTCGCGAAGTGGAGGGGTTCCAGGGAAGTTCATTTTACTGCAAAAGTGAATCGTAACATTTTATAGCCTTTGTTCTACCCGAAGGATGAGTCTTTGCAGTGTTATCAGTTAAGCGATTAAATCAGTGATATCGTGGAAATGTATTGAAGCAGACGGAAGCGGGCAGGCGCGCGCGCGCACACACACACACACACACACACACACACACACACACACACACACACACACACACACACACACACACACACACACACACACACACACACACACACACACACACACACACACACACACACACACGAAGCTAAACAATTTGGTCTATGTCAAAACTATATGGTCATTCGAAAGCCTAACATCCTTTCAAATTTTGCGTCGGCTGTAACGAGGAAACGTCGGTCCCATTTGCAGGCACTTCTGTCTGGTGTATTGTGGCACCTGAATATCTGGCTTGGTGTGGAAGGTTGGATGGTTTCAAAGTTGGTTTAATATTTTGATAGTTCATCTTTTTCATCATTTTCATTATCGTCAACAGCAGTAACTGCGTCATCATCATCATCATTTTTATCATCATCATCATCATCGTCATCATCTCTGAAGCTGTCTTTGTCGTCGTCATCATCGTCATTAATATACAGTTTGAACCATTGTCGTTATCACTATCTCCATCTTGAACTTCATCATCGTCCTCGTCGTCGCCGTCGTCTCCTTCCAACCATTCCACTTTAACCACAGTGGCACGTTATGCTTTAGTGAATTCCAGCTAAGTCGACCCCTTGACAACTTAGTGCAGCTGTCCAACTCTGCTTTCCAATAGTTCCGGCTTGTAGTATGCTCTTTGTTTCCAGTGCATGGTCGGAAATAGCACGGTGTATAGGCTTTGGTTGTAGCTGAGAGAGAGAGAGAGAGAGAGAGAGAGAGAGAGAGAGAGAGACTGTTTCTTACTATCTTAATCTCTGTCCGTTCGCCGACGCTGCATCCTGTAAGGTGTGACCGGGACAAACAGCTTTAGTCCATGTTTTCCCCCGTTCACTGTCCTTCCTTCAAGATGATTTTAAAAATCTTTATAAAAATCCATGCAGTATGAGGAGGAGACCGGATCTAGATTAACCCTTCCACTGCCTTAACGCACTTCAGTAATTCATTCAGGATACAATCAGACGATTTTGTTCAGCTGAGAGAAATCGGAGTCGCAAAAGATTAATCATTTCATCGGGAAAAATTCTAGGATTCTGTTCCAGCAAAGTCAGGTGATAACTCTTTCAAGAGTCTCCGTCCTTGATCACAATAATATTCCATCGTGTCCTTGTCAGAGCGTCCGTGATTTCCTGGGAGGGGGTCACATGTCCATAGGGCTGCAGCCGGCGTTACTAATCTTAGGAGTAATACGCTTCGATTCACACACCAGTCTCTGCTTTGACACTCAATCACTTTGGTAGCCTGGAATGTAGGTTAGTTGATGTGCGTGGGGGGTGGGGGTGATTGTGTGTGTGGGGGGTGATTTTGTGTGTGTGTGTGTGTGTGTGATTGTGTGTGTGGGGGGGGTGATTTTGTGTGTGTGTGTGGGGGGGTGATTGTGTGTGTGGGGGGTGATTTTGTGTGTGTGTGTGTGTGTGTGTGTGTGTGTGTGTGTGTGTGTGTGTGTGTGTGTGTTCCTCAATACAGAGCAGCTTGCCATTGTACAACCACTTACATCACCCATCACACAACTGCTACTCTATACACAGCTGCTTGCCCCGACATATGTTTCTCATTACACAGCCTCCCACCAGACATATATTTCTCAGTGCAAAATTACATACCACTACACAGCTCTCTGCTACACACCTGCTACCCAACACAGCTGTTCTTCATTTCATGAATGCTTTTCATACACGACTGTAACCTACTAGAGCAATTTCTTTCCACTTCACACTGTCTTCTCTACAAAACTGCAAATCTACAGCTCCCTACTACACAGCTCTCACCTGCAACACAATTATTACTTTGAATTCTACACACCTGCCTCTCCCTTCCCCTGTCCCTTGTTAAACCTGTGTTCCTTTGTTATTGCACGATACATGTCTATCTTTTCACTTCTGATTGTGCTTTTTCTTTTTACTTTATTTTTCCTTGCGGCTACTTTTATTTTCAGAATTTGCCTTTAAAATGTTATGGTTATTACTGTGCTATGCTCATCATCATCATCATCGTCTCCCACCTCTGTACATGTGTGGTCAGGATTCAGACACAGAGAGAAATGAAAACACAAAAACAGACGAAATTATCATCAAAGTATCCAGTGAAATGAACCATACTTCCATTAACTCCGCGTTAAAAGTCTCGAAATTCTTTAGTGTGATTCTTTAGTGTGATCTGTAACTCATACTGACATTCCGTTTAGGCTTTGAAAAGGATCCTGAACTTCTTTTTTCTGTTCCTCCGTCTCTCACTTTTATTTTGGTATTCCGTGAATGGGTCTGGAAAATTTTAAGATTTCGTTTTCTGTTATGTAATTCACAGGAACATTCTTAAAATTTCATCTTTTAACGATCAATTTTTCGTTTTCTGCCCAGTTATGCTTTTAAGGTCTGGTCAATTTTTTATCTTGGTATCGTTTTCTGGATATTAGGAATTGTCGGTGTTATAACGTTTTTTTTTACGTCTGGGAATTATCTCAGCTGAGCAAAATCGTTTGGTTCTAGCCTGCATAATAAAGCTCGGGGAGTCCAAAGAAGTGAAGGGGTTTATAGGAACTGATAGTCTTTGCACTTCATTATTTGGCAGATTTCTTTAAGCTGAAAAATAAATGTTTGTGTATCAGTCCCCAAAATAATCTTAGGCAAGTTCATGGCAACCTATCTTTAAGTAGTGATGGGCTTTGTCTCATATTTACAAAAGCGTCCATTGTTTGAGGTGTATTGGTACTGAAGCAGGACATAATCATGGAATGCAAGGTAGGTAGATAGGTAGGTAAGACAGCTAGTTAGGTAGGTAGCTAGGTAGATAAACTGATATTGGAGAGAGAGAGAGAGAGAGAGAGAGAGAGAGAGAGAGAGAGAGAGAGAATGGATTGACATTACGTAAATTCGAGATGAGACACAGTCAGAGACGAAAGTTTGACTAATAATCCACCTCTTCTCCTTTCTCACTCTACTGGCCAATATTCCTAAGCTGAGAGGGTCTTGGTATGTTTCTCTACCCATTTATAATTCTCCATAATACGATGCGTCAGAGAGGAAAGTGACGGACGTGCCCTGTGTGGCGTAGAAGCAGTGGAAGAGTAGACGAACTTTTTCCTCAGTTCCTACACACTCTCTCCGTCACTCCGAGGGGCCTGGAGGGATGATGTATTCAGACGAGAGGTTGTTTTCTTTTATCCTAAGGGGCCGTCGTAACAAGGCAGCCGACAGTAGAAATGGAGGTACAAAGGAAAGGAAATGTCGACAGCCTTATTGGTCCTGTCGAAGAGGTGTGTTGCGGAGGAGGCTAAGGGCGCCATATTCTACGTGGTGTAGGAGGTTTCGGAGCATATCTTCCTTGGCGATTTATTTTGGTTATTTCGCTACGCCTTAGTATGCTCTTGTATATTAGTGACACAAACTTTATATTAAAGCTGGATGAATAGCATAGAACAGGATGTTAAGGTGTAATATGCAAAAGAAGTCGCAAAGGCAGAGGTGTTACGAAATCCCCAGAGCCACTTGAAAGACGGGGGTTGGGGGCGTATGCAGGAAGGAAACGTATTGCAGTTGAAAATGTAATGCTGGGATAAAGCGTCAGATAACAGGGATAGGTCGTAAATATTACAAAGGATCAGACAAGAGTTAGGACGTTAGTGTCAGGATCTGTTGATAGAGAGGACAGAAATGTAAGGGATCAGACTGAGATAGGACAGTAATGCACGAAATCAGATTGAGATTGGACAGAAATGTAAGAGACCAGGCAACAGAGAATGGTCGGTTCTGTAAGCCGTCAGGTATGAGACAGAGGACGATACTATTATGATCAGGAAACAGACAACAAAGATAGTACGAAAATGTAAGGAATCGGGTAAGGGATAATGAGTCGGATAAGAGAGATAGAACGTTTGATAAAGGAATAATCAGCAGAAACAAAAGAGTATTATCCAAGGATGAGACAACAGGGATATAATGGTACTCCCAGGTTAATGTGCCTGACACGAGAGAGCGGCAACTTGTTTATTCAGTAGTACTTTGATGCTATTACTGCCGCTGTTGATAATCCCTTCACGTGGGTAATTAATTCGGGCGAAATCCTGACCAATTTAGTCATAAGGGAAATCTGACGCTTTCAAAGGTTATTCGAGGCAGATTTGTACCTACTAACTGCTTTATATATCAATTTTCTCCTCTAAAAAAGAAAAAGAAAATCGTCCTATGGGTAACATTTATCCTTTGAAAACGAAAGGGTTAATTAGTCCCAGGAGACTATTGATGCCATTCTTGTTGTTGTTGTTGTTGTTGTTGTTGGTGGTGGTGGTGGTGGTGTGTTCCCAGTCTCTTATGAACGTGAACCTGGTGGACTGCAGGCTGCAGTTCCTTTTTGCCCACCTTCCTTCTTTTGAGGGATAAGGAGGGAGTTGAGGAACGTTTGTATAGCCGGGTAGCTGAGTCACCCGATAATTTCGGTGCTACCACTTGAAGGTGTCCCTCTCCAGCACCAGTTAATATTCGAAATGGTAAATTGAGTTTTTGTAAGGAATTGGTAGGTCCTCGGAGTTAAATATTGTTCTTCAAGCCTCGAAAAAGTGATCCTTATAAACAATTAAATGTGTCGTTCATATGTCCTTGAGTGTGTCTTGGCAGCTAATACTCCCAGGATAACGTGTGTGTCATGGGAGATTAATTATGTCCTGAACATCCTAATTACCTCTTAAGGTCAAGTCGTATATCCTTTCTGTCCATATGTGTCCTGTCAGTTATTAATCTCTTGGCAGTTTGTGTGTCTTGTGCTGTTAATAAATATGTGTTGTTGTGGAGGTGACTACTTATTGTCTGGGAAGGCCATTAAAGTGTGCTATGACTTAAATATGTAAGCTTATGTGTCCTTTATGTATTCCTCTATGTGCTGTGTCAGTGGTTAATCCAGAGTGATTTGTGTGTCGTGTGTTGCTAATAAATATATATTGTGTTGTGGAGGTGATTACTCGGTGTCTGGGGAGGTCATTAGTATATGTCATGGCTCTATTTAATAAACGTCATGAGAGAAGATGTGTGTGGAGAGAGGAAAGGAGAGAAGGAGAGGGAGAGGGAGGGAGAGACGCGAGGATATGAGGAAGGAAACTAAACGTGGATAAATAAGATAAAAGAGAAAGTACAAGAGTATAAAATGAAAACAGAAGTGCAGGAAGGGGAAAAATGAAAGAGAGAGAGAGAGAGAGAGAGAGAGAGAGAGAGAGAGAGAGAGAGACAAGGAAATTAAAGGGGGGTGAGGAAGAAAGGCAATTAAAGAACGAAGGAAATTACAGCTTGAAGACAGAAGGAAACGAGAGAGAGAGAGAGAGAGAGAGAGAGAGAGAGAGATAGCAGGAGACAGCAAGTAAAAACCCGGGTACCCACGGCGCCTCGACTGCAGTGGTATTATCTCGATCCCATGGGCATATCTTGCTGCTTTGGTCACATATGCTGCGTTTTGGACACATACGTCACGTTTTGGGACACACGTTGCATTGGAACGTACGTCATATTTTGGACACATGCTTCCCTGTCTGAACTAGTTATGTCACGTGTTGGATTTTTGCGTCGCTTAATGGAGTCATGCGTCACTTCTTGGACACATACGTCGTAGTGTGCGACACATATGTCGCGTTTTGGACATATACTTCGCGATGTGGACATACATCTCGCAATTTAGACACAAGCATTGGACAAAATTGTTTCCTGGTTGTTGTTTTGTGGCCAAAACTCTCCTCAGTATATTCTGTGGGCTCGATGGTCATGTATAGGCCTTTTGGACACATGTCGGACTGCATTGGCGTCAGAGTGTTGCTTGGACAGATAAGTAGGACAGAATGAGCACCTGATGTTATTTTGGTGCTGATGGTGATGATGATGTTGACGACGATGTTAATGTAAATTGATAATTGAGTTATGTGAGATTCGTCGGCCTTGCAAGTCAGTATTCTGTCTTCAGAATAACAGAATGAACAGTTAGAGCCAAAACAGGGAAGAATGACTCACCAGAACAACCGTAATAAAAGAAACAGAGTAAAGAAACACCGAGGGTTATAAGTTCTTAACGAAGCAGACGAAAAAGATGGGCGAGAGAAAAAAGAGCGAGAGATTGGGAGCGAGGAGGTGATTAGGAGAGAGAGAGAGAGAGAGAGAGAGAGAGAGAATTGATGATGATGGAGGAGAGAAGAGGGAAGAATACCAAAGACCAGATGAGGGTGAGAGAACGAGTGATGGGAAAAAAGTGTGTGTGTGTGTGTGTGTGTGTGTGTGTGTGTGTGTGTGTGAGAGAGAGAGAGAGAGAGAGAGACCCAGCTGCGGAAATGAGCTCTGAAAACAAGGTATATGAGAATTTAATTGCACTGTCACTCCCGCCTTTGAACTCACAAAATGCTCGTTTAGTCTCGTGAAATTTGTCTCGGTTCTACATTAGAGATTTCCCAGGTATTTGTGGTGGTAGTTGCAAAAAAAACACATTATTATTATTTTTATTATTATGATTATTATTATTATTATTATTATTATTATTATTATTGTTGTTATATTATTATTATTATTTTATTGTCCTGTTACTGGTGCCATTATTTCCGTTATTCGTATCTGTATATACACTTTTGATAATAATTCAAATTTTGTATTAATCCGCAATTATGTTGCTTGATTTTATTGCCACTGTTTATCATCATCATAATCATTAGTATCTTTTATATCAGAATTATCAGTATTGCATCTTGCTTTTACCACATTCATGCTATTCTCTGTTGATTTATTTATTTAACACATTACGTGAATTATTCCGATTGAAGTCCACTGTTCTGGGAGCGAATCGACGTTTGATAGGAACTGATCAAAGTCGACTGGGATTTAGCATGTCATGATTCACCTCGGTATTTATGGCAGAATAGGCAACTTATCAATATAATTAAATGTATAGGGGGAGAAAAGAAGTTTGGTTACACATAGTTTTAGAATAGGCTGGCCCTCTCACGGTAGGGACATCTCTAGTTTGTTCTAGTTAATATCAGATGAATTTATGGGCTGATGGTTAGTTACAGGGGCCTGAGAGCGCTAATACTGTCACCATAAACGCCTTCATATCCAGTGACGAATGCTGTGTAGTGTTCTTGCCTGCTTCAGACGATTTTTTGTTCAACTTGTAGATCCTTGATGTAGTGACGTAATTAGAACCAGTTTCCATTTACCCATTCACAGCCTGACTTCCCTACCACAGCTGAATAAAATCGTCTGAAGGCGGAAAGATTAGGATAAAAATACGTCATCGGATTGAAGGGGTTACACTTCACTGGCCGTGACAACTGTAGTTTTGAGAGTACAATAAAGATCCTAATAAAATAAAAGTTTATGACTACGTGTAAGTGTGGAAATATATCGTATACCATCGATTTCCCCTCTTTCCCAATTGGCGTAAATAACTTGATAAAAGGGCCATTATTCAGGTGCGCTGATTTCCATTTTGTGTGATTTAAAAAGCTGAAGGTAAATGAGAAGTATAAATAGAGCGACCGTGCTGATTCATTAATGGTAATTTTTATTTCGAACAAAATTGTGGAGCATAATGATTCCCTTTTTTACAAGCCCTATCGCAGCAATGATTTTTTTTTCCTTTCGCTGTTACATTCAACCCCTTCAGTACGATTACTTTCTTGAGTGATTTTTTTTTTTTTTATTATTATTTTCACAGGCAGGATAAAGACGAGCCTAAACAAACAAGAAGTAGAAAGGAAGAAAAGTTAAGAGCGAAGGCACAGAACGGACGATGTCAGAGAGAGAGAGAGAGAGAGAGAGAGAGATACGGAAGTAAGATATAATTCTAAAGATAGCTTGACCTTTCCCCCTACGGTCATGTAATCCCCTCCCTCTCTCTCTCTCTCTCTCTCTCTCTTTCTCTCTCTCTCTCACACACACACACACACACACACACACACACACACACACACACACACACACACACACACATCCCAGCTCCACCTCGAGTGTGTCCATTACCCCTCTGAAGTGAGACAGGGACGGCGTGCAGGGCCTTGCAAAAGAGAGAGAGAGAGAGAGAGAGAGAGAGAGAGAGAGAGATCCACCTCACCACTAAATTTTATGAAGAGGCGGTGGACATGCAGGAGCTTTTTACTTCTTTTTTATGTTTATTTTTGTGAGAAGTTAAGTTTTTAATGTCCAATACTGGAAGTGAGAGTTTTTAGCTTTTTGTGTTATTTTTTTGTACTTTTCCCATCTTTAGGCAATTATGTTTAAATAGTAAAAGAATGTAATCGTACTAATAGGATTAACTAGCATGTGCGCATACAAAAAAATGTTCATTGATGTATCGTTCGGGAAATTCTGTTCGCGTTTTTCCTGCGTGTCTAAAGTTGTGACTAAAAGGAATAATGGAATCATCTGTTTATAATCAGAGTCCTTATATTTTTCTTTTAGGTGACGAGTAAGTTGGGAAAAAGAAAATCCTTCTCATATGTCTCGTGGTCGACTTGGGAATCGAACGCGCGATCTCTGGGTTACGTGCCAAGTATGGAACCGATGACACCACCGTCCCTTGAGGTATGGATTATTTAAAATTTGTATGTCTTAATGTCATGACCTTGAGAACATCTCTTTTCTTTTATTTCTTATTTATTTATAGTTTATTTGTGTGCGTGTTTGTATTTTAAACGACCACCAAACGATTTTATGCAATTTAAGAGGAGGCTAGAAGAGTGAGAGAAGAGTTCTGGACAAATGTGGAAGTGTGCATGGAAAAGTTTGGAAGGAATGAGAGAGTGTTTTTGATCGGTGATATGAATGGTAAAGTTGGTAATGTGAAGGTGGATGGAATAGTTGGTGAGTGGGGTGTGCCTGCTGAGATAGATGAGAATGGGAGTGCGTTAGCGGACATCTGTGCTGGGAGGGGGTTGGTAATAGCCAATACCCTCTTCAGGCATAAAATGATCCACAGGTATACATGGCGAGTGATGAGAAGGGTGGGTGGTGAACTGAATGAAAGGAAGGCAATGATTGATTATGTGTGTGTGGATGAAAGGATGCGAAGATGTATATTGGATGCAAGAGTTTATAGAGGTTGGGGGAGTGGCCTTTCTGACCACTACTTGGTGGTGGCCAGAATTAGGATGCAAGTAAGATGGAGGAATAGAAGAAGGGAAAGACGAGAGGAAGGAGTAGTTGCAAGGAGAGTGGAAAGGTTACAAGAGGATGAGAAAAAGGCAGAGTATAAGAGAGAAGTGGAGGAACGATTGGGCAAATATGAATTGGAGCAGATGGGAGACGTGGAAGGTGTGTGTAAGATATTTACAGAAGAAATATGTGCAGCATGTGATGTGGTGTGTGGAAGGAAGAGAAGACGGAGGGGGTGCAAGGAACAGCGTGGTGGACTGAAGAGGTGAAACAGGCTGTGGCACAAAAGAAGAAAGCATACAATGAATGGATGAGAAATAGGGGCGTGGAAGAAGTTGAGAGGCAGAAGAGAGAGTTATATGTGGAAAGGAAGAGAGAGGTGAAAAGATTAGTAAGAGAGAGTAAGAAGAGAGTGGATCAGGAATTTGGAAGGAATTTGAGTGTAAAGTGGAGGGACTGTAAGAAAATGTTCTGGAGAGAAGTGAAAAGAGTAAGACAGGGTGGAAGTGAAGTTAGCAGGGGAGTGAAAGATAAACATGGTAGATTACTAGTGGAGAAGGGAGAAAAAGTGAGCAGATGGAGAGAACACTTTAAGGAATTGTTGAACGTAGAGGATGGAAGTAATGCGAGTATAAGTGGCTGGGGAATGGCTGGGAGAAGGAGGGAGGTGAGAAGACAGGTAGAAATCAGTAGGATAGAGGTTGTGGAAGCAATGAAGAAAGTTAAATCGGGGAAAGCCCCAGGAATTGATGGAGTGTGTGGTGAGATGCTGAAGCATGGGGGAGAGATAGTAGTAGAATGGATGTGGAAGATGTGCAGATTGGCCTGGGAAGAAGGTAGAGTCCCGGAGGATTGGAAGTCAGGTATAATTATTCCCTTGTACAAAGGAAAAGGGGAAAAAGAAGTGTGTGGTAATCATAGGGGCATTTGTCTTCTTAGTATAATAGGAAAAGTGTATGGTAGGATACTTATAGACAGAGTTAGAGAAAGAACAGAGAAATTAGTTGGAGAAGAACAGGGAGGCTTTAGGAAGGGAAGAGGTTGTGTAGATCAGATATTCATTCTTAGATCTTTAGTGGAAAAGTTTCTAGAGAAGGGAAAGAAGTTGTATGCGGCTTTCATGGATTTGGAGAAAGCATATGACAGGGTGGATAGACAAGGATTTGGGAAAGTGTTAAGAATATATGGAGTAGATGGGAAGTTGTTGAATGCTGTGAAGAGTATGTATGATGGTGCTAAGGCTGCAGTGCGTGTGGATGGTGAACTAAGTGAATTTTTCTCTTTAAAAGTTGGGTTGAAACAGGGATGTGTCATGTCTCCATGGTTGTTCAATCTGTACATGGATGGGGTAATAAAAGAGGTACAAGGTAGGGTAGTGGATGTTGGAGTGGCCCTGGTGAGAGAGGATAGTGTTTGGAAACTCCCTGTACTGTTGTTTGCAGATGATACTGTGTTGTTGAGTGAAGATGAAGGGGAGCTGCAAGGCTTGGTGGATGAGTGTGAGAGAGTGTAAGAAACGGAACCTAAAGGTGAATGTAGGGAAGAGTAAAGTGATGGTCTTTGAGAGAGGTGAAGTCAGTGAATGTATAGCGAGGTTGGATGGTGAGGAATTGGAAAATGTGAGTACGTTTAAGTATTTGGGTAGTGTGATGAGTAAGGATGGAGGTTTGGAGGGTGAAGTGCTTGAAAGGGTACAGCAGGGAAGAAAGGTTGCTGGTTCCTTGAAAGCAGTGATAAGAAACAGGGAAGTGAGCATGGAAGTATAAAAGTTACTACATGACAGTATTGTGATACCAACTCTAACGTACGGAAGTGAAGCTTGGACGTTGTTGGAAGGACACAAGTCAAGAGTGAGAGCAGTGGAAATGAGTTATTTAAGAGGAGCTTGTGGAGTCACGTGGAGAGACAGGCTGACGAATGAGGATATAAAGGAGCGTTGTGGTGTTGATGTGGATGTGATAGGAAGCGTTGTGAGGAACACACTGAGGTGGTTTGGCCATGTGGAGAGGATGGAGGGTGAAAGACTGACGAAGAGAGTGTATGTGAGTGAGGTGGAGGGTGGAAGAGGGAGGGGGAGACCGAGGATGAGATGGAGGGATGGGGTGGAGAGGTATATGAGAGAGGGGGGTGTGAGTTGGGAGCAGGGTAGTGAAATGGCGGGGGACAGGGCGACTTGGAGGCGATTTGTTTGTGGCCACCCCAAACGGGATTGAGGCGTCTGGCAATAGATAGATCTGATAAATACAATACTGACGGCTTTTCCTAAGACATCCAGATCGATAAACTGAATATAATCGTTTGTTGGCAACTAGCAAATGAAAAGATTTATATCAACGTTTTGAAGTCGTCTGTAGCCCAGATAAAGGCCATCTTTTTAAATTACACTAGGCTTCTCAGTTACCGGTAGCATGGCTAGAATGGTACATAATTTTAAAAGTAATTGCATATACCCGATTTCTGGTATTATTTCTAGAATAGTACAGTACATGAGCAAGGGACTGACGGACAAGACAATCATAGGTATTAGCACTGCCAAGAAAGTATAAGAGATTTCTTGACCTCGATCGTACATAGGTGAAGGACAGTAAGGGTCAGACCACATTAATTAACACATCTGAGAGTAAAAAGTACTGACTACAGCAGTACATTAGTGAAGGACTGAAAGATGTAGTGTGGACCAAGAGTACTCCCAGGGGCAGGTTAATAAGAGAAAGATGCAAGATGGAGTATAATGTTGTAATAATGTCTTAGCAATACACAGGGGAGTAGGAGGGTCGTAAAAAGGGGATGGTTTAATAACTGAAGTGCATAATGATTAGGTGCGTGAGCGTAGGTGGGAGAGAGAGAGAGAGAGAGAGAGAGAGAGAGAGAAAGTTCTTAGTTACACAGATACTCAGATCACACAGAACATGTATTTGCGTGGGTGCATTTGTGTTTGTTGTAAGAAAAACCAAATAGCTTGCGTTTGTGTGTGTGTGTGTGTGTGTGTGTGTGTGTGTGTTTGTGGTTAAATATGTGCACGTATGGTTTCGCGCATGCATATGTGAGGGAGGAGGAAGCAGAGCATCCATTTTGTGTACGTGTGCGTGTGGTAGAGGAAATAGGTGTAGGCATAATATGTAAGCGTGTGCGTATGTGTGTCTTGGAGGTAATGGACGCACACATGTTTGTGAGTATACCGTCGTGTGTGTGCTGGAGGAAACAGATGCACCTACAGAATATGCTAGTGCGTGTTCCCATGTGCATGTGTGCGCGTGTGTGCGTGCTGCCAGCGGTGATATGTAGCGCCACCACTCAAAGCAAGACCTCCACACCTCACACGGTTTACAAGCCAACATAAACTCCTTCCACACCCTGACGCCTTCATTTTACCCCCGCAGCCACCAAGCATATTTACTTCGCTTAGAGGGTGCCGTAGTAGTGATAAGATACATGAAGCTTGTATTTGACTTCCCTCACTGTTATGGTCTATTTCATATTTTTGACATTACTGAACGACTTTATTTGGCATAGGAAAGGCGTATCGAACTGAAAGGGTTAGATACAGCCTTCATTAACATCTTCAGTGCTAAATACTCCTCCTCTTTTGAGCAAAGTCGTCTAGTAGGAGGCATAATGAAATATAGCAGTCGCCTCACTTGTCGAAGAGGTCAGTGAAGGGTTTATTTGTTCAGTTAAAAGAAATCCCAAGCTGAATAAAATCACCCTGAGAAAGCAAAACATTAGCTGGTAGACAAAAGGCAATATGGTGAATGGATTACTAAAGGCTGAATCGAACCTATCCATTAAAAAATATATAACCTAAGCTAAATAAATTCTCCTGGATGTAGCAAGAGTACAGGAAGATGCCATCAGTGTACTCCGTTTTTACTTTTTCAGATTCTGCCCTCATAGTTCTATTATATTTTTTCTCGCCAATGCCCAAAAATCGTACTTTTAACCCTGGCTGAAACTGTGACTTAATTAACGACAGGGGAGTTGTGGAGTGAGGGGAAAGAGGAGGGGGAGGGGAGGGTAGATAGAGCTGAGGGGGATGGGGAAGGGGAGAGAGGGGAGAGATAAGGGAGGGGAAGTGGAAGTGAGATGGGGATAGGAAAAGGGAGGGTTACGAGAGGGAAAGGAGAAAAGATGTAATGGGAAAAGGAGAGGGAGAGATGAGGGAAAACGGAGAAGGAAGAGAGAGAGAGAGAGAGTCGTATAGAGAGGGGGAAATGAAGGAGAGGAGGAAAGGGAGTAAGAGAGATAGATGAGGAAGGGGGAAAAGATGGACAGGAGAGAGAGAAAACGGAAGAAAGAGAAAAGAAAGGGGAATGAGAGGAAAGGAAAAGGGAGAAGTGAGAGAACAGAGAAGGGAGAATATGGGAGGATAGGAAAGGAGACAGAAGGAAGGGGATGTGAAGACAGAGGAAAAGAAACAGGAGTTAGGGAGAGAGAAGGGGGAGCAAGGGAAAGGAGGGAGAGGGGGGAGAGGGAATGGGGAGGTGAGAGGGGAAGAAAAGAAAGGGAGGAGTTGGGGAGAGGATAAAGGGCAGACAGGGCGAGGAAGCAGGGAGGAGCTGAGGTGAGAGGGGAAGAGGGAGTTGAAGAGTACGAGGGTGAGGGAAGAGGAAGGAGAGAGAGGAAATTGGAGAGGGTGAGTGATGGAGAAAAAAGATAGAGAGGGAAGCAGTGGGAGAAAGGAAGAGGAGTGAGAGGAAAAGGAGAACGAGTGAAAGAGGAACAAGGGGAGGTGAGAGGGAAAAGAGGACGAGAGAGGGAGGATAAAAAATAAAAATGACATGAAACTTATATCGGAAAAAAGTATCTCATAAAAAAGGTAATTCCAATATCAGCCTCACTGCGATCACCATCACTTTCGAGCCGCACCGCCACGAAATGAAAAAAAAATGAAGGGAAGAACGAAAAATTAAGTGCCAAAAAAATGGAAACAAACGCGAAACGAAAATACATACCAAGGCCGAAAAAAAAACAATGAGTGCCGAAAATGTATATTAAGGACAAAAAAAAAAACGAAAAACAAATACTGGGAATGAACAAAATAAAAGTGAAAGATAAAAGAGGCGAAATTTTTAGAGGGTGCAGAAGAAATGCCAAAGAAAGAATAATGAACAATAATCCCGAAAAAAGGAAGAAAAAAATAACCAGAAAAAGAAAATAAGTAGCAAACGAAAAATAACGAAACAGTGACAAACTCAAAACCCCAAGACAAGCCCTTTATCCCGGGTAACGAAAAATTTACTAACACGAAAAACTGATGTAAAAGGTGAAAAAATTTAAGAGGTAAAAAATCTTAATTCAGAATTAAATTAACTCTTGATCGGTGACCAGGGTTGGATGAGGGAGGGGGTGGGGGTTGTGGTGGGGGAGTGTGTAAGGGCGGGGTGAGGGAGGAGGTAGGTTGGAACTGAGGACGAAGGAGGGGAGATAAGAGTGAGGAAAGTGGAGTATAGGGGGAAGCGAGAGGGGGAGAGCGTGGGTGTTGGGTGTGGGGGAGGAGGGAGTGAGATCAGGAGGGAGTGGGAATGTCGCTGCCGGGGAAGGAGCTATCAAACGAGAGAGGATGTGTCACAAAATTACCGCTCACATAACCTGATCAAACCTGAAAATAGTCTTATTCTATCATACCTTATGGAATTTAACCTAATCCGAGGTACACTGTCATAGCGTAACCGAACCTAATCAAATATCACCTAGCCCAACCTAACCTAATCCTGCTCAACTTAACTCAGTTTGATGACAGTATCAGTGTAAGTTAACTTAAGATCACCTAACGCAACCCAGGCTGTGTAAGCTTCATTTATCCTACATACTGATAATGTAATATAACTTAATCGAATCTAAACTGACGCAGCTTTTAACCTACACAAGCATATAGTGCATTTGTTGTAACATGAGGAAGTTCAATCGTCCCTTTCACTCAGTTTATATCCAGGTGTAGTTGGATTGGAGGGTTAGTTTGAGTAGTAACCAAAGAGACTCTTTTCGACCTTGTTATGAAGGCTTATTAAATTTCGTAGATGGACGAGTTTTATTCAAGTTGAGAATGACCTAGTTCCGTTAGGTAAAAAAAAAGAAAAAAAAATTATAATTGCCTTTTTGCAGCTGTTTCACGCACTTCATTTGAAGAATAATACAAGGACTCTACATCATTCCATTGCACTCCATCGTGACTAGCACCATATTCCAGTGTTAATCGTATGTTACAACTCAACATTGAAAATGGAGGGACGGCAGTTTTGGGCCAAACTAAAACGAATATAGTAACCAAGGAGACCCGTTCTTACCTCATAAATAAGACCCCGGAAATTTCATGCAACGACGACTTAGTATTCAAGCTGAGAATGACCCAGTTCCGTCAGAGGAAAAGAAACCGGGTATAATTATCCCCGCCAAATTACCAGCCGTGGATGCCTTGTTCGGATATCCTGGCCCATGATTTGTCCATCCACCCGGCTCGTTACCGATAATTACTTCCTCTTAATCATTCTTAACTCTCTCTCTTGTCCGTTCTTCAGTCTTCGTCTGTATTTTATTTATTTACCGCCATTTTCACACTGTCTCTCTCTCTCTCTCTCTCTCTCTCTCTCTCTCTCTCTCTCTCTCTCTCTCTCTCTCTCTCATCGTCCGTTCTGTTTCTCCGCTCTTTACACTTGTTCCTTTCTAATTCTTTTTCGTTCAGGTTTGTCTTTAGCCTGCCTATTAATCATCATTTCTTTTGCCCGCTATAAGTCTCCGTTCTTTTTATTTCTTCGTCCCTCCATCATCTTCGTTTTTCATACCTCTTTGTCATTTTTATCTCTTAGTATCTCTTATCTGCCTCCGTCCTGGCGTCTCGTCTCCATCATTCTTATTTATCTTCATTTTTCCTTTTTATTATGCCGTGCTTCTTCATAAACGCTTATTTTTTGCTTTTGTGCCCTGTCTGTCATACTTATCGTCTCATTTATTACCTCTTCTTTTTTATTAATCTTTTTTTCAAGGGAAGGGGGGAGTGGCTTCTGTGGCTCTGTGTCTTCTATTCCTTCCTTCTGTCACATCTTTCATCACTTCTAATGCGTTTACGTCCCCCTCCCTGATTTCATACATACAGCATCTCATACCATAATTCTCTCTCACCATTCCATTTTCATTTCTGTCCCATTACCCCATACCTCATCTCTACCTCCTATTTCCTTCCCCCCCCCCTCTCAGCCACCGTCGCCCATGATGCCTCCACATCTCCCTCCCATATTTACAACACACACTGTCTCATCCTATTATTTTCTCTCCTCCATTCATTTTTTCTCTCTCCTGTTCCATCGTCCCATATCTCAACTCTCTCTACTCACGCCCCTCATCCCACCTCTTTTTTTTCCCCTCTCCCAGTTCCGTATATCTCTCCCATCCCACCCATAATTTTTCTCGTCCTACTCGTCCTCTGGTTTCTCATTTCCTCCCTCTCTTCATACTGTCACGATTTTCTTTCTCAGTATTCCACTTTCTGATCAGCTGATCATGTCAGGTGCGAGTAAGGGAATGGGTCCATTATGATGTGGCAGGGGTACACCAGCTCTGCTGTCGGGCCCTGCTGCATGTCACTGATTGCACTGCGCAGTTGACCGGTGTGGTGTTGTGAGGCTTTGTCCCTTCTTCCCTTGAGGCTAAGATACGAATAAATGTGTGTGTCTGGATGAGTGAATTGGGAGTGTGCCGTCCGGTCTCTGCTACGCCCCTTTCTTTGTGGGAAGCAGCCTAGGTATATAAATAGATGGATATTCCACTTTCCTTATGTCTCATTATTCATGCATCCTCTCTAGTCACCTTAACTTGGCAGAGGTTTTCGTTCTTTTTCATCTTGTTTCTCGTAACTCACTGGCAGAATAAGACAGAACTGCGGACCTGAATCCTTCCAAAGCATATTTTCGGGACTAACACCATAATCTAGTGGCTATCTCATGTTACAGCTCAGCGTTCAAGACGGAGAGATGGCAGTTTTACGCCTAGTTACTCACCTCTACCTACCCATTCTCTCCCTCTCACTCATTTCATCCATTATTTCTATCTCAGTTACATTTATCACACATTTATTGTTTCCTATCTTCCACGCTCAGTCCTTTTCATATTTCCTCCTTTCTGTCTTCTCTATCATCCTCCTGCCCTACCTACCCTCTCCCTCCTCTCCCCTAATCACCTACCCCGCCCACGCACAAGTCTTTCGCATCATTTGACACATTTAATCTCTCTATCCTTCCACCTTTCTTCCTTCCGTTCCCCTTATCATCCCACATACCTCTACTGCCCTCCCCTCCCACGCGCACTGTCCTTCCTCTCTCTCTCTCTCTCCCATTCCGTCTCCTTCTCCCTTCTCCCACTCCCTCCTTTCCTTTCTCTCTTTCTCACTCTCCCCATTCCCACTCACCCTAATCTCCTCCCCCACTCACACATCAGTTTCTCTTCATCCCTCCTTCCTTCCTTACCTCCATTTGCTCCTTCATATTCACCCCCACACACCTCCATCCTCCTTCCTTCCCTCCCCCCCTAATCACCTCCACCACCTACGCATCAGCCTTTCTCTCTTATCACTTAATTCTCTCCAACTCTCCAGCTTCTTTCCTTCTCCCTCCCCTCTTTCATATTCACTCCCACACGCTTTCTTCTACCCCCTCTTGTCCCCCTTCCCCTCTCCTCCCTCTCCACCTTCCCCTCCTCCGTCCTCTTCCCATTCCTGTCCTTCTCTCCTTCCAGTCCCCCTCTTCCTCGCCCTCTTCCTCTCCCTCCCCCTCCGTTTCCCCCTCCCCCTCTCATTCTCCCTCCCCCAATCATCCTTCAAACATTTCATCATTTGACACTTTCTTCCTTTATCTTTCCTCCTTCCTCGTTCCCTCCATTTCCTCTCTCATGTCGTCTCACACCTATCTTCCTCCCTTTCCCTCTTTGCCCCTTCTCCTCATCCTCTTTTCTCTCCCCCTCTTTCCCCACCCCCTCGTCTCTCACTTTACTCACATTGTATCTCCACACCTTCTGTCCTTCCCATCTCCATTCTTTCCTTCCTGTCCTTTTTTTCTGTTCTCTTCCGTTTCATTCCACACACTTCTCTTCCATACCCACATTCTTCCCATTCCCCTCTACCATCTCTCTCTCTCTCTCTCTCTCTCTCTCTCTCTCTCTCTCTCTCTCTCTCTCTCTCTCTCTCTCTCTCTCTCTCTCTCTCTCTCTCTCTCATTTGACACTCCATCCCCCGCCTCGCCTTTGACCGGCTAATAACCACCATCGTGCCGGCAAAAATTGTACGAAAACCGGCAGTTCTCACAAAGTTACTAGTCAGGCCCATTCCGCTGGTCGGGTTGCATTTCACAACTCCCCTCCCACGCTGTCTCTATCTCTCCTTTCTCTTTTTTTCTCCCTTTTTCGTTTTCGGTCTGTGTCTCCCTCTGTCTCGAGTTCTCTGTGACTGTCTCTCTGTCCGCCTCTCTCTCTCTCTCTCCCCTGGCTATCTCTCTCTCTCTCTCTCTCTAATTGGGCGTGCCGTAATGACCTCTGGCCGAACCGGTAATAAAGTCAAGCGTAGATTACAAACGCTTTATACGCTAGTTGGACTTTGGGCGTAGGGGGAAAAATTGCAGGGCATAAAAGGGTTGGATTTTTTTTTTTCCTGGGGCATAAATTGCATGTGTGTGGAATTGAAGGCACACACACACACACACACACACACACACACACACACACACACACACACACACACACACACACGTAAAGTCGAGGGGAAAAATTCGGCAACTGCTCCACCCCTTCTGCGTCTGACTTCCTTCTGCTGGCTAATATTCGTAAGCAGGGAGAGGCTTGATATGTTTCTCCCCCGTTAGATGATTCTGTTCGATATGATGCGTCAGGGAGGAGAGTGACGAACGTGGTGTGTGAAGAATATGCTGGGGAAACAGTTGGCCAGCTCTTGACTCTGGACATTCGCGCCCACATATACTCATGTTAAATCAGACACTCACTCATCTACACCTATACAGTTTAGCATCAAAAGTTCACAAACTCCTCAACTGCGTCTGCCACACACTTAGGGAATGTCCGTTGCTTTCTTTCCTGGTGCATCATATCAGAGGGGAAATAAACCCAGAAAAAATGATGTACTTGCTACTGCCCGTAATAGCCAACTAGAAATTTTCGAAACAGTACAGTCACTGGGTAAATTTTGGTACTCTTTCACTTAATGGTACTGCCTGAAATGGTGGCAAGCCTGTTTTTGACCTGGGCAAAATGGAGGGTGAGAGACTGATTAAGAGAGTGAGTGAGAGTAGGTTGGCAGGCGAAATAGAGGGAGACAGAACATAACGGAAGTGAAGGATAGGGAAGTTCATGAAAGAAGTCTGTATTCGTAGGAGCAGGAGAGGATGAACGAGAACCAAGTGATTTTAAGGTAGGAATTTATTATGAGGATGGGTTGTTGGTAGGACAAGGAGAGAGAGACTGAGACATAGACAGAGACTGACAAACAGACATACAGACAGACAGACAGACAGGCAGGCAGACAGACAGACAGACAGACACAGACAGACAGACACAGACAGATCGACAGACAGACGTACACCCACTATACTACAGACTACCAAAGTGATCGAGTGTGAGAGCAGAGATTGAGTCGGAAGAGAAACCTATATATCAAAGTAATTCCCTTTACATTCTCCATAATAGCATCCATCGCACTTCTTTCTTCACGCACTCTATCTTCTCTCCCCATCTTACTTCTTACTGCTTGTCATCCTTGATATTTTTTCTTGCAATCTGCCAACGATTTTAATTCATTCGTGCTGAATAGGGGCAGTAATTTTTGGATGTGTTTTTCTCGTAGCTACACCTTGTACGAGATGTCATCGGAATATTTTAGTATGATTAAATCTATTTTGTTTTTCTCTTGTTACCTCATGTCGCTTTTATTCCCAGCAAGGGGAACGTCAGATAAAGGACGTTAGAAGCAGTCTGTTATCCTCTACAAAATATCGTCTTTATATTATGCCATCACTTAACAATACTATCCAGCTTAAGAGATATTTATACAGTAGTGAAAGAGTACGTATGGGTTCTGTACTTTACAATTCTGATCATTGCAACAGGGAAGGCCGTGTCCCCAAAATATTTCAAAACTTTCTCCTTCGCCTCAGAATTATCAGAAGTTCAAGATAGTTCAAAGTGCCCAATTTAGGCGCTTCTTGAGCCACCCCATTCATACTTGACAACTTTACTGTGGAGTTTGTGTGGAGAGGATTGGAAGTGTACGGATGGACGTGGTGGTGTGTGTGTGTACTGTGGTGTAGGAGAGAGAGAGAGAGAGAGAGAGAGAGAGAGAGAGAGAGAGAGAGAGAGAGAGAGAGAGAGAGAGAGAGAGAGAGAGAGAGAGAGAGAGAGAGATTTATATTCATTCCTATTACCACCGGACGAATTTATTCTAGGAAAATCATTTCAACCCTGTCCACTACAAAAGGCCTCCCTTAAGTCTAATTCAGTTATATGGAGGTAGTACAGTATTAATATATTATAGCATGAATAAACTATAGAATGAATAAATCATGTCATCTTAGGCTACTAATAGAGGTAAAGCAGGTAGTAAGAGAATTATGTGCTTGGCGATGTAAAAAATAAAAATAAAAATTACAAATGTCTATATGTTTTACCCAAAACTTCAATAATGGAATGTATGGGTGAGGTTTCCATATAATTTTTTTTTTCAGCCCATACCTTTTCATCTCTAGAAATAGTGTATGTCGAACAAAGCGGATTTTTGTATCAATTTTGTTTGCTTCCCGAATGTTTGGACCGAACAAATGCAAACGCCCGGAATTTTTCTGCACCGAACCGATTCTTTTTGTTCGCTGGGCTGAAAAGAGGTCATTGATTTGGTGTTTTTTTGTGAGTGTGTGTGTGTGTGTGTGTGTTTTTTTTTCTGTTCCTCTTTAATCCTCTTTCCATTCACGGTCGGCCTCGTTTTTCCCCTTTATTTCTCTTGTTTTCTTTGTTACGTTTTGTCGCTAGCTATATACTCGTTTTTCATAATTCTCTCTCTCTCTCTCTCTCTCTCTCTCTCTCTCTCAGCTTGTTTCTCGTATTTCCTCCTTTTTCATAGTGTTCCCCATCTTCTAGTCTGTATTCTCTTACTTTTTCCCTGTCCCTCACACCCGTTTTTTCCTCTCACTTTTCATTTCTTTTATTTCCTCACCCACTCTTTCTCACCTTCCCTTACTCACTACATTCTCCCTTTCCCTCCTGCCTCCCTCTTCCATTCCTACACATTCTTTATTTTCATGCTGCGTTTGCTGTTTTTTTTTTATTCCTCCCTCTCCTCATGCAGTACTTCAGCCCCCCCCCTCTCTCTCTCTCTCTCTCTATCTATCTATCTATCTATCTATCTATCTGTCTTTCCCTTGCTCCTTTGCCATACTTTCTCCTCGTTTTCTTTATTCATACTTTCTGTTTTTCGTCTTTTTCCTCCCCCTCTCTTCTTCCCCTCTTTCTTCCTGAACGGCCTTTCTTATATTCTCTCTCCTCCTCCTCCTCCTCCTCCTCCTCCTCCTCCCTTCTCTCTTTCCCTCCTTCTTTCCTCCCGCTGGTCGTCCCTGCTGGCCTGAAAAGCCCTGACTCCTCGCGACGTTTTTGTTGCATAGCCAAAGAAACACATATTGGTATTGGATTCTTTATCTCCTTCATACCCTGCCTTTCCCTCCCACCCCCTTCTCTCTCCTCTCTCCCCCCTTCCCTTTGTTCCTCCCTTTTCTCTCAATGTCTCAGTCTTGCCTTTCCACTCACTTTAGTCCTTCCCTTTTTCCTCTCCTCTCCCCTCCTCTTTCTATTCCCCTTTTCCTCTCCTCCTCCCTCCTTTCTCTGTACCCCTCTCCTTTTTTCCTCTCGCTCAGTCCTCCCTCTACACCTTCCTCCTTTTCATCTCCCCCTCTTCCTCCTCTGAACTCCTCCCTATTTCACTCCCTCCCCTCCCCTCTTTTCTCTGTCTCAGTCCTTCCATACCCACCTTTCCTCTCCTACTTCTTGTTCCCTCCCACTTTCTCTCTCCCTTTCCCCCATTCTCTTTCTTTTATCTCCCTCTTACGGTACCTTTCCCTCCTGATAACTTTTTCTCTCCTTTTCCTCCCTCTACCCTCACTGTCGCGCTCCTCGTCTCTCTCTCTCTCTCTCTCTCTCCTTCCTTTATTTCCCTGATTCTTCCCCCCTCTCTGTCTCTATCTGTCTGTCTATATTTATCTGTTAATCTGTTTATATCTAGCTGATGTACCCTCCCTCTTATTGTTCCTTACTTATTTCTCTTTTTCTGCTTGTGCATTCCGTTTCTTTTCCCCTTAAAGTTCTCTCTCTCCTTTCCTCTCCTTCCTCCCAGCCTCTCAACATGTCTTTCTCTTCCATCTCACATTTTGCTTCTCCTTCCAGTCCTCTCCTCCCTTCCTTTTTCTTACTTATTTTTCCTCCATCTCTTCCTATATTTCTTTTTACTTTTGTGTATTACTCAGTTTTCCATGACCCATTCTAGTGCTTGAGAAGATTACTTAGTTCAGCGCTTATCGATTACGGAGGGTCATTAAGGCAGACACTATGTTTGCTAAGTCTCAGTCTTCCCGTAGAATACGACCTGCAACCATCGATGTTATAATCATGTCCCCAACTGTACCAGGTGAACATGGATAAGGGAGAAACATACTTTGTCCAAGAGCATGATCGGCCCAGACTCTGACTCGGGTTCTTTCACTTGCGAGATGGGTATGATAACCAATGCACCACCGGCTCCCTTGGCGTTTGTCCTCTTCCCTGGATCCCTCGGAAATAGTCCTTTGCGGGTCACATCCAGCTGGAGCGCCTTTAACGCACTAGGTCACCAAGCGTCTATATAACTTTTCTTAATTTCCCTGGAGTTGGCGTCCTGTAAATGGGTGCCATCCCCCCCCCCCCCATGACCGTGCAGCCAGCGTGTAAAAAGACCAACGGAGGGCGGACAGACCCTGTTGACGAAGCAACCACTCTTACTGCCTCACTCCAGCACGACGCCCCAATTATTTCAGCCTCCTCTCCTTCACTCATCATTCACGCCTTTTTTAACCTCTTTCCTTCACTCTTTATGCTCGCTCGTTCTCTCTCTTTTTCTCTTATGTTTGCTCTGTCTTCTCTCTCCTTCACTCTTTGTGCACTTTCTTTCTTTCTCTCCTTCCATCTTCGTTTTTGCTTCTTTCATTTCTTTCTCCTTTCTCCACCATTCTTTATGCACACGCCTTTCTTCCTTTATTCCTCATTCACACCTTGTTTTTCCTCTCTCACTCTTCATACACGTTCTTTCTCCTCCATTTCCTTCATTGATCGTTACCGTTTTGCCTACATCTTCCTCCTGTCATTCATTATCCTGAGTCCTTTAGGTAGTGCAACATTTTTTTTATCTCTTACATTCACGTTTTTTCTCCCTCCGTCAGTCTTTAGTCATGCCTCGTCTCTTCGTCGTGTTTCTCGTGTTTCACCAGCCGTTCATGTCCTGCTTCCTTCCTTTATTATTTTTTATATGTTACGTATCCCCCTTCTCCTTTATTCTTTCAGTTACACCTTGTTTTTCCTTCATTCTTCACTCTTTCTCGTCATTTTTCAGTCAAGCCCTTTTAGTTTCTGCTTTACTTTTCATTCAGGCTCAATTCTCCTCCTCCTTCATCCATAACGTCCTTGTTCCCCACTTCTTTATTTTCTCACGCCTTCCATCTCTCCTTCCTTTCCTTCTCTCATTCTTTACTTCTCTCAACCTTTCCTTCACTGTTTCCTTCAGTATTTCCTTCTGTCCTTCTCTCCTCTCACTCCTTCCCAGTCCTTCCTTCCTTCCTTCCCTCCCTCCTTCCTTCCTTCATTCATTCGTTCATTCATTCATTTTTCCAGTCCCTTCTCACATCTAGTCCTTCCTCCCTCTCCTCCTCCCTGTCCCTACTTTTCTTCCTTCCCTACCTCCTCCATTCCTTCTCTTCTTCCATCTCATTTCCCTCCCACAATCCCACTTTCCTCTCCGAAGTCCTTCTACCTCCCTACCCTTTTCATCTCCAACTTCCCTCTTCCTTCTTTTCCTATATCCTCTCCAACCGTCCCCCACCCCTCACAGTCCATCTTTCTTGTCTTCTTTCCCTCACTGTTTTCTTCCTTTCTTCTTTCTCACCCTCCCTTACTCAGATCCTCCGACTCGCGCTTCCCAGTAACGTCTTTGCCAGAATTACTTAAGACAGTTTTGACCCTTGACCTTTGATGCCCCCCCCCAAAAAAAAATAATAATAATAATTCACAAAAGCTCCACGAATGAACTCAGTGCAGAATAATGTTGCCATAAGACTAGAAACCAATTTATTCTTATTCCTCCCCATCTTCATCATCATGTGAGGCATTTAGAATAGCAGTGGCATTAACACAACAATTTCTCTAGATAATCATGCTTTAATTTTGCAGAAAATATACATAAATAAATATATAGGTAGGTATAGAGAGGGAGTTATTCACAACATTCACTCCCATTTTGATAAAGATAGACCGAAAACAAAGGGGAGGTTAATTAATATGTAGTAGGTGTGGCGCACGTGGTCCACTCACGATGTGATTCTGAGTGACAAGGCAAACGGTTTCATGTGGCCCTTGGAACCAAGTACTGCGTTGGGTGGCATATACACAAAGTGGCCTAGTGGGTTAAGGCGCTTCAACAGGATGTGGCCTATAAGGATGAACACCCTAGGATGTGTGGGGTTTGTTGCTCATAATACCGTTCAAGGATGAGTGACTGGTCGCACTTACCTTAAATGTCCGGAATAAGTAGCCAGTCCCCGGGCCCTTACGCTCCTGATGGGAAATTACAGGATTGGATGGTAGATCGTAATACTATATATATCCATATATCTGTCTACCTATCCATCAGTGTCTGAATCAGTCAGTCAGTATCTCTCTCTCTCTCTCTCTCTCTCTCTCTCTCTCTCTCTCTCTCTCTCTCTCTCTCTCTCTCTCTCTCTCTCTCTCCAGTTTAATCGAGTCGACTGTAACTGATGCTCAATTCCCCCATGTTTGATCGAACTAGGCGCCGAACTTTTTTTTTCCCCTTTCCGTCCGTCATCGTCCGGAAAGTGAGCGAGTTCCGGTCACTGATTTTCTCACTTTTTGCTTCGTCTTGTTTGCTCCGACTTGCCCTCCCTTGCAGACTTATTGGCAGAGGTGGTATGCATCTGTCGGCGCGTCAGTCAGTATGTACACTATGTATATCTGTCTGTCTGTCCGTTCGTCTGACTTCCTATGTATGTCTGTTTGCCTGTCTGTTTGTCTGTCTCTCTCAGTATGTCGATCTGCCTGTCTGTGTCTGCATATATTTCCCTTACCATTCGTCTCTCTATTGTCTTAAACGATCTGTATTCATGTCTTTTCATCGTTTTTATCAATTTGTCTAGCTGTTTGTCTGTCTGTATATGTATGTATGTATGTATGTTTGTATGTATGTATGTATATGTATGTTTGTATGTATGTACCAGTCTGTTTTCGTATCCCACTTAGACACGGGGTTAGGGGTCTAAGTCCTTCAGGCCGTCTCTCTCTCTCTCTCTCTCTCTCTCTCTCCATCATCCGGCAGTAAACAGAATATAATAATGAATATCACACGTCTGAATGCCATAAATATAGTTTTATCTGTGGAACAATTTATCTTTCTGCCTGATCATCTATCTACCTCTGTCTATAAATTTTCCGGTGTCTCTGTTAAAATAACGATATACTCTCAGTTTACCTAATATTATCTGTCATATCTCTGTAAATTCTTATATCACACGGTTGCCAGTGTTGAAGATGCTGTTATAATGGGTATATATATACATGAAGTTACTTGTAATATTATTGAGGTAGCCTATTTAATTCATTAGAGAGTCAGGCTTCCGTGCCTTAATGGAAACGTCATTATATTCACGAGGCATGGAGAATGAAGGCGAATACTCTCAGGCTCCTCTGACTCCCTCCTCAGTGAATAATATAATGATGTCAGTTGGAATAGGGTACTAGAGTTGTCCCCACCATGAGAAGGTTAATTGTGACGGTATTATCAGGCTCCTCAATTCATTGTCAACTGTAAGGAAAAAATTAGTATGGCGTCACTTTGAATTAACGAAAGATGTGACTTTACCAGAAATAAAGCACTTGAGTTGTCTCGACTTTAAGAGGGTAAACTGACTATACGAACAGTAAGGCGGATTGAACTGGTAAGAGAGAGAGAGAGAGAGAGAGAGAGAGAGACTGGACAGGTAGATAGATACATAAATATATCGGACTCGGGCCATGTCATTTCACGGCCAATTCCTGACCGCTAATAGCTTTTCAGTAGCGCTGACTTTTTGTGGCTGGGATTATGCATTTTCTTAGATTTCCATGATAAGTGTCGTTGCGAATTTTTTAACTCAATTTTCTTGATATATGAAGGAAGTTTTTTATCACTAGTTTATTCTTTATATCATAATTTATCATTTGTTCTGCCGTCTTGCAACTTTCTTCCAATTATTTTATTTCTTCGAAGATTTCTGTGTCGTATATAATGCTTCCAGGGACATATATAGAGTGGGTGGCGTTATAGATCTTGGGGTGCTCTCCATCCCTTAGCCCCTTCACTGCGATGACGTCTTTTTAGTATCATCGGTATTCTTGTTGCTACCTTACGATTTTATTCAGTGATGGAAAGGACTCTCGAATTAATTAAAAAGGAAAAAAACAAGGTGTGTCAGGTCAGGTAGAGGTTTTCCTTACGCTGAATAAAAGTGGCAGGTGACAACAGAAAAGTTAATAGAATATGTGTGTGATGTCCACGGGTTGAATGGGTCGCTGTACATGATATGGATTATATTAACCTAGCCTCGGATCCCTACTATTTTCGTACCTCATAGGCCTAAAAGGGGAAATAGGGGATTGGTTATTACCGATACTGTCACCATTTGTCTTTCCCTAGTCTTTCTCACAGGATTTGTTTTTCCCAACGTAGTTCTTCGATATTTGTCTTATTTCTTTAACCCCATAGTGTTTTGTTCGTCCCTTGTTTTATTTCCTTTATTTTTACTCTGCATATATATATATATATATATATATATTTTTTTTTTTTACTGAAATTACGTTTGGTGGTAATTGCCCTTTTTTTTTTTTTCTTTTCTGCCCCAGCCCATTCGTTAATATTTTTCATTCATAATTCTTCCATTTCTCCTTCAGTTCTCTGGTTGGTAATATTTTGGTCATTTTGGTTATTTTATTTTCTGTTTCCATTCACGTATCCTCCCTCTATTCTTTTTTTTTTTTTTTCATTCTATCAAAAATCGCCTATTTGTCTTTAACTTATTTTCATTTATCTCTGTCTGCCTCATTCTCTCTCTCACTCTCTTTTTTTTCCTCTTTATTGTAATTCGTGTTTCTATATCTGTTTCCTTCCCTCTCCCTTCTGCCTCCCATTTATTACCATCTGTCTCTGTCTCTCCCCTCGCTTTTTCTCTTTCCTTTTCGCCCTTTTCGTTTCCTCTACCCCCTCCCATCCTTCCATCCTCCTCACTCTTCTTGTCAGCACTGTTTGTTTAGGTCTCTCTCTCTCTCTCTCTCTCTCTCTCTCTCTCTCTCTCTCTCTCTCTCTCTCTCTCTCTCTCTCTCTCTCTCTCTCTCTCTCTCAAAATTATTTACCTCTTCAAACATCCTACCCTTCTCTCTCCTCTCTAAACTCTTTGACCCTTCTCTCTCCTCTCTAAACTCTTTGACCCTTCCTCTCCTCCTTTTCTCGGCTTTTGTTTCCACACTTTTTTCCCTCCTTCCTAATTTCTGCCACCCTTTTTGCCTTCTGCTCTTATTTTCTTTCCATCCTCTTCCTTACCCAAAATTTATACCACTTCTCTTTGGCGTCTCCCTTCCATTTCTCTCATTTTGCACACTGTATTCACCTTGCATTTCAGAATTCCTCCCTCCTCTCCTTCCACCCTTTCTCTCTCTCTTTCCCCTCTGTCTCACTCCTCTCCTTCCCTCTCCCATTCTCCTTCCATTTTTTTTCCTCTCTCTTCCCTAACTCACTTCCTCCTCCCCAATACCTCACCCTTCTCTCTGTCCGTCTTTCCTATCTTCTTCCATTTCTCGCTGTCTACTTCCCGTCCCCTCTTCTTTTTCCTCTCTCAACCCATTCACCTCCATATTCATTCGTCTTGCTCTTCTTCATCTTCTCTTTCTCTCCATCCATCTTTCCATCCTAATTTTGCCCCTCCCCCCCTCTATCCCTCTATTTTCTCCTGTCTCCCACACTGTTTCACATACCCTTCCTTCTCTCCCTTCACCTCCCTTTTCTTCACATTTCTCAATCGATTTCCTCTTCCTGTCCACATTTTCCCTTCACCTATTTCCCCTTCTCCCTCCCTCTTTCCTCCTCCTCTGTCTCAGCTACTTCCATTCAACTCTCCCTCCTCCACCTTCATCCTTTTCTCCCTCCCCCACTTTCCTCCTCCCGCCCTTCCCTTTCTCCCCCACTTCCCTTACCCCCTTCCTCCATCCCCCTTTTCCAAACAAGCAACAAGGGGGTCTGCGCCCCCTTGTGTTCCTCGGGATGGATTTCCAATACCCTTCCACACACTCAGACCCTGACCACACTGTTGCTGCCTCCTTGTGTGTGTGTGTGTGTGTGTGTGTGTGTGTGTGTGTGTGTGACAGACAGAGACAGAGAGAAGGATGGGGGGTTGCGACTGAGACTGATTGAGTTGGTGTGTGTGTGTGTGTGTGTGTGTGTGTGTGTGTGTGTGTGAGAGAGAGAGAGAGAGAGAGAGAGAGAGAGAGGATGGGGGTTGCGACAGATTGATTGAGTTTGTGTGTGTGTGTGTGTGTGTGTGTGTGTGTGTGTGTGAGAGAGAGAGAGAGAGAGAGAGAGAGAGAGAGAGAGTGAGATATTGAAACTGAGACTGAGTGATGGAGTTAGCGTATGCGTGTGACCGGAAGAATAGAGAGTGCTGGGAGGCCTGGGACTGAGAGTGATGCTGTGTGTGTGTGTGTGTGTGTGTGTGTGTGTGTGTGTGTGTGTGTGTGTAGTAGAGAGAGAGGGGGGGGAAGTGGAAAGGGCGTGTACGGGAACAGGAAATTAAATAGAAAGAGTAGAACAAGGAAGTACACAGAAGAGAGAGCGAGAGAGAGAGAGAGAGAGAGAGAGAGACAGAGACAGAGACAGAGACAGAGATAGGGCAAAGAGTGTGTATAGATAAAAAGGAACAAAAGAAAGGGGAAAAAGAGAATTAGAAAGAGAGAGAGAGAGTAGAACAAGGAAGTACACAGAAAGAGGAGAGGTGAAAGAGAGAAATGTGGAATGCAAAGGGAGTGAAGGCAGGAGTCTAGTTCTATCTATCTATCTATATACCTAGGCTGCTTCCCCCAAGGAAAGGGAGGTAGCCGAGACAGGACGACTCACTCTCCATTTACTCATCCATTCAAACACATTCATTCGCATCTTAGCCCCAAAGGGGAGAACGGACAGATCCTCACCGCATCACACCGCACAAGGGTCAACTGCGCAATGCAAGCAGTGACATCCACAGCAGGGCCCGACAGCAGAACTGGTTTACCCCTGCCACATCATAACAGACCCATCCCCTTACCCGCACCTTACCTGACTAGCTGATCAGACCAAATGCGGGAGAATATCCCCTCAGGGCTGCGTCATCACTTATTCATTCACAATTTCTCTCCATTTATTTCTGTCACGCACAGCCACTCTTCCTTGCTCAACAGACATCCCTCTCGCATCCAGCGCTCTCTTCACACTGTCCATCCATCCTATTCGTGGTCTTCCTCTCAGTCTTACACCTCTCACATCAGATCTAGTTATCTTTTTCACCAATCGCTCATTATCCATTCTCTCCATATGCCCAAACCATTGCAACACCCTCTGCTCAACTCTACCAGCCATCTCCCGAATAACTCCAGTTCTCCTTCGCACTTCATCATTTCGCACTCGATCCATACGCGTCACTCCACACATACTCCTCAGACATCTCATCTCCATTACATTCAAACTTTTCCTCTCTGCTACACCCATATTCCATGTTTCAGCCCCATATAACGCAGTCGGTACCACAACACCCTCATACAGCCTTCTCTTTACTTTATTAATTTCCCCTCGCCCTCAATAGCCTCCATCTCGCGTATCACAGGCATTGGCGTTGATGGCATTTGACGATACCGATGCTGTGTGACCTCATTTGGGGGGCTTTGACATCAGCAGAGAGGGGATAATAGGGAAAATATTATGAATTGGCGTGGTAATCGAAAACTCCTGGATAAACTCGTCTGTAGATACCAAAACAACGCAAAGAGAAAAAGTGAGGAAAATAATTGTATGACTTTATTTTGGGATTTGGCATCAGCCAGAGTGGGGATAATCTTGGTAAGTCTTTATAAAAGTGGCATGACACCTACTGTATATAGTTTGTTTTCATCTGATGGAACCGAACTACGCACATTGTGAATATTAAGTCGGAGTTGTGTGAAATTTGATGAACCTTAGCTATTCAATAGGAATGGGTCTCTCTGTTTACTAGTCAGATATGACGTCCAGTCTGACTACAATTGACCATCACCTAAACTGAGAAGGGGCTACGTGGGTTTGTCAGACGAAAACAAGCCGACTGTAGGAAGGGGGGATGTGGAAAATATTACATTGTACTATCACACCGGTACTGAATAACTTTAATGAGACAGGCTTAGTATTTATTCAGTATAGACGGTGAGTATTAGCGTCGAAGAGGTGACATGTGAAGGTGTGCGGTAAGTAGGAGGAATACTGGGCTATAAAGAACAACCTAATAACTCTGTGCCCAGAATCGGAACCATAAAATTAACGAAGAGAAAAATCTTCAATTCCCAAGGAGAAAATATAATTATATAAACTATGTTTATTAAATCTTGTTTAAGTTTTAGTAAATCTCTTAGTTATCAGGTGTCTTATTAATTAAAAATGTCGTGATAAAACCTGTTTTCATTCACTGATGGGTCCATTACGATTAAAACTAGCTCGATTTAATCATGGATGCTTACAATGGTAGGAAATAAAAATTGTCTTAATTAAAAGCGACATAGAATTAAACTTTTAACAATTCGGTACAGTGTCAAATTAAATAACCCCATACAAAATAATTACATTTTTACTTTACTGACGCAGACAACAGTATCTGCAGACGATTTTTACTAGCTAGTGGAAGATGGTAGAGGGTAAACAAGGACTAATATTCCTTGTAGCTGTTGAGATATTGGGAGAGTTCACCCTTAAAATATACCTTAGTGGATTAGAGAGAGAGAGAGAGAGAGAGAGAGAGAGAGAGAGAGAGAGAGAGAGAGGAAACAAAGGATAGGTGAGTGGGGAAAGGAGAAAAGTGTGAGATTGGTTGACGGAGAGGAAGAGGGGATGATTCAAGAAACTGAAAATAGTAGGGAGAGAGAGAGAGAGAGAGAGAGAGAGAGAGAGAGAGAGAGGGTCAGATAAATAATAGAACGAAAGAAAAGTATAAGCGAATAAGAGAAATAATAATGAGAAAATTTAAGATAACTGAAAATTAGTCACACACACACACACACACACACACACATACAGAGAGAGAGAGAGAGAGAGAGAGAGAGTAAAAGCAGAGGGAAGAAGTGGACAGGGAAAATGGCTTCTCTGGGGAACGACTGTCATATGGAACGGACAGCCACTACGCTATAGGACAGGTGAGGGTGAGGCAGGAAGCAGGTGGGGTGAGGCAGGTGTGTAGTGAAGCAGGTGGGGTGAGGCAGGTGTGTAGTGAAGCAGGTGGGGTGAGGCAGGTATGTAGTGAAGCAGGTGGGGTGAGGCAGAGTATACAGTCGGTGAGGGTAGATGGCAGGTTTGTGGTGAGCAGGTGTGTGGAGTTGAGCTGGGATGAGGCGGGCATGTGATAAGGCAGGTGTGTTTTGGGCAGGTGTGTGGTGATCTGAGCTGGGGCGAGGCAGGCATGGTGAAAAAAGTGTGTAGTTACAGTATGTGCAGTGAGGCAGGTGTGTGGTGAGCAGGTGTGCGGTGAGGGGCGATACAGGTGTAGTGAGGGGTGAGTCAGGAAAGGGGAAATAAAACACACTGAAAGCCTTCCAATATTTGTTTCATATGGACACCGTCGATAGGCAGGACAGGTAAGGGATTGGTCGTATCTTTTTCAATGTAGGACGGAACGAAATGAAACTTGAGCTGTAGAATGAGAAAATTCGTTCGTGGAGTAAGTGGTATCGATAGCTATCTGTCGTTCTGGTAGTCTGTGTTTTCGTTTGGTGATTCTCTCTCTCTCTCTCTCTCTCTCTCTCTCACACACACACACACACACACACACACACACACACACACACACACACACACACACACACACACACACACACACACACACACACACACACACACACACACACACACACACACACACACAGTCAGTCAGTCAGCCAATCACTTCATTCTTATCAGCCCACCATCTTTTTCAGAGCCAATTTCGTCCCAGCAGCCACAGTATCCAATAAAAGAGTCGTGGCATTGAGTGAGTATCCGCTTTTATCATTTTCCCTCAGTCACTCCAACCTCTGTATCAATCCCCATTTCATCAGTGGCCACTTCATCCCATCCTCTTGCCCACTGTTTCATCTCTATCATAAAGAGGCCTTCTGCTGAGAGCGCATACACCATTTAAGCTTATATTTTGTGTTATCTTGTTTTCCATTTTATCTCTCCTCTCACTGCTTTGGTTTATCTTATCCGTCCTCATTTTCAATTACCCATTCATCAGTGACCTCTACATCTCATCCCCTCACAGACCGAGTCATTTCAAATACTCGAAACTGCACGCTACATTATACTTCACGTCACCTTGGCACATCATTATATATTCTGCGTCGTTTTTATTCTTCCTTATCCTGTACATTATAGCATCCAGGGTCGCTCGCATCTCTGATCATTTTATCGTAATATTATCCAGTATTCGTGCAGGTATTTATAACTTTTTATTCCTCCAATCTCTATACTATACTCTCTCCTCTTTAACTTACCATAAAATTGCCATCCCATTATCATGAATGCTTGACCTAAAATTGCTGTCTCACGATCTTGAATGCTTGAACAAGAGGTTATACTAGAATATGCAGTTAGGCAAGGACAGGTGCAATGGAAAGGGTGTAGAGTCGTGATACTGTGTTACCCTTCCAATTAACTAGGGAAAATACGCTGCAAAATGACAAAAATCTCCTCCAGGTGAAAATGAAAGACAGTAGTAAAGGTTACCGGTCTGTTTCTCTGCCAAGCAACTATATTCCGCCTGTCTGTATGTTTATAAAATTTAGTTATTTTTTAAGTCCATAGTTCTATTTTGGGGGATCTCTGGTTCTTCCCATCATTCGCCAGTTCATCATCTGTCATCTGTGAGCCTTGCCATTCAAAGATGTAAGGGGGAGAGAGAGAGAGAGAGAGAGAGAGAGAAGGAGTGGGGGGAGGGCACGTGTCAATAGAGCGCCCACATCTTGCACCGCAGCCCTGCCTGTCGCGAGTTTGCTGGGCTCTCGTGCATGTGGGAGCTGAGGTGTGCTTCACAGTGTGGGTCTGTGTGTCCGTCTGTATATCTGTTTTTCTTTTTTTTATTATCTATATCTTTTTATCTCTCTGTCTTTCTGTGTATGCCGATATCTATGAATCTAACTATTTTTATCCGTCCGTCTGTCACCAGAATAATTCTTTCTCTCTCTCTCTCTCTCTCTCTCTCTCTCTCTCTCTCTCTCTCTCTCTCTCTCTCTCTCTCTCTCCGTGTCCGTCTGTCTAAATCTATCCATCCATTCATCTTTCTATTCATCCATCTGTGTGTCTGTCAGTTTATCTGGTTATCTGTAACCAAACATGTTTATTGCTTTCCTATTATCCTGATGTCTGTTACTCTCTCAGTGCGTGCACTGTGCATCTGTGCTTCTGGCCTGGAATCTTGTTAGCTGTGCAGATTTCCCAACGCCTCCACCACAGCGATTTATCCTCCTGCCCTGTTTCCTGTTTCCAATTTGCTAAGCTCTTGTGCATGTCAGAGCCCAGGTGTGGTTCTGGCCAGAGCTGGGTTTATCATGCCTACTGGATATATATATATATATATATATATATATATATATATATATATATATATATATATATATATATATATATATATATATATATATTTATTTATATAAATATTTATATATATATATATATATATATTTTTATTTTTATTATTATTTATTTAGTGTTGTGTGTGTGTGTGTGTGTGTGTGTGTGTGTGTGTGTGTGTGTGTGTGTGTGAGGTACCTAGAAAGATAACGGAAATGCGCTGCACTGGTGTTAACGGAGTAAGGTGTTGTAAAATCTGACGACTGACGATTGTGTTTATTTCTTGGATTTCTGGACTGTGGTTGGCGAGAGGAAATGGTGAGCTTTGATGTGTGCTGTAGCTGTTTGTGTGTGTTTGAGGTGAGTGTTGGCTCTAGTGTGTGTGTGTGTGTGTGTGTGTGTGTTGGCTCTAGTGTGTGTGGGGGGGGGGAAGAGAGAGAAAAAAAAAAGAGAGAGAGACTAACGGCCCGGTGGACAACCAAATGGAAATGTTTATGGGAATGTACGAATGGCGGGTATAAATGAACAAGTAATGCAGGAAGATGTCAGAATTTTGAAAAATACTAAGCACTACTATTGCAATAAATTACATTGCATAAACAACATCCATATACCATGAAGTTTTAAATGATCTCACATCGTCATTCATTGCTTCCGTTTCTGCATAAGCATCATCAGTTTAGTAAGCATCCTTTATAACTTTGCAGTTAAGTTTTAGTTTCCGGGATTTTATCAGTGTTTCTGCGGGTTTGAGAATTTTGCGGGCCAGTATCGGGATTCTGGTGTCTGGTGCATATCTGTGTTTCTGCCAGTTTGTGATTGCTCTTGGAGGGGAATCCTTGGTGGGTTGTACTGTGTGTGGAGGGGAGAGAAGGTGTGTGTGTGTGTGTGTGTGTGTGTGTGTGTGTGTGTGGAAGTTTGTGATTGATCCTGGTGGAGAATCCCTTGTGAGGTATTATGTTTGTGTCTATGTGTGTGTGGGAGTTTGTGATTGTGGTTAGCTGGGAATCCCTGGTGTGTATTAGGGGCATGCTTGTACTTGTAGTCGTGTGTGTGTGTGTGTGTGTGTGTAAGAGAGAGAGAGAGAGAGAGAGAGAGAGAGAGAGAGAGAGATTGTGGCTGTGATTGCACTTGGTGGGGAATGTCTGGTGCGTTGCATGTGTATGTTTGTGCGAGTTTGACGCTTCCCCTCAGATGTTTGTGGTAGGACTTTGTTTTAATGGATTTTTGTCCTCAAAAATGAAACAAAGAATTAATCACTGTCTGTAAGCAGTGTTTAAGGTTCTTTATTGTTCTTAAGTACAAAGTGCAAAACAAAGGTGGCTGTAACTCTTTCTTCACGGTGACGTATTTGTGAAGCTTGTCTTTTTTACCTCCAGACGTTTTTGTACAACTTAAGAAAGATCTGTTAGTAAATGAGTTATTGAAGGCTGTATCTAACCCGTCCAATTCGAAGTCACCATACCTGAATAGAACCGTCTGGAATTTGCAGAAAAATAATAATACTTCATCGGTTTGGAGGGGTTAATATTCCTTAGCAGCGTCAACTGGCTAGATTATGTTAATAGCTCAATATATTTTTTTCCCGATTTTCCATTCCCTGTTTTGGGGGATTCAGGCCTTCCCATGTACGGCACAGTGGGGAGCGATGGAATGATGAGGGTGATGAATGATGATGATGATGAGGGGGTCGGGGAGTGTGTGTGTGTGTGTGTGTGTGTGTGTGTGTGTGTGTGTGTGTGTGTGTGTGTGTGTGTGTGTGTGTGTGTGGAGAGAGAAAGAGAGAGAGAGAGAGATGGGGGGGGGGAATTTGCTGGTTGTGCCCGTGTATTTGTGTCTGTGAAGCTGTGTTAAGTGTTGATGTGAGTTCTTGATGAGTTTCTAATGGGTGGTGAATGGAAGGCCCTTGTCACCTCTTCCTTAGCGATTTATTCATTTCTTCCCTCCTTTCGTTCTAATTCTGTCTTCACCTCTTTCTTCCATCTTACTTGTTTCCCTCACGCTTTTCGTTCCTCTTGTCTCCTGTCTTCTTACCCCTCTCTCTTCCTATCCTCCCTTCCTGCATCCCTCCTTCTCATCAGTTTTTACTTCCTTCTCCCTTTTCTCTCTTATCTCTCCCTTACCTCTTCCTCCTTCCTTTTCCAGCCAAAAATCTCATTTCAGTTTTCTCCCATTCACTGTCCTCCGCTTTCGTGTCTTTCTCCTTTTTTTTTTTCTTAGTGCCTCTTTTCTTGCTTCCTTCTCTCTTCTCCTTTCTTTCCTTCCATCATGTCTGGAATGGAGGATTGAGAGAGAGAGAGAGAGAGAGAGAGAGAGAGAGAGAGAGAGAGAGAGAGCCTTTGTAGGGTATTATGGGTACTCAGGTCACGATCCGCTCTGCGTGGCAGTGGCTCTGTACGATGACCCCTGTCCGTCCCTTCGTTCTTGGCCGTCTGTATCCGAGTTTCCCCCCCTCGTCCGTATCTACCCGTCCACGTCCGTCTCCGTTCGTCTGGCTGTGTTCTTGATCCTCCACCATTTATCCCTGACCGTCTTTCCCCTCTTTCTGTTTAATATCGCTCACTTGGTATATTCTCTTCTTTCACGATTTTTTTTTCTTCCCTTCGCCATTCATGATTGTCTTTTATCCCTTTACCCCCATTTTTGCACATTTCTCATGCCCTTTCATCCATTCTCTCCTCCATCTCAGTCCTCCCTGCATTCCACCTACTGCGCCACCTTCAGACAGAACCCGTCCGTGTCTTTGTTGTGTTGTTGTAACCTTAGGCTCACCAAGATGTGATATGGTGGACTGCATGCTGGTTTCCCTCTTCCTTCAGACCACTATCCTCAATTACGGGGATAGGGAGGGAAGTAAGGGCCATTTATATAAGCGGGCTGCTCCACCTCCCGGTCATATCAGTGTCACCACGAGAAGAAGTCCCTCGTCAGTATTCCTTCGTGTATGCGTATCCTTATATACAGTATATTTGATAATATTTTCAGGAATATTATGCAGAGTTGAGGAAATATATATCAGAGGGTAATTATTGGTTTCCCATTGTTCAGACTTAGGGTACCTTCTTTCTTTCTTAAAATATGTACATGGTATCATTAACCCTCCCTCACCTCCCCCCCTTTCTCTCTCTCTCTCTCTCTCTCTCTCTCTCTCTCTCTCTCTCTCTCTCTCTCTCTCTCTCTCTCTCTCTCTCTCTTTCATGGGGGATATAAAAGAGAATGAGAAAAATCTTGGTGCGATCTTTCACCACCGTTACCATCATCGCCATCTTCACTTCAGGAGAGAGAGAGAGAGAGAGAGAGAGAGAGTACTAACTATTTCCCTCTCTACGCATTGATTTTTTTCCCCCCAGAGAATCGTTTCTGTATGTAAAACCCGTTCATTCTCTCCACTTTTTGGAGAGAGAGAGAGAGAGAGAGAGAGAGAGAGAGAGAGAGAATCGTTTAGAAATAGAGGAACATCTTCATTCTCCTCCATTTTTTTTCTTTAGGGTCATTTTGAAACGAACTTGCCTCTTCAACCCCGTCTCCCTCTCCCCTCGTCCCTTCCTCTCCCCATCCCTTCCTCTCTGCTTCCATTTTACTTCTGTTTATTCCTCCTCCCCCTTTTCTCTCCCTGTCTCCTCTTCCCCTTACACTAACTTCCTTTCCTCTTCCTCTTCGGCTGCCTCTTTGGGTTCTCCTCTCTCTGTTGTCTACCGTCTTCCCACTTCCTTCCCACTTTCCACCTCGCCCGTCCTCCTTTTACCCCTTCCAGTCATCTCTACCTACCCCTTCTGCCAGTATCCCTCTACCTCCTCCTACCATCTGGTCTCTTCCCCTCCTTCTCTGCCTTCATGCCTTCCCCATTCACTAAGATACCTCCGTATCTATCTTTTTTTCCACATCCATCAGTTTCTCACCCCTCCTCTTTCTATCTCCCATTCTCTTAATCCCCTCGTCTCCCCGTCCTATAGGCATTAACCCTCTGCATATCCACTCCCCCTTTCCCCGGTTCCACCTTCCCCTGCATCAGATTTCTCTCTCCTTTGCAATCAACTTCTTTTATACGGATTCTGCCCAACTGCTTCAGCTCTCTTCGCTGTCTCACCCATCTTGCCTCCTCTAATGCGACTTCTTTCACAAGAGGTTCCTTTCCTCCACCACCAGTCTTTCCTCTATCTCCATCTGTCTGTCCATAGCCCCCCACCATCTCTCTACATCCCCTACCTCCACCTTATTCTCGGTCTCCCTCTCCTTCTCCCACAATATTCAGTAAAGTCCAGTTATCAGTGAGAGGGGTCGCATCGTCCCTGGTGTTCCAATGTCCCACTCGCTAATAAAGTCGCAAATCAACACACGGCCAGCCTCTCCATTATTGCCACTTAGTCAGCACAGTGGAATCAGCGCCCCAACCTAGTTTGCTCTCTTTACTCGCTCACATTCACTTTCTCTCTCTCTTTGTGCGGGAGGGAGTGTGTGTGTGTGTGTGTGTGTGTGTGTGTGTGTGTGTGTGTGTGTGTGTGTGTGTGTGTGTGTGTGTGTGTGTGTGTGTGTGTCCAGTGCCCCCAGGAATATAACTCATAACATTAAGTGTATTCTACCAAACTAACATTTTCCTGTCAGCGAAATAACCACTTCCGGTACCGTAGTTGAAAGGACGCGAGTGAGGCTTTGCCAACCCGATTTTATATGATACTCCATGTTCCCAGTGAGAGAGAGAGGCTGGTAGGTAGGTAGGTACGTAAACGGGTAAGCAGGAATGTAAGTAGGTGGGTCAGTGGGTAGGTAGGTTGGTATTATTAGTTTGACAGCCGACTTGGAATGACGACCGTCGTGTTACTGTTATATCCACGTCGCATCGATGATGTGATGCCTTCGTCCCAATGAAGGTGTGACGGAAGCGGGTTAGAACGACTATATTTAACAGTTAGGCTCCTTACCTAAACTAATCTGACCTTATCTAACCTGTCGTAATTCAGCCTAACGTAACCTAACCGTGCCTAGCCTAGCCTAATCCAGCCTGACCTAATCTAACGTTTAAGACATTTAACTTACTCAGCCTTGCTAACCATTTCTAACGTAAACCAGTCTAGCCTGACATTTATATTATGTAACCTAATCTAGTCTTACCCAGTCCAATATAAACTTCATCACTCCCTTTTCATTATTCCTTCTCTGTTTCTGTCATTCCTTCCATCCTTTCTTTCTTCCTTCCCCTTCTCCCAAATCTCTTTTCATTCTTTCATTTTTCCCTTCATTCCCTCCTTGTTTTTCTTTTCCTTTCTCCCCTTCCTATCATTCATAACCCATTTCTTCATCACCTCTCTCTTCCTTCTTTCTATCTCACCTTCCTCCTCTCTCCTCTCCCCATCTCCAAACTCTGTCTCCATTCCTTCTCTCCCACCCACCTACCTTCCTTCATTCATTCTTTACTTCCTTCCTTCCATCCTTCTTTCCTCCCCTCCCTTACCGCTTTACGTCACCCATTCCTTCCATTCTTCCATCCTTCCTTTCTTCCTCGCTCCTATCCCCTTCTCCAGTGTGCCCCATGCACTCCGTCCTTTCGTTACTCCTTCCTTCTTCTCCTCTTTCCCTCCTACGTCCTTCTTTCTATCTTTCCTTCTCTCTTTCTCTCCTCTCCCCTTCTCCAAAGTCAGCCTCCATTTCAGAACTCTCAAGAAGATTAAGCTCTTTGACACCTGCCCGTTCCCCTGTCTATCGAAATATGTTTGTTCCTGTGTGTGACTTTCCGTGTATCTATTTGTCTGTGTTTCTATCTGTTTTTTTATGTCCGTCTATCTCTACCCATCTGTTTCTGTTTGTCTTAATCATTTATAATCTCTGTATTGGTGTGTCTGTCTGTGACTGTTTTTACTCTGTCACCTTTGTATTCGTTATATAAGTCGAAATTGTTCCTCATAGTATCTAGGTTTCTGTCTACTCTGTCATTCTATTTGTGCACTTTTTGCTATCGTATCTTGGTATATCTTTTTACAGCAGTCTGTCCATTCTTTAACACCTGCCCGGCCGTCTGTCTATCTAAATACGAGTAGATGTTTGTTCCTCAGTGTGTGTGTGTGTGTGTGTGTGTGTGTGTGTGTGTGTGTGTGTGTGTGTGTGTGTGTGTGTGTGTGTGTGTGTGTGTGTGTGTGTGTGTGTGTGTGTGTGTGTGTGTGTGTGTGTGTGTGTGTGTGTGTGTGTGTGTGTGTGTGTGCGTGCGTGCGTATTTGTCAGTCTTTCTCTATTTCTCCCTTTCCATCTTCATCGTGTTCATTCGTTTTTAAGCTTTATCTTTCTTCTTTCAGTCCACAGCCGCTAAATTACAACGCTTGCTAAAAGGCTGCAGCGTCCTTCGGTCTCTCATACTGCGGTCTGTCATGATGCAGGCCACTGTTTGCAGGGGTGAGTATCTCCAGCGTACAATATCACAGTTTTCATCCAAGTCTCTATGTTTTCAGAAGCAATAATAGGGGGAATTATGCATGAAGAAAATTTTCTGATATGCTCCTAGTGTCCTAAGACTGAAGCTCTTAAATTATGTCGAAAGCAGTCCTAACAGTTTTTACCCATGTCATTATAATTATAGAAACACTACTACGAGGAAATGAGCATGCTGAAAATTTGCATGGATATTCCTCGTGTTCTGATGATGAAGTTCTTAAATTCTCTCTAGTCAACAGTTTCCACCCATGTCTGTACCATAATAGAAACTCTGATGGGAGGATCATGGATACTCCAAATTTGGTTGTAGTTTCCACTTGTCCTACGAGTAAAGATTTTACATTCTGACGAAAGCTGACATGAAAAGGTATATGAACCCTTGAAACTCTGACAACAGTTGACAAAGAAAATATATATGGACATAGTTGTGAGCGTACTGGAAAAAAAAATGACAACAACAGACGATCCTACGTTACCTCTTCTGGACTCCGAATCGCCTGGACGTGGGAGAGTTCAAGGGTAAATCCAGATCACTTAAGCCATAGGAGAACACCTTACGGCCCGGGCAGCGTTTCACGAGAAGAAAGGGAGGTGGGAAGAAAAAGAAAAAAAATTCATATAGACCGTGGCGCTTCCACCAACCAGAGCTCTTATACGTTCCATAAACTGATCTAAAGAATAATTCAAGTCGACCCTAGCAATACACATAATATCCATAGCCACTTCTGATATGACCCCACACCCACTCTGTGATTTACCTGCTGCTAGGGGACGGGGTAGATGATGAGCACAAACCATTGCTCATAAGTATACATAGATATATATATATACAGTATATATATATACACCAGTGAATGCATGCTAATTTATATGTGTGTTATTGGTTGAGCTGACACCCTATCCTTCTCCCTGTGTCTCACACATACTCTATCATTCTCCCTTTTCCTCTCTCCCTCGCCCCTTCCCTTTGATCTCTTCCGTCTCCCTACTCTCTTCGTCTTCTTCCCTTCCTCTTCCCCCTCTTCAATTAAGTATCCCCCTTCTCCTTTTCCACTTTCGCTTTCTTCTCCGTCATCCTCCTCCTCTCCTCTCTTCTTTGTAGTCTGCCTCCTCTACAATTTCATCGTCACTGTCAGTATTAATCTTCATTATCACCATCATTTGTAAAATTCTTCAGGCTTTATCGTCCCCATAATGAACCATTTTGTTCATCATTAGAAATGCCCTCTTATTCATTCAACTCACTTCCATCATCATCATCATCACCAAGTCATCGTCATCGCCTTTATCTTTCCTTACCTTCTTTTTAATCATCATCATCATTATCATCACTCGTCCCTCCCACCTTCCCCGCCGCCATCACCATCATCACCCACACGCTCCTCTTCGCTTCTCAGTCATCATCCCTCCTCCTCCTCCTCTTCCTCGTCCTTTCGTTCCACCTTCATCATTTTTCCATCCTCCTTCTCTTCCTCCTCCTTTGTTTTTATCTCATCCTCCTCCCCCTTCTTTCCCCATCCTCATTTCTTTCTCTTCATCGTTCTTCTTCTCTCTTTCTTATTCTCATCCTGTCATTCTTTCCTTACTTCTTCTCTCATTTCCTCATCCTTTCCTTCTATTAAGTTATGTTCCCCCTTCCTTCTCTCCTCTTCCCTCATTGTTTACTTTTCCTTTCCTTCTCCTCCTCGTCCCTCTCTGTCCTCCTCCTCTTTCTCCTCCTCTTCCTAACCCATCCTCGTTCGAGCTTCGCTGCCCCTCTCACCTCGCCGCACCATTTCATCACCTCCACCACCGTCCTTTCATATTCACTCAAATTATTTCACACCACCACCACCACCACCACCACAACAACAACAACAACAACAACAACAACAACATAACAGCAACACAGGGAACGGCAAAAACAGAGTAACAACGGTAATAACTGGAACGACAGTAGCGTTAACAGTAACAGTGGCAGCAGCAACAACAACAACTGTTACAGCCACAACAGTAATAACAAGTACAGAAATATCGGATCCATTCGGGAACTTCAGGGCTAAAATATGGGGCCTCACTAAAGGCGCCGGCAGGGAAGTTAGCGATAGAGAGACGGACAGAAACGCTCCTAAAATTACTCAGAAACAGCAATTAGTTTATGATAGAGAGACGTAAAGAAACGCTCATAAAAATACTTAAAAACAGTCCTTGATTTATCTTTCCTCTGATTCCACCAACACTGTCTCAAGCCACCGATAGGATATCCTTCAGTCAACAGTTTATCTCCTTACCTTTGTTTATTTTCCCTTTATAGTTTCTTTGTTTTTCCATGTATATTTCTATTCTCCAATTTCTGCCTATTCCTCTTTCTCCTCCTCCTCCTCCTCCTCCTCCTGCTCCTCCTTGTGTTCCCTCTCTCTCCTCTGTGTTATCCTTCTACATTTTCCTGCTCCTCCTCCTCTTTCTATTTTTCTTGCTTCTCCTGTTAAACGCTTCATGCCCAAACATCTTCAAGTAAACGTATCGTGATTCTGGGCCACTTTTATCTTCTTCAGTTTCCTTTGGTCGGCGGTCGGCTTTAGGTTGTTCTTATATTCAGATAATTCTTTTTCAGTATTCATTTCTGTCATCCACTGGCCCCTCCTCATCCGTATTTTATTTTGTTTGTGTCTGCCACTCAGCAGTTTCTATCCACCTTTGCTTATGTACATTTATGTAGATAGGTAGATAGATATATGCCAACTGCACGTTTTTGCTGCTATTTCTGTCTCTGTTTATCTTTCAGTCTAGCTTTTTATTTATTTATCTGTTTCTGTTTATATATATATATATATATATATATATATATATATATATATATATATATATATATATATATATATATATATATATATATATATATATTTGTAATTACATCTAACTACCGGTAGGTAATTATCTACTCAGTCTGTTTGCCCCTTTCTTTATCAGTCAGTCTAGGTGGCTACCTGCCAATCTATTCTATTTACCTGTCTGTGTCTGTCTCGTCTGTAGTAAATAGTTACGTGCGAGGGCGAAGCCCTTGCGAGTCTGTCGTCTATAGTAGTGACATTTTCTCACATATGAGTGGCCCAACCCGGCCCGACCGTAACGCTTTTGAGAAGCTTATATCTCAGCAACCACAGTGCCGATCACTGCATGATATGTACCATATGATAGCCCAGTTCTTTAAGATTTGTTTTTGACAGGCCACAGGCCAGACAGTTTGTCGTAAAGGCGTGAAGCTTGGTAGGTAGGTAGCCATCACTATACTCTAGGCATCCTCGGAGTGTAAGGCGACATTTCAGTGCTTTCAGATTTAAATGACCACGCTCGTACCTCGCAGACAAAGGCGTTTTACTGGTCTTATCTGTCTAACTATCTGTCAGTCTGTCTGGCTGGCTAACTGCATCTCTACTCAGTTTACCTGTCTATCTGCCATCTGCCTGTAAACATCCATCTGTATCTTTCTCTGCACCTATTTGTCTGTCTATCAGTATCTGCCTTCAACTGTCTTCGCAGCCAGTCTATCTGTCTGTGTAGCTATCTGTTTACCTCTGTCTCTCCGTCCATATATCTATCCATAACATCTCCCCTTGTACGTATGTACCATTTGCCTGTTTAAATTTTCTCTAATCTGAATCTCAAAAATAGGAAGAAAAAAAAAAAAAACAAAAAGAAGGGGGAGGCGGAGAGGGGACAAAATTTTCTTTCCTTGGCCAGATACCATTTTTAGGACCCAAAACCTAATTGATTTAAGGGTAATGGGGGGTAGAGGAGACTGCAGATTGTTCAAAGGGCACAGAAATTTTTTAGTGTGTGTTCTAGTTTTTCTCACATTCTTATGGAGTAAAGGTGAGAGTGAGAGATTGAGAAAGTGAGGGAATAAGGAGAGAGAGAGGGAGGGAGAGAAAGACAGACAGACAGACACTGGCTAGTAGGATGCTCAGCAGTGAAGGTATTTGGAAGAAAAACAGATTTGAAAATGGAGAAGGTAGAGAGACATGAGAGACTGTCTGGGAGGAGGGATGCACGAGAGAGGAACGTTGAAAGAAAAACAGTCTAACCGAGAACGAAGTGGAGAGAGAAACTTGAATCGTTATGAAGCAAAACTGAGAGACAGACTAGGAGAGTGTATGAGTGCTGTGGTTTGAAGCAGAAGTTGACCGAGAACGAGGTGGAGGGATGCTGTAGAGTCGTATATGAGGGAGGATGGTGCATTATGGGAGAAGAGGTCGTTACTGAGTAGAGATAGAAATGCCTTGAGGTCCTAATCCCGAAGCCGTTCCTCACTAGGAAGGGAGGCAGGGAGTGAAAAGATATGCAGATCGAATATATGAAATAGTAAATAGATAAATAGATTGATTGGTAAATGGACCTCGGTAGATGAAACGAAGGCATAGCGAGAATGAAAACCTGAATTACGAAATGAAGAGACAGACAGATAGATTGGTAAATGGATGATGCAGAAGACGCAGCTGGAAGGAATACCGGAATGACGAAATGGAAAAAAAAAATTTGTAGTCAGGCGGGTGAATAAAGAAAAAAAAAAATAAAAGAACTACTATTATAGACAAATAGACAAAGACGGATGGATAAATAGATAGATAGGCTCTAGATACATACAGACATTATAAATAGACAGGGAGACAGACGGTATAGGAATGCACGACGAAATAGGTATCAGACTGAGAGAGAAGTGAGAGCTAGACATCAGACCTAGAGCAGCTTGTACAGCACCCTACCCGTATCCCTGACCGCCTTGGAGAGAGCTCCAACATACTTGACCTCTTCCTCACATCTAATCCTTCTGCTTACTCTGTTAATCTTTTCTCTCCGTTGGGCTCCTCCGATCACAACGTTATTACCTTAACCTGTCCTATCATTCCGGTACGGCCTGTGGACCCTCCAGGGAAACGTCGTCTGTGGCATTTTGGAGCCGCGAACTGGGAGGCCCTCAGGCTGTACTTCTTTGATTTTCCCTGGAATGATTATTGCTTCCATGGCCGTGAGCCATCTGAGTGTGCCTTGCTCATTACGGAGGTTATTCTCTCGGGCATGGAAGCATACATTCCTTTCTCATATCCTTTGACTAACGCAAGAAAGCCTTGCTTTAATCACGCTTGTTCTAATGCTGTCCGCAACAAGGAGAAGGCCTACAAAAGGTACCGGAGCCAACCCACCCCTGAATCACATCATCTTTACGTTTCTGCCCGGAATCGTGCTAAGTCTGTTCTTCGCTCTACTAAAAATAATTTCATCCATACGAGTACTAAATGCTCTCAACTCTCCAACTCGAATTCTTCCCGCTCCTTCTGGCACCTTGCCAAAAATCTTTCTAACAACTTTACCTCATCATCCTTCCCTCCTCTTTTCTACTCTGATGGTTCTGTAGCTATTTCTTCTACTGATAAAGCAGATCTCTTCGCACAGACTTTCTCCTCCAATTCCACCTTAGACGATTCCGGTGCTGTTCCTCCATCACTTCCCCCCTCTGACTTCCTCATGGCTGACATTAAAATTTCTTCAGTTGATGTATTTTCTGCCATCACTGGCCTCAGTACTAACAAGGCATATGGGCCTGATGGGGTCCCTCCTGTTGTTCTCAAGAACTGTGCTTCTGTGCTTACACCCTGCCTAGGCAAACTCTTTCGCCTTTGTCTGTCAACTTGTACCTTTCTTTCTTGCTGGAAGTTTGCTCTCATTCAGCCAGTCCCAAAGAAGGGTGACCACTCCCAACCCTCCAACTATCGTCCAATTTCTTTAACGTCCTGTATTTCAAAAGTTTTCGAGTCAATTCTTAATAGAAAAATTTTAAGGCATCTTTCCTATCACAACCTTCTTTCCGATCGTCAGTATGGGTTCCGTCAGGGACGCTCCACTGGCGATCTTCTAACCTACCTTTCAGACTCCTGGTCATCCTCCTTTCGGGACTTTGGCGAAAGCTTTGCCATTGCACTTGACATCTCAAAGGCTTTCGATCGAGTCTGGCATAAATCTTTAATTTCCAAACTGCCCTCCTACGGTTTCTATCCTTCTATCTGTGCCTTCATCGCTAGCTCCCTTTCTGGTCGTTCTATAGCCGCTGTTGTAGATGGCCATCGTTCTTCTCCTGGATCTATGAACAGTGGTGTTCCTCAGGGCTCTGTCCTATCACCAACTCTCTTCCTTTTATTCATCAATGATCTTCTAAGCTGTACATCTAACCCTATCCACTCATACGCTGATGACTCCACCCTTCACCTTTCCATTCGGTTCCCGCAACGCCCATCTCAACAGTTACTTCAAGAAACAAGGGATGAGGCTATGGCACACCTAATGTCTGACTTGGCTCGTATCTCTGACTGGGGTAAAAATAATATGGTTGTCTTTAATGCATCTAAGACTCAGTTCTTACACCTATCAACCCGACAAAATCTTCCACAGGTATACCCATTAATGTTTAATAATATTCAGCTTAATCCTGCATCATCCTTGAACATGCTTGGGGTTTCATTTACTCGGGACTGACTTGGAAAGATCATATTACATCTCTTGTAAAATCTGCTTCCAAGAGATTGGGTGTGCTAAGCCGAGTCCGCTCTTTCTTTACCCCTGCACAATTGTTGACTCTATACAGGGGTTTTATCCGCCCCTGTGTGGAGTACAACTCTCATGTGTGGGGAGGTTCCCCACATACAGCTCTTCTCAATAGGGTGGAGTCAAAGGCTTTTCGTCTCATTAACTCTCCTCCTCTTACTGACTCCCTTCAACCTCTGTCTCTTCGCCGCGCTGTTGCATCTTTATCTCTTTTCTATCGCTACTTTAATGGTCACTGCTCCTCTGAACTGTCTGCTTGCATTCCTCCACCTCTACGACGGGCGCGTAACACCCGTCTGGCAGCAAACTCTCATCCCTTTTCTGTCCAACTCTCTAATGCAAGAGTTAACCGTTACTCCTAGTCTTTCATTTATGCAACAGGTCAGCTCTGGAACTGTCTCCCTCTATCTGTATTTCCTGCTGCCTATGATCTCCAGTCTTTCAAACGCAGTGTGTCCAGGCATCTCCAAATGATCGGATCTTGAATTTGGCTCTCTATTGTATTTTGTTTTTCTCTTGGAGGGAACTGTTACTGCGGGCTCATGGCCTTTGGTTCCTTCTTCCTCGCATAAAAAAAAAAAGATAGCTTTAAACAGCTAGACAGACAGGGAAGATAGATAGATGTAGATAGACGGATCGACAGAGAAGACAGACCGACGAAATAAGAACGCATGAATAACGAAAGAGGCGTAAGACTTTGAAGGGAAAAGTGTGGGTCGGACATGATCTCGTGGAATGAGGGAAGGCGGTGAAGTGTTAGCATGTATGTTTGAAGACGGCTTGGCATGGAAAGGAAGACGAAGAACGGTATTATCCGACGAAGGCTTTGTTGCGGGGAGACTTCTTCTGCTCTGACGCCCTTCTGGATTTCTCTAATACAGGATTATGAGTTGACAGGGTGAGATATGAATGGATTGATGGATGGATGGATGGATGAATGGATGGACAAGTTCAAGCAGAATTAGGCTACATTCAGACATACAGTATAGACGAACCAATATAGTATAGATGTTTGTGTGTGTGTGTGTGTGTGTGTGTGTGTGTGTGTGTGTGTGTGTGTGTGTGTGTGTGTGTCTGTGTCTGTGTGTGTGTGTGTTGAATAAGTTCCTGGCTTCGCTTCAAGCTAGACAAATACCGTTTTCGTCAAGTCTCAAGTCACAAGTCATTAAAATTTTAGGCTTCAAAATGGATAGATAGATAGATTGATAGATAGGATGGATGAATATGTGGATAGAATGGAATGAACTGAGTCTGATGGATACGTGAACAACTAGACAGAAAAATATAAATGGCCAGACACTTTCACACCCAGACAGCAGTGCGGGAGAAGGCTAGGATGCTTCAGCTCTTGCCAGGATATAGCGTGAAGGAAATAAAGATCCAATAAGAGGTGGACCGACTGTAAATAGATAAATAGAGATAGATAATAGACAGATATACAAGTAGGTAGGTAGACAGACAGACAGACAGACAGACAACAATGCATACGTACCTAAATAGATAAGATAGACTGAGAGCCAGATACACTCATACATACATACATATATACATAGCGAGGTAATTACGTACATCGATATATAGACAGACAAAAAGACACAGATGTATACAAAAATTAAGACATATGACCGGAAAGACAGAAATACAGAAAGGACGGAAGGCTGAACCATTCAACGCTGAGAGATAGACAGACAGACAGACAGACAGATGGATAGACAAGACAGTCAGATAGATAGACACTGAACAGCGGTAGTAGTTTGGAGGATATCGTGGGTAGCCGAGAGTGACAGACAGGCGGACAGACGGGGAATTTTCCAACCCAAGAGCATATACCGGTGAATTTGGGAAATTTGTACTCTTACGCTCACAACACACACACACACACACACACACACACACACACACACACACACACACACACACACACACACACACACACACACACACACACACACACACACACACACACGGGAGGGTTAATTTCTCTCCACACATTGATTAGCATACTCAAACAGACGGAGACAAACGCACACACAGATTACCACATGCACACACAAGACGCACATTCACAGACATGCACACAGATACAGAGTAACATACACATCCATCCATCATCATCATCGTCATCATCATTATCATCATCAACCATCGTTCGTATTAATTCATGGGACTAAATATTCATAAGCAGCAGCAGGAAAATGCAAAGGTCCTGAAACTATCATCAAAGTCCCATTTAAATAGGCCACAAATCCAGTCACTCATCATTCATGCTTTGGATATTCTTGGCTCCACATCAAAGCCAAGAGATCCACACACCTTTACCGTTCTTAATGTTTGTGGGGTGAAGACCATTTCGTCGAGTGCAAAATTTAAAGTGGGATACAGGCCTTGTAATGTAGATACCAGGACATATAGTTTTTATCCATACATTACTTTTCAGTTCTTTCGCTTCCTCAGCTTCCATATCATGATTGCATTATCCATCCACCAACTTCTTGACCTTCCATCACTTCCTGCTATCTTTTTTTCCCCTCAGTCTGAGGGTTTGTGGAAATTTCTTCATGTTCTTGCTGCCACTAGACGACCTTATTCAGCTTTGAGGAGACGCTTGCAGTGAAGAGGTCAGTGATGGCTGTAATCTAACCCCTCCAGGTCGAAGAGTCTTTGCTAAGATATGAAAAAAAAAAATGATCGTCTGGAGATTGGAGCAGAACAGAAAATATATCGTCGGACTAAAGAGGTTAAACTAATATTGGGTGTCCCATATATTGCCCATCCTCGTGTGTTGCGGGGACGGCCCAGTCAACGTTATTAGTGTCGACCCTGCATCATTGTCTGATTCCCACTGCCTTTTTTCATGCCTTCTAGCGTCCGATTTTTTTTTACGTCCATTGATATACGTGGCTGATTACTAATTTCATGAGGCATCTGAATTTTCTGCTCCCCTTACCAGCAGAATGAGTCGTGCCCTCAGTACATGGTGCCGAAGGGAGGCACGGTATGTGGACCTCCTCCTGTTTCCCGTGCATTATCCTGTTGACATTCATTCACTCTGATGATGATGATGATGATGATGATGATGATGATGATAATGTAGACACAGGATCATGGGCACTGGCACACACTACTCTCAATAATCAGATGTCCACGCGCATGTATGGTGTTTTCAGACAAACACACTCACAGATTGAATGCAAGCACAATGTGGGTACACACACACACACACACACACACACACACACACACACACACACACACACACACACACACACACACACACACACACACACACACACACACACACACACACACACACACACACACACACACACACACACACACACACACACACACACACACACACACACACCTCGACCCCGACGCTCTTATATCAGTTGCTCCTCCAATATCCCTGAGTGATTCTTTCTCTTCCTCTTTCTCTCTCTTATCTCCTTCTTTCCTTCTTTTCTCTCCACTTTTCTTTCATCTTTTCCTTTCTCTCCTTGTTTTCTCTCCCCGTTGCCTCCCTTTTCCCTCTCTGTCTTTTCTCTTCTCCCTCTCTGTGTTTTTCTTTCTCCCAAACCTTCCCTTCCTCTTTCTTCCCTCTCCTCCTCTCCCTCTTTTCTTTCCGCCTTCTTCCTCCTTTTCGTCCTGCCCCTGTCTTCTCGTCCCTCCTTCCTTTTCCCGCTTCCCTTTCTTCCTCTCCTTTTCTTTTCCCCTTCCTTCCTTCCATTTTTCATCCTACCTTCCTTATTTTTTTTCCTCTTCTCGCCTTGTCCTTCAGCTTCCTTCCATTTTTCCTTCCTCCCTTCACCATTTCCCATTCTCTGCCTCTTGTGCTCCCCCTTTCCGTCCTCTTTTCCCTTTCTCCTTCCACTTCCTTTCCCCATTCATTCGTTTCTCTTGCTTTGGTTTTCACCTATCATGTACCGTTTCTTTCTTCATCTTTCCTCTTATTTCTTCTCGTGTTTGTTTTTTCCTTAACTTTGTTTATTAAATGGCATCTTCATATCCTTTTGTGGCACTCACCTCCCCCCCAATTTTTCCTCCCCGTCTCTTACCTCCTCCAGTTTCCACCCTATTTCCTTCGCTCCTCTGTTACTGAGTCATTTTCCTTTTCCTGAAGTGCAGCCATATCATTCATTCCATTTTCCTGCGTTTTTCCTTGTTTTTCATTCATCTGTTTCATGTGACAATAGTTTACATTGCCTGTTTACTTTTTCAACTAATCATTTTACTTATTTTCTTCTTAACTTTTATATCTTTCGGGTCCGTAATGTTCCACTCTACGTCATTTCGTTTGGCTTTTATTTATGCAGCTTATCCTTCTTGGTTCTCTCTCTCTCTCTCTCTCTCTCTCTCTCTCTCTGTCTATCTATCTATCTATCTATCTCCACTTATCAGGTGAGATTACAAGACTAAGTAAACTGTTATCAAAGATCTTAGCGATTAGGATAGAGCGAAGGAAAGAAGAGTAGGGAGTAGAAGGAAGGAAGAGGGAGAGAGATGTAAGGAAAGGAAGAGATGGAGAAGGAAAAACAAATACAGAGGGAAGAAATAAAGAGGAGAAAAATGAAGAAAACATAAGGGAAGAATAAGGAGAGGAGAGTAATAGGAGAGGAGGGGAGATGATGTGGGAAAAGGAAGAAAGGAAGAACAGAGGGAAGAAAAGGAGAGGAGAAGCAAGAAGGAAGGACGATAGGAGATGAAAATAGAAAGGAGGAGAAGGAAAGGGAAGGAAGGAGGTACATGGAGAAGAGAAGGAAGAATAAAGATGGACAGGAGGAGGAGGAGGAGCTAAGGTGGATAATAGGAGAGAAGGGAGAAGAAAGTATAAAAAAAAACACACACACCAGGAAAAGAGAAAGGAAGAGGAGAGACGAAAATACGGATAGACAGAGAAGAGGAATGTGTGAAAGCAGAAGTAGGAAGCAAGGAGGAAGAGGAGGATGAGGAACAAGAAAGAAAGAAAGAGAGGAGGAGGAGGAGGGGGGTATTTCAGAGGAGGAGGAGGAGGGGGGTATTTCAGAGGAGGAGGAGGAGGAGGAGGGGGGTATTTCAGAGGAGGAGGAGGGAGTGCATTGTAATTGAATACCTGAATGGTATCGTTTGCATCTATAAAATTTTGGCTGCATATGTATGAAGCAATTTCTATATCCAAGCACAGGCACTTATATTCCTGTACAAAAGCACACATACACACACACACACACACACACACACACACACACACACACACACACACACACCTTTACACGATACCTGTGGATTGTTCTCAGCTTCCTTAGTGGGGACGGCATCTTTAATTTTTTCATATCCTTGCACTAGTGTAATATTTGTATAGGAAAACAAACATTACACACTCGAACTAAATAAGGCTCACGTGCACACACATACCGACAAGCATATAAATTCGTGCATGCATTGACTATAATTAATACAGTTAAGCTCAGACCATCAGTAGAAACCTACACAGTTAACACACATCCTCTAAAACAGAATATCGAAACAAAACACTGGTTCTCAGGCTGCTTCATAAACGGAAGCATACATTCATACTTTTTTTCAGTAATTTTTCGAGTTCTAGAGAATTTCCTGAAAGTGTTTGAATAATCACACAGCTTGTACAATCGGTAGCAGAAGTCCTGTCTCCTCCTCTGCCTTTCTCTCCGTGGACTTAAAACTTTAGGACTGTATTCTGTGGCATAGGAGGCTTCGTAGCACTTCTTCCTCAGCGATTTATTTTAAACATAACCCTGCAGCGCTTTCTTGCATGTTATTTGTATCTCAGTCGACATAGTTTGCCTCATTAACATACAAGAAAATACTGAGATGTAATGTGCAGAGTAAGTCGCTCACGAAAATGTGCAGCGAAATCTCCAAAGCCACAAAGAATACTCACCCTTAGTCTCTTGGATCCGAAGCAGACGACACTGATGGCACTGATCGGTGGCCAGATAAAGGCATCAGAGTCAGCTGTTGCAGATTCAAGAGAAGGATTGTTAAGTGCAAGAATTCTGAGTCAGACTTCTACAGCTCAAAATTTCCCCTTAGCCGAATTAAACCATCAAGATATGTGTCTGTCTGTCTGTGTGTTTATCCGTCTGTCTACTTATCTGTCTATCCATCATCCAGGCTTTGTTTAAAGTCAGGAACGAAGGGACCTGGGGACTGGCTACTCAGTTCCGGCATTTAAAGCAAAGATGAGCAGTTCCCCCTCCCCCCATTTTTTTTCCATGAATGGCATTATGTGAGCAATAAACCCCAACCATCGCTGTAATGTAAACCCTTCCAGGCTCCATCCAGCTGGAGCGCCTTTACCCACTAGACCACCAGGCAGCAAGAATGAAAAAAAAAGTGAAAGAAAAGAGGACTCCACGATTTACAATGCTACAACTCAGAGTGAACGAGATTACGTGGAATGAATACCAAATGAACCAGATTTAATTATGCAACACGGTTTTTTAACACATTTTTTGTACTTTAATTACACGTAATTATAATCATGTTATTTTCACAGCGGTGGAATCAGTACATTTAATTCGTGATGCCTCCGGATAATTATATTCCACTTTGGAGAGATGATTCCAAGTGGATGAGTTAGGTACAGGCTTCACTAACCCTTTCAGTACGAGGGGGACTTCTCTGATGGATTAAATAGTCTGATGTTAGCCAAAACAAGATATAAAAAGATCTCCTCTGAGTGAAGTGGTGAAAATAACTTTGTTCTTAGTAGGTGCAGTTGATGATTGTTGAAAATATGAGAAAATATGCTACGAATTCGGGGAGAGAGAGAGAAAGAGAGAGACAGAGACAGAGACAGAGAAATGGATGCATAGTTAGACAGATTGATTATAGAATACTTTTACGGTGATAAGAGAGACACATCTTAATATGATTCATATGATGCAAATGTCGTGCAGTTTTTAAACCTATTTTATCTTTAATATTTTGCGAAGATTAAAACTAACACCCTTAGGATCCTGTGACTCATTCTCAGGTGACTTAAATCGTTTGACATTAGTGGGAATGGAATACCAGAATTGTCGATCTTGAGAATATCAGTAGTGACCGTATTAACATTCTCAGGTTCTACGCTTTTAGCAAAAAAAAAAATAATAATAATAATAATTGGGATTGCATAGAGTACTAGCGATGTTCCGACGGTGAGAGTTAGTTTCGTAAAGACGTTGATGCCTCTCGTAATTAGGAGGATTTTATTTCAAACAGGAAAGCCTTCCCTGGTTAATGAGGTAATAAAGACTGTTGCTAATCCCTCCAGTTTGAAAGTCTCGTCTTAAGCTACATAAAATCGTCTGGAAATAGGTAGAGTAAAATATAAGGCGTGTCGTCGGGCTGTAAGGGTTGTATAAGTATGAGACAGTAGTTGACCTTTTTGCAATAGTAACACCAAAAACAACGCACACTGCCAATTACACACACACACACACACACACACACACACACACACACACTCAAAGGCTTTCCCACGGTTATGGCGACAACAATGCAGTCTTGACACACCTGTGTGTGTATGTGTGTGTGTGTGTGTGTGTGTGTGTGTGTGTGTGTGTGTGTGTGTGTGTGAAGCTTTGTGAGGCCAGTGTGTATGTATGTATTAATGTATTGCATGTATGTATATAATTGTATGTATGCAGGTCTTTGTATATATCAAATTTTGCGGGGAGAGGATGTGAAGATATAAGTATACGTTTAGCCTCTCATAATATTATACTGTGTACGCATGTAAGTGCCGGAGCATACATAGTCTACATGGCCGGGAGTGTCTGTGTATGTGAGTGTTTGTGTGTTTAAAGGGCAGATGACACGAGCCAGGCCTTCACTGTGTGTGTGTGTGTGTGTGTGTGTGTGTGTGTGTGTGTGTGTGTGTGTGTGACTTGTTACTGTTGTCCTTGTGTGTACGGTTTCAAGGTTTATGGATGTTTGTGCTTGTTTGCATGGGATGCGTTACTCTCTCTCTCTCTCTCTCTCTCTCTCTCTCTGTCTAACTGTGTATGTGTGTATGAATGCAGTTGGGTGAGAGAATATGTGTATAATGACTGTAGGTATATGTGTGTGCCTGACGTGTGCGCTTGAATCCTGAGGATATAACCTGAGGATATATGAGCTTGAATATACTCTAATAATGCCTGCAGTATCCCACCTCTATCCACACACACACACACACACACACACACACACACACACACACACACACAGCCTCACCATCAACCCCCCGAAATTCCCGTCTATTCACAACCTCACCTCGCAAAATCCCGTACTCCCCCCTCCTCCATCCCTGCTTCCTCCTCCTCCGTGCCTCCTTGCTTTCTTTTCCATCCTTTCCCCACTCTCAACCCCTCCTTTCTCCAGCGTCACTTCTTTCCTCTCGATACCCTTCCCTCTTCTCTATGTCTTCCACTCCTCCCCTACCCCACCCGAACCCTTCCTCTACCTCCATCCCACCTTCTCTGCTCCATCTCTCTCTCCCCGTGTCTGTGTCCTTCCCTCTCCTTCTCCCATCACCCCCCTCCCCTTCCTCCATCCCTCTCTCCCCTTCCTCCATCCCCCGTCCCCTTCCTCCATCCCTCCCTCCCGTACTCTCCACTTCCATCCCCTACCCGAAGCACAAGGGTACCTGTGTTGGAGGTAATGGCCCTGAAGCGCTACTACTCCTTACAGCCACTCTACCAGCGTGATGTGACGATCGGGTAAGTAAATTGTTAGGTACGTAGGTAGGTTAGTATAGGTGAATGGGTTAGTAGGTTGGTAGGTAGGAGGATAAGTTGATAGATAAGAAGATTGATTGGTTCTAGGTAGTTAGGTATGTGAGTAATTGGTAGGTAGACAGGTGGGTGGGCAGGTATGATTGAAGGTTGGTGGTTGAATAAGAAAATAGGTTATAGGTAGTCAGGTAATTAATTAGATACGCGTGTGTAGGCAGGTAGGTTTGTAGATAAATATAGACAGACAGAAAATGCAGTCAGGGAAGTAGAATGAGAGAGAAATGGAAAACAATCGAATTCACAACTGATAATCAGAGAGACAGATGATAAATTTTAATTGACTAGTCGTGTATATAAAGGACTGACAGTATTGGTTAACCCTGCAATAGAATGTTGGGTAGAAAAGACGGGAAAGATTTTACCTGCCCACGGAAATGGTGTTGGAACGTAGGATATAATTTAGAAGATCAGTAACCAAACAGAAGTGATAGGAGAGAGAGAAAAACTGCAGCAGTACAACAAAGAGGCGAATAGAGAGACGTTGAACGGAGTAAACGAGAGCAAGAGTTAATGAGACAAAAAGCCTTTAACTGCACTGTACTGTATTCAGATGTGGTATGTTATAAGCTCCTTCCCCCCTCCTCGCACATGAAAGCCCTACTCCACACAGGGGCGTATTCGCTCCTGCGTGGTATCAGCAATAGAGGAGAACAAAAGAACGAACACGGAGTCGGTTCAGCGCGTGCAGCCTCTGAAGAGTTGATTTTGCAGAAGATATGTGGTCTTTCCAGTGTAAATCGTAAGAAAACCAAAGTTTGAGGGTACTGATATGAATGTGTGTGTGTGTGTGTGTGTGTGTGTGTGTGTGTGTTTGTAGTGAATGGCGCATAGATAGATAGGTCGATAGATAGATTGGTGATAGCTATAAAATGAAAAACACATAACCAGACGTATAACTAAACAGAAAGGTACTGATACCAATAAACAGGTTACAGTGTTAGTTGTCGAACAGTACTGTGAAACGGAGTGTACCGGGGAGACATAAGTTACCTGCGTTGCTGTTATTGTCCCATTCTTCACGTCTTTTACCATCAGAGAGAGAGAGGGGGGGGGAGGTGAGGAGGGATGGGGGAGGGAATAGAAGATCATGTAAAGAGGGAAGAGTAAGAGAAAGTACCTAAAGCACAACAGTGCATAGTGAGAGAGAGAGAGAGAGAGAGAGAGAGAGAGAGAGAAACTGTTATCGTAGCGGGTGCAATGGCTCTCCGTTTTATCTCGAATCGTACCTGAAAGGCTGCACTTGTGAGAGACGGCCGTTTATGCTTGCTATCTCCAGACGGTTTTATTCAGCTCAGGAGAGACTTTTGGGACTGGCGGAGTTAGATATACCTTCGGGTGGCAATAGATGGCTCCTGTTTCTTGCTATCGACAAACGATTTTCTGTAAAATAGATCATTTGAACTGGAAGGGATAGCTGCTTATTCTTCTCATCTACAGATTATTTTTTTCGGCTAAGGAGGGACTTACGAAATGAGGAAGGTAGTTATTTGTAAATATAACTTTGATTTGCGAGGATTACCGTTTGTCTTCGTGCTGTCTCCGGACGATTTTATTAAGCTTGGTGAGACCTTGAGTTAGAGGGGTGAGATACAGCGTTCATTTGTAAAAGGGAGCTGCTTACTTTTGCCATCTGCGTACTGTTTTATGTAACACAGGAGAGACTTTTCAGACTGGAGGGGTTACATTTAGCCTTCATATGTGATCGACCCCGTGGTATTGAAGGGGTTAATCAAAGACGAATTTTACTCTCCAGTTCGGGCAGTTTTGGGTAATCCGAATAAAAGTGTTAGTAGAAATCAAGGCAAAAAATACATTAAACAGTCACAGACTCTCTCTACTCACATACTCACTCCACCCACAGACCCCCTTCACTTACAGACCCCCTCCACCCACATACTGCTTCCACCCACAGTCCATCCACCCTCAGACTTCCTCCACTCACAGACCTACTGACTGATTACACATATAGACTCCCTCTGCCCACAGACTCCCTCCACTCACAGACTCACACACTCCCTCTTCCCACACGCTTCCTCCACTCAGACTCCATCCACCCACAGATTTTTTCCACTCACAGACTCCCTCCACTCACAGATTCCTCCCACTCTCAGACTCCCTCCACTCCCTCGCCACACACTGAAAAATTGATCCCGAGTTTTGTTTGTGAATTTCATACAAGATCTGCAGCCCAAGATATATCGGGCCTTCGCTTATCTCTTATGTATACAACTGGTCAGCTCAGGAAACAGCCTTACACACTTCGGCTTTTCTTCCTCGTCCGGTTTTACGAAGCGTGTGTGTGCGTGTGGCATATCAAGTTTTGTTCTCTTTTATTCTGCTGTCCTTGAAGTGGGAAGGAAATTGCGTCGTATTCCTTGCTTCCAGACGGGAAAAAAAAAAAAAGATTTCCCTCGTTCTTTTCTTTTTCACTCCATTTTTTTTTTCATTGCAACTCACATCTTCATCTCTTTCCCTACCCTTCATATCATCATTGTTTCCCTTTCTCTTAATATTCTTACTCTTTTCCTTTCCTTTCTCGTTTTCAGTTATTGCACATCTTATCCCCACCTGCTGACCTACACGTATTAGCCACATCCCCTCCCTTTTCCCTCTTCTTTAATTCCTATCCATTCACTGAACAGGCTTTCTCACTCTTACTCCTAGCTCCTCTCCATCCCCTGTACCAGAAATTGGTTCCTCCTCTTTCCATAGCTTCCCACCTTTTTTCTCCACCTCTAATTCTATCTCCCTTCTCCACAAGCCCACATCTTCTCCCCTCACTCTTCTCCCCCACGTCCTCCCTTCTGGATATTTCGAAATTGATAGACCTTGATTTTTTTTTTTTCTGCGTTTTTCTTGCTAGTTTTCTTGGAGGAGGTACGATTTGAGAGCCAGAGGTATTTTGTTTTCTTATTCGTGTGAGAATATAAAAATTCCTTTCTTGTAGTTTATGAAAACACCATCTCTCTCTCTCTCTCTCTCTCTCTCTCTCTCTCTCTCTCTCTCTCTCTCTCTCTCTCTCTCCCCTTCTTTAATTCCCATTTCTTCTCACTCCTCTTACCCTATCCCCATTCGAACCCCCTCCTCTCCTCCCGTTCCCCTCCTTTAAGTTACATCCATTTCTTCTCTTTTGTTCCCTATTACTTTCCTTCCGATCCCCTCGCATCACTGTCTCCCAGGCTTAGCCTCCTCTCTCACTCCCATCTCATTTATTTCCCATTCACTTTTTCTCTCAGGTCACATCCCTAGCCCTCACTCTCTGCCACCCCTTCGTCCCCTACTGTTCTCTCTTCACCACCCTACACCCCCTACCCCTCTCCCTATTGTCCCTCACCTCCTAACCCACTACCTACCATCCCCTCATTTCCTTCCTCTCCCATCCACCCTCTCACCCCCTCCTCATCTCCCCCTCCCCTCATCCCACCTAGAGTGTGATTGGCGCACCTCTCCGCCCCTGCCGACACCCCATCCACAACACACACACCTCCTTCCATCCCTTTCACAATACCCATCATCCTTCTTATTCTTTCCTGCCCTTCCTTCACCTTTCCTCTCTTGTTTGCCTGTGTTTCACCGTCCTTCCTTCATTTACTTTAATCTCGTTTCTCTTTTTATTCATTCGATCGTTCTCTTTCTCCTTCTCTCCTTCTCATTTTCCCTTCCCCAGCTTCCTTCATTTTTTTTTTTTTTTTTCATCTTAATTTTCTGTCTACCTTTTTGTCCGATCCTTAACACAGTATTAGTCATCTCCCTTCATTCTTCTCCACTGTTGCTTACCTCTCCTCTCCTTTCTTATTCTTCCTTTCCTGCATTCTCCTCCAGCCTACCTTCATCTTTGCCTCGTCTTGTGTGTACTTTTATCTTCATTTTCCTTTTTTTTTTTTTCCCTCAAGCCCTTATTACACCTCATTCACAGCATACACACCCTCCCTCCCTTACTAAGTACCTATCATCCCTCATCATTCCTATCTTTCCTCTCTTTCCTGTCTTTCTTTATTCCGTTTTTCTCTTCTTTCCTCTCTTTGGCTTCTCTTACTCCCTCTTTTCCCTCCTCTATCGATTCTCCTTCTCTTTCCATTTTGTATTTTTCTGCTTTATCTTTCTTGCTTCCATTCAGTCTCTAACACAGGACTGCTTATCCCTGTTTTTCCTTCTTCAGTTGCACTTTTCTCCCCTTCTTTCTTCCTCTCCTACCCTCCGTGTTTTCCCCTTCTTCCTTCAGTTTCTCTACTCCTTCTATTACTGCATCTTATTTTTCTTCCTTCATTCGCCTCCATCACCATACCCCTTACATAATACACACACACACACACACACACACACACACACACACACACACACACACACACACACACACACACACACACACACACACACACACACACACACACACACACACACACACACACACACACTCTCTCTCTCTCTCCATATCTCACACAATAGGCTATCCCTCATCTCTCTTCCTCTCTCTTTCCCTTCCCTTCGACCCTTCTTGATCATTCACTTGTTCCTCTCTCTTTTCATCTTTTTTCTCCCTTTCTCTTTCTACAGCTATTCTATTTCTCTGCCTCCCCTTCGTCCCTCACACAATACTACCCATCCCTCTCCTAATTTCAGCCTCACCTTTCCTCTCTCTTCCATCTCGTCTTTCCCTCCTCCTTTTCCCTGTTCTTCCCTCTTTTTCTCTTTTCCTTTCTCCCTCCATTCTTCCTCCCTCCCCTCTTCTCTTTCCGTTACTCCCTTCTTTCTTAATGGCCTTCCTCTCTTCTTTTCTGCTTCTCATCCTTCTTTCCTTCTCCTTTCTTCTCCCCTTTTCTCGTCATGTATTCTGTTTCTCTCCTTTGTCTGTTGTCTCTTCCACCCTTCTGTCTCTCACACAATGCAACTTACTCTCTCCCCAGTCTCACATTTCCTTCTTTCATTCTCCCCTTTCCTCACCCCCTCTCATTCCCCTGCCCTCTTCCTTTTTTTTTCTTCCCTCATCCTTTCTCTCCCTGTAGCTATCTTATTTCTCTCCTTTTTTATTTCACACTGTCGCCACCTTCACCTCTCCTCGATCTTTAAAGGAGAGCAAAGGAAAACAAAACCATAACTACTCAGTTGGTCTGTTTGGTGTACAGCTTACTACGGAATGACTGTGGTATTTATTTTATGAGTCGAGAATCTGGAGGAAGAATACTAATGTTTTATGCCTTCTGTGTACACGAGGGTCATTAAGGAAGATATTTTTTCCAGGTCACATTCCCCCCTTAAAACACGACTCATAACAACTGATATTACATCCAGGTCCCCACGTGTACTCCTGGGTGAAATGAGCAGAGGGAGACCAAGAACGAGGTGGATAAAGAAAGTGCGGGAGTTTGTAAGGGAGAGTTGTGTCTTGTCGTGGGAAGTGGGTATGTTACGGAACAAGGACAGAAACCCTGGAGGTCCATTTACCTAGGTCTCCTCTCACAGGATGATGCGTCAGGCAATAGATATATACGTATGTAGATAGATATAGATCGATAGACTCACTGACTGACTGATGTCCTCATTGTATCCTGCCCCAGGCCTTTCACTTCCTCCCTCTCTCCCTTTCGTTCCTCCTTCCCTGTCCTCGTCTTTTCTCCCATGCTTTCCATCTCTCCCCTGCATCCCTTCAGGTTTTTTCTCTCTCCCTCCATTTCTCTTAATTTATCCTTTCTCTTCATTCTCTGCCTCCCTCTCTCCCGTCAGTCTCTCACAATACTGCTCATCACTTGTGTTTCTCTTCCAGTTTCACCTTTCCTCCTGTCCTTTTTTCTTCCTTCCCTCTCTCACCTTCCCCTCCTTCATTCCTCCTTCCCTGCTTTCTTCCACAGACTCCCTCTTTTTCGTTTCTCTCTCTCTCTCTCTCTCTCTCTCTCTCTCTCTCTCTCTCTCTCTCTCTCTCTCTCTCTCTCTCTCTCTCTCTCTCCTTCTTCTTCTTCTTCTTCTTCTTCTTCTTCCATCATCCCTTTCTTTTTACCTCCTCTTTTCTTCCCTCCTTTCCTACTCTCCTTTCCTCCTCTCCCTCCCTCTTTCCTCCTCCTACATTCTCTCCTTTCCCTTTTCCTCCTCCCAGCCTCCTTCCTTTCCTCACCTTCTACCTCCTCCATCCCAACCTTCCTCCCTCCCTCTCGCCCTCCTCCCTTCCTCCCGTCTCTCACATAATATTGCTCATCCTTCTTGTTCTGATCCACTCTCATTTCCCCCCCTTCCCTGCCTCCTTCCTCCTTTCCCTCCCTCCTTCCTCCTTCCTCGGTACCCTCTCCATCCTCCCTTCCTCCTCCTCCTCTGTGTCCTGTTATCCATTCCATTCCTTTTCCTTGTTCCCTGGCGACCTCTCTCTCCCATTTTTTTCTTTTTCTCTTTCCTTTCTTCCCCACCTCAGTCCCTTTCTTCCTATATTCTCCCTTCTTCCCTTTCTCTTTCTCCCTACTTTCACTCCTCCCTCTCATTCCCTTCCACTTTCCATCATTTCTTCCCCCTTCTTTTTTTCCTTTCCATCCTCCGTCCGTTTCTCCTCTTCCTCCCTCCTTTCCCTCCCATTCCCTCCCACCACCTTTTCCCTCTTCCTCCTTGCTTTCTTCGTCAGTACCCCCCGTCCTCATTCCCTCTTCCCTACTCTCCATCCTTCCGCTCCAATTTTCTTTTCTCTCCTTCTTGCACACTGTCCTCTATTCCTCCTTCCTTTTCTTCACCTCCTCTTCCTTCCTCTCCTTCTTCTCTTTTTTCATTTCTACTTCCCTCCGTTCTCCTCCTTGTTACTTCCCCTTCACCTCCTCCTCCTCCTTCTCCTCCCATTTTCTTCTTTCCATTCTCTCCCTCTCGTACATCATCCCTTGTTTTTCTGTCTTCCATAGCTCGCTGAATCTTTGTATTTTTTTCGTTTAGCTCTCATTTCTTTATTTTTTTTTTCTCTTTTTTTTCCTTCGCATTCTTCAGATATTTTCCTTCTTTTTTCCCTGGTTTCTTTTTTTTCTTTTTTTTTCTTTCTGCTTTCCATATGTCGTTCTCTTTTCTTACCATCGTCTCCCTATTTTATTACGTCCTCTGTCTGTCTGTCTGTCTGTCTCTCTCTCTCTCTCTCTCTCTCTCTCTCTCTCTCTCTCTCTCTCTCTCTCTCTCTCTCTCTCTCATTTTATCCCTTCTTGCCTGTTCTCCCTCTCTCTCTTTTCTTTCGTTGACCTTCACATTCTCTTGTGACTACATTTCTTCTCATCCTTCCGAGCTACTTACCTAGCAACTAACCTACTTACCTACCTACTTACCAGCCACCCAACCAACCAACCTACATGCATACATACATGTCTGTTTTGTACTTTGCTACCTACCTGTCTACCTTAGTATTTATTTCTCCTTCTTTGCACCTATATAATATACCTACCTACCTACTTTCTCCTCGCTCATAAGCCATGCAACCACTCCGTCCATTTATTAATTTACTTTCTGTCCTACCTACCTTCATACCTACCTACCTACATACCTACCTACCTACATACCTACCTACCTCCCAGCTTACATGCCTACCTCTTAACCAACCTGCTTACCTACCTACTTCCCAACCTACCTACCTCCCAACCTACCTGCATGCCAGCCAACCAACCAGCTTTTCTTGCATCCTGACATCTTCCATTCTGTCTGTCTGTCTGTCTGTCTCTCTCTCTCTCTCTCTCTCTCTCTCTCTCTCTCTGTCTATCTATCTATCTATCTATCTATCTCCCACCGGCCAGAGAAAGAGAGAGAGATATGAATGTTTGATTGTGAAAGAGTGATCGTTTGTGTACTGACCAGAGGAGGAAGATGAGGAGGAGGAGGAGTAGGAGGAAGAGGAAGGAGAGAGGGAGAGAAGGAAACGTGGGCGGGAGGAGGAGGAGGAACAGAACGAGGAGGAGTTGGAGGAGGAATATGAGGAGAATCGAAGTACCGGTAGTAGTAGACACGAAGGAGGGGGAACATGATAAGTAGAGGGAGAGGATAGAAAAGATGATGGTGATGATGATTGGGAGAAAATATGAGAAGATAAATGTGGATGAGGAGAAAAAATGACATATATACAGACAGAGACATCTTCATATCCAGGCAAGGAGAGAGAGAGAGAGAGAGAGAGAGAGAGAGAGAGAGAGATGAGGGGGTAGCAAAGTCACTACGAAGGCTGGGGGTCTCGCTTCGTTGTACTTCTGAGTGCCAGACGGAGTATCAGGAGGGGGAGGAGGAGGAGGAGGAGGAAGAAGAGGAAAAGGAGAAACATAATTAGAGGACGAGGAGGAGGAAGAGGAAAAGGAGAAACATAATTAGAGGAGGTGGAAGAGGAAAAACAATATGAAATGAAGTAAGAGAGAGAGTATATGATTTGAAAGTGAAAGGAAAAAGGGCAAAATGGAAAACGAGAGTGTTAGGGAGGAGGAAGTGGGAGAGGAAAGAAATAGAGTGTAAGAAGAAAGACTAGCAAGAGGGAAACCGGAAGAGGAAGGAGAACATGAGATACTGGAAAACGAAATAAAGAGGAGAAAATGGGAAAAGGACACGAGAAAGCGAAGAGGAAAATAAGAGAAATAGAAGAAGAGGAAATAGGAACAGCTTTCATGAAGGGAAGAGATGAAAAAAGAAACAGAAAAGAACTTGTGGGTGGGGTAAGAAGCAGAAAAAGATGGTGAAGGACAACAGAGAGAAGCTGGAAGAAAAGAAAAAATGTTGAGAAAACAATGACTTGTAATATCACAAAATCAAGAAGGAATGAGAGGAATGGTTAAAAGACGAAGAAACGAGAAGTTGAAGAAAGAAGCTGAAAAGGATGAGGTGGCAAATAAAAAATAAAATGGAGAAAAAGGAAATGGCTGAAAAGAGAGAGAGAGAGAGAGAGAGAGAGAGAGAGAAGAAGAAAAAGAAGAAGAAGAAGAAGAAATACTGAAGCGGAAGAAAAGAAAGATAAAGGTGAGAGAGGATGTCAGGAGGAAGAAAAGACATGACTGAAAAGACGGAACAGGGGTTTTGGGTTTTTCAGAGAGAGAGAGAGAGAGAGAGAGGAACCGGAGGGCAACAAAAAGCCTTGAAGCAGCTTGAAGAAGATAGAAACAAAAGGCAAGAGTTGGAGAGCCTGAATTATTTTTAAAATCGGAATAAAATCAAGGATAATATTTATGTGTTAAGGCAAAATATGCGTGTGGAATATTAAGTATGGCTTTGGATTAGACTAGATGTGGACAAAAGATACCGTATATCAGTAAGTTGTACAAACCATCATATATATATATATATATATATATATATATATATATATCCACGAGCAAATTATCGATATATTGTAGATCCTGACGTCCGAAATGATTTATCTGGTATCATCTGAATATAATTATATATACTTTAACAGTATTTATTCTCATGTCAGTCACGCGGCATATATATATATATATATATATATATATATATATATATATATATATACTGCTCCATCAGGGGCGTAGGGGCTCGAGACTAGGCATGTTAGTCCAAATCTAGACGTTTAGTCGAGAGTGATTATATGCTCACCCCTAAAGTGGTATTATCTGAACAATAAACCCCAACCATCCCGTGATTGTAAACCCATTGGGCCTTACCTAGTTGGAGCGCCTTAACCCACTAGATCACCATATAATCTCGAACCATCTTCTGGCAAGACTCAGTCAGAGAGTCAGCTATCGGTTTCGTCCGAATATTGCTGAAAACTTCTGAAACATTACGAAATCCTTAACCTAGTCACTCATTGTACTTTTGCCATGATCAGTGTTTTGTTTGGCATAAGAGACATGTCTTGAACTAAAAGGGTGAGATATAACCTTCATTAACCCCTTCACTACTAGAGATCCTTCCTAGGTTGAGTAAGAGTTGTCCGTAGGTAGGAAGAGTAAACTAGAAAATACGTCACAGGGTTGAGAGTTATATCTTGACTAATATGTGTCTTGGGTGGTTCGATCTGTGCTCTATGTACTCAGTAGACTTTGAGAGTATACGTGATTCCCCTGACCAAATTTCCTGATAAATATTTTACTCATTTCTGACTGTAGCTTTGTGAAATAATATGAAAGTCTTCAGTACAGTGATGGAGACAGAAGAAGAGAGAGGATGATCAGAGAAGACAAGCCTACAGTTTTTTCTGGTCCTTCTTGCAGTACATATTATGTCAAACTTGTAATTGATGCTTGGTGTTTTATTGGGTTAAAGAGGTCCAAACAGACAGGGTCCGTAAGGGTTTACGTCGGAGGGGTGGAGGGGACTTATTGCTCACATTATGCCACCCTGGGAAAATGGGTTGGATTATGTAATATCACATCGTAAATTAGAAACGGGGAGGGGGAGGAATCCGCTAATGTTAAAAGCTGGGGTGAGATAGAATCCGAAAACAGAGAACGAGAAAGCATGTAAATAGGAGAAATATCAAACAGCATGAAATTAAAACAAACAAACAGGAAGCATTATACCATCTGCTTCATCTTCATAAAAAGAAACGAGGTAGGGAAGTAATCCCCTATATTATGATTCCTAACGGTGCGGGGCGGGAAAAAATTGTCAGCAGGCTTACCCCAAAAATTTTTCGAAGTTCTAGTCCATGAAAGAAATACAGTCCTGTAAAGAATATAAAAAAAAAAAAATCCTTAAAATGTTCTCCATTGTTATCGTGTACTCCAGAGTTACAAAAAAGAGATGTCAGATCGTAGACTTACTGTTAAAAATCACAAGTCCTTATCCTTTAAACTCCTACATTCAGATCGTATAATCAGAAGTGCCAACAAAGAATCCTACAGACATCCTTTTACACATTCTTTTGTATGTTTTTTCCTAGACAGATAAGAGAGAAGAGAAAATCCCACAGCCTTATTCATATATCATCTTTTATTCTCATCCTATATTCCAAAGTGACAGTAAATCCTACAAGTATGTTAAAACCTATCCTACCGTATATTCTTATCCCAAAGAGAGCAGAAAAAAAGAAAACTCCACATCCTTACCCTAAGTTTCGCCGCCTAGGAAGAGCACGACCCAACCCCCATTTCCAGCCCGGGCCTAAACTCATAACACGGTTTCAGGGGCGGCATAAGAGGGCCTAAGGGAGGAATACTTTAGCGGCGGTGGGGCTGGGGATATTCTAGCTGCTATTACACAAGTCTCTGTTTAGTGCATCTCGCTACCATACAAAGCCTCTGGGACCTCGTTTAGAGAGATGGGGGGGGGGGGATAAGCTTTCTAAACCTGAAAAACAATACAGGTTGGTGTGTGATGTCCAGAGAGAGAGGGGGGGGGGGAGAGTATATTGCCACGTTTTATCAAGAACCATAAGTCACTGACCTTTATACAGACCCTGTCAATGCAGAACAGTAATTCCAAATACATGATTAATGCAGTATGACGATAATTTAGCGACTGAGTAGACTACAGCGCGTTCACTCTAACCTGGCAAAGATCCCTAACCCTTCTGAACTCGGTTGATGGTGGTCATGTGTACGAGTAGTCAAATTAGAGTCGATGTAATTGTATACCAAGAACACTTAATGCCACTTTATAAGGCTCACTGAATTCCAAGCAACCAAGACCTAATATTCAAGTTGTGCTAGTGGTCTGGTTCCATTAAGTGAAAACAGTACAGTCTGGTGATTAAGTAACTAAAAAAGCTTCGTAGTGAAGTGACTATGCGCTTCCAGGGGGGAGGGATATGAAAATGGAAATGAAGCCAGTGTTTTATGGTTGAAAAATTTTGCCTAGCAATAAAGAATAGAGAGAGAGAATGAGAGAGAGAAGAAGAAGAAGAAGAAGAAGTAGAAAAAAATATGAAGTTAATACCTCCATTCTTATTCCGACGTTGCCTGATTTTGCGAGAATTAATTTTGGTTTGAGAGAAAAAAAAAATTAAATTTAAAGCTCCCACAAAAAAGAGGTGACAAAAACTCAGGGAGCCTATATTTTGTCCCTCATTTGTTACTTATTCTCTTTTTGTTTTTCCGTCGATTTTATTTTCTTTTTTCTCCTTTTGCTGTCGATTTTATCAATCTTTTTTCTTTCTTTTTTCTTTTCTTCTCTTTTTCGTTCAGCATCAGTATTCCAGGAGGCTTAACCGTATTGAGCTGGGAGAGGGGTGAATGGAGGGTAGAGTGGGAAAATGATTGTGTGGAAAGAAGAGGATTGTGTGGAGAGAAAAGGATTGTGTGGAGAGAAAAGGATTGTGTGGAGAGAAAAGGATTGTGTGGAAAGAAAAGGATTGTAGAGAAAATTATTGTATGAAAAGAGAAGAATTGTTTGGATAGAAAAGATGTGTATGTAGAGAGAAGAGAACTGTGTAGGAAAGGGAGAGAGGAGAGTGACTGAGAGGATATTGTGTGAGAGAGAGAGAGAGAGAGAGAGAGAGAGAGAGAGAGAGAGAGAAGCATAAAAGTTAGTGTGAAGAAGGCAGTGGCTGCGAGAAGAGCAGTGTGGACAGCGATAGCCTGTGCGAAAGTCGGAGAAAAAAAGTCAAAAAAAAAAAAAAAAAAGAACGAAGAAAAGCGAGGTGAGAGAGTGACATAAATATTGCACAAATATGTGAATACACGACTTCATGGAGGAGGGGGTGTACTCTGCAGGATCTCATAGTTCTCGTGACACCTGTTCCTTAGTGATTTATTTTGCCTATCAAGCTTCCATTCTCTCATTCTATTGTGACGTGCTTGAAAATAATCCTTCGGCGTTGACTGATAATACTAGACTTATTCTGACCATGAGCGGGTTACTGGTGAAGGTGCTGACCCTCATTTCCTATGACTCACCCTCAGCTGATTTGTCGCTTTAGGAGGAATAATATACTAGAGTTTCCCCGACTATGAGAGAGCTAATAGTACCGGTCTTAGTAGTTTCAAGACTCCCGTGATTCTCTCAGTTGAATAAAATCGTCTGGCTTTATATGAAACGTAATACGAGGGTTGTTCTGACCATGAAAGAGTTAAAAGAAATTGGGATATGGTCAGATTAGAAAATGGACCATAAAAGTGTGACACAGGAGATTAACGCATCTATTTTTGAACGAGATGATGAAAAAATACACATAGAAGATACGTGAAATAACCTTTAGAAGGAGGGAGAGAGGGAGGGAGGAGGGAAAAGGGAAGAGAGGAGGGGAAAGACAGATGGACAGAGAAAGAAAGATAACACAAGGTCCACCTCTCTCTCTCTCTCTCTCTCTCTCTCTCTCTCTCTCTCTCTCTCTCTCTCTCGTGACACCAATTTAGTTTTACGACCTCACCTTCTGTCTCGGTCATTCCTAATCTCCGCTTCAATTTAAGTTGATCGACTTGAATTAATTTCTTATTGATTTTTATTGACGTCTTATAGCCTAGTTTCCCTGGAAGTGCGGCACTCTGAGCTCATTTGTTTTGTCGTCATTAGGATTTTCCATAATTCATTCACCTGATAAGCCTGCAGGGCCGAAGTTTGGGCATACCGGAGACCAACTGGGCGTTTTATTATGCCTGAGATGCTGGAGTGGGACGCCTTCACGTCCAATATGACCAGATGGTGGAACTGATCGATTACTCAAACGTCCCTCAGTCCTCTTCCTATCTTCCGAAAGGAGGATGGTGGATTGAAGGAGAAAGGCAGTTTAAGCCTGCAGTCTACCGGGTTCATATTTTAAATGAGAAGTTGTACTAATCGCACAACAACTCCTGAGGCTGCGTCCTATCACCTTTGTTTTCTGTACTCCTCTCACACCGTTTGCTTTCTGTACTCCTCTCACACCGTCAATAAACTGCACTTTCTCGCACTGTTTATGGTTGTCCCGCTTTGTCCTTTCTCCTTTATTTTCTGGATCCTGCCTCATATTACCTTTGAAGAAGGGATGATGATGATGATGATGATGATGATGATGATGATGATGTCACCAAATTCTGACACTGTAAGGTGATAGAATATGCAGAAAGGAAAAAAATCATGTGTTCGAAATGTAATATAATGACAAAGGCATGTCTAATCCCAGAGTTCGTCCAGGTTTGCCTTGCCCACTTCTGTCAGGCTTCGGTACAGATGAGATAGGGGAGAACTATAAATATATGTGTCTGTCTATCTATAGCCAGACGCCTTAATCCCGGAAAGGGTGGCCACATGCATATCGCCTTCATTCATTCTGTCTTCCGCAATCAGGCTGCCTTTCCTCCGCCTCACACCATCCTCCCTCTTAGACCTCTCCATCCCAAGCCTCCATCTCAATCTCAGTCGCCCCCTCCCCTCTCACCTCAGTCTTCTCCTCCCCTCTCACCTCGGTCTCATACACTGTAACTCGAAGAACTGCCCAAGAAAATGACTTTCTCATGGTCAGGACAACTCTACATTAGTTGTCCAATATTCCAACCAGAGCCAGACGATTTTAATGGACTGAAAGTGAGTATAGAGCTTGAGGGTGTTAACAGTGGTGCCAGCAAGCGTCTCATGTTTGCAGCTGCTCTGTTATCCAATGCCAGCTAATACCAGACGATTTTTTTTAGCAGAGAGTGAGTCGTTGGAACCTGAGAGAATTATTACCGTGAGTGAGAGGAGCTTGAAAGTGAGGGCAGAAAAATCATGCTTAATAATAATAAGCCATCGAAGGCCCGACCCTTACGTAATATTAACCTGGATATCATATTCTCTTTCGTTACCGGAATGGCCATATAATTTCAACTGTTATTAGGTCGAATTTCACATTTGCTATATTTTGGCCCGTCGTGAATATTATAGTTTACGAGTTAAGTTAGAGAGAACTAAGATTGCAATAGAAAATGAATCTGTTCTGGGGTAGCTGAGATAACAGGAGCCTGGCTTTAGAAGTGAAATACGCAGAAATGCCGTATTTTTCCTGTACACGTATTTCTAATATCCTGGGAGAAGCTATCTACGTTATTTACTTGTTTGTCTTTTAACTCCTTTGCAAATACATGAGCATATGTGGGAAAAATATTTTGTGTATGTTTGACATCTAAATCTGTTATTGTTGTTTGACAGATAGCCAGAAATTCTCTCATATTCTGTAGTCAGCTTGCTTTAACATTATTTTTGCCTGACGGAAACATGCCACTCCCTCAGCTTCAATACTTAGTCGTGGTTGCATGAACGTCGATAACTTTTGTTGTGATGAGGGACTGGTTCTGTTTGGTTGCTGGTCAGGTCGATCCTCCAGTCTGAATACAATTGGCCATCAACTGAGTTGGAAGGGGTTAGGAAGCTTTGTCAAGTTAGAACAGACGCACTATATTATTAAATAGGTAGGAACTGTTATGGACATTCATTACATGTAGGTAATTATTCACTAATAAAATTATTATTTCTTTGGACGCTTTATGCCATCATGAGATAAAGTAATCCAAAAAGGTATATAGATTCACTCTACCGTTTATGATGATGATGATGATGATGATGATGATGATGATGATGATGAGAGAGAGAGAGAGAGAGAGAGAGAGAGAGAGAGAGAGAGAGAAAAATATGTGTATGCCCCCAAACACGCACGCACTCACACACGAATACCCCCCTCCCCCAACGCACACACACAATCTCTACATCACTGAATATTGAGAGCAATATTCGATAGTTAAACAGGATGCAAATGGTTTGACCAACAGAATTGGAAGCAGGGCCTCAATGGCACAAATTGCAACCGTAACTCTGATGGCTGGTGAAAAAAAAAGGGGGGGAGGGGGATCTGAATGCCCAAAGTAAATTTTTTACTTTGTCTCTTTCATGGGGATATTGCAATGAGAAAGAATACTGCAGTGCGTTTGTTCTAACTGGACAAAGATCCCCAACCCCTTTAAACTCGGTTGATGGTAAGGGTTAATCAGACTGGAGGGTCGATTTAATATGGAACAAAGGATGTCCATTTCTACCTTATAGCTAAGGCTTATCGAATTTTCAGCAACCATGACTCAGTATACGGAAGTGACCCAGTTCCATCTGGCGAAAACAAACTCTCTACATTAAAGTATTCCCTACATTTCGCAGTAGGTAGTGACAGCCAATCCCATAATATCTTTGTTTGGTTAGTAGTAGAACACGAGGCTAGGCTACGCTAGTCCTTACCATTTATGTTGTAGGAGGGCACATTTCATCCCTGGCAGTGCATTAAACTACAACCGTCTCCGACCCAAGACCTCAGCCACCAGACCACCTAAACGTATCACACAAGGTGACAGAAAAGAGTGAGAATGAAGGGCTGAACTCTCCCCTTCCTCCTGCCCATATTCTGTTACAGGGAAATGACCACCCTACCGCGGAACATCTGCGTTGTGTCGTAGTTCGTAAATATGACGTAGGAGAGGACACTATACCTGGGATGACTGTCTCCTCTTATTCATATCCGGTAAGAGATCTCCCTCTAGATCTTCGTTTCAGGTGCACATGATAAACAGAGTTAAAATGTTTCTGGTTATTTGAAGTTGTTACAGAACGTTCAGACATTTTAGATGTAACGATGTAAGCGGATTCGCATGGCAAGATGTGATTATGGATTCTGTTGAGCAAATAACCGTAGTTAGGAGAGAATGATTATAGTCAGTTGTTTGTGAATCCCACTGTGTAGCTAGTGGGAAGGGAGCAGCCAGCGCCATGGCGGTGGTCCCTGTGAGGTCGGCGCCAGTTATCGTCTGTCTGCTCGCCACAAAAACTGTTTCCCGCATTACCGTAAAGAACATATCGGCAGCGCCAGGTAACGCTTAGCGCACAAGGCTGGACCATATACGGCCAGGAGGAGGGAGACTAAAAACGCTGGTCATAAAGTTCCATCAGACCTGGCCTTGTCTCTAGAACCGTCTGGCTGGCTCCCTGGCTGCATCGCGTGACCGACATAGTTTGCCCCAGTAAAAGTCTTTTGTGATAAAACAATGTAATATGCAGAATAAATCGCTGAAGAATACGTGCTACAAAATCTTTGGCACCTGAAATACGGTCCTACCGACAGTGGGAACTAGCACCGAGGTGATAATATGTGAGAGTGTATGGGTGGATCTGTTGGCGTTTCAGTGTATAACAAGACCTTGAAAACAGGTTTCCTAGCACGTGTCCAGAGTTGAATGCATAAGGAAAAAAATGCATTTCATTCTAATGGTCTCCAGCGTTTTCTTTGTAATGCTTCTGCCGTTATTACGGAATTGCTTTTAATCAGTCTCATATCTTTTTTTCTAAAATTAACCCCTTGGCTATAACGATCACATTTCAGTTTTTATTTTTGCTGTCTCAAGAATATATTAATTAGCACAGGAGAGACATCTCGACTTGATGTTAGAATACTTTAACGCGCATCAGCTACGTCAGTACTAGCGACTCTTTAGTTGAATAAAATCGTCTTGTGAAAGGAAGGATAAAAGTATAACCTAGGTGATCAGACAGATAACATGACGTCCTAAATCCGATGACGTTTTTTTCCACTTATTTCTTGCTCCCATCTGATTTTATTCAGTTTGTTAGGCTCTTCGAACTGAAAGGAATAGTCTTTATTATCCCTTTTACACAACCAGGGGGCTCTAGTAAACTAAATAAAGTGATCTGGACATGGCAACAATAAAATTTAGAAATACAATCGGACTGAATGGATTAATCATTTCTGATTCTAGCCACTTGGGACCCGCCACACCAAACACGTAATTTAAAAAGAACTGTATCGGTGTTTGCACAGTATGAGCTGGTGGTGTACCGAGTGGAGGCCGTAGAAAAAACACAAGGAGCCTTGTTTGGATCAGAGTTTACCTTACCATGCACTCTGTGTGTGTGTGTGTGTGTGTGTGTGTGTTCACTTCACCTCAAGGGACCAAACACATATTTGTTTTGTGTATTATTTTTTTACTGTAAACCGCAAGTGCTCCACCACTCCGCCTCCGGCAACACTCATACCCCGCGCCCGTGTGTGTGTGTGTGTGTGTGTGTGTGTGTGTGTGTGTGTGTGTGTGTGTGTGTGTGTGGTGGGAGACTGTATGTAACCAGTGAGAGTGTGTTGGGGGATTGTTTGAATGTAACGAGAGAGAGAGAGAGAGAGAGAGAGAGAGAGAGAGAGAGAGAGAGTGAGAGAGAGAGAGGGAGGGAGGGAGGGAGGGAGGGAGGGAGGGAGGTCCATTCAGACTTTCTCAGGATAAAATGTGGTCCAGTCCCGTGATTTAGAGTCCTGTTTGTGGCCTGCTTGACGTATCACATTCGCACACGCACTCACGCACACGCATGCACACAAATGCAATCACTAAGAACACACACACACACACACACACACACACACACACACACACACACACACACACACACACACACACACACACACACACACACACACACACACACACACACACACACACACACACACACACACACACACACACACACACACAAAGCCGGATCCACACGCACATCCACGTCCACACAGGTTTGTCTGCATAATGCATGATTAACTTGGCCAACTACTTTTAATGCTGGGAAGTGGTGGTAGTGATGGTGGTTCTGGGAGGGAGGAAATGGTCAGTACTCCCCCTTCCCCTCCACTCCCCTCTTCTTTCCTTTCCTCCTCCTCTCCCTTTCCCCCCTCCCCCATTTCCTTTTACTTTCTTCGTTCCCACTGCCCCTTTTCGTTTTATATTTTTATCCATTCTTTCTCCTCATGTCTCCTTGTCTCCCTCCCTTTCCATCTTCCTCTTCCTTCCCTTCCCTTTCTTTTCTTCCTTTCCTCTCCTCCTCCTCCCCCATTCCTCCCTCCCTCACGTCCTCTTCTCCTTCTCCCTTCTTTCTCCTTCCTCTCTACATTTTTCCCTTTTTGTTTATCCATCCCGTCCCCTGCCTCCTGTGCCTCATGCATCTCGCTCTCCTACTTTTCTCCTTTCCCACATCCTCTCACCCTCCCTCAGTCTAGCTCATATTTACCCTTTCTCTCTCTCTCTCTCTCTCTCTCTCTCTCTCTCTCTCTCTCTCTCTCTCTCTCTCTCTTTCAAGACTCATCCCGCAGTATGCGCAGACATATATTCCGTCCCTGTTCATGCCTGATGGAGTTCCGAGAATGCTGTATCTTCCCAACAAACTACTCTTCCAAATGTGACTATAGTTGTTCACATTTTTTCTACATTTATCATAGTCTTAACTGACTCAGAAGGATCAATAGGACTGTTTCCTTTGTACTCCTTTGCCTTCCTTTGAACTCTCCATTGTACTCCCTCTGCTCCTTTCCATTTCCGCTGGTTATGTACCCTTTCCCCTTCCCTTCATTCCCTCCTCTCGTCCCTGCACCCCAATTAACCCTCACTCGTTTCTGCCTCTCTTTATCCCTTCCTCTTTTCGCATTTATTTCTTCGGTTCTTTTGCCTCTTGTGACATTTGCATTACAAGCTAGCCTACTGTTTTTTTTTTTCTTATTCTTCTCACATCTTTCATTATCGTACAACCCGCTCACTTGCATCTCTTACCTTCTCCCGAAATTCTTTGTTATATGGCCATTCATTAACGTTAGTTTTTCCTATTTGCTACGTATTTCACTTACATTTGTCATTTTCTTATTCTCTCATATCCTCTTGCATTCTTCTTTCCTTTCCCAATCACAGTTTCCTCCCCCTCTCATTTGAGAGAGAGAGAGAGAGAGAGGAGAAGAGAAATGAAAGATGAGAGGCTGAAGATTACAGAGGTAAAAGGGGTGACTGGTATAGAATTGCCAGTCTGCCAGCATTAAGATTGGCAGGCTGACCTTGAGGATCAGCTGGCATCACTTTCCTCCCTACCTGCTCTTGCTATTCTGACCCTATTCTCGTGGGTTTAAGAGACTCACAATAACTTTTCCCTAACGTCTTCGATACGGTGGCTTCTCTTTTTCCATCAGATTACCAAACAATTTTAACTTTTAACTATGTAATATTAGGAGTTCTAATAGAGAAAGCGATTATTGAAGGCCATACCTAACCCTCCATTTCAGTGAATCTTCTCTTAGGCGAATAAAATGTTCTTGGTATAACTAGAATAAAAAAAATGTTATTGGGTTGAATGGATTTTTTTCTGAATATGGTACATTAATATTTTTTTCTTTGTTATCAGTGCAAATTCTTGTCACTGTTAGAAAGTTGGTTCGGCCATGTGGAGCGAATGGAGTGCGAGGGATTGATCAGACTAGTGTATTAGATTGAGGTGGTTGGGAGGAATAGGGGAGAGAGAGAGAGAGAGAGAGAGAGAGAGAGAGATTGTATATTCCCCCCTCTCCCCTTTCGAATACATTTCATTCCCTGCACATATCATTCAACCTCAGTTCAGTGACTATACTCTTTATGTACGCAATTATAATATTTCTGAGTGGTAGGAAAGCTGTGCATGGGTGATGACTAAGGTGTGTGTGTGTGTGTGTGTGTGTGTGTGTGTGTGTGTGTGTGTGTGTGTGTGTGTGCGAGATGAGTGAGGACAGGTAGGGAATTCCGTAGTGTTGTGAATAAAATATGTGCTCTCTTGTTTACCCACCGCGAGTAGAATGAAGATATCAGCTTGAGGTAGCCACTTTCACTCTCTCACTCCCCCTGCCCTGCCCCTGCCCAACCCTGGCCTCTGCCCAACCCCAGTTCCCGCCCAACTCCTACCCCATTCCAAGCCTTGCCTCTGTCCCCTACCCCACGCCTGCCCATGACCCATATCTCTATTCCTGTCCCTATCCCTACTCCTTCCCCAAGGACCACCCCTCTCCCTACCCTTACCCCTACCTCAACCCCTTCCCCTGCCTCATTTTACGTACCGCACGCCACACACCACTACCATCCCACTAGGATGTTTGGCGCTTAAACCCTTTTACTATCCCGGCTTCCTCCCCTCCATTACAATCCCTACCCCTCACCCCCCGCTCCTATCCTCTCTCTTTTCATTTCATCCACTCACCCCCTTCCTCCTACCGCTGCAAATACATCCTTCAGCACCCCCCCCACCCTCCGTTACCCTTCACCTTTTCTCAAGTCCGTACCTTTCTTTTCCCTTTTCAATCTTTCTCCCCTCCATCCCTCCCCTCACTTCTCTGCCGCTCGCCCTTCATCCTTCACTGTCCCCCATTCCCCATCTCACATCTCCCCAGACATCAGCAACAAACCCCCTCCCCTCCTACCTCTCCTCAGGTAACCCTTTAAAGCCGGGTAAACACAACACCTTAAACGAACGCCGCTTAAAAAACTGAACATTAGCTACTGGCGACATGGAGTTTCAGCCAGCTCTAAATATAGCCAACCCCCGGAACCCCACTGACGCCAACCCGCCAGGCAGCCTTGGCCTTCCAGACGCCCTCTGTAACTGAAAACGCACCTCTGGCTCTCCTCCACGACAAAAAGATACGGCAGTAATAACCATTTGTGTGTTGGTGAACGACGCTGTTAATCCTGTGTGCTTTTTTCGTCTTGTTTCTTGTTTCAGGTTTGCCTCTTGTTTTCATCGGGTTAGTGAGTTTGTTGACTTAGAAGGCTTTCAGTAATAACCATTTGTGTGTGGGTAGACAGAGCTGTTCATTCTGTCTGCTGTTGTAGTCGTGTTGCTCGTTTTAATTATGCCTCTTCTCTTCGTCCTGTCTCCGTCTGGCTTTCGTTGATTTAGTGGGTTTTCTGACTCCTCTTTCTTAACGCAGTGGCAAAAATTAATGTCAGTAATACCATTTGTGTGTTGGCGGGTGATGGTGGTACCTTAATGTGCCTGGATTTTTTTTTTTTTTTTTTTATCCTTTTGCTATCGTTTGACGTTGGGTGGAATAACATGCAGATTTCATATGTCGCAGCTCAAAGGTTAAAATATTGTTCTCTTTGTGGCAACAGAGAGAAAATTGTGAAATCGTGATGAAGCGACATATCTTCTCGTGAAATTTGATACAGAAACACAGTGAGTTGTTATGCTCTTCAGCTTCCCTGGGCTTCCTCCTCATCTTGCCTCTGTCTTTCCCTCCTTCTGTCTGTTCTTCCCACCTGTTTCCTCCCTCCTCTTCTCCCATGCTTGCTCCTTCTTCCACTTCTACTTTGCCATCCATGTCTTTGAACATAGAGTAGATACTTTGATATAACTTACTCTAAAACAAACAGCCTTGAAAAGACCAGTAAGACTGTTGCTGTTTGCATTTCCTTTGTTTTTCGTATTATTCTTCATCATGTTATTAATGCTCTCATTTTCCCTTTTTTATTATTCTTCTTTGCTTACTCCCACGTTGTAGTTACATTCTAGTTTTGTCACGTCCCTCTGTTCAGCTCCTTCCTTCTCTCTCATTATTTCCTCATTCCCAAAATATTTCCCTTCATCTCCTTCCCATTCTCTCGCTGTTTCCTTATTGCTATCATTTTCCCCACAGTTGGAGGTATGGTGCATTGGTTGGCCTATCTATTGGCAACTGGAAGAACTTGAGCTTGATTTTTGGATTGGTTAGACTGGTGGAGTCAGTTTGTTTTCTTCTTGCCTCTGTTCATCCAGTAACGCTATAGGGACCTGGATACAACACCCAACATGCAAATGTCATCTTTTCAGTGACAGCAATCTTACTTCCATCTTCCTCCTTCCAGTTAGCCTCCAGCCTTCCGTCTTCCACTTTCTTCCCTCTGTCCACTCAGCTCTCAGCCTCTCTTCCCTTCCCCTCCGCCCACTCCGCCCCCCTCCACCTTATTTCACCCCCTCCCTTACCTGGACCGGCGCCTTACCTGTGTGAGAAGTAAACATAAGGCGCCCACACCTTGAATAAGGCACTCCGACTGTCATTACCACACGTCTTGCTGTCGCCACACACCACATCAAGCCACACCATCACATCATACCACACTACACCCCTCAACACCACACTGCACTATGCGACAGCAAGTACATTATGTCATAGCACGCCACACCGCACCCACATCACACCACGTCACACCACACTTCACAATATTACACGACTCCACACTACACAATATTACACCACGCCTCACTACACCGCTCCACGCCACACTACACCAGCCCACACCACACCACCGTCAGTTCATCATATCTTTGCCCTGATGTTTTATCCTCTTTCTTTTTCTCTTCCTGCCGTACTTTTTTCCATCCTTCCTTCATTTATACCAGACTTTTCATTTTTTTTTTTTTTTTTTTTTTTGCTTCATACATTCTCTTAACCCCCATTTCTTTCCCTTCTCTCGGTACATCTTTTATTATCTGTCTCTCTGCCATTGCATACCACGATTGTTCATACATATCTTACTTATTCCTTTATCATCCTCGTTTTTCTTCATCTTCCATTCCCTTTCCCCCTCTTTCTCTTAAAATGTATGTCTTTCTTTGGACAAGATGAGCAGAGAAGGGTGGAGAGTGTGTTGTGTCGGAGTAGGCCGATAGACAGACAGACTGACAGACATGGAGGAGGTTTGGGAAGGAAAAATGGAAGGAAAAAAAAGAAGGATGAGAGATTTCCATCCGCATTTGTCCATCACCGTCTTACCTTACCTCCCTCTTCCTTCCTTCCCTCTCATATTCCCTTTCTCCCTGTCCTTCTTCTGCCCTCCTTCTTCCTCCTTCCTACTCCTCTTCCACAATTTCCTCTCTCTCTCTCTCTCTCTCTCTCTCTCTCTCTCTCTCTCTCTCTCTCCTTCCTTTTTTCCTTCCTTTCTTCCTTCCATCACATGGTGCCAGTCCCTCGTCCCTCTCACTCTCCCTCCTCTCCGTAGCGGCATGTCTTCCATCCACCTGGGACTTGTCTCTCTGACCTTCCTTCAACCAGACAGTGCTTCCTCTAACACACGCACCTCTTATGTTTTCCAGGAAACATAACTTTCTTTAATACATACGAACTGGTGCCTTCACGCGGTGGCACTGTCAGGTCTCCATATTATAATAATACAACTCATAGATAGATAGATAGATAGAAGCACCAAGCCAGGGTGTGAGATAGGAAGTATGTCAGCGAGAATCAACCAAAAGGAACTTAGCTTGCAACCCTTAAGTGAAGGAATGCTTGACGTGCACCGGAAGCAGTACATACACACAGACATATAGTGTTCTAGAAGCTTCAACAACAGTATAGCCCACGTGACACGACCCTGCTGAACGAGAATGTAGGAATCAGAGATCTGAAAAGGGCTAGCCATAGAACCGACAGGTAGTGGAGTGAAGGAGGTTAGCAACAGGGGCGAGAGGGTGGCAGAGAAAGATAGAGCGAAACAGGGAGGTAGCTAGCGGGACTCTGCTTTATACATCACTCGTGTGTGAGAGACTTTAGTTAATCATTTCAATGACAAATAAAATTATACATAGTCCCATACTCAACTTTACCTCTCCTGTCATTGCATGACAGTGGGAATTAAGATTATCTACTTACAAACCTGCTCGCGTATGACAACCGCTCGTCCACGAGTCTAATATACTGTATGTATAACTGATCTACAAAACACACGACAAGAAGCTACGAAGTTTCTACAAGAGCACCGCTGTTATTGGGCGGCTCCACTGCCTTGTTATGCAAACGTCCCTCAGTTCCCTCCCCATCCCCGAAAGGAGGAGGATGGAGTGCAGGAGACGTGCACGTGCAATCCAACGGGTTGACGAGCTAGTACTGCTACTACTACTACATCCCATAGTAACTGGCTTCCTGCCAGCCCGAAGGTTGCTGTTAATAAAACTAAGTGTGCGAGGGTATGAGCAATTCGTAGGTTTGTTCCGGTCATTCATGGAACGCCTGTAATTGCCAGCTGTGTTCGGCCAGCATCCCACATTGCGGAGTGTAGTCAGCAATGATAGGGGAAGGTTAGGTATGTTCTGTCGTCATCCATTGCTTCTGAAGTTATCGTCAAAATTTGAGGCTTGTCCACACCACTGTATTCTCAGTTTTAATAATACGGCCTTAAGGCCTGCGTGCGAATAAGACTTAGTGAGCATAAATTAAATAATGGAGATTGTCGCTTCTTGAAACGATGTGTCCACAAGCAAAGATACATACTGTAGTAGCTGTCGTTAAGCATGAATTTAATTCAATAGTACTTATATACCATAATCTTATGAAAACTTCTTTGATGGAGTTCTATCCTGAGTAACAGCGTATCGTTCTGGTGAACTTTGTCACGTTACTTGGCAGAGCTCAGCACCGATATAACCGGGCATGGGAGCCGCCCGGTTATATCGGTACCTCCACGGGAAGGTATCACTGGATGATGCCGGTGTATATATATATATATAATATGAAGCGAGTGAATGGTGTTTCGGGTTTATACTGTACAAATAGCAGCCGTGGCTCATTGGGTTAGAGCGCTCCGCTCTGACCGAAGGGTCGGAGGATCGAATCCACCCACGGGTCATTGGTAGACATCAGGAAGGGCATCCGGTCACAAAATGCTACACGCTCCAGTCCAAAGTCCTCTTTCCAGGGGCAACGCCTTAGCCCTTCGGGGATACCTGGCGTAAAACCAAATTATAATAATCAACAGAAACAAACGTATTGAAAAGTGCCAAGGATAAACATTATGACGATGGCACCAGCAGTGTAATATACCTGGAGTAGGATGTGTCTCATTTTCTCATGACTGTTATTTATTGGGATGCTGCAGCGTCTTAATACACTTGCCTATTCTTCTCTTTCTTAACTGATCACGAGATGTGTTTAGAAAGGAGTGACAGACAGGTGAAAGAACGTTGTGATGCCGATGTGGATGTGCTGGAAATCATTGGAAGAACCTTGAGGTGGTTTGGCCATGCGGCGAGAAGGGAAAGTGAGATTGACTAGACGAGTTTATGTGAGTGATGTTGAAAGTGGAGAGGAAGGGGGATACCAAAGATGAGATGGAGAGATGGGATGGGGTGGTATATGTGAGTGAGAGGGGTTTTAGCTAGAGAGGGGGCTACCTGATGGCGGAGGACAATATGACGTGAAGGCTGTTTGATTGTTGCCACCTCTGTGGAATTGTGGCTGCCTGTATGATAGATATATGAATTGGCTGATATAAGATACCCAACCACTCTAGTTAACCCAAGTCTTCTATGGTCTGCTATTATCCGACTTTTTGTTTTCGTGTGGTATTTCAATTATATTTAACACCCTTGTGCACGTCCAGCCTGCTTTTCATCACAAACTTTTCCATAAAATTCCTCCCTCTCTTGTCTGCCTCCAGCGTGGCGCCTGGCAGGTGATAACGGCGCCAGGCCACCTCGGCCCCTCACTCCACCACCACCTGGTATGCAAGGTGACCCGGCTGCCCAGGCGTGGAGGCTGTTGCCTTGGCGCCAGGAGACTCCGGCTGTAAGTAAAGGGCAACAGATATCTCTTGTGCCATAACTTTTTTCGTTTGTGCTTTATTTTCTCCGGATGTTTTTTATATTTTTATCATCTAACTGACCCCTTACTGCACAGTCGTTCGCCATCCTTCACCACTTCGCTTTTCACGAGACCTTGTTAAAACAGTGTCAAAATGTGGAATATTTTGAAATACTCAAAACAGGTAACTATCCTCCTGCCTAAGTCAACTTAAGGTTGATTCAATACTAATGCCTGGTCATCCTTGCGGTATCAGCCTAGGAGTAATTTCACCACCAGCACCACCACCTCCACCATCATCATCATCATCATCATCATCATCATCATCATCATCATCATCATAATCATCACGAATATATACAAGACATACATTTGTATAACTGAATAAATAATATACTGGTAGATGAATACGTAAATGTTGGACTTCTAACATAACTGACTTTAATGAGTGGGCATCGAAGCATGGCAAATTTAGTCCTGCAGAAAACATTAAAAGCCAGTCCTAAGTGCCAGCAATAAACACATAATATATACCGTAAGCTTCCAAGTGCCGTTAAGTCCGTTATAGTGTACGATGGGATTGAGTCATTATACTTGATATAACTACAACTTAACACACAGTAAACTTGATCCCTAAGAGAAAAGCCCTTACGCCATAAGAGTCCCTCGAAATCAGAAGGCCAGATGAACCAAATGTGGTATTGTTGTGTTATGGAGGTGGTCGCAGGCTAATCTGGACCTGAACCCAGTTGACTGCAGGCTTAAGTTGCACTATTCCTGCAGTCCACCATCCCTTTTTTCAGGGGATAGAGAGGGAACTGAGGGAAGTTTTATGACGGATAGCTCCACCGCCTGTTATATCGATGCCCTCCTGTGAAGGCATCCCTCTCCGACACCCCTCCTGGAAGAAAAAAAAAAAGTGTGGTTAAGTGATCGGCCCTTCTTCCTCTAAGTGGCTTTCATAATTACCCCCCTATTATTCTTAAACACTTTGAAACCCTCAGCCTCAGAGGAGCTAAGGATATTGTGTTAATGTCAGATACGAGGGCTGGCGAAGGAGGCCGTCAAGGGAAAAGGTTAAGGGGCTATTTTCGCGACTGGCCTCAACTGATGAGCGCTGCATGGCCTGGCGGACTCTCTGACCGAGTCTCAAAGTGCGCTGGGATGATCTTATTAGCACGCATCTCTCAGTCTGTATAATGCTATTGCATCATAACGTAAGAAGAAAAAAATGTCTAAATTTAAATGATTACTCAGTGCTGATGTACTTACCTGTTATAACAACCTGTATGAAGGGGTTCAAGAGTATATTATATTAATTGTTAGTAGCACACCGGCCTGCTTCTCGCCTCCCACAAGAGGTAGTGAGACACATGTATTATTGAGGTTGTTATAAGGCAGTTAACCTTTCCACTATGATGACTTCCAACATATTTTAGTCATTCTGCTCCCAGCTGATTTTATTCAGCTTAGGAGAGACTTGTTGCCTTGTGTAACCCTTTCACAATCAGAAGTTTTTCCGACTGAAAGGTGAAACGTTTGTAAATAGCAAGAAATAAATGGAAAATGCCTTACTCGAATGAAGGAGTTAACAAACGTTCCATAGGACTCACCAACACCAATCCTGTATGATGCAGCCCTAGAATGTATTCATCATGTACGGTGGATATTAGGGCCAAATGGTGACATGTGAAGGCGCAAAATTACTTGGCCGTAACGATCTAATAGTTTGGTTAATGATGGCATACAGGTTTATATTTCCTTACTACAGAGGAAAATTATGTCGTGTGTGTGTGTGTGTGTGTGTGTGTGTGTGTGTGTGTGTGTGTGTGTGTGTGTGTGTGTGTGTGTGTGTGTTTACCTGTAAATGCATGTGTGCTTTTTAAGAAGGATGATACATACGATGTTAATAAACACAACTGCAAGAACACATACAGTACATACTGGTATACTGTACAAGTAACCACACACACACACACACACACACACACACACACACACACACACACACACACACACACACACACACACACATAGGGCCATCCATGTGCGTCCTTGCCAAAAATGCAGGTAGGATGGTGGGTGTCATTAATAGCAGGAGCATGGGAGAAATAAGAATGAGATGGGATGAGGAGCTGGCTCCAGGAACCTACCTAGCGCCGTCTTTTTATATATTTGTCTTGCACAATACACTTTTTTTTAGCGTATTGTGTGTTAATGAGACAAATTATACTGATACTGTACTAGAAATATTCAGTTAACTTCAAGCACCAGGGTTCGCTGTCCATAATAAATCGCTAAGGAGAAGTTGCAACGAAATCTCATGGGCAGTATGATAATGAGTTGGGTAACGCCTTGAGTCGTATCTCTAAAGTCTCCTAAATTTCGTATATACAGTGATGCCATTCTTTTACCTTTTTTGTTTTGTACCTTCACTTTTTTTTAATAGCTTGATAAACATTTCGAAATGCCTTGTGCCAATATTAGCATTTTCCTTAATACACTTCACCAGTACCATGAAGACTGGCATTTCACGAGTATGTAAACCTGGAATACTTTTTCTGTACGTAGTTATTTATTTCAGGGTTTATTTGTACTCGTGTTAGTCTTTATTAGTTACTTTATTTCGGAACTGTGAAGCGACACACACCATTACTGTTAGCAAATTACTTTCGTACATAATTTGCATTCCCGTCATGGCTCGGAGTTTTTTGTTACACTCATTGGTCATTCTGCCGCCACACTAACGACGTTGGACTGCTGCTGAATAATTCTGCATGGCTGCTTTATTGCAGTGTCGTGGTATTACTGCGTATGTAATACTCGATTGTGTGCACTGGCTTTGCACATCCCTAATCCTACCCCTGTTGTTATTATTGTTATTACAGTCTCACTTGAACATGAACTCAGTGGACTGCAGGATGAAGCTGTTCCCCTTTAGCAATCCACCATCATCTTTTTGAGGTGCTAGGGATTGAGTTGAGAGACGTATGTGTAACTGAGCGGTAGAGCCACCTGGTTATGCCGGTTTCATCGCATGACCAAGCCATTTCATGGTAGTTCTCCTAGCATTTTGCAGCACATCCACATCAGCTGGTTATCTTGCAGTCAAGAAAATCATCGAACTGCCAACAACAGGCATTAGTTCGGTGCCAAATCTTGGTACGACTCCCCTCCAGCCAGGAGTTGTTGTTGTTATTGCTTAACCCGGTCTGTCTGACCTAACAGACCTGTCGACCACAGGTAAGCAACTGCTCCTTTTGGACTGTCGTATAGGTATAGTACAGTATAATTATACACAGTGTAAGGATCTGGCCACCCCTTGTGGCAGACAGCATCTCACCAGGGTTGGACCATTCCTTCCCATGAGAAAATGCAGGGAAACATGAAGTTTGGTTCCGGGTGGGCATCCCTGCTGCTCCACCCAGGATGCACAGGGCCACTACGTGTAGGCTGTGCGTAACCGTCGCCAGCCGAGAGTAGGGGTGGAGGCCGAGTATTATCTGCGGCTCACTAATGTACTGTATACTAAGAGACAAAAGTTCGCCTGCCGTTCCACAACGATGACTTTGTACGTAGGGTTAGAGCATGTCCTTTATTTTCCTGGCAGGTGCATCTTATTGGAGAGAATCATCTGTGAAGAGAGAAACATACCAAGCTTCCTGTCTCAGGAGTTTGAGCCAGAAGAGAAAGTGAAAGGAAGAAAAGGTGAAATACTATGTGAACTTTTGGCCTCGACTTGACAAGCCACAGTTTCTTAAGCAACATACAAAGTTCCCCTCCGAAGGGAAAATATGTCCGTTTTCTCTCAGCAAAATTAGATACGTTTTCTCTCACAGTTAGTCATTCTCTTAGTTGCATCGCAAGTCATACACATACAGTACTTGCCATATTTGCATCTAGTGCTAAAGTAGAGACCTGGATCGTAAGTCGATGGTTGCGTGTCCAAGACTGGGGGAATGACTGGATGCTTTCCCTGTAAGCCACACATCCACGATGGCTGCACTACGTTAACACAAAGCTCTGCCATCATGGATTTCCAGCACGCGGGTTTATAGGAGTGTATGGTAAGGTGGGTGGAGAGGGAGCGGGAGGGAGAGACCAAGGTTGAAATGGAGGGATGGGGTGGAAAGGTGTATGAGAGAAACCTAATGGCGGAGGAGAGGGGTAACATGAAGGCGATTCGTCTTTGATCACCCTAACTAGATTAAGGCGCCTGGCTATAGACAGACAGATAGATAGATAGATAGACAGGCAGACAGACAGATGGATCGCGCATCCTAGCTCTCTAGCACTAGATATTATAGTACCCATTCATAACGAATTCATTTACATGAGAGCGATGATACTACCGTCCCTCATCCCCTCCTCAGCTCAGAATATCTATAATCTTTCATATTTACTTGGCCTTCAAATGCCATATCTCCATATTCACTGACGAGTTGTAGTGATAGACTGATACTAGCATATGATGCTAGTCCCAAAGAAGTGGCGTGGGAAGGATGTATAGCTTAGCTTTGTCTTTTCAGCCATTGAGCCATGTGATAATAAACTGCTGTTACACGAAAATCAGGGCCAAGTTAGAGTAATAGAATTACTAGAATTTGATGCCTGTCATGAAGAAGTGGTATGGAAAGAATGTACAGTACAGCCATAGCTCTGTCTTTTTCTTCCACTTACCAGTGAAATAAGCTACCAGTGAACGAAAACCTGGACCAAGTTAGACTAAAAGGAGTGTAGGGCTTTGTTTTGCGTGGGACGGCGAGTGATGTTTGTTGTTGGGATGGTGCCTCTCTGTCCAGCACCCAGATGTGGCTCTAGCAAGATACCAGTGTCCCTTTTCAACTCCTTAGCACAGTAATTATGCTATTTTCACTTTGCCTTAACTTAAAATTGCCATTCCTCTATTCCGAGTGCTTGGTTATAGCAATAGAGTGACATCAGGACATGATACTAATCGCGAAAAAGTGCTGAGGAATGGTGAAGATACTCCTAGGTGCCACTCTAATGAGGTGCCAGTGCCCCAAATCCACTCCACAGCATATATGGACTGAAAAGTTTTTTCTGCTGAAAGCGCGTTTATGATCCCAATTGTAATAATGACTGGAGGGAACTTCTAGCTAGAGAGCGTAGTTTTTATCTTTTCCTGATGAAACTGGTGCTACAGAGAGACGCTTTCATGCAGTGGCACTGATGTAACCGAGCAGCTTAACTGCATGGTTATACAAACGTCCTCCAACTGATTAACCATCCCCTGAAAGGAGGTTGACAGACAAAAGGCGGACATACTTAAGACTGCAGTCCACCGGGTTAACGTTACAGATGAGTTTGGGGCCACAGCAGCAGCAGCAACAGCTGGTGAGAGTAGCCAGACAGTTCATTTGTTGAGCTCATTTGACGCAACTGTTGGCCAGACCCTCATTCGTCCTCTTCTGGGTATTTTTGCTGTGCTATATTCAGTTATCACCATTTATATTATCGTCGTGGCCAAAACTGACTCAGAATTTAGCGGGTGACATGTGGAGGGGTATGGTATGTTGGACGGCTGGGGCTTGGGAACAGGCTGTGAAGCCTGAACAAAGAGTCGGAGACAAAAAAAAAAAAAAAAAAAAAAAAAACGCGTATTTCATTGATTTCATAAATGTAAACATGGCAACACATGGCACGGAAAAAAGAAAAAAATACAGCAAATAAACATACAGATATGGTGCGAACGGTACGCTATCTTTGTCTCATGCAGCAAGTTTGCTATCATTTCCATTTCAACTGCAATATCATTTCTGGGAATGAACTGAATTTTCTTTTAAGTTATTAACATTTCTCATTTATTTCATAATTTGTTTATAATATAAGGAGAAGAATATTGAGGTTCTGGAAAAAAAGTATTTATTAATTGATTAACAGTCTGAAGCCAACAGTCGTATAGGAATGAGTGATGAACGTGAGAGTGTTTGAGACTGAGGTGGGTGAGAGGAGGAGAGGGAGATCGAGAACGAACTGGAGTGAGAAAGTACGAGTTTATATGGCGGGGTGGTTTGTCTTGGTAAGATGGGTCGTTGCTGTGTAGGAACAGAAACTCGTAGAGGTACTGTTGTCTGTTCCACCCTTTACAGGATGCGGTGTCAGACAATAGACCACGTTGGGTCTGTGTGTGTGTGTGTGTGTGTGTGTGTGTGTGTGTGTGTGTGTGTGTGTGTGTGTGTGTGTGTGTGTGTGTGTGTGTGTGTGTGTGTGTGTGTGTGTGTTCAAATAAAAAATGACACTCTTTATCATCCTGTTCTCAAAACAGAGTGGAGTTTTTTTCTTAGACTGTCGTCAAATTCCCAGCAACAACAAGGACTGGAGGAAACTGAGAGCGTCACAGATTTTATGATGTAAGCAAACAGAGCGACCGTGCCTGGCGGTGCGGAGTTGTGGGGGGGAGGGGTTGGAAGAGTGAGGGGTAACTGCCGTTGTGGTGGGGGGAGTGAGGATAACTACCGTTGTGGTGCCTCCAAGATGCATCACCAGGAAGTGGAGTCTGAGGAAAAATACTACAAATGTTCTTCCTTCCTCTTTTATCTGTTAAGTAATTAGAACTCTCCAATCACTTATGTCCACTAAACGCTTAAGAGACGTATTATATTTCATTTCGTAACACCAACCAAGACTATTTTATTTTGACTACTGGCATGAATTTATATTCACCCAATAGGAAAGTTTTTGGTTATGTAAACTTGCAACACAGAATTAACATTATGCAGAAGAGCCAGTATTCTAATCGTCACCATACATGAGGCTGCGTAATGCTGACAGATATATCATTAACTGCTCTTGATTGTATTATATACAAGGTATTAAAGTGGAATTTTAATTTTGTGCAAAGAGAGGGGATGTAATTCCCATGAGACTGCTTATTTGTGCAGGCAGCAGCGGCCGTGGGAGAGGGTAGGAGAAAAAGAGATGAAAGAAACGAAGAGGAGAGGAGAGGCGAGGAGAGGAAAG
>NC_137049.1:18153431-18165931 GCF_032717465.1 Coenobita brevimanus | reverse complement strand
TTAAATAAAATGCCCTGGAGACAAGTATGGATAAATTTCCACACTTTTTATAATTCATACTGTGGCCATCGTATTATATGATCCATTCAGCAAATATTTTCCAGCCCTATTCTCTCTCTCTCTCTCTCTCTCTCTCTCTCTCTCTCTCTCTCTCTCTCTCTCTCTCTCTCTCTCTCTCTCTCTCTCTCTCTCTCTCTCTCTCTCCGTTTGCAACATTAAACCCGCCGTCCAGTCACCTCAGTCTCGGGTTTTGCAATGCTATGAGGGTCCCGGCTTGAGTTGCACTGGAGTAGGCGTTGGTGTGCACTTGTGTGTGTGTGTGTGTGTGTGTGTGTGTGTGTGTGTGTGTGTGTGTGTGTAAGAGATGTAAGAGAGACGGGGGGGGGGGGTGGGAGAACTAGAGTGGAAGGAAAGATACTCACAAAGATGAGGAAGGAAATAGGAGAGCAAGAAGAATAATTGATGCGAAACACACACACACACACACACACACACACACACACACACACACACACACACACACACACACACACACACACACCAGAGAGAGGGAGGGGGGGGGGGCACCAAAAAAAGGAGAGACAGAAACAGGGACAGACGGGTAACAAAACAAAGATTTCAACTAAACAAGCTCAACTTTTCCTCTCCTTCTTTTATTATTGTTATGAGCCCATCATTATTACCCAACCTCTTATCCCTCCACCCACTTACCTGGCGTCAACCCTCCCTGTCCTTGTTTGCGTTTTCCGTTCTTCTTTTTCCTTTTTTTCTTTATTTTTCGTTGTGTGTGTGTGTGTGTGTGTGTGTGTGTGTGTGTGTGTGTGAGAGAGAGAGAGAGCGGTCTTTCTGAAGGTAACTAGAATCGTCTGGTGGTATTTTGATTAAAGTGGAAATTACTTCATCGGACTGAAGGGGTTAGGTACAGCTCATATCTAACCTCTTTAATTCGAAGTCACTGCTAAGCTAAATGCAGTAATCTCTTATCAACAAGAAGCATTTGAAAAGACATTATCCCGGTGATGCTGCCAAAATTTCAAAAAACATACAGTACGTCACACTGAAGCATACAACGCACTAAATCTCTCTGGAATACAGTTTGGGTCATGTATTCATGTATTCTGCTTCCTCCCACAAAAAAAAACAAAAAAAAGTCACATTCCCAATTGAGACCTCGCTATATGTATTCTGGAAAAATTTTAATATTTTGGGTTTGGAAATTGGTGAGAGTTTGGTTCAAGGGAGACGGGGTGCCTTGGATGATTGGTTATGAGGGGGGTAGGCGTTTGGGATGAGATGAGGGGGACGGGGTTTGGAATGAGGGAAGGGAAGGAGGGGCAGAAAGGTAGCAAAGGGGGAGAGAGAAGGAAGAGATGAGAGAGGGAAGGGAAGACCTGGGGTGTGAGCAGAAAGGGAAACGAAGAAGGACGTGGAGAGGAGAGAGGGGGAGGGAGAGAGAGAGAGAGAGAGAGAGAGAGAGAGAGAGAGAGAAGGGATAGCAGGGGCGTGTGTAAGGAAAAGGAAGAGGAGAGGGAAAGGCAAGGGGGAGGAAAGGAGGAGAGGAGGAGAAGGCTTAGTGGGGGTGTTTTGCTATGAGGGAGTTAGTGAAGGCTATATCTAACCTCTTCAGTTAGAAAAGTCTATTCTAAGATGAATAAAGTAGTCTGGAGAAGACAAGTATAAAACAGAAAATCATTTTTTTTTTTTTTTCAGGTTGGCCATGCGACCGAACCAAGCACAAGGAGACTTCGTAACACCTCTCCCCAAGCGATTTTTTCTGCACTTTACACATCAGTATCGTCATACGGTATTGATATAAATTATGTCAATATTCAAACGCTGAAAATTACATACAATATTATGGTGAAATATAGGCACTAAATCGCTAAGGATGAGGTGCTACGAAGCCTCCTGTACCGCCTAGAATACGGCCTTGAATCCAGTATAAATAAAAAAGGACATTGGACGCGTCAACAATATTCAGCCATCATAAAATCGCATCCATTTTTCCTCCATAGCAATTTTTGTCTGTTCCTCGAATGTGTCAAACGAAAAAATAAATTATTCAAAAAAAGTATCATCTCATATGTAAATTGCTGGATGTGATCGAAGGTTTTGGAGGTTGAAGGGAGAGAAATGAAAGGCAGGGAGAGGGAAGAGAGTGTAGGCGAGAAAGAAAGGTAGAGAGGAGGGATGCAGGTGTGAGAGAAAAGGAATGGCAGAGGGAGAAGAACTGGAGGACGAAGATTAACAGAACGGACAGAGGGAGGGAAAGAGGAAGGTAAAAGAAAAGAGAAGAGTAGTATGAGAGGCAGAACGAAGGGCAAAAGCGAGAGAGGAATAGAGGGAGAAGGAAAGGAATGTAAAAAGTGAAGAAGGGAATGGAGAGGGAGAGGACGAGGGAGGGGGAGGAGTAGGAAAAGGAAGGAAGAATGGGGAGGAGGGAGAGATGTGGGAAATAAGGAAGAAGAGGAAGTTAGAAGGAAGACAAAGAATGATGGAGGAAGGAAAATGAGGGGATTTGAATTGGAAGAGGGGTATATAGGAAAAAAAAAAAGAAAGTGAGGAGGACGGGAAGAGAAACAAGAGAAAGGTGAAGGGGATAGAAGGAGGAGAGAAAAGAGAGAGAGAGAGAGAGAGAGAGAGAGTTTATAGATAAAGGCATTAGTGTGAAGGGTATTAGCATATTAAACGTTTCATAATTCTTTAGCATAAGTTTATCTCTCTCTCTCTCTCTCTGGCTCTGTCTCTGTCTGTCTGTCTATCTGTCTGTCTCTGTCTGCCTGTCTGTCTGTCTGTCTGTCTCTCTCTCTCTCTCTCTCTCTCTCTCTCTCTCTCTCTCTCTCTCTCTCTCTCTCTCTCTCTCTCTCTCTCTCTCTCTCTCTCTCTCATTTCCTTTTCCACTGTTCTGGTTAATGAATCTCTCCTTCCACAATCTTCCTCTTGTCATTCATTTTACTTACATCTTCGACATTTCCTTCCCCCTTCCTCTTCCTTCTTCCATTTCGTCATTCATGTTTCCCTTTTCTTTCTTTTTCTCCACTCGTTTCCTTCCCTTCGTTTGTCTTTTCCCCCCTCCTCTTTTTCCTTTCCCTGTTACCTCCTCTCCCCTTCATCTTTTCAACACTGTTTATTTTTTTCTGTAATGCTTATTCTTTCTTCACATCTTGGCTCATTTCTCCACTTGATATTAATTTATTTTTCACAGTCTCTGCCATCTCTTAAGATTGCGTTTACTATTGCATATTCAGACACACACACACACACACACACACACACACACACACACACACACACACACACACACACACACACACACACATTCACCTGCACATGCGTGCTGGCACATGCATACGCTCTCTCTCTCTCTCTCTCTCTCTCTCTCTCTCTCTCTCTCTCTTACGGCCTTCTTTCCATTCCCACTATTCCCTTCAGCATTGCCTCACATACTTTTTTTCTTTTGGTATTTTTCCTTACAAAAGCATTTCTCATTACCGATGGAGTTAATCTGTCAACTATTGAGCTAAAAACGAGGGAGTCTGTGCCATGTTGTATGATCCCCGTGTCAGGTCCCTAGCCTTGTCAACTTCCATTCCATGCTTTCTTACACGCTTATTCTACCATATCCCTCCACGCATTCTGCCACCTTCAAACTCATTTACATATGCCCTTTCCACCTCTGTATACATCCATTTTCACCTTATGACCGTATCATTTAAGCTCTCTTCATCCTTTTCAACCTATTTCTTAGTCCACATTTCGCGAATCACATCATTTCTTGTCTTATCCACTGAGAACTCCCCACTTATTCCTCAGTAATCCAATTTCCACTGCTGTTTTTCATTTGTTTCCCGTTGATGTTAATTAGGTACGGTATATATATATATATATATATATATATATTCTTAAATGGGCCCTCTTAACTCATTGGCCTGGGGGGTTTCTCTGAGATGAATAACATCGTCTGGCGTCAACCAGAATAAATCATAGTGTACGATCTCAGTCTGAAATTGTCAGCAACTCCCGTTTATGTGTTTCCTCTTTCAGTTGCTGGTTCATATTCATTTATTGTATGAACTGGGAAATCACTATAAGATGATGATGATGATGATGATTATTGTTGTTGCTTAGTAGTGATAATGTGTTAGCGTAAGGCTTTCTTAATGTCATGTCAGACTGTAGGCGAGTGACGTCAGAGGGGGACAAGCCAGTCATTGGTCCCGTGGCGGATGTGACGCGGGGCGGGGGGATGGGTCAGGTGTCTAGGGATGCCTGGCGCCACCCTAGGCTGTGCTGGCGCCAGTGGGCAGGGCCAGGCGCCGACCTTGTGAGTAGTGGTGGACCCGCGGCGGAGCAGAGGTGGCGATGTGGTGAGCTGGTCAGTCAGTGGCGCGCGAGAGACTTGAGCACACGTCGACACAAAACTCTGCCTGCCTCTCGCAGCGTCAGTCTTGCCGCATCTTCCCGGGTGGTCAGTCCTCAAGGCGCGAGAAGGCATACTCGCTGGGCACATCCTGTCTGCTGTCAACCTATATTTCCTGTCTGCTCTGCTGTGGTCAGTCGGTGGTGAGACAGGACAGCGCACACAGGACATTCCTGTCTGTTCTACCTCTTCCTGTCTACTCGCGGGGCAGTCCTTCCTGCTGTTAGCCTCTCCTTGTCTAAGCCTACACGCAGGGCACTCCTCTTTGCCTCTTCTTGTCTGCTGAAGGTGGTGTGAGACGGGACAGCACACACACAAGGCACTTCAGTCCTTCCAGCTCCTCTGTTGTTTCGACCACCACTGTGCATCGCGGCCTCACCACCTGGTCACACCTCAGTTCACGTCGGCGACACGTGAATCATAATTAACAGGTATGTGTTCGTGTTTGTTTTTGTACGTGATTTACCTGTGCTGTTTTTTAAGTCATATTCTCATTGGCTTAGGATGTGTCGCAACTCTTCCTCCAGAGCGACTTATTTTGCCTACTACACCTAAGTATCCCTTTGAACCTTACTCATGTAGACTGTTCCGAAATTAAAAAAAGACTTAGATAACGAACAAGAAAAGATGTAATTTACAAAATGAGTCGCCAAGGAATAGGCGCTATGAAGTCTCCTGTGCCAGCGAGAATACAACTTTTATCACTATTTATAATTGTACATTTATTCCTCCAGTGAACTCCGAAATACCACAGTTCATTTCCACACAGAATAGCTGTTCCTTATATTATAGGCCACTGACAGTTCCTCTTGACAGCAGGCAATTGAACTTTATATATATATATATATATGTATGCATAAGACAGTACACGAACTTCACGATGCACCAGAAAAAAACGACGACTTAAAATATTCCTTTCTCTACTGTAATGTCTTTCTGTTATTCCTAGGCAATTTTCATCGGTTCATGGCACACCTACCGCAGTGCAGGGGATAAAAGCCTTTTCCATTATTAGAAGTACGATATTAAAATTTATATCTAAGCCCATTTTATAAAGTGCCAGCTCAGGGGGTACCCGTTTTGAGTGGAGGGTGTTTGCCTTTTTTATGGAAGCCTCCGTTTTTGGAAGAGGATGTGAGACTTCATGGTAGCTGTTTTTGTTAGCTAAGTGTCCAGGTATTGCTTAGGAGAATTTTATTCCCAAACCCATTATGCTCGAGGATTTTTTATTTATTTGTTCATATATTTCCAAACACGTTTTATTCAGTGTAAAAGAGACTTTCCGAACTGTAATGGTAAGGCGCAGCTGCCATTCACTACCTTGTGGTTTCCCTGAGCAAGGATAAAAGTGTTGACACAGAGGCCTGGCGCAGGACAGAAATGGTTCCAAGGTGAACCGGGTCAGGTCACCAAAATAAATATTGTGCCTGGAGCTGACATGCTGACGCTGACCTAGTGTGAGATTCCCTAACATACGATCAGTTCACTACGGCCACCATGATGTGTTTCTCAAGGACTGACAAGGAAAGGAATTTGCAGAATCTTTCTGTGTCGCAAGTTCTTTCAAAAACAGACCACAGTTACGACAGGGAATCGGTCATAAATATGTCTGAGAATCGCATCCCTGGTGTGTGTGTGTGTGTGTGTGTGTGTGTGTGTGTGTGTGTGTGTGTGTGTGTGTGTGGGGAGGGGGGGTACTGTGTGAAGAGTATTCGTTTGAGATTTAGATTTCATGATATATGACTGTACGATGCATAAAGAGAGAGGAGTTGTGCTACAATATATATATATATATATATATATATATATATATATATATATATATATATATATATATATATATATATATATATATCCTTGAGTAAAAATTGTAAAGCATACATATATACTATTCAGTGGAGGGTTTTAATTACATTTGAATAAAATCGTGTGACTGTAGCCAGAGAAGGACTGTAAATTTTATAGTGCGTCTCGATGATTGAAGCTTAAATATACTTCGATTTTCTGTGTGCTTGTGAAAGGGGGGGTAGTTAAGCTACTGAAATGTGAATTACAGTACTTTAATGTGTCCGGGCGATAGTTTGAAAGTTGTACTATTAAAACTTTCCCAGAAATATTGCTAGAACGAGGGACAGTCTGCTCACGTAATGCATTTCCGCTCTCTGTCTCTGTCTCTGTCTCTGTCTCTCTCTCTCTCTCTCTCTCTCTCTCTCTCTCTCTCTCTCTCTCTCTCTCTCTCTCTCTCTCTCTCTCTTTCTCTTAATTTTTAGCTCTTTCTAAGCATGTTTATTGCTCAAAGCTTCCTTAAAAATTTCTTTGCTATGCCTGTCATTTGTTAGTTAAGCCTTTATCCCTGCGAAGAAAAAAAGAATGGAGATAGGAGCAGGAAGGGAAGAACGAAGTCATCATCATCATCATCAGCAGCAGTTACTTTTACGCACAGTAATACGATCCTCAGACTCTATGAACATTTCAGAATACTGTATAAGAACTTCAGATGTGTTCATCTTAAAATTGGGATAGTATTTTTTCTGCAACTGCACACTGCTACTACATACATACTTAATCCATCCATTTCTGTGATTCGTTGGGTCATTTCTATCCATCTTTGTGTATCTGTTTATCTGTATGACTGTCTGTTTATCTGTTTATCTGTGTGTCTATAGCCAGATGTCTTAATCCGTAATTGATGGCCACAGACGAGTCACTTCCATGTCACCCTGTCCACTGCCATGAGGTTGCCCTCTTTCCAGTTCACCCCCAGTTCCTCTTCACATTCCATCCCATCCTCCCGTATCGCCCTCGGTCTCTCCTCCTCCTTCTGCATCTCACTCACGTACACTCACCTAGTCACTCTATCACAGTATATTCTTTCTGCATTCTCGTAAATAATTATCCATGCACTTTTTTTTTTTTTTTTTTTGTAGAACAATGAAGACTATATGAGAGAGGCTGAGTTTTGGAGGACGGAGAGTGAGATGAGTTTGTTTTGTGTTCCTATGCGTTTAAATAAAATAATGGAAAAGAAAAAACAGACATGCATTGATGCAGGGAGTGATCAAGTTTCCTGACTTAACGAACTGGGTCAGAGAGCAAGGGGGGGAGGTTGTAGAGTGACATATGATGGATGGGTAGAATAGCAACACTTAACTCTGGGCGTGGGATAGGCAGCCTGTTCCCAAAGGCCCAGTAGATCCCTTTTGTGTCACACACCTTCACATGTTACCACTTAGGCCTTAGTGCTCACCGTCCGTATTGAATAGGGCTGTCTCATTCACGATTGATGTGATAGTATTAACGTTTTTATTTATTTTTTTTCTTTATTTTTTTTTTCTGACGTCGGTAGGTCACTTGGACTTGTGTTCCTTGGCCGAGCCTTGGATCGATCCCACATTCTTTCAGACACTACACACTGCACTGTCCACTCCATTGTACTGATGTACTTGTATGGTGGACTTCAGGTATTTTTATTTTTCCAAGGCTAAGTCGAACTTGGACAGTGATGAGAATGTCTTAGGAGAAAATATTTAGGAGAAAATATTTGAACCCAGCACTACACTCAGTCCCCTATGACTCTCAACGGAACAGAATCGTCAGGATTTAGGTGGAATCAAATGCTAAAGTTGTACCTACCGTGGCAGTGTTAATGGTACCAATATTAACGTTAAGGCCCCTACAACTAACTTTCAGCTGAATAACAGCGACATTTCTTTAGCGTTAACAATACCCTAAGCAGAAGTAAACTGGTAAGGAAAAGATGTTAAAAATCCTAACTTCCTCTCGCCCGTGTTCTTGCTGGGTAAGGAGGCTCCCCGGCACCCCGTCCCTGCTAGTTTATTTTTGTATCTGGTTAGTTGAGATATCCCTCCATGTGTGTGTGTGTGTGTGTGTGTATGTAGGTGATGTAAAAACGAGAGAGAGAGAGAGAGAGAGAGAGAGAGAGGGCAGATAACGGAGGGAGAGGCGATAATCCTTGAGTAGGAGAATCTTAATATTGAGGGTGATGCAATAAGAAGAAATGAAGGGAAGATAATTGTGTAGAAGGGGCGAAGACACACACACACACACACACACATAGATGGGGGGGAGAGAATATACTAAATCTCTCATCTGAGTCATTTTTCTTCAGCCTTCATTTCAATATTCACTCTAGTGCCCTCGTCTCCTCTTAAAGCTCCATATCCATTCCCTCCGAAGCTGACCCATTTGTTACATACCGGAATCGCATAAGGGAGATTGCCCGGTAATATCATTCCATCTTTTAAAGCATTTGTTTCATTTTATCCTTTACTTAGTTTTCTAATGCAGTATGCCTTTAACTCCTTCGCTACGATGGCGTGTTATTTTATCTCATTTATTTTACCACCAGATAATTATAAATAATTTAGGAAAGATTTCTTGTACTGTAGGTGATGAAGGCCATATCCAACGTCTTTCGAAAGGTCAGTTCTGATCTAAATTAAACTGTCTGAGGATGGTAAAAATAAAATAGAGAGAATAGCCACAGTTATGACGGCCGTGAGATACCTCGAACAGTTTTTATCCTTTTTTAACAATTTTGCTGGCACGGTTGTGGGTCAGCCAGCGAGGAAACTTTTTTTTTTTTTTTTTTTTTAAGAAAAATAGCTCAGAGATCAGTATTATAGGCTTTGCTTATCTCTGATTGCAGGCTGAAGTTCATCCAACAGTCGTCCTGTTGGGGAATAAGAGTGGAGCTCAGGGACGTTTGTATGACCGGGCAGAGGAATTCTTCGATTATATGGTTGACACCGCTTGAAGACGTCCATCACTACCAACAATGAAATGGTAAAAAGGGCGTAAGTGCGAAATGTATATATATCGTACTGATGAAGTTAAGATTCCCCTTTACCTCTCTCTCTCTCTCTCTCTCTCTCTCTGTTTCGCTGTCCATTCCATCCGTCCTGCTTTCTCGCTTTTCTATCCTTCCTGTCTACCTCCCGCCTTTCTCCCTTCCTTCTTGCTTCCTCCCTCCTTCCTCCTTCCCCCTTTCTCCCTCACTCTCTCCCCATTGCCCCCGCCCTTCAAGCCTTCAACACAACGTTACTCATTGGCTATCAGTTTTCCTTTACGTCATCAATTTCTTCATCTACTCTTTCATCACTTTCCACTCTTCTCTACGTTCTTCCCTGACCTTCCACAACTTTATTTTCTCGTCGTTTTTTGCTTTATTCTTTTCCTTCCCTTTTATTTATTTCCCCATTGAAAAATATAGAATCTGTTTCCCACATATCCTTTCCTGTAAGATTTCACGGACAGTTTTTCTTCAACGCCTGTACTCCTTCCCACTTTTTCCTGACGGTTGCGGTTGGAGGGACTAATGTGTGGGTGGAGATTACCTGCTTTGCTAGCCTTACTCTGAACTTACAGAACAGTTATCATCGTCATCATCAGCATCATCATTACCCCAAGTCACCCCACTGCATAGAAAATTCGTCTCGCATCCTTTTCCACAGTTACCTGTTGGCTGTTAATTTATTCTATCCTGTACTAATAAGTCTTTGAATCTCATCTCGCCATCTTGTTCTCCGTTTGCCTCCTCCTCTCACGTCATGTCTGGGTTTTCATTCAGTTATCCTGGCCGTCCATCTGTTTTACGGAGTCCCTGTCCTGTCCACGTTCATTTTTCTTTTTTGACTGTAATAAGTATTTCGTCTATTCTCTTCTGTTCTCTTATCCAGGAAACTATCATTTTTGTCTCTGTGTGACACCTAACATAATCCTTTCCATAGTCATAGCCAACCTTAAAACACAGAGACTTGAAAGGACCAATAGATCTGTCTTGCTTGCATTCTTTTTCCTCCAGCTGCTTTATTTCCATCTACTGTATGTCCTTCATCTTTCCCTCCTCAACAAATAGGGGGTAAGATTTTGTTACAGTATTTTTCACTTTAACTTGGCCTAGGTTTTCATTAAGTTGCAGCCTACTTCACGTATTTGCAGCTTACTTGACGCAGCCCAGCGAAGACTAAGGCAGTGATATGGTTCGGCCTCCTTCCCATGACACTTCTTAGTTACTAGCATCATTGTTGTATTAATTTCTCGGTACAGTAGCAGAAAAGACAATGCTACGAGTCCACATTTTGCATAGCACTTCCTCGTGACTAGTGTCATACCTTAGTATTAATCAACTGCTTCAGATCTAAATTAGAAGGCAGCAGTTTAAGATCAAGTTAAAGTGAAAAGAGTATTGTAACAAAGCTGAATAACCTCTGAGGCATCGTAAGATCTTTATCGTCTGTGAATCTCTCTCTCTCTCTCTCTCTCTCTCTCTCACACACACACACACACACACACACACACACACACACACACACACACACACACACACACACATCCCCTCTCACAATCTTCCCTCACACCTGTGGCCAGCGTAATAGCTTCATTTCAAAGCCAATTATTGTTCCTCCTCGCTATTTCGTCCCTGTAATGGTATTAAATCCATTAATACTTTATTTTATCTTGTTAACACTCAGGTACCCTTAACTCGCTCAGTTGTAAAGAAAAAAAAAAAAATCGTCTGACAGCTAGAGTTGTCCCGGACTTGCGAGGGTCAGTGGTGCCGGTGTTAACATGTTCAGATTCTGCGATTCTCTCTTAGTTGCTTATAATCTTTTAGCCTTACCAGAAAAGAATGATAGCATGTTACGAACTTATGTATTATAATATTTACTTTCTTATTTTTCTAATAGCAGGGGTACCCGGCGTTGCCGGGTCAAAAAGGCGAACACTCTAATCTTGTTTGTTCTAGTTCAGTCTTTCTTCCTGCTCCTGAAAGACCATGTACCTCCAATGCTTGTGAAGAGGGATTATAAGAGGTCCTGGCAGTTTTTAGTTCAGCTTACGCAGACTAACGCACAGTATTTGTGCGCACTTGTTTACGAGTACCGGTTTACTTGTTTACTATGACCTCGGAGGTCAACCTTGCATAGCCTATGTCCGAATTGGAGGTCATGTGAGTCTCCATGCCAAAAATTGGGCTGCTGGGTCCAGTTGTTCGACCGTGTATTACCGGTGACCTCAAATGACCTCGGAGGTCAAGCTTATATAGCCTGTGTCCGAACTGGAGGTCATGTGAGTCTCCATGCCAGAAATTGGGCTTCTGGGTCCAGTCATTCGAGTGTGTATTACCGGTGACCTCAAATTACCTCCGACCACTGACCTCAAATGACCTCGGAGGTCAACTTCACAGTCTGTGTCCGAACTGGAGGTAATGTAAGTCTCCATGGCCAAAGTTGGGTTTCAGTGGTACCCGGCGTTGCCCGGGCCAAAAAGGCGAACACTCTACCGGTGACCTCAAATGACCTAGATCTGAATTTTCATCCCCCTAAAACTATCCTTGGGTCACTCTGATTCAGAATGTAAATGGGTCTGGGGCTCCGTGGCCCTTGATTTGGGCGAAATTGAAGGACAAACAACGCCGCTCTTTTACATACAGTATATAGATTTCAGTCTCTCTCTCTCTCTCTCTCTCTCTCTCTCTCTCTCTCCCTCATATATATATATATTTAGATATATATATATTTATATATATATATATATATATATATATTTATTTATTTATTATTATAAATGTATATCTATGTATGTATATGCTCGTATATATATAGTTTATGTCACCCACGTATCTGTATATCTGATTAATTATCAATCTGTATGTGTATTCGTCTGTCAATTCACCCATCTATCTAGTATTCTACATCCAGTCTGTCAATCAGTCTATCTGTCTATATGAAGATGCTGGAGAGACTCCTTCACGTAGTGGCACCGATATTACCGGACAGTTCCACCGCCTGGTTATACAAACGTCGCTCAACTTCCTCCCTATCCCCCTAGAAGGAAGATAATGGACGAAAGGAGACCAACTTCATCCTACAATCCACCAGGCTCACATTGAGATGAGCCTGATGTTGCTATTACTGCTATTTATATCTATCTGTCTGTCTCTCTATATGTTTATCTGTCTGTATCTATCCATCTCAGTCTATCTGTCTGTCTGTCTATCTGTTCACTCCCTTTCTATTTATCTGTAACTGTCTCAGTCTGTCTGCCTGTCTATCTG
>NC_137049.1:17988431-18148431 GCF_032717465.1 Coenobita brevimanus | reverse complement strand
TTAAAACCTTCCTTCAGATAACATTTATTATTGTTGTTATTATTATTATTATTAATACAACAACAACAGCAATTACTACTACTACTGCAATTACTAGTACTACCACTACTGTAATTACTACTACTACTACTACTACTACTACTGCTACTACCACTTTTTTTCCAGGCGATTTTCTTCCCCTTAAATGAGGTCACTTGTATTGAAGGGGTTTGCTAAGGCTATATCTAATCCCACTAAGTGAGAAAAAAAATGAAACTGAAAAAGATTTCTTTGGGAGATGAAAATAAAAACTGAAAAAGACTCCCTGGTGCTCAATGGCCTAATACCCCCGACAGACCAAGCCACAATCAGTTCCTCCCCAGAAATCCTATTACTGAAGACTTTGCCGAGGAGACAGGTTTATTTGGCCCGTATAGATAGATGGATTGATAGATAGGTAGATGGATACACAGGTATGCAGGTAAATAGATAGATGGGTGGATGGATGGACTGGATAGACATATGCAGATATATAGACAATTGAATAGATAGATGGATGGATAATTGGATGGTCATATATAGATAAATAGGTAGACAAAAGTAGATGGATAAATATATAGGTGGATAGACAGATAGGTTAATAAATAGATAAACAGACAGACATAGATAAAGAGATACCTACGGAGAGGGACAAGAAGGCAGTTTTATATACAGAGGTTATTAACGAAATACACTCAGCTCAGATTGCGTTCTCGGTCATATTCATAAATTTTCTTGGAATTTCCTCCCGCCTTTTCCGCACCTGGAACTAAAATAGGGACCTGGTTGTGTAAATAAACGGGTGCGTGTCATAGTCTGAAGGAAATGCGTGTTGGGTGTCTTCCTTGTCAGTCACACTCACCTCCTCACTAAAAATACAATCCTGAAAGGGTTAAGAAAATTTATGAACGTTTTTAATACATTGTAGTTCCAGCAGGAGAGAGAGAGAGAGGAGAATGTAACCATCCTTTGTGAGGGACTTACTGGGGGAGAATCAGATAGGGAGCACACACACACACACACACACACACACACACACACACACACACACACACACACACACACACACACACACACACACACACACACACACACACACACACACACACACACACACACACACACACACGGACGCACGCGCGCGCCACAGGCATTCGTCTCTTCTACGTCTCATCTAGTTCACGTACACACACACACACACACACACACACACACACACATAAAGCTTTCATCTCTCAACTTCATGTTTATTACACTCGCGAACGAAATTGCGAGGAGGTTGTGTGTTTGGTCCGGTTTATCTGTCCTTCTGTCAATCGGTTAGTCAGTCAGTCTGTTTGGCTGTCCCTTAGCAAGATTATAGGGAAAAAAGCAATTGATGGAACTGCGACATGTTTAGCATAATTCTCTTGGACCGTTGTAAGAACAGGCTCTATTTTTTGGCCAAAAATTGTCATAGGTTATAGTTGCGAGTCAAGGACTAAGTCAACTTAAACAGTTTTAATCTGATGTTAACCAGAATTGGTCGAAAGGCTGAGGAACAAGGAAGGGTGATGTGAATCTTTTGAAAACAGTCGGTCAAAGGTAAGGCTCCCAGGACAAAGTCAGATGTTTGTTTTGGTATTCAATTTCTAGATCCCTCTCACGGGCCAAGGTTGAGGTAACATTTTTTTCCTATTTGAGCCAAACTTGATGGAAGAGTTAAAGGTCGATAAGGGTGAAATAGAGCAATCAGCCTAAGATCAAGGGCACCTGGCAGCACCGGATGTTCGGCCTTAAGGGCTTTGCTCACGATCAGTGAGCTCTTGTCCAGTTCAAGGACGTTGCTCATCAGTTTTGAAATATGGTGACATATCACGCAATAAACAGGAAAAGTGCTGCCTTTCGTCATTTGTACATGATTATTTTACAGTAATATTTCATAAACATTCTCCAAAACTACAGATACACATTGAGTGTATGGACGGGCATTTAGACCGATTGTACGGGGCGGGTGTTGTGCTCTATGAGTGCTTCTTGTTTTCATTCTGTCTTTGTGTCCTCGCTCGTGATTTCCATTTTTCCACAGATAAAGCCTACACGGTACACATTCTCTCTCTCTCTCTCTCTCTCTCTCTCTCTCTCTCTCTCTCTCTCTCTCTGTTACGTATTCCCCTTTTCTTCCTTTCACTTACAATACAATTACTCTCATTTCTCTGTTTCTCATTCATCCGCTTCTCCGTTTCTTATATCCTCGCACTAACAATAACCTTACCCTCATTTCTTCGTTTCTTGTCAGCCCTCTCCTCTCCGCGCCTTCTTCTCTCGCTTAATCTGTCTTGCCAAGCTGTTTCTCCCATCTCAGTCCTCTGACCATTTTGTTTTGACATAAATTCTATTCTGAGCCCTTCCGTCTGATGATGTTTATTGTTGTTGTTATTATTATTATTATTATTATTATTATTATTATTATTATTATTATTATTATTATTATTATTGCGACTGTCCAGCACTGTATTTATCTTAGGGGTTACTTGCAGGACTGGAGGAGTTAGAAATAGCCTTCATTAACCACCATCAACATTAATGGCTCTGTTCAAAGCAAAATAAAAATCTGGTAGCAGCCAGAGTATGATGATGATAATTACTCCAGTGCATATTTGTTGTTGTTGTTGTTGTTGTTGTTGTTGTTGTTGTTGTTGTTGTTGTTTTGGGTGCAGGATCGTTCAAATGTCATCCCAACTGACAACAGGATGGTTACCCTTCAGCAGTCTACCATCCTCCTTTCAGGGGATAGGGAGGCAGTTGAGGGATGTTAGTATACCCGGGCAGCCGCACCACCTGGTCTTATCGGTGCCACCACTTGAAGGCTTCCCACTCTAGCACTACGTCATCGTACTGAAGGGTTTCAGTGTTCAAAAATATTTCTTCCCTCCTCCTCTACTCTTCCTCGTGGTCAGTATCCTAATACAGTAATCTGTTTCTTTCCCTGCATCCTAAATTTCCAGCTAATTGTGTTTAATATAACTTCCTGGAACTGCAGGCCCAATTTCCTATTCCTTATCGCTCAGGCTCCTACGACTCACTTAGCTGAATAAAATCGTCAGGTGTAGTAAATAAAAGCATAATAAAGAGTTGTTCCGACCATTAGAGGGTTAATGGTGACAGTAGTAGCCCTGTCATACCGATGACAGTATAGTATTAATTTTGTTCATGCTACACTCAGACGATTTTAATAAGCTAATGAGAGACTTTCTGAACTGGGGGTTTAGGTACAGCGTTAATGAAGCTCTTCACTAATATGGGATTCTAATCTGTATAAAATCTTCTTCAACTCTCTTTCACTGATTTCTTCCTTCCCTGCTTCAATGCATTCATTCTTCCATTCATCCATCCTTTCATCATCATCATCATCATCATCATAATTATTATTATTATTATTGTTATTATTATTATTATTATTATTATTATTATTATTATTATTATTGTCATCGTCGTCGTCATCATCGTTGTCATGACCCTTTCATCCCCACCTGAGACTGGGGAGATATATAGTCCAAAAACAAGCAAGAATAAAAGTTTTACAAACTGATGTCTTCAACGGAAAGGGTTAACCGACGCTTTTCATGCCATTTATTTTTCTTTATGATGCAGACTTTTTTCCCTCTTTATTTTTCCTCCCGGTCAATTTTCTCACCTATATATCTTTGGTTTATTTTAAGGTCGAGATTGTTTTTTTTTTTCCTTTGTCGTTTTCCAGCCTTTAGGTTTTTCATTTCCTTTCATTCGCTTCTTTTTTTAAGCTAGATATTGTATCAATACATTGGCTTCCGTCCTTTCAGTTTTCTCATCTCGCATTTTCTTTTTTTTTAATCATAAATTTTCTTCTTCGCTGTTCTTTCTCTACATGTCCCATATCTGCCTTATATATATATATATATATATATATATATATATATATATATATATATATATATATATATATATATATAAATATATAGTGTATTGAATTTTTTTCTTGTGATTCTCAGTTTTTCCATTACTCCATATTTATTGTCCAATCTCTTCGTGTAGTTGTTTTTACCTTTTCTTTGTACTGTCTTCCAGATCTGTCTTCCTCATTTTGGATTCATCCTTTTTATTTTCGTCGTACAGCTCTCGTTTTTCATTCGATCCAAATAATCCTCCCTCCCACTCCATCTTGTCACCCTTCACACGTCAGTCGCGCACTTCAGCCACAAAAGACCAAACACACTCATGCGCCATCATTTCAAGCCCTGGCATCTCTCTGTCCCTTTCATCTCCCCTCCCCCCCAGTCCTTCCATCCCTGTCCCATTCTTGTGTGCCCTCCTGCCTCTCTCTCTCTCTCTCTCTCTCTCTCTCTCTCTCTCTCTCTCTCTCTCTCTCTCTCCTTCCCGTCCTTTCCCTCCCCTTCCCTTCCAGTCCTGTCCATTTCTTTCCTATCTTCACTTCTTTTCCTCTCCTGTTTATTTCTCCTTTCTCTGCCTGCACATCACATCCCCTCCATTCCATTCCATCCCCTCCCCGTTCCTTCCTTCTTTGTTCCATCCTTCTCTTTCTGTTGGCATCACTTCTATCCCTGTACCATCCCTCCCCATGCTTATCTTTCTCCACATCCGTTATTCCGTTTCCTACGATAGTGTACATTTTCGTTAGTTCTTGCAACCTCCAGACAATTTTATTTGGTTAAAACGAGAATTCCCAAACAGGAGCGTTGTGGTGTGGATGTGGATGTGATAGGAAGCGTTGGGAGGAACACACTGAGGTGGTTTGGCCATGTGGAGAGGATGGAGGGTGAAAGATTGACGAAGAGAGTGTATGTGAGTGAGGTGGAGGGTGGAAGAGGGAGGGGGAGACCGAGGATGAGATGGAGGGATGGGGTGGAGAGGTATATGAGAGAGGGGGGTGTGAGTTGGGAGCAGGGCAGTGAAATGGCGGGGGACAGGGCGACTTGGAGGCGATTTGTTTGTGGCCACCCCAAACGGAATTGAGGCGTCTGGCAATAGATAGATAGAGAATTCCCAAACAGTGATGGGGTTAAAGATAGATGGGAAGATGCATAGTAAGAGAGAGAGAGAGAGAGAGAGAGAGAAGGCAAAGGAGTAGCAAAGGTTGAACAATGCGTTAGGCACCTTAAAAAACCATGTTGTGACTCTCAGGCTAAGAACTGGGGATGGCGCCAAGCAGGGTGTTTGTGTGTGTGTGTGTGTGTGTGTGTGTGTGAGAGAGAGAGAGAGAGAGAGAGAGAGAGAGAGAGAGAGAGAGATGAGAGTGAACTTATTAACCAATGAGAGCAAGGTGGATGGAGAGAAAATGAAGGAAGAATGATGGAGGTGAGAAAAGGAGATGGAAAAGAAGGACGAAGGAGAATGAGAGAAACAGGATGAAGAGACAGGTGGATGGAGAACAACGGAAGAAAGGAGAGATGAATCGTGGTGAAGGAAGGCTGACAACTCTGAGGAAGGAGGATTTATGAGAGACGAGGAAGATGGAGAGGCAAAGAGGAATGCGAAGGGGATGGAAGGAAGAGGGGCAAGGGAAAAAAAGAAAGGAAATCATCTTAAATGTCAGGACCAACTGCCTACCCCCGGGCTCCTACGCTCCTCATGGGGCAACGTAGGATTGGATGATGGATGGATGAATGGAAGAGGGAATGGAAATGAAGGGGACAAGAAGGCATGAGGATGGGGAGTAAAGAAGAGAGGAATGGAAGTTAGAAGGAGAAAGGAAAAGAAGGAGGATGGAGTGAAATAGATTGAAATAAAAGGAAGGAAGGAAGATGGAGGGAAAAAGAAAGGAGGCAGAAAAGAAGTAAGGAGATGACTAGGGATGGAGGACGATGAACTATGTGGATGGAGAGAAAAGAAGTGGAGAAGGATGGAGGGAAAAGGAGTGGCAAAGGAAGGTATACGGAGAAGAGGACGGTAGGAATTGAGATTGAGAGAATTCTCACCAAATTCAGGAGTTGGTTGGAGGGACGTGGAGTGGGCATCTATCCTTGAAATGATCGGGACTGCTGTAGTAAATCCTCGGGACACTTCGAACACGTCCATTAACTCACTGAAATCGGCTTTTCTTTTTCATAATATTCTTGCCATCTCCTGGCGATTTTATTCAGTTTAGTTTTCGACTTTGATGGGATGGGTACAGCCTTAATAAATTCCCTTCAGTACGAGAGTGGTGCTGGAGAGGGACGCCTTCATATACTGGCACCAATGCAGCCGGGTGATGGAGCTGCCCAGCATCCCCCCAAAGGAAGATGGTGGGCTGCACGAAAGGGACAGTGTCAGCTTGCAGTCCACCCTGTTTATGTTCCGGATGAACCTGAGGCTGCAACTACTATAACCAATACGAGAGACCCTTTCAGCTCTGAAAATAATCGTCTGGAGGTAGCTTGAACAAAACTTAAATACGTCTTCGGACAGAAGAGGTTAAGGTGAAATATGCAGAATAAATCGCTCAAGATTTGCTGCGAAGCCTCCCATGGCACCTAGATTACGACCCTTAAACTATCCCCAAGAAACTCAATCCTGGGCATTTCTGTGTTATCTCTGAGCCGTATTCTCGTTGGCTTTAAGAGGCTTCATAGTGCTTCCTCCTTAGCTTTTGATTTTGCCCACTGCACCTTACTATTCTCTTGTATGCTGTGTCCTTTTAGTATTGACAGAGTTTGCATCAGTAACGTACAGTACATGGGAATATTAAATTATAATGGACAAAATTAATCGCTTATGAAGAGGTAGTGCATAAAGTTCTAAACGAACAAGAATATGACTATTGATGTGGCGAACAGATAATATTGTGTTGGTGATGGTGGGAGGAATCGGAGGTCCAGGTCAGTTCGGCTACGAATTGAGGAGAGAGAGAGAGAGAGAGAGAGAGAGAGAGAGAGAGAGTACGAAGGAAAATAAACATGAAAAGCACGATAGGAGCATGAAAATGTATTAAAATAATATGGAAACAAAAAAATTATGAGGAAAAATTACTCCAAAAGTGGAGAGTAACGATGATGAAAAAGGGGAAGATGAATGAAGATGAAGACACATAAAATGAAGACAGTTATACGAAAACTTGCAACATGGACGAAAGATGAGGAAAACAGGTTAGACGATAAGAAGGGAAAAACCTTTTCGTCTTTTCCATCATTTACCCCTCCCATTTTCTCCAGTTTGTCTTCCTTGTTCTTCATTTCCTTCACCTTCCTCCTCTTACGAGTTTCATGCTTCTGAGTCATGGGAACTTAATTCACTCTTTATTACTTTCTTCCCTCGCTTCCTCCCTCCTTCCTTCCTCCCACCCCTTCCCTGTCCTCCCTCCTTCCTTCCTCCCACCCCTTCCCTCCTTCTCCCACCCTTTCCTCCCACCCCTTCCCTCCTTCTCCCACCCTTTCCTCCCACCCCTTCCCTCCTTCTCCCACCCTTTCCTCCCTCCTTCCTTCCTCCCACCCCTTCCCTCCTTCTCCCACCCTTTCTCTTCCCTCTCTCTCTCTTTTATATCTCCTTTTTTCCCCCTCTCTCTTTTTTTTTTTTTTTTTCATTTTCTTGAGGAATTCACGTTTGTCTTATGTATCTCAGTGTGGGTGAAATATAAGCCAGTTTCTTAGTCCTTCATCTTTTCCTGTCTCTTCTTTCTCATTTTCTTTCATTATTCCTCTCTTTCTCTTTTTCTCTTCCGTCGTTGTAAGTCCATACCTTAGACCGATGTATCTTTCTTCTCTCATATTTTCTTTCACTATTCCTCTCTTCCATCATCTTCTCCCTTCTTTACTTTTACAAAATAGTTTCAACCCCACGTAGATCTTCATAATAATACACAGAATACTAGTATGTGGTAAATATTCCTACATGAATAGGCATACATTACAGCATCTTTGTTCTAACCTGAGAAATATACCGGGCCCCTTTCATGTCAGTTGATGGTCAAGTGTAGTCAAGACTTAAGGGTCGAATTTATTACTAACCAAGGAGACTTATTCCTACCTCAAAAGTAAGGCGCACTGAATTTCATGCGAAAACTACAGGCACTCCATTGTAGTGTGTACCTGAAGAAGACCCCTAATCTCGTTCATCTCAGTTGATAGCCAGATGAAGTCAGAATGAAGGGCCGAATATATTATTAACCCTACCTCAGAAATGAATTTCATGCAGCTACGACGTAGGATGCAAATCCCTAACTTCTCTCAGCTCAGTTGATGGTCAAGTGTAGTGAAATTGATGGGTCATATTTACTATTAACCAAGGAGACTCATTCCTTCCTCGTAAATAAGGCTCACTGAATTTCATGCAATCATAATATTCAGTTTTTGTGAGGGCTTCAGTTTCGTCAGGTAAAAACAAACCGTCAATAGGTTAATACCCGGCTATTCTTGACGTACGCACTCACCGTGAAAACATGGTGCCTCTAATTAGCTTCATTTTATCCACATACATCCACCTCACTGTTGCCTTTTTCCCTGGTGATTTACGCTTCGTCATCTCTATTTTCATCCGTTCATTCAGAGGCACCTGGTGGTATAGTGGTTAGAGGATCCCTGTCGGAGTGATGCTCTTGCATAGGGAATAATATGAGATTGGGGGTTACCAATTTTACAAGTTAGCATTCAACGTACAATTGCTATCAATAATTCATCATCATCGTTATCATCATCATCTTCATCGTCATCAGCCTGACTTTTTTTTCTTTTTCTTATTTTTTTTTTTTTCGCAGAACCCCAATAGGGGGCAGCCCTCTGGGTCCTCCTGCTGTTGAGTGGGACTACAGTTTTACTGTGTTCTTCTTCTTCTTCTTCTTCTTCTTCTTCTTCTCCTTCTCCTAGTCCTCCTCCTCCTCCTCCTCTTCCTCCTCCTCCTCCTCCTCCTCCTCCTCCTCCTCCTTTCTGGACCCTACCTCACCCCACCTGTGGGTTAGAGGAAGAGGCGGAATGACGACGACGATGACGATGATGATGATTGATCACTTTACCTCCCTTCTGTCATCACTTCTCAATAGTCTTCATCATCTTACTGTCTTTGTTTAGTATATCACTGCGTGTAATAACCTTTCCCTCTCACATACGTCAGTCCATGCTTTCCTGTTTTCATTCTTTCACGCTCCCATTTATCCTCCCTATAATTTTTTACGCCACCAGCTCTGGTGCCATTACCTTTTCATTTTCTTTTCCTTCATCTTGCACTGTCACTTTTCTAATTTCGTTTGTTTTTTCGTCTTTTCATGTTTTTTTGGCCCTTCCCCCCCCCTTTCATCTCTTCTGCCATTTTCGTTGTCATTTCCATTCTTCTTCGTCTCATCTCACACTCCCTCAGCACTTGTTTCATCGTCATTAGCATTCCCATTCATTTCTTTATCAATTTCTTTTATAGTACTTCCCCTTTTTCCGTCTTCTGCCCAACCATGGTCGGTATATTTTAATTTTCCTTTTTTTTTTCTTTTTTCTTTTTTTTTTTCCTTCAGTTCAGCTATCCTAAGAAAATGGATGAGGTATAGGATATAAGTCTAAGTAATGCATTAATTGAATGCCATTCTAGTAATATTATATGAGATGATTTTGTTTCAGCATTTGAGTTGACTAAATTTGTATGCAAAGCTACCAGATTAATACAACATGCAGAGGAGAGATTGATGCAAGAAAGGAGAATATCGAAAACAAGGAGTAAAATGACTTACTGTCACCGAGGTCGGATTCGGATATATTCTGACGCAAATGGTCTCATCGTGTAGGTTGGAGTAATGCAAGAACACTCGGTTTCCATGGGTCACCTTCAGTTCACTTCGTTTCTCAGTGTCACCTGCGGCATTGAGCATGAGAAGCTAAGTGACCCGTAACGTGGCCCAGTGAAACGGAGTGTTTTTTCACCTTTACTGCGACGTGCATGATCGGACAATAAATCTCAGTTTATAAGCTGTATGATCGTCGAGGGGGGAAAGAGGCAGACCGAGGATGAGGTGGAGGAATGGAATGAAGAGATCTGCGAGAGAGGGGATGTGAGCCGGAGAGAGGGCAGCCTAATGGCAAAGATAGGTATAGGAGTGATATATTTGTGGACACCTCATACGGAAATAAGGCATCTGGCTGGAGAAACGGCATAATAAAATTGTCGCTGGTTAGCATTTTTCTCGTTATGGTGTATTATAATTAAAAAATTATAAAAAACGTACAGCGGTATATTTATGTGGAACATGCACTGTTAATCGCAACTAGGTGTTACAAAGCGTCGTATGTTAGCAAGAAAACGACACTGTTCTGTTCCTCTCTCTCTCTCTCTCTCTCTCTCTCTCTCTCTCTCACACACACACACACACACACACACACACACACACACACACACACACACACACACACACACACACACACGGAGGGTGAATTACCATCTTATCCTAAGTCCCCAACACTATCACCCAGTACTACTCGTAAGAGTCGAGAGCTGAAGTAATGCACGTCACCCTTCTCGTTCAGAAAATCGTCCCATTAACGTATTGTTGTTATTATTATTATTATTATTATTATTATTATGATTATTTTCATCATTGTTGTTTTTGCTGTGTTCTAAATACCGTTGAGTGGTTTTCTTAAGTGTAGTGGAAATTTTTCGAAATGGAAAGGTTAGAAGCAGCTTCATTTAACCACTTCACCACTAAAGATCCGTCCTAAGATTAATGAAATGCATATGGTGGCGTAATCTCTTCAGCTTAATTTGGCCGAAATTATTGTCCTTTAGCAGTTTTTTTCACAGAGCTCATAGACAATATACGATAATGCTACATAAATTACATAAACTTCTTCGTCGCTAGCATCATATTCCGGCCTTAATGTCTTATTACAGCTCAGCGGTCAAGATAGACGGCAGTTGTGGGGCAAATGAGATTAAAAATAATGTAGATGGAGAGACAACAATTTTGGGCGAAGAGCAAAAGAATACTGACAGAGTGACGACATTTTTGGGCCAGGTTAGAATAAAAAAGTATAGATGGCGGGATGGTAATTTTGGGCCAAGTTAGAGTAAAAAGAAGAGAGATGGAGAGAGAGAAATGTTGGACAAGTTAGAGTAAAAACTGTGGAGATGAAGAAATGGTAATTTAGGGCCAAGTTCGAGTAAAAAGAGTAGAGATGGAGAGGGTAATTTTGGGCCAAGTTAGAGTGAAAAGAGTAGAGATGGGGAGAGGGTAAATTTTACCAGGTTAGAGTAAAAAGAGCATAGCAAGAATCAAATGAAGAGACGTCATGGTAGAAAATAAGGTTAAAGCACACTGTCGTCTTGAGTATGAAAACCGCAGCTAAAGATTTAAAGGTCCCATGAGGTGGCCATTTGGGGGAAGAGGAAGTGGAAGAGGAAATAGCAGGAGAGGAGGAGGAGCAGGGAAGGAGAGGAACGAGGAGGAGGAGAAGGGAAGAGCAGGTGGAGGGGGAGGGAGAGGGAGAGGAATAAAAGTAGAGGGTGAATAGAGAGAGAAAGAGAAGGAGAGGGTAAGTTGGGGAGAAGGACGAGAAGGAGACGAAGGAAAAGATGGTGTGGGGGAAGAGAGGGAGGAAAATGAAGTGGGAGAGAAGGGGAGAGGAGATAATGATGATGATGATGATGTTGAAGAGGGGGGGAAATGAAGGAGAAAGGAAGAAAGATGAGAGAAGGGGAGGCAGGGAAGGCTGTATACATTCACTTACGCGCAAACATTCACACACACATCTATCCGCAGTACAAACGTAAACGCTTACTCACATTATCAAAAAAAAAAAAAAAAAAAAATGTGTGTGTGTGTGTGTGTGTGTGTGTGTGTGTGTGTGTGTGTGTGTGTGTGTGTGTGTGACGATGTTTTTCCACTTAACTTTACGCTGCTTCGTTGCTTGTGTGTGTGTGTGTGTGTGTGTGTGTGTGTGTGTGTGTGTGCTTATGCGTGTGCGTGTGCGAGTGTTTGAGTGTGTTTGCTTTGAAGACGCTTGTACCTGAGCGCGTGTTTACCATTGTTTGCGTGTGAGAGATTGTGTGTATCAACTCGGATCGTCTCTGTATACATCTTTGCCCTTTGTGTGTGTGTGTGTGTGTGTGTGTGTGTGTGTGTGTGTGTGTGTGTGTGTGTGTGTGTGTGTACTCTTGAGTGCTTGTGTACGTGTGTGTACATGAGAAGTATATATTTTTGTAAGCTCGTACGTTTATAAATATACAGTCTTTGAGATCATATAGCCGTGTTTACGTGAAGACTGTATGTGTGAATATTTTGTGTGTGCGTGAATATGTGTACATGGGACGCTTGTGCGGGGAGTGAGTGCAGTAGACAGATTGACGGATTGAATTACTAATTGATAAATAAATAAATGGATGGGTGGATGGATTAATAGATAGATAGACAGATAGATAGACAGGAGAAAGGACGGATGGATATGAATGGATAGACAGATAGATTGAGGGGTATCTGTATCTATCTATCGATCGATAGATAGTTAGATAGATACAGAAAGAGAGAGAGAGAGAGAGAGAGATCTTTAGGCATATTAGTGTATCAAAAAAATGTGTTGTATTCTTAATGGCATATTAGACTTCATAAGACTTTTTCCTTTACTCTGAATTTTATATTATTTGATCTTGATTTTTCACTCGTGTGCTACCTCTAATGTATCAGATTCGACATAGTTAACATAATAAAGTGGTAAGGAAGAGGTGGTGGGGAGACTTCCGAGCCAAGTCAACGAAAACATGGCCCCGCGAGTACGAATGTGTGACGTGCGTGCGTGTAGGCGTGTGTGGCGTCAAGGGAGGTAATTACTGGCATCTCCTGGGGTCTGGGGTCTGCTCAGGGCTTCCGTCTTTACCCGTCACTCTCCGGGTCTTATTCATCCATCCTTTAATCATCTAATCTGTTTTTACCCCATTACGAGGGTATGAGCCCAGGGCTACGCTACTAATTCCCGACATTTAAGTCGAGAGTGACCAACCTCGTTCGCTGTCAAGTGGCATCATGGTAAATATAAATCACAACCATTCCTCGGATGACAACCCATACTAGCCCCATCCGATTGGAGTTCATTACCCCAGTAGATTACCAGGCGTTTAGTTAGTTACACGAGTATGGGTACCACCCATCCCCCTGGGCAACAGGAAATTATTTGGCCTGGTACCCAGTTCAAAGTCGCCTGAAGGTACCACTACATTGAGGAGTTTCCCCAGTTTCCCCTTTTTCTGTCCTTCCTCATGACTGTTCCTGATCTTGTTCTAGAAGAAATATTAGGACTTAGCAGAAATTGACTGTCGTAGTTTTACTCTGAGTGTCTGCCCTTATCCGTCAGTCAGCAGATTTTATCACGTGATGATCGCTCTTTGCCTGATGGTCTTATGGATTAAGGTGCTCTAACGGGATGATGTCCGTAACGGTCAACATCCAAGTGGTGGTGGAACATACTGCTCACGTAGTGACACTAAGAGGCGTATTTATAATCTCTCCTCAGCTTAAACTGCGTAAACAGTGCTGGTATATACGCTTGTTTATACATTCATAAGGATACCAAACACTTCTCCGTCGAAATAAATATTAGTGTAGCGGAGAAAAATCTGTAATATTAGTTAACCATTACGGAGACAAGTATGCAGTAAAAATCACCCCCCCCCCCCTTTAAAAAAAAAAAATCAGTCTTCTCTTCTTGTCATGAAAGCTGTTCACGATCGTATTGTTCTCAGCCTGCGAGTTCTTTCATCATCTAAAACATTAATTAGACTCGCTTACCTATTTTTACTATCAGTTGATCAAGATTCCCCCCCCCTCTCTCTCTCTCTCTCTCTCTCTCTCTCTCTCTCTCTCTCTCATGTAATTAAATCTAGACTGAAGCCAAAGGATGAAAAAGGAAAATGAAAGGAAGCATACGAAAAGGAGCGGGAAAAATGAAAGAGAGACTGGAGAAACGGAAACTATAACAAAGATGTTCAGAAATAGTGACAAAGAGAAAAGAAAGCATTATAATAGGATATAAAAAGGGAGAAAGGCTAACGGCAGAAACAGCAAAGAACAGAGAGCAAGCAGTGAAATGGTTCAAGGAAATTTATATGAAGAAGAAACCAAAGGGAAGAAGTTACAAAGTAAAATGAAGAAAAAAAAAAGGAGAGAGAGATCTACAAAGAAGGAAAGATAGGAAAGGAGATAGATAGAAGAAACGAAGGGCAGGGGAAAGGTGAAAATAAAAAAGAATGAAGATATTAATATGAAGAGGAAGCGCGGGAGGATTGAAATGGAAAAACGGGAAGAAGAAATATGTACAAAGAGGAAGGAAAAGTAGGCAAAGGACGTAAAAAAACACCACGAAAAATAACAAAGGTAGAGAAGATAGAACGAAGGTAGAGTGAAAGAGAAAAATATAAAGTGATAAGAAAAAATGATGAATGAAAAGATAAAATAGAAGATGGAGAAGAGAGGATACGATGAAGGAAGAATGAATGATACGAAAAAGGGAAAACTGAGAAGATGAAGATAGAAAACGGAAAAAATATGATAGGGTAAGGGAATGAAGTGGAGAGAAAGGTGGTTTCATATGTGTCTTCCAGCGACCTTGAAATGGAGGAGAGAGAGAGAGAGAGAGAGAGAGAGAGAGAGAGAGAGAGTGGAGGAGGGAGGTGTGGGAGGGAAAGGGATAGGAGAGAGAGTGAAGAGAAGAGTGCGAAGTGGGGGAAAGGGAAAGTGAGAGAGGGAAAAGTAGGGAAGTTCCCTTCCCGTCTATCTATCTCCCTCCCTTTCTCCCAGAATCTCGCTCCTCTTTCCCCCGTCCCTTCCTGCCTCAGTGTTGGCCTTCACTAAAGTTACGTCAGTCAGTCTGTGAGGATGCCAGCACGGGTATCCCCGCCCCTCGAGAGAGAGAGAGAGAGAGAGAGAGAGAGAGAGAGAGAAAGAGAGAGAGACTGGTGATATGAACGAAAGTGAAATTATACGAAAATATTGGAGAGAGAGAGAGAGAGAGAGAGAGAGAAAGCAGTAGTATTAGTATTAGTAGTAGAAGTAAAGAGCATCAACCAGGAAGAGAAGCAGTTTTAATGAAGTGGAGGAAAAGGGAAGCTCAGATTTTTGTTTGTTTAATTCACGTAGCTCAGTGGTGGAACCTGAAAGTACTGCAGCTCTGTATCATTTCCGTAGCACTTCACTGTGATTAGCATCGTAATCTGATGTTAATCCATTTGCAGCATATTTGACTTAGTTCATTGACAGAAGACGGCTGTGCTTTGGATCTACGTCCTTTCCAAGGCATTTGTTTGTGACTAGCATCGTCTCCTATAACTCAGCCTTCAAGACTTATAGAGGAATTATAGGACAGGTTTGAGTATGAAAGGCTTTGTATATGGTGAATGTGGGGGTTGTTTTTAAGAGGCTTTGGAAAGTTCGTAATACTAATTACTTCGCGATTTATTCTTTACATTACATATTTATTTTCTCTTCTGTGCTGTTGATTGAAACTGTGTCGACAGGAGAAAGATATGAATAGCAACAAAGGAATGTTAATATGTAAAACGCAGAACAAATCGCCAAAAAAAAAAAAAAAAAAAAAAAAAGGTGCAACGAAGCGTCCAAAGCCTGGATGTGGTGGCAGGGGAAATGACGGACACTTGGAGTGGGTGAGTGGCTGCTAGTAAACACAAGCCACTTAAGAGGACAAGACGGTGAAGTGGTAGAGAGAGAGAGAGAGAGAGAGAGAGAGAGAAAGAGAGAGAGAGAGAGAGAGAGAGAGAGAGAGAGAGAGAGAGAGAGAGAGAGAGAGAAGGAGGGGGGCAGACAGACAGACAGACAGACACAGAATTGCGGTGCATAAGGAAAGAAACGGAGCGACCGGGAGATGAAGAAGAAAATAAGGAAATGATAGAAACAGAAACATGGAGAAAGAGGTGGAGAAAACAGCAAAGAAGTAAGGAATTAAAATGGAACAGAGATGAAAACAGTTGTGAAGTAAACAAACGGAGTGGTAGAGGGAGGACGAGCGAATGAGGGAGAAAACAATGGAGATGTAAAGACAGAGCGAGAGAGGGAGGTGATGATTATAGTGAGAAAATTAACAGAGAAAGTGAGAGAAAGGAGATATAATTTGAAAAAAATCAAAAACAGGAAAGGGAAGAGAAAACTGAAAATACAAGAGGAACTAGAGATTAAGAATATGGAGAGATAGGAGTGAAATGAAGAAAAAGAGGGAGAGAAAAATGAAGAGACAATGGGGAAATAAACATTAGGAAGGAGGAGAGATTATAAAGACAGGAGGAGGGGAAGAAAAGGAACAGAGAAGATATGAAAAGGGTAATAGGAAGAAGACAGATAGAGATATGCAAGAGGGGAAAAGAGTGGGAAGGTGAAAGACGAAGCAAGGCCGGGGTTAGAAGTGTTGAAAGTTGATTAAGAATGAAAGGGAAGATGAAAGAGAGGGGAAGAAAGAGGAATGAAGATAGGTGTGGATATGTAAGAGGTATAATAGACGGGAGGGGAAAAAAGGTGAAGGAGAAAGTGGTAGGAATACTCAAGAGGGGAAAAGAGAGGGGAAGACAAAGGAAATGAAGATACAGTAGGTGGAGATATATCAGAGGGGAGGGGAAGCAAATTCAAGAGGAAAATGATGGAGCTGTGCAAGAGGGGAAATGAGGGGCAAGGTGAAGGACAAAGAAGGTTAAGGGCAGGGTCGAACGATTTTAGTTCTTTCATCTTAATTTGATGGAGATTTTCGTCTTCTTGCGGCTTATTTCCCGCAGTTCAGTGGCAGAATACGACAGTACTGCGAGTCTTCGTCCTCTCCATAGCACTCCATTAATAACATCTAATTCTAGCATTAATCATTTATAAAAGCTTGGCATTAAAGAAAAAGAGTTGGTAAAGTCACACCTTATAAAAGTGAAAGCAGTGTATGTCACACATGTTGTGGGGGAAGTGAATGAAGGGGAGAGGGAGAAGGGGTGATGGAGGAGATGAGGAGGAAGGGAAAGGTGAGGGAAAAGTGTCAAAGATAAGGGAAGCAAGGGGAAATGGATAGAGGGAAGAAAGGGGGAGGTAAAGAAATAGGGAGGTAAGGAAGAGAGAGAGAGAGAGAGAGAGAGAGAGAAGAGGGGGGAAGATGAAGGAAAAGGGACAGAACTGAAGGGAGTTGGGGAGAGTAAGAGAAGAGTTTTAGAGATGAGGGGGAAGGAGGGGAGGAGGAGTAGAGGAATCGGAGTTGGAAGGAAAAGTGTGTGTAATGGGAAAAAGGTAAGGGGTTAGCAGGGGAGAGAGATGGAAGAGAGGAAAGGAAGGAAAAGCTAGGCCCATTTTGTCGTCTGCTGAAGTTCCCGATGACCTTTTCCTAAGCGATTTGTTTTGTTTATTACCTCTTACTGTCCTCATGTGTGTTACATAAATCCTTCCAGTATCTCGAGACTCGGCATGAATAACGAACAAAAGAATATTAACTAGCCGTATCCAAAAATAAATCGTCAAGGAAGATGTGTTATGGAGCCTCCTTATCCGACGAGAATACGAGCCCTAGTGACGGAGGGGGAGTTGAGGGAAAAGGGACAGAGATAAGGGAGGTGAGTGGGGAAAGAGAGAGAAAGCGAGGGGATGTGAGTGAGGTGGGCTGGTGCCAAAGTAACAAGTGTACTCGTAAAGTCTTCACACATCACTCATCCCAGCACCTTACCTGTCTGTCTGTCTGTCTTGCTGATGTTTTGGTCCCATCTCGTTCAGGAGTCTCTTCAGCACGTCTTCTTTAGATTTTTCTTTTTTTACTATTACATTTTTTATTTCATGTCTTTTATATCGAGAGAGACCGCATGAATTGCACATGAATGAGCATTAAGACATTGCGACACGCACACCTTGCAATCGGTAATCAGGAACTTATTCTAAGTAGCTTTAGAGGTAGTGTAACTCCTTTTCCGTAATTATTTATTCTGAACATTACACTTCTGTATCCCCTTTTATGTTGGGAACTCTGTGGATACTGAACAGATTTAGTTGTTAAGACGCAATATGCAAAATAGATCGCCAAGGTAAAGGTGCTACTTAGCGTTCTGTGCTTCTTAACAATAAAGCCCTTAGGCTGAACTGAAGCTTTGGCCCTGCCCACTGACCTTGTCACTCGAATGAATGTCCCCATATTTGAATTGGGAATTTGCTAACACGACAAACTCTGGGACTGGGGATTAGATAACAGGGAGACAGAATACGGAGACAGACATACAAGAATATACGCTGGCGATAGATAAAATTGACAAGAAGAGGAGTCTGACGATAGATACATATATAATTAGTTTGACATCTTCATAATGGTTGTTCACATTTTGTAATAGGTTTCATAATTCTCTCTCTCTCTCTCTCTCTCTCTCTCTCTCTCTCTCTCTCTCTCTCTCTCTCTCTCTCTCTCTCTCTCTCTCTCTCTCTCATTGTTGTTTCTGTCATTTTAGTTCCCATATATAATGTTCTTCTTTCCTTATTGCTACCCAGACGGAAGGATGGAGTAAAAAAAGGAGAAAGAAAAGAAGAAATTATATGTGTCTGAGTAAAATTGTGTGAATGAATGGGCGGGCGCGCGTCCGTGTGTGTGTGTGTGTGTGTGTGTGTGTGTGTGTGTGTGTGTGTGTGTGTGTGTGTGTGTGTGATGTCAGGAGATTATCGTATGGCATTTGTTTGTGTGTTTGTCCAGTATGTTTAATGACAAGGGACTGTCGTATGGTGTGTGTGTGTGTGTATGTGTGTGTGTGTGTGTGTGTGTGTGTGTGTGTGTGTGTGTGTGTGTGTGTGTGTGTGTGTGTGTGTGTGATGGCAGGGGACTATCGTATGGTGAGTGTGTATGTGCGTCAATAGTCACTCAGTCGTGTCTGGTTTTGATAACTTGTGTGTGTGGCGGCTTGTGTGTGTATAAATGTAGTAGTCCCCCACTCCCCGCTGTCCCTCACCCTCTCCCTTACATCCTCCCTCACCCTCTCCCTTACATCCTCCCTCACCCTTTTCTTACTTTTCTCCCTTATTTCCCTTCCTCACGCTTCTTCTCCCTTTCTCCGTTTCTTACCTTACCGTTTCACCTTCCCATTACCCTCTTTCTTCCTCATCGTCCTCTTACCACTTCCCTTTCCCTCTTTTCCCCTCTTCCTCACCCAACTTCTCCTTCTCCCCTACCCTGCCACTCCCCTTCCTCATTCCGCATCATCCCTTTCCCTTACCCTCCTTTTTCCATTTCTTCCTTTCCCCTTTTCCACTCACCTTTCTCTTTCTTTCCTTCTTCTCCCTCTTTTGCTCCCATTTCTCTTCCTTTCCTTCCTTTCCCCTTTCCTGCCCCTTTTCTTTTCTTTTCCCCTTTCCCTCCTCTCCAACTCCCATTCTTGCTCCTGCCCTTCCTTTTCTCTTCCTTTCTCCTTCCCCCTCTTTCACTCTCCTTCTTCATCCTTACCCTCCCTTGCCCCTCCTTTTCTTTTCCCTTTCCTCTCCTCCTTCACCCTCCTTCTACGTCACACCTGCCCTATCGCCGCCTGCTGTGCCATCCTTTTTTTTTTTTTTTTTTTTTTTTTTTTTTTGTAATCAGAGTAGTGTATTAGTGTTATGGTCGGACCGCCTCATAGTGACCGTAAGACCTGTGTAGTCTGTGTATCAATGTAACTATGTAATTCTCTTATCCCTTCCCCTCATCCTTCATCCCTCTCCTACTTTTCTCATTGCTTCTCTTCCCCTCCACCCTTCCCTAGGCCCCTTCTCCTTCTTTTTCACCTTCTTCCCTTTTCCGATTTCACAGTCTCTCTCTCTCTCTCTCTCTCTCTCTCTCTCTCTCTCTCTCTCTCTCTCTCTCTCTCTCTCTCTCTCTCTCTCTCTCTCTCTCTCTCCACTACCTTTCCCTTTCCTCCTCTTTGCCTTTTCTCCCCTTACCCTTTTCTCTCGCTCGGCTTCTTCCACATCCCTACCCTAGGTTTTCTCTTCATTCTTTTTCCCCTTTCTTTCCTCCCTCACTCACCTCCCATACATCCCCTCTCCCCGTTTCCATCCTTTCTCCTTCCCTTCTCCCACAACTATCCTTCCTTTCTTTTTCATCTCCTCCCTCACACCTATCCTACCCTTCTTTTTACCCCTCCTCCTGCCCCTGTCCTACCTTCCCCTTTCCTTCCCCTCCCCATCCCCTCCCTTTCTCCCCGTTCTTCCCATTCCGTCCCTTCCCCTTTCCCTTCATTTTCCCTTTCCTTACTTTCCCTCTCCTTACTTTCCCCCTCTCCCCCACTCCCTCATCCCTCATCCCCTACCCTCCATTTTCCCTCCCCTTTTCCCCCGACCCTTCCCCTACTCTCATCCTTCTCTTCCGTCTTCCCCTATTTCCCTACATCCCCTTGTATTCGGTGGTGCATTGGTTAGCTTGTCCAACTTACAACTGGCAAAATCCGAGTTCAAGAGTTTCATTTCTCTTCAGTTTCGATCTTTCCACTAAGACGATAAATACCAGTTTCAGTCTTTTCTCATACTCCAGCCTCTTGAGTGGCACCTAATGGTCTAGTAGTTAGAATGGGTCAGTGGGAGTGATGGCCAGCATAGGTTTGATCTCCAAGAAGACTACCTGGAGTTAATATCCCCCGCCTTTAGAAGGCGGAGTGATACCGTAATGTTTTTGCCTGCTTCTGTGTGTGTGTGTGTGTGTGTGTGTGTGTGTGTGTGTGTGTGTGTGTGTGTGTGTTTCCATTATATCTCATGAACGGCTTGAGCTATCAACATGAAACCTTCAGTGTATCAAGATATGGCCAGAATCTTGGCCGAATTCGAAAATGGGCACTCGGGGTCAAGATCAAGGTCACCAAAACGGCTGCCAAAGGCCAACTAGTTTTTATCGCCCGCCTTTAGCACCATGATATCTCATGAACGGCTTGAGCAATCGACACGAAATCATCAGGGTATTAAGATATGACCTAAATCTTGGACTTGGCCAACAGCATATTCAGGAAGGCGATTAGCATTCGGCTCCCGAAACCTCTTCTTTCATTTCCTGCATAGAAGGCCATCAAGGGCAGTGGGCTGGTCATCTACCCTTAAGTATGCTGGACTGTTACCTACCCCTGAACCATTACGCATCTAAAGGGATAATATGACTTTTTTTTTTTCTTCGAGTTTATGAGATGGAATTAGGATTCAGGGGCTTGAATGGTGAGTAAATGAAAGTGTAGCCTATTTACTTTGACAGGTTGTTGATAGTTCTCCCTCTGTCAATTTTTCTTTCTTTTTTTTTTTCCCTTGCTCCCTGCACCCCATCTCGCCTCATTCTTGGGCGGTAAAAAAAGGTTGGGATGATGGTAATGATGATGATGACGGCTGCTTCGATCATACAGCTAGTGCATATCGCAGACTAATACTATTCTTGTTTCGCAGACAGACACTGAGGGCGCCTGCAGCTGAAACCAGGGAAACTGTAACTAAAATACAACACGGAAGTATCAGAGTGGACAAACTAACTGCTCTCACTGAAGGAGTATCAACAGAAACAAGAAAATAATAATAAGGATATACACTGCAAGAGATCTACCTCTCTATAGCCAGACGCCAGAATCCCATAGGTGTGGCCACAAACGAATCGCCTTAGGATCACCCTTTTCTCCGCCATCCGGCTGTCCTTTTCCAACTCGCACCACCCACACTCATGTATCTCTCCCTACCATCCCTCCATCTCATCTTCAGTCACCGCCTGTCCCTTCTCCCCTTCCACCTCACGCACATACGCATTCCTACAAACGCCAGTGTAGAAATTTAAAGGAAAATACTGCTTTTCAAAATAGACCAAATTATAAGGATTCATATTCAGTTACAGTGCAGAACAAGTGACCGTATCAGTGACTAAAGCTTAAAATAAATATTTTTAAGAAATTCCAGTCAACTGAACGAGGTTTGTTAAGACACAATCTATTTTTGCTGGGTCCCAATATCTCCCCAGAACAGGGCCTGCACTAGTCTTGCATCCAGGTCCTCAGTTGTACTGTCGGTTGAAGAGAGAGGAAAGGGGAGGGAAGAAAAAAAGTTTATGAAAGGAAAACTTTATTATACGGATTTTGATTCCGTAAAAACATTATATTCAATAGAGAAGGAGAATCAAACTGTTTTAGAAAATTATTAATTTCATAACTATAGTAAAATATTAGGATATAATATTTATGCAGATTTCTTAAACAAACTTTTCTTCGACAGATTACAGTCAGATATCAGTATTTATCTTATAACCAATCCAGTAATACAAATACGATTCATTTTATAACGAAGGAACCTCACGTCTGACAACCACTTAAATTGTACTGAAATTTCTTAAAATACAGTTGAGCTTCTAAGATTCTAGCTAAGTGTAAATATTTATCAGTTAATCGATTCATTTATGGGGAAAAAAGTGGATCCTCATAGAAGTAGTTAATTTCTGCCACAACGATACCTTCGTTTTATATAAATACATATATGTATATATAAACTGACCCTTTAATCTCAACCCAAGCTATACCACATTCAACATAAACGGTTCCAAATCCTTTCTGTGATTTCTACCCAGCTGATACTGCCAAGATCTAAAAGGATCCAGGTCTGTTCATTTCTGCCTGAATGGTACTTTCATCGTTGAAAAGGGTCCAAGGCCCTTCATTTTGATCCAAAAGAAAAAAAAGAACACAACTCATATATTTTCTACCCGAATGAAATCCTCATTATTCAAAATTTCTCCAGGCTTAGTAATTCCTATTCAGCCAAAGCCTTCATTATAGAAAGTTTCCATTTATTCCAACCCAAACAAATAATTCATCGTCGAAAAGAATCAGAGTCCTTCTATTTCTGCTTAGACGATATCGAGAAGCATCTGAGTCCTGTAATTTCTGTGCAGTAAGTAGCGTCAGTACCGGAAAGGATGGAAGTCATTTAAATTATATCCAAAGGGTATCCTTATGGTCACAAAGGGTCTAAGTCCCAAAACGATATCGAGAAGAATCAGTCTTTTATTTTCTTCGCAAAATAATACCTTCATTACTGAAAAGGATCAAAATAGTTTACTTTCTCTCCAGACCATACCGTCAGTTAGTGCAGATGATCCAACTCCCTCTAGGGATACACTGCATTCATTTTCACAAAGTATCCAAGTTCAGTTTAAAGATCCAAGTCCCTGTAGACTATACCTCCATTTATAAAAAGGCCTAAATTCACTTTTGCAAAGGATCCAAGTGAATTTTCACAAAGACACAAATCGTTGCAAAACATACCTGATTTTTTCGGAAAAGATCGAAGTTCTTGATGTAAAGACGCCAAGAATGCACTGAATAGAATCATAGTCGTTTAATCAACGTTGTTCACTTAAAGGTCAAGCTCCGTATAGAAAATAAGTATATAGATAAATAAGTAAATAATAAAGAAATAACCTTAAATATCGCAAAGGCTTCGATTTTGCTTTCTAAATGCGTGCGTGGGTGTGGGTGTGGGTGTGGGCGGGGGTGGTGGTGGTGCGAGGGACTGCGGGCGTAAGGAGTATGGTGCGAGGCGGGAATCGAGCCCGAGACCTTTCCTTGGACAGCAACACCCTGCAAAATCTTCAGAGCGTCTGGTTTAAGGACAGCAGGGAGGAGCAGGTGAGTGAAATTCTTTTTGGTTTTGTGGGTGGGCGGGCGGCCGGGCGCACTTTCTTAATTTTTTAATATTTTTTTTTTTAATGTGTCTGGCCCCAGGCTCAGCGGAGCGTGAACCTGGTGGACTGCAGGCTGTGAAGTTCCCCTCCCTCCCCTATTGTCCATCATCTGCCTGTTAGGGAATAAAGAAAGAGTTGAAGGACTTGTGTATAACCAAATGGCGTCGTCTTATCAAGCCTCGGAGTCCCCTGGGGGGGGGACCATAAATGCCCCCACCATCTGCCCGTCTCCCGGTGACGACTCAAGGTGCCTGGAACCACGGTCTGACTCTCTTCTTCTTCATTTCTGCAACATTCGCGGCCTTTCCTCTAACTTTCGCTCTGTTGAGCACCACGTCTCCTCCTCTAAACCTCACCTTCTTTTTCTAACGGAGACTCAGCTGTCTGAGGCAACTGACAGCAAACCCTTTTCTTTATCCTCCTACTTTCTCTATACTCATTTCAAAGCCAAAGGTGGCTGTTGTGTGTATATACGCAACGACTTATCTTGCTCTCGTGTTCCTGAACTTGATTCTTCTGAATTCTCCACACTCTGGCTTCGGCTTTCCTGTCATTCTCTGACTAAATATATCTGTGCTGTTTACTTATCCCCTAATTCTACTGACTATCAAAAATTCTTCGACTATCTTACTTCTACGATGGAACACATTCTATCCATTTCTCCTTTCTCTGAAATCTCCATTCTTGGAGATTTCAATGTTCACCACCACCTTTGGCTCTCCTCTCCTTTCACGGATCCACCTGGTGAACAAACCTACATCTTTTCTATCCTTAATGACCTAGAGCAGCTTGTACAGCACCCTACCCGTATCCCTGACCGCCTTGGAGAGAGCTCCAACATACTTGACCTCTTCCTCACAACTAATCCTTCTGCTTACTCTGTTAATCTTTTCTCTCCGTTGGGCTCCTCCGATCACAACCTTATTACCTTAACCTGTCCTATCACTCCGGTACGGCCTGTGGACCCTCCAGTGAAACGTCGTCTGTGGCATTTTGGAGCCGCGGACTGGGAGGCCCTCAGGCAGTACTTCTTTGATTTTCCCTGAAATGATTATTGCTTCCATGGCCGTGAGCCATCTGAGTGTGCCTTGCGCATTACGGAGGTTATTCTCTCGGGCATGGAAGCATACATTCCTTTCTCATATCCTTTGACTAATGCAAGAAAGCCTTGGTTTAATCACGCTTGTTCTAATGCTGTCCGCAACAAGGAGAGGGCCTACAAAAGGTACCGGAGCCAACCCACCCCTGAATCACATCATCTTTACGTTTCTGCCCGGAATCGTGCTAAGTCTGTTCTTCGCTCTACTAAAAATAATTTCATCCATATTAAATGCTCTCAACTCTCCGACTCGAATTCTTCCCGCTTCTTCTGGCATCTTGCCAAAAATCTTTCTAACGACTTTACCTCATCATCCTTCCCTCCTCTTTTCTACTCTGATGGTTCTGTAGCTATTTCTTCTACTGATAAAGCAGATCTCTTCGCACAGACTTTCTCCTCCAATTCTACCTTAGACGATTCCGGTGCTGTTCCTCCATCACTTCCCCCCTCTGACTTCCTCATGGCTGACATTAAAATTTCTTCAGTTGATGTTTTTTCTGCCATCACTGGCCTCAGTACTAACAAGGCATATGGGCCTGATGGGGTCCCTCCTGTTGTTCTCAAGAACTGTGCTTCTGTGCTTACACCCTGCCTAGGCAAACTCTTTCGCCTTTGTCTATCAACTTGTACCTTTCCTTCTTGCTGGAAGTTTGCTCTCATTCAGCCAGTCTCAAAGAAGGGTGACCACTCCCAACCCTCCAACTATCGTCCAATTGCTTTAACGTCCTGTATTACAAAAGTTTTCGAGTCAATTCCTAATAGTAAAATTTTAAGGCATCTTTCCTATCACAACCTTCTTTCCGATCGTCAGTATGGGTTCCGTCAGGGACGCTCCACTGGCGATCTTCTCACCTACCTTTCAGACTCCTGGTCATCCTCCTTTCGGGACTTTGGCGAAAGCTTTGCCATTGCACTTGACATCTCAAAGGCTTTCGATCGAGTCTGGCATAAATCTTTAATTTCCAAACTGCCCTCCTACGGTTTCTATCCTTCTATCCGTGCCTTCATCGCTAGCTTCCTTTCTGGTCGTTCTATAGCCGCTGTTGTAGACGGCCATCGTTCTTCTCCTAGATCTATCAACAGTGGTGTTCCTCAGGGCTCTGTCCTATCACCAACTCTCTTCCTTTTATTCATCAATGATCTTCTAAGCTGTACATCTAACCTTATCCACTCATACGCTGACGACTCCACCCTTCACCTTTCCATTCGGTTCCCGCAACGCCCATCTCAACAGTTACTTCAACAAGCAAGGGATGAGGCTGTGGCACACCTAATGTCTGATTTGGCTCGTATCTCTGACTGGGGTAAAAATAATATGGTTGTCTTTAATGCATCTAAGACTCAGTTCTTACACCTATCAACCCGACAAAATATTCCACAGGTATACCCACTAATGTTTAATAATATTCAGCTTAATCCTGCATCATCCTTGAACATGCTTGGGGTTTCATTTACTCGGGACTTATCTTGGAAAGATCACATTACATCTCTTGTAAAATCTGCTTCCAAGAGATTGGGTGTGCTAAGCTGACTCCGCTCTTTCTTTACCCTTGCACAATTGTTGACTCTATACAGGGGTTTTATCCGCCCCTGTGTGGAGTACAACTCTCATGTGTGGGGAGGCTCCCCACATACAGCTCTTCTCAATAGGGTGGAGTCAAAGGCTTTTCGTCTCATTAACTCTCCTCCTCTTACTGACTCCCTTCAACCTCTGTCTCTTCGCCGCACTGTTGCATCTTTATCTCTTTTCTATCGCTACTTTAATGGTCACTGCTCCTCTGAACTGTCTGCTTGCATTCTTCCACCTCTACGACGGGCGCGTAGCACCCGTCTGGCAGCAAACTCTCATCCTTTTTCTGTCCAACTCTCTAATGCAAGAGTTAACCGTTACTCCCAGTCTTTCATTTATGCAACAGGTCAGCTCTGGAACTGTCTCCCTCTGTCTGTATTTCCTGCTGCCTATGATCTCCAGTCTTTCAAACGCAGTGTGTCCAGGCATCTCAAAATGATCGGATCTTGAATTTGGCTCTATATTGTATTTTGTTTTTCTCTTGGAGGGAACTGTTACTGCGGGCTCATGGCCTTTGGTTCCTTCTTCCTGGCATAAAAAAAAAAAAAAAAAAAACAGGCATAGGACCTACCCATTTATATCATTGTCATCACGGATAGGCATCTCTTTCCAACACCATACTTGTTTCTTGCCAGTTTATTTATCCATTTGGCAGGTTAACATTCTTAGGTGCACTTACCACTAATTCTCAGCTTAATAAGGTTGTCTAAAGTAAATAGTATACTAGAGTTGGTTTGATAGCTGAAGCACAGTATGAGAGTGCTCCTGATTATGAGAAAATTAATGTTCTCGTCTAAGATGGATGTAGAGTATAGTTTGTTCATCTAACATAGCCCGTATATTCGTCTTTTTGTAGTTTATGTAGTTGAGTTGCGCCATTCTATGTCACTTCTTCATGACTTGTTATATAGCACAGAAGTCGAGGTGGCGAGATGGCAGTTGTAGGCCATGTTAACTCCGTCACTACGATTACATATTATAGCCAATTTGTTTTCATATGACGGGAGTGTGCCATTCACAACTCGAAATTCCGGTTTCTTAGTATTATAGTTGTGAAAGTGGCCCAGTTCCCTCAGGTGAAAACAAACTGGCCATAGTTCACGGGGTATAGGCTAGCGCGTTTGTCTTCATCTGACAAAGATCTCTAACTCCTTGGAGCTTGATTAATGGCCATGTTTAGTAATTTGTAGGAGGGATTTGTTTAGTTACCAAGGAGTTTCATTCCTACCTCATTTCTAAGGCTGATCGAATTCCATGCGGTCGCAACTTTGTATCTGAGTTGTGAAAGTGACTCACTTCCCTCAGATGAAAATATACTGTCTGTAGTTCCAAAGGCATGTAGTAACCGAATTATTATTCTTGTTGAGTGGCCCAGTTCCCTCAGATGAAAACAAACCGGCTGTTTTTAAAGTTAAAAGAGTAGAGTACCGTGAGTCAGTGAGGATGGCGGGTAGGGGGAGGGTGTCAGGTTCAAGGTCAGGCAAGGGATCAGATGGCCTCGTGTGGGAGCCGGACAGAGTGCCAGCCAGCATCCGGCAGGCGGCTCCGTGGCTCAGTTGGTTTAGTGCTGCCCCACATTTAGAGGACGCGCTGAGTGGCAAGTTCGAACCTCACCAACTGCCACTGAGTTTACAGGGTGAACGTTCATAAGTTAACGCCTGTCTGCAGCAATCTTAACCAAACCTACACCATACCTTTGTTTGCTTTAACCGTGTTTTGTTTCACTGTCTGTACCTTATCACTGTCCTGCCCCTTCCAAACCCTCCATATGACTACCAGCATCCGACAGGCGACTCCCTGAGTCGGTCGCTTTTGGTACAGCCCCGGCCAGGATTATCACTCCATCTCTCGAGGGTGGCGAACTGGTGGAGTTTTCCTTCTTTGTTACTCCTTAGGGTCCTGAGGCACGGAATGTTACTGGGCCAGGGGGGCGCGGCCATGCAGGGTTCTTCCCATGCACGACTGCGCCGCCCAGCCCTGTGGCAACAAGCCAGGCACCCTGCTAGCCCTGGAGAGGTTTGCTCCATCACTGAGATGTGCATCGCAACAATGAAGGCTTTCTTTGGGGGTGAGAGGTGGGCATTGGGCGTTCTTCTCCCTAAGATCTTAGGAGAATGAGGTGCCTCACCTTGTCATCCCTGAGTGCTTCACCCGTGATGTCCATTCTGCCTCTCATCGTCGAGAGCATCGGCCCCAGCCGTCGCAGCCTGTTATCTCCCGTCAGATACATAGGAAGTGGCGGTGGCTGGACGTCCCTTTGAATCTGCGCAACTGCCAACCGATCACTGACCCGGGTCGGGTTCAAACCACTGCCCTGTCTCCCGATCCTCCTGCCGGCGACCACCAGTTGCCAGCACATGAGGAGGGACAGCCCTCTCCATCCGACTCCATCTCAACGGCTGAGGATGCATCGACCAACTCTTCGGCTGAGGTGGAAGTAGACAGGTCCTCCCCACCTCCAGCAGCAGAGGACGGCTCATCTCGCCCTGTCCTTAAGGTCAGTGACCGTCAGCTCGAGTTCTCTGCCCACTACAACCTTTTGGTTCTTGGTGCCTACACCCGGTCGTACCAGATCGGCGAGTCTCACTATAAGACCCTGTACGACCTTCTCGGGGTGAACGACCTGGGTGTGGGTATTCCATCTGACCTGAGTGTCAGGAATGAGACGATCAGCCTTGCTGACCTTCGTGCTTATTTTATGCTCCCGGCTCGTTTGTTTCCGTAGACCAGCCGTCTGTCCTCCTGCCTTATTTGTCGTTTTCTGTATTTTCGTTCAATGTTTTGTTTGGCATAATACCCCTCCTAGTGGGTAATGGCCATTAAACCCCAGCAAGCAACATCAACAACAACAGGCCAGGGTAGAAGTGATGTGGTTGCTCCGTAAGCTACTATTGTTTTTCCCGTGTTTTACTGTTTATATGCTTGATCATTCATCTCCTTCCTTCTCTTATCACTTATTCTCATGTATGTTAGTTATATAGCTTTGAAATGGACAGTTTACTTTAATACCGTACAGAGGGATAGTGCTATGTAATGCGTAGACTAAATCGTTAAGAAAGAAGTATTATGAAATCTTCCAAAACTTCTTAGAATACAATGCCGTATTGTAAGCGGCAAAGGAAGCTTTGTAACATTTCTTCCTCACTGATTTATTTAGATTACATTCCCGTTGTAAAGGTGGAATTGGGGACGTCGTAGCACCTCTTTATTAGCGATTTCTTCTGCACGAACCTAAACCACCACCTCTCCCCAGCGCGGTGTGACCCTGGACCCGCGCAAGACGTGGGAGGCCTTCATCCAGAACTCGAAGCGTCAGAAGGAGCAGCGGCGCAACCGCAAGAACCGCCGCAACCGTAGCCGCAAGAACCAGATCCCCATTCCACGCGAGGGCCCTGTGGGGCCCCCAGGACGCAGGGGCCCCGCAGGTCCGCAGGGCCCAGCAGGCGGGACACTGAGCACCCATGAGATGGAAGAATATATCAAGGACTTTCTTACAGGTAGAGAGAGAGTGAGAGAGAGAGAGATTCGTATAAGTTGGTGGGAGTTACAGTAGAGGGGAAGAAGGATATGATTATTTTTTAGTTTGATCTAATATGTTTCAGATTTTCAAAAGGAAATAATGTACTTACGGTCGCCACTTATAAGAATGAGTTTTGTTAGCATTAACTTCCTTAGTCTGGCGACTTATTTATCATATTATTATATCTACCACTATTAATTTATTTGACGCAGGGAAGATCTCTTACAGTGAAAGGGTTAGTAAGGGCTGCATTTAACCCCTCCAGTTCCAGTAATCTGTAAGATGCAAAATCGTTTCAGTTAGTAAGAGCAGATAGAATACGTCATCAGATCGATAGGGTTATATAATAGTTCAGTCAGGGACAAAATTCCGTTTGATGTTGCACCTCTCCCTGCATCTCAGTTAAATCTGCTAGCGCTTACTGATATTCTTAAACTCTAAGAGGCTCGGTATGTTTCTGTGTCTATTAAGATTCCCTGTGGTATTATATGTTAGGTATGAATGTGATGGATAACCATGAGCTAAAATTCACTGACAGTCTTCTGCCTTACTGTGTCGATAGTAAAGCGACGCAAACAGATTATAAGATAAAGCTAAAGTATAATACGCAAAACAAGCCGCTTAGGGAGATGTGTCAGAACGCCTCCTAACCTCACAAGATTATGGTTGCGTACGTTAATATGATTCTGAGATGGAGTCAGGATTTCGGGGGCTTGAATGGGTGAGTGATGAGTGGTGAGTGAATGAGATTTGAGCTTGCTGTTCTTTTTCGTCCCGTCATCATTCATGTTTTTAATGCTTTTTTAACCCTATCCCACCCCACCTGTGGATGAGAAGAGGTGGGATGATGATGGTGATGATGACTGATGATGGATCATCCTGCCAACAGAGTTTCTGCGACCGAACAACACGCTGAACGTGACGGAGAATGCGTTGGCAAGGTTTTCAGGGAGAGGCAGGGTTAGAGCTGCATTCACCGCTACTCTTCCACGCCCCGCAGTGCTTAGGGCTTCCGCGCTTTCCATCGTCGACAGCTTCACTATAGTAAGTCAGTCTCTCTCTCTCTCTCTCTCTCTCTCTCTCTCTCTCTCTCTCTCTCTCTCTCTCTCTCTCTCTCTCTCAAAAAAAATAATAATAATAAAATAAAATAAAATTCTGTTTTTTTCCAGATTCCTCATATGCTCTTCACTTACTTTCTTAGTAATCTGTTAACCTCTCTCCTCATCTCACCTCACAACTGTCTCTTTCGTCACGCATATCCTCTAATCCTCTACTTCCCATCCAGTCTGTATGCTTTCCCAGTCGATTCTACAGTTTCTTTCACCACATTGATCCTTTTAACTCCTTACCTCCTTGTTTTAACCCAACACGCCACCTCTCATGATGCGCAAATTTCTTCTGTGTTCACCTTCCAACTTCACTTCTTTTATGTGCTCCAAATTGTATATGATCAGTTGCTTCTCTTCTCCTTTTACTCTACACCTTTTCCTCCTCCTCTAGTTTTTCTACTCATTGCAGCAACTGCTTCCTCGTATTTTCCTTTACCTCTGTTCACCCCTCGCTCATGTACACCTTTATCTTTAACACTGCTATGAACTGTAATAATCAGAGATCAGTGCCTAAAGTTGAACCATTTATTTCCCAACCTTCTTATTATTCTTCAGAGTCTTCATGTGTACTTGAGGTTCAACTTGCGCCTGAAAATGGTATTGGCTGTTAAACCCCTCCGACAAAAATGTCCACCAGGGCACCACCATTCCCATCCACTTCAGTTGATACATCCCACTGTCCAACCACTTCATTTGCTCTCGCATTCCCCACTTCATCATTCATATCACACTGCTACAGTCAGACGTTTCCAAGGATGATTGTACACTCTCCCAGAACTTTTTTATTATAGTCACGGAGTCCTTTGCTGATGCACACGGGCATTTAAGTTAATGCATACAGAGTATAAAAGCACAGTCTTTTCCTCAGACCTTCACGCCTGGAGTGTTCGAGCGTCGTATGGTTGTGGAACATGGCGGATTCACGGCTGTACGAAGAGGCATATACCAAGTGACCGCCTCACTTGTCCTGCATCCTTTGCCTCTCCTTGCACCTCCTCACAGAACGTCAGCCAATCAGGACATCAGCGTCTACCTCTGCATCACTACCTGTACCAGAGAGAGGTGAGGTGGGGAAAGATTTTAGGTAGAGAAGTGAGATAGGGAGAAACTGTTGTTTCTTTTATGACCCCAGGCTCATTTGAGCATAAACCCAGTGGACTGCAGGCTCAGCTTGCCCTCCTTCAGTTTACCAACCTCCTTTTAATTGAGGGGCGTTCTTATAACGCGGCAGCTGATTCACACAATTCGACATGTCACAGTTCCATCACCTCACGTCAACTTTCAACGTTCTGTCACCTGTGCCGTGTATTCACACCATCCGTCACGATTCCGTCCAGTTCTTGCTCATACTCAGAGTAGGCATGGTGCTTCATAGACTAGAGTTTAAGCTTCCTGCATTAATTGCACCTCTGTTTGATGAAGAAACTCGCCTGAACTCTAAAGAGAAATGGTTGTGGATTCTTACACCCTGAGAAAAAGACAATTGAAGGTAAATACAGTACTGGACACTTTACAAGGAGCTGGAAGATGATGAAAAGACAATTTTTTTTTTCTTAGTGGCAGAATAAAATTTTACTATGGCACTACAAATTCCACAGCTCATCGTAACTATACTCTTTTACCTTACCGACCTAAAATTGCCATCTCTCCGTTTTGAATGCCGAGTTGTAACAATAGTTTAACACTAGAATATAATGCTAGTTACGAAAAGTGCTATGAAAAGGATGTAGAGCCGTGGCATTGTCATGCTTTGCCAGTGAGTTACGTGAAGTAAGCTGTAAAAAGACGAATATCTGGACCAAGTTAAGGAGAAAGTACTATAGCGCCATATTATGATCTCTTGTTACAGGTTAAAGTTAAGAGAGTATGGTAACTGCTTCTCTTAGACGCCGCTGTTCTGACGCGGTACTAATGAATTATCATGTTGTTTCAAGTTTTTTTGTGCTAGTGGAGAAAACTGATGCTCTTGAGAAACTAAAATTCAGCCATTATTATTATTATTATTATTATTATTATTATTATTATTATTATTAATGATATTATTATTATTATTATTATTATTATTATTATTATTATTATTATTATTATTATTATTATTATTATTATTATTATCATCATCATCATTATTATTATTACTTATTTACCATCTTCATCAGTCATCATCGTCATCATCATCATTTACCATTTAACTAAAGTATGACGCCTGGTGGTCTAGTGGGCTAAGACGCCCTAACCGGACGGAGCTTGTATTTTCATTTAGGGGTCATTGGGGCGTATTGCTTTCATAATGCCACACAGGGAAAAGTGAGGCTGGTCACAGGCCATCTATTGCCAGATGCCTTGATCCCTTAAGGGGTGGCTACAAACAAATCGCTTCCATATCACCCTGTCCCATGCCATTTCACTGCCCTCCCCCTAGTTCACACACCCCTCTCTTATATACCTCTCCACTCCATCTCTCCATCTCATCCTTGGCCTCCCCCTCCCTCTCCTCCCTTCCACCTCACTCACACACACTCTTCTAGTTAGTCTCGTATTCTCCATCCTCTTCACATGGCCAAACCACCTCAGCGTATTTCTCCTAACGCTTTCCATCACATTCACATCTACACCACAATGCTCCTTCGCTTCCTCATTTCTCAGTCTGTCCTTCCATGTAACTCCACATGCTTCTCTCAAATAACTCATTTCCACTGCTCTCACTCTTGACTTGTGTCTTTCCAAAAAGTCTGGTCACCCTTCCCTTAAATGTCAAGACTGAGTAGCGTAGGCCCTGGACCCTACGCTATTGATGGGGCGATATGGGATTAGATGATGGATGGATGATTTATGATTATGATGATTATGATGTGGTGGGTGGTGACGACCATCATCCACTCACTTAATGTAGTGCTGCCTATTTCTTCTTTTACCTTTAGTATTCTTTTTCTGTGTCTGCCCTCCTCTCTTCCTATTTTCTTCATCATTCCTGTCACTTTTTATTACCTTTCTTTCCTTTTCAGGTGACTTTACAGAGAGTGACAAGCCTAATGATTTCCTGTAAGCCAGGCAACAATTTGCAGCGCTGGGTGGTAACCATATAACCAACCCACATGTGTTTCCCACGTGTCAACAAGTTGGTTGGCAGAGGGTTAGTGCCCCTCCCCTTAAAACCACTAACTCAAAGACAAACGGCCACCCCTTACGGGATTATGGCGTCTGGCTATAGATAGATAAATAGATAGAAGATTTATTATTATCATTGTTATTATTATTATTATTATTATTATTATTATTATTATTATTATTATGATTATTATTATTATGATTATTATTATTATTATTTATTATTATAACAGGCGACGGCTTAAATGGTCTGGTGGCATAGGTAGTGAGGGCTCCGTGACGGCAGTATTAGTGGGTCACGTTATGCTGTTGAGGGGAGACACGCTTCTCCTTGCTGTGGACAACCCGACCAAGTAAGAATTTTATCCCATATTCCCTGTTTAACTGTCTACCTATCAGCCTCTCTACAAATATAGCCAGACGTCTTAATCCAGGGATATGTGGCCACAAACGAAACCCCTCCATGTCGCCCTGTTCTCCGCCATTAGCCTGCCCTCTCTCTGCAGCACACATCACCCTCTGCCCACCGCCATCAGGCTGCCATCTCTCTCCAGTTCAAACCACCCTTACTCATATTCCTCTCCACTCCATCCCACTCTCGGTTCCCCACCCCCGCTCCCCTCCCATTCCACCCCACTCGCATACACTCTCCAAGTCAGTCTCTTATTCTCTTTGTGCTAAAAACCGCCTTTAAATGCTCTCATAAACTTTGGCACATGTTTTTGTCATTGCTGCTTGCTTTTGCCAGTGGCTTTGCTTTTTCTTTGTCGCTGGGTTTTGCCTTGATCTTTCCCTTTTTTTTTCTTTCTCGCCTTTATTTTGACCGTAACATTTGCTTGTTTCGTTTGTCGCTTGCTTTTGCCCATGACCTTTGCTTTTTCTTTGTTGCTTGTTTTTGCCCGTGACCTTTGCTTTGGTCTATTGCTTTCTCTTTCCCTTGACCTTTGCCTTGGTTTGTTGATTTCTTTTGTGCGTGACCTTTGTCTTTGGTTGTTTTCTGTTGCCCGTGACCTTTGCTTTTTTTTCTGTCGTTTTCTTTTGCCCTTTTCTGTATGCTTTTAACTTTGTTGCTTTTGTCTGCGACTTGCTTTTACCCGTGACCTTTGCTTTTGTCTTTTGCTTGCCTTTGTCTTGGTCACTTGCTTTTGTCTTATTGTTTTTTTTTTTTCCTTCTCTTTTCCCTTTAGCGAGTACTCTTGTCTTTGACTTCTGCTTTGCACTGTCGCTTGCTTTTGTCCGTGACCTTTGCATTTGCTTTTGTAATTGCTTTTGTCTTTGTTGCTTGCTTTTGTCTGCGACAATTGCAACAATCATTCGAGTGTCATGAACTATAATCCTGCCTATCTCATAGGCCTACTGTAGTTGTTTTGTGTTCATCTGACGGAGCTAAGCCACCCCCACAACTTGAATACAGAGTTTTGATTGAATGAAATTCGACAAATTTAATTATGAGTAGTGAAGGAATCTCTTTGATTACCTATCAAATCAACCCACCAGTCTGATTACACTTGGCTATTAACACTACTAAAAGAGGTTAGGAATCTTCGTCAGGTTAGAACATATTATGATCTGTGGTATGGTAACATATTCTTTGGAGCCTCATATCAGTATGGTGATATTTAAATCTAGTATCGTGACATACATTGCAGTGTTCCATTTATTATCCATCCAAGTTTGATTAATTGAACTTCTACAGTACAGACCGAACTGATATGCCACAAACCCATTCGGACATATCATGAAAAACACTCCAGCTCAGTGCATCAGTTATGGACGAGACAGTCCATGCATGAATTCAGTACAGACAGTGGGTATTAGTGCCTAAGTGGCGCGCGCACACACACACACACACACACACACACACACACACACACACACACACACACACACACACACACACACACACACACACACACACACACACACACACACACACACACACATTTTCATGACTAGTGTCTACCCTGCATTATTTTCCACCACCTACAACCCATCTGTTGCTTAATGTTGTTTGCTTTCATACGTCCACTCATTGCAGAGCTGACGAGAAATTTAAGAAAGCAGCCAAAATGTCTTAACACTTCACACCAGCAGACACAACTGTCCCCACAGCACACAAAAACAGGGCATATGTAATATATGGACAACACTGGTGTTTTTCGTCATGATATTAATTCCTTTTAACTTTCTCCAGGCGAGCACTGCAAGCCGGCACTGGGTCCAGTTTCTCGGCAGCGCTTATTGGGACATAAGAAAAAAAAAATAGAAAAAGAAAAGAAATAGCGGAAATTTATGAACAACGGATTTGATGCAATGGAAAGCTGCTTTTGCTTTCGTAATGAAGTTGTTGTTTTTTTTCCGATTGTGTTTGTGTTAATTTGTTAAGTGAAATCAGGAACTGTTCAAATCCTGCAGTCAGTATCGTCTCACTTCAATGTATATAGAGAATTATCGCAACTCGAGTTTGAGGTTCGAGATCTGTAGTAGTCAATTCAAGTTTGACAGGTTGTGTATATAGAATTATAACAACAGGAGTTTAATAGCACATGTTTGAGCTCTGACGTAGATATTGCAAATGAGATTTTCCTCTTGTACTGGGAAATTTGGGACACTACTTTTGTGTGTGTCTCGAAACTTTGGGACACTACTTTTGTGTGTGTCGCGAAACTTTGGGACACTACTTTTGTGTGTGTCGCGAAACTTTGGGACACTACTTTTGTGTGTGTGTCGCGAAACTTTGGGACACTGCGTTTGTGTGTGTGTCGCAAAACTTTGGGACTCTCTCTCTCTCTCTCTCTCTCTCTCTCTCTCTCTCTCTCTCTCTCTCTCTCTCTCTCTCTCTCTCTCTCTCTCTCTCTCGGCAGCATAGCATAAGATATCCCAGTATATACTCTTATGGTAAGCCGTGAAGAGGACGAGGTTTTTGGTCGAGGATGTAGACCGCCATTTTTGTTGGACATGGTGAAGTAGCACGATCTGTATGTTATAAATTCTCTTGGTTAGATGAGATTAGTTTGATTTATATTATCAAATCAATCCAAGTTTGGTTAAAAATAAATGGTAAGGGAAAATATCCATCAAAAAAGAGAAGCCCTTAAAGTAAATACTAGCCATGCACTGTTTATGGGGTAGTGATTGGGTCCGTGTGTTGTACTTTTGGTGTGTAGGTCATTTACATTTAAGTTATTAATGAGAAACTGTAGGCCATGGACCTGTAGATATTTTTTCTGGGTGGTCTCTGTGTTGAATGTATTGACTAGTCTTTTCACTATGACGTAGCCTAAAAATGTTATTTCTCCCTTTTGAATGCTGAGCTGTAACAAAAGATTAATACTAGAATCTGCTGTAGGAAGATTATGGAATCGTTGTATTGTCATTTTGGGCCATTGAGCTACATGAATAAGCCGAAAAAAGGGTGAAAATCTGGGCCAAGTCAGGGTGAAAGATCTATTGTATAGTTAATGATGCCACCATGCTGAGAGGGTTTTATAGCGAGAGAGAGATGTTTTGCGTCTTGCGTCCTTGCTGGTACAAAATGGATCAACTTTTAAGAGACTAGTATGCATATGGTCTTATTAGCAATCCCCTCAATCCGATGACGTATTATTTTTTATTCTTGCTATTACCAGACGGCTTTGTTCGACGTAAGTAAAGAGCTCTAGTTTGGAAGGAGCTAATGAACGCTACTTTCAGACACCTTTACTTCGCATAGGGAGTACTTTTTGAACCTTACTTAGGACCTTCCCTGGAGAGAGGCGCCTTCACACGGTGGCACAGATGTAACTGGACGGTGGAGTAGCCCGGTTATGCAGACGTCCTCAAGCTCTCTACTCTTCCTGCAGAGAAGGATAGTGGACTGCGGGATGAGGACAGCTTCAGCCTGCAGTCCACCGGGGTTCACGTTTAGATGAACCTTGGGTTACCACTACTACTACCACCATCACTACTAGCTAGCTACCAATAGTAGTTGTAGTAGTGGTCGTAGTGATAGTAGTAGTAGTAGTAGTTCCCCTATTACTACTGCTACTACCACTACTACTACTATTACTACTACTACTGCTACTACTACTACTTCTACTACTACTACAGTGACGAGAGGTAAAACGAAAGAAAGGAAGGGCCGAAGGGACGATTGTTATTAATGGTATAATCAAGAAGGAAGAAATTGTTATCTTTTTATTGAAAAATATTTGTTGAGTCAGCTGGGTGTGGATGATAATATAGAGAGGACTTTATGGCTTATTTTAAAAGTTTGTGGCGACGTGGTGTGAGGCTGTGCCCTCGTGTCTCATCTGTTTCACTGAGAAGACTTTTGGTACGGGTAAATAATGGGATCGGCCACGATGGGGCCCATTCTGTCTTCCTTAAGAAAAGCATCAGATAAATTCTTAGCAAACTTATCACTTTCATAATACATTAATATTGCACTGTTCCTTAGCAAAATTATTACTATTATCCCTATTATAAAAAACGTGAAAAGAACATTACGGATTCAGGGAACTAAGTCCATTTATGCAATCGTCGTTCCTGGTCAAATTATTGGATTTGTATTTTAAATACATATTTTAAAAGAAAAGATAGCAGTAAATGAAAGACAGTTTGGTCTTCGTCGTAACCTGTCCACGACAGACGCATGCTATGTTTTCAAAGAAATTATGTACGAAAACATAAATACAGTTAATAAGGGCCTTATTATATTTGTTGACTCGTCAAAGGCTTTTGACATGGTTGACCATTTCATCCTAGGTAAAAAACCTGTTGAACTTAGAATTCAATCTGATTTGATTTTTATAATAATGTATTATATACCTAACCAACTGGCAAATATTAAGTGGCAAGGTTATGAGGGGGATTTTCACTTTACGAATATAGAACATGGTGCAAGGCCGGGGGGAGTTTCATCACCTTTTTGATTTAAGTATATTGATAGAATTTTATGTGATAATACGTGTTTAAGCGAAGAATGCATCTTGGGTCATATCGTATGCCGATGACATCGTCTTACTTGCAAACTCATATCACAGTTTGGATGGAATTTATACAAGGTTTTGTGATAATATTCAAAGGCTTAAATTAATAATAAACAAAAATATTAAGTGTGTGGTGTATGGTAAGGTTGTAAATTACAGAGAAGAAACTTTTATAACGCTAGGTGATGATATGCTTTAAATTAAGTCCTGTGATTATTTAGGTCACTCTATATATTTCAACCTGAAAGATAACAAAGGTATAGAAAGAAAGGCTAAATCATTTTTATGGAAAATTTAACTATGTAAACGAATTTTATCTCAGTGAATGTCCATCCATCCACCCATCATCCAATCCTATGTTGCTCCATGAGGAGCGTAGGAGCCCAGGGCTAGGCAAGTTGGTCATGACATTTAAGATGAGAGTGACCAGCCTTACTCATCCCTGAGAGGCATTACGTGAGCAATAAGCCCCAACCACCTCATGGATATAAACCTACACAGGCTCAATCCAATTGGAGCGCCTTAAGTACCCACTAAACCACCAGGCGCCATAATTTGCTTATATGATTACCACCCAGCGTAATAAATGGTTTCGTGGTGTACAGGAAACCATTTGGCTTGTCACTCAATCTAGAGTCACCCATAGGCAAAAAGAAGAGGGAAGAATGAAGAAAAAAAAAAAACATGAGGGAGTGTAAAGTCACCAGCAGGCAAAATGAAATGGAAAGAATGAAGGAAAGAAAGACAGAAGAGGAAGGAAGGAAGAGAGGAAAGGGCAGACACCGAAAGCAGCACTACATCGAGTGAGTGGATGGTGAGCGCCCCCACCTACCACCTAACAATACAATTTTATTTATATTTAATGCATATTATAAGCCTGACTATGGTCTTTGTCTGTGGACCAGTAAGAATATTTTTAGCACAATAATTTTAAGAGCATACGAGATAGCCCACGCTAAAGCCTTATAAGAGATGATAGGTGTTCTAGCCAATGCCAGTAACCATGAAATTGCTGAGGCTAGTAATCAGCAACTCTTAAGGCATCGTTTGGCCCTTACAAATGTACGATACATTAAAAGACCACTCAGATCACCAAGCTAAATTATTAAATTAAACTTGCCTATTTTGACAGGCGGATATTTTTGCTTCCATGTTCTTAAATTATTTCAAGACATATAATGTAGATGTGTCTTCCCATAGCATGGATGTAGTAAGAGTCAGAACAGTGTGGGTACAGAGGCATAAGAAACGTACAGTTCCCTCACTGTTTTAGGATTCACTTTTTTATTTATTCTTAATCTGAATCATACACTGAACATAGATCAATATAGATGTCATTCATTATGTGTGTTACGTGATGTATTTATGTATATATTAATATTGGCGCATTAAAACGCACAGTAGGCTATGTCACCGAAATATTTTTTTTTTTACGAAGGGTTAGATTGATACACGTAAATGATGTATACATACAGTATTAAATCTGTATTCGTATAAACGATATATAATGATTTGTTCTTTGTAATTTATCTACGAAATAAAAGATTGATTGATCGATAGATTGATTGATTGATTGATTGATTACTACTACTACTACTACCACTACTACTACTACTACTACTACTACTACTACTACTACTACTACTACTACTACTACTACTACTACTACTAATGATGATGATGATGATGATAATATATCACTGAATGGGAGGTTAGTCATTAAAAAATGGAAGTCAACAGGGTCGGGTGATGACTGTATAATATTCAGTGTTATTCAGCCTTAGCACAAGCCAAGGGTAGTCCACTGTAGTACCTATACTCTTTTTACTCTAACTTGGCCTTAAAATTGCCATCTCTCCATCATGAACGCTGATGGTAGTCACAAAGAAGTGGTGTGGAAAGGATGTTGAGCCATAACATTGTCTTCTTCTGTCACTGAGTTACATGAAATAAGCTTGAAAAGGACGACAATCTGGACCAAGTTAAAATAAAAGAACTATAGTTAATATGAGCAACAGCTACTGGTATACCTGTTCCAAAGCCTGACCAGCCTCAGGATTCTAACCCCAAATCTTTATACTCTTTTTACTTTAACTTGTCCTAAAATTGCTAACTTTCCACCTTGAATACTTTTGTTGTTGCTGAGCAACCCCATTCTGTCTGCTCGAGCAAACCCATTAACCACAGGAAAGCAACTGCCCCAGCAGGGTGGTCTCGAGCATTAAACCGATGTTCCCCTGCGGCTGACATTGCCTCATGACAGCGAGACGTGGGGAACAGTGTGTAGGTTTGGTTCTTTTATGGACGCCGCATTTGCATCTCTCCACCAGTTAATAGGGGCACCATAATAGGCTTCACTTCACCCCGTAATTTGATTATATGGTCATCACCCAGTGTTGTAAATGGTTTCCTGCGTCACAGGAAACCCTCCGTCTTGTCACATAAAGCAGAGCCACCTTAAGTGGAAGGAAGAATAATAGAATGTGACAAGAAGGAAGGGGAAAAATTGGAAAGAGGAGGGCAGACACAGAAACAGAGCGAGAAAGTGGAAGGAAGAAGCAATCATTACATCCAGTGAGAGGATGATTGTCGCCAGCACCCGCCATTGCCACCTTGAATACTAGGCCGTAACAATAGACGTACGTTTAAGTACTTGGGTAGTGTGATGAGTAAGGATGGAGGTTTGGAGGGTGAAGTGCTTGAAAGGGTACAGCAGGGAAGAAAGGTTGCTGGTTCTTTGAAAGCAGTGATAAGAAACAGGGAAGTGAGCATGGAAGTGAAAAAGTTACTACATGACAGTATTGTGATACCAACTCTAACGTACGGAAGTGAAGCTTGGACGTTGTTGGAAGGACACAAGTCAAGAGTGAGAGCCGTGGAAATGAGTTATTTAAGAGGAGCCTGTGGAGTCACATGGAGAGACAGGCTGACGAATGAGGTTATAAAGGAGCGTTGTGGTGTTGATGTGGATGTGATAGGAAGCGTTATGAGGAACACACTGAGGTGGTTTGGCCATGTGGAGAGGATGGAGGGTGAAAGACTGACGAAGAGAGTGTATGTGAGTGAGGTGGAGGGGGAAAGAGGGAGGGGGAGGCCGAGGATGAGGTGGAGAGATGGGGTGGAGAGGTATATGAGAGAGGGGGGTGTGAGTTGGGAGCAGGGGAGTGAAATGGCGGGGGACAGGGCGACTTGGAGGCGATTTGTTTGTGGCCACCCCAAACGGGATTGAGGCGTCTGGCAATAGATAGATAGATAGATAGAACAATAGACTAACAGTAGAGTATGGGTACATATTCAGTAAAATCTCAGGTTACTTCTTCAAACACTTTCCATTGAACACTCCTGGCTAGATAAAATTGTGAGACGTTGGCTGGAATAGAATAGAGGTTTTCCGAATGTGAGTGGTTTAATGGTGACAGTGTTGACTCACTTAGGCTCCTATGACTCACACACAGCTGAGTGAAATCATCTAACGTTCACTGCAATGAAATGCTATAGCTAGGGGCAGACTTATGGCAACCATTACCCACTCACTTGATGTAGTGCTGCCTACTTCTTCCTTCACCTTTATCATTTTCTTTCTGTGTCTGACCTCCTCTCTTCCTATTTCTCCTACCCGTCCTGTAACTTCTTATTACTCTTTTTTTTTTTTTTCCTTTTCAGTTGTCTTTACATTGACAAGCCTAATGGTTTCCTGTAAGCCAGGAAACCATTTACAAAGCTGGGTGGTAACCATATTATAAATCTATAAGTGTTTCCGACGTGTCAACAAGTAGGTTGGCGGAGGGTTAGTACCCCTCCCCATAAAACAACTACTGTAACTCATAAATAAACGGCCACCTCTTACGGTATTATGGCGTGCAGAATTCGTGCTAGAAAAGGTGTTAGATATAGCCTTCAATAACACTCACAGCGTCGGCACAACTCTGGTATTCTATTCCAGCTTTACGCCAGACGAGTTTATTCAGGTCAGTGAGTCATAGGAGCCTGAATGTTACTAGTGTTACCATTAACACACACACACACACACACACACACACACACACACACACACACACACACACACTGTGTGAAGGATAGGTACGTCCATCTGACTCACGTACCGTACTTTAAAAATTGTCGTCAAAAATAGGGACCTTGCCATCCACTTAGCGGTTTGATGTTTAAGCATACGGCTACATCTTAACCTGTACAGTTTTCCGATTTATTCTTGTTAGACATGGTGCCAGCCGAGTATGGATTCAAGCACACTAAGGTACTGGACTACTGAGCCAATACCATCACGTAGTCGTCTGTGGTCTAGCGGACTGCGACGCCTTCAAGGTAAGAATTCATCCTAGTGATAGTTTATTGTTAAGGTGATACGAAGGCAAGGATCGTCGGTTAAGGAAGTTCCCTAACACCTCTTCCTAAGCGATTTATTTGGCTTATTACACCTACTGTCCTCTTCTGTTACATAAACCCTTCCAATATCGCCACGCACTGCATAAGTAACGTACCAAAGGATACTAACCAACCATATCCAAAAGTAAATCGCTAAGGAAGAGGTGCTAGAGATATATTAACCAGCATATCCAGAAATAAATTGCTAAGGAAGAGGTGCTAGATTTATGTTAACCAGCCATATCGAAAAGTAAATCGCTGAGGAAGAGGTGCCAGGGAACCTTCTTACCCGACGAGAATGAGGGTCACAATATTAGGTAAAGGAATCAGTAATGCAAAATGATCAATGTGGATTCCAGATTAACAAAAAATAGTTATATTTTCGTCCATATTATCAGTTTTCTTCTTTTGAATGAACTGTCTCTGTGGATTTTTTTTTAATTCCTTTGTCTTATTGTAATGTGTAGTGCGTTCTTGAATGCGAGGCTTGGGGGGGGCTAGGTTTACAACTGAAGAGTTGAGAGGAAGGATGAGACTGGAGTGTATTGGTGTTGTGATGAAGAGAGATTGAGATGGTTTGGGAGGAAGGATGGGATTGGAGTATGTTGGTATTGTACTAGGGGTTGAATGAGATGGTTTGAGAGGAAGGATTCGGCTAGATTATATTGGCATTGTGAAGAAGAGGGTTAGATTGAGATGGTTTGAGGAGAAGGATGGAAGTGGAGTGTATTAGTGTTGTGATGAGGAGGAGTAGATGGTTTGGGAGGATGGATGAAATTGGAGTGTATTGTTGTCATGAGGAGGGGTAGATTGAGACGGTTTGGGGGGAAGGATGGGAATGGAGTGTATTGGTGTTGTGATGAGGAAACGAGGAGAGGTAGAGATGGTTTGGTCTGCCTCTCACAACTCAATGCTGTACAGTAATGTATGTGTTCAATATCTGTCTGTCTATTTAAATGTACCTATATGCGTATGTAAATGTGGCTGTATGCGTATCTGTATGTAAATGTGGCTGCATGTGTATGTGTGTGTATGTAAATGTGCTTATATGTGTATATATGCAAATGTGATAGGATGTGTATGTATATGTAAGTGGGCCTGTATGTGTATTTATACGAGTATGTAATTGTGGCTGTATGTGTATGTGAAAGTGGCTGTATGTGTATGTAAATGTGGCTGTATGTGTATGTAAATGTGCCTGAATGTGTATGTAAATGCGCCTGTATGTGTATTTGTTTGTGTGTGTGCATGAATATGCCTGCATGTGTATGTGAATGTACTTGTATGTTTCTGTGAATGTAAGTGTGTCTGCATATACATGTCATGTGTGTGTGTGTACAAGTGTATTGTGAGCAGGACCAAGATGCTAATGAGAACGGCAATGAATGGTCAATAGGTCAGAGGGAGGGGGGGTTATGAAGTCAGGAAAGAAGAGAAGGAAGGAGAGAGAAGGAAAGGAGAGGAGAGGAAAGATAAGAAGAGACAGAGGGGAGGGAAACGAGATGAGAGGAAAGGGAAAAGGGAGAAGGAAGGGAAGAGGGAGGAGGAAAGGATGAAGAAGGAAGAAGAAAATGGTGAGGAGAGGAGAGGGAGCGAAAGGGGGGTTAGGATGAAGGAAATGAAGAGAGTGAGGAGAGAAGGGAGATGAGAAAGAAACAAGAATTGGAGAGAGAGGAGAGAAGGAATAGAGGAGAGAGGAATGGGGAGAGAAGAAGAGGAGAGAGAGCAGAGAGGAATGGGGAGAGAAGAAGAGGAGAGACAGCAGAGAGGAAGGTGAAGTAACAGGAAACGGAGGGAGGAAAGAAGGGGATGAGGGAGAGGAAAGGAGAGAAGAAAGGAGAGAGAGAGAAAGGAAAGAGGGAGAGGAGAAGAGAGAAGGAAGAGAAAAAAGAGAGGGAGAAAGGAGGGGGTGAGGGAGGGAAGAGGAGGAGGAGGAGGAAGGAGTGTAGAAAGGAATGAGGGCGAGAAGACGAGAGAGAGAGAAGTGGGGGGTAGGGGAAGGTTATAGGAGGAGTTTTACAACGATATATCCTAGGTAACAGTGAGGAGTGGCATGTTGATGAGAAAAATACTGACCCTACCTGAATAGGGGTCGATATGGCCATTACATACATACATTCTCTCTATCACACACACACACACACACACACACACACACACACACACACACGTACAATACTGTATTATTTATCTACCTAGTAACATACACATCTTTTACAACCTATGTGTAACACACACACACACACACACACACACAAACACACACACACACACACACACACACACACACAAATACGTACAATACTGTACTATTTATCTACCTAGTAACCTACATCTCATTTACAACCTGTGTGTAACACACACACACACACACACACACACACACACACAGGAAGAGAGAGAGGGAGAGCGAGAGGGATAGAGGGGAATGGAGGGGGCGGGTTGGAGTTTGCGCTATGAGGCCTGACACAGGGACTTGTGCTACAGCAGTGAGAGAGGTCAGCCAGGAGACTTAACACCATCAGAGTAACACAAGGAAACTAAACCAACACCTGGACTCGTAACACCGTGTACAGTGCTACACTAAAGTAGCACAGAAGTACACCTTTGGGAAATAAAACAACAGGTCGTCCTTCAGCAAAAACTGGGGTCTTGAACATCAGGAAACAAAACTACGGCTTTATAACCTTGCTGTGCACGGAAAGTGTACAGCTCAGCAGAGCACAACTGCTGCTCTGTACTATGTTCCCATCAACATCTAATTCTAACACCACCCCTGGAGTGTTCAAGAGGAAGTAGAGAAATTATTAAAGAAAAAAACTCATTATCAAAATTCTGGCTATGTTCAGTGACAGGTGACGTTGGCAGGTGTAGAAAGAGGAGGTGGAGGTGTGTAGAGTGAGGGGGTTAGAACTGAGTCGTGTTGTTGGTAAGATCCATTAGTGAAGGTGTGGTGTAGAGGAAAGAAGGCAAGAACTGGGAGGTGTGGAGTGGAGTTGTATGGAGGAGAGGAGGGTCTAGCAATAGGTGGTGTGAAGTTGTACAGTGAAGAACAGATCTGTCCATGGAGGTGTAGTGTAGAGGAGGAAATGTGTGGAGGAAAGAAGAAAGCTATATAACTGGGAGGTGTGGAGTAGTTTGGGGAGGAGAGAAGCTTCGGAGGTGTGTGAAGAGAAGAGAAAGGTTTGGAGGTTTGTGGAGAGAAGAGAAGGGTTTTGAGGTGTGTGGAGAGAAGAGAAAGGTTCGGAGGTGTCCGGAGAGAAGAAGGATAAAGTGGTAGCTGTTGAGAGGAGGAGAGACTTATAATTTGGAGGTGTGGTAGGTGTATGGAAAAAAGGAGAGTCAGAACTAGGAGGTGTGCAAGTATGTGAAGAGAAGAAAATAGTTGTAGGTGTGAGGAAGAAGGTGTGGAGGTGAGAGGAGAAACCTAGAATTTCCAGGCTTGGAGGTAGGAGGTGTTTGGAGAGGGAAGAAACCTACGAGTGACAGGTGTGGAGAGAGGGAAGAAAGGGAGAGAGAGAACTAAAAGAGAAAGGGAGAACCGAAAGGAGAGCAGAGTAGGAGTGTGAATGAAGAGGAAAGAAATAGAGGAGGGGAGGATGACAGATTTGGGGAAAGTCCCAGAGAAGGGAGGGAGTTAGAGGAGAGAGAGCAGAGCAAGAGAGAGGAGGGAAGAGACCGAGAGAGAGGCGGAGGTAGAGAGCCAGAAGAGAGAGAGGAAAGGGGAGAACAAAGAGAAGACAAGGGAGAAAGAGGGAGAGGATAGAGAGAGGAAGAGGGGAAGAGACACGAAAAAAGGGGGGGAAGGAGACAGAGACCTTGTCGAGGACGAGAGCAAGAGTAGGAAAGGAGAGAATAGAAGAGGGAGAGAAGGAGTAAAGGAGACATCTAGAGCAGGGAAAGGAGCAGGGAAGGAGAGACCTAGAAGAGTGAGAGAAGGAGGGAAGGAGAGAGCTAGAGGAAGGAAGGAGAGAGCTAGAAAAGTGAGAGTAGGGGAGAGCTACAAGAGTTAGAGGAGGAGAGAAAGAGGGAGGGATAAGGAAAAAAAAATGGGTGAGGTACGTAAAAACAAAATAGGAGTGGAATGGACGCGACAGAGGGTGGGTAGGAGACAGGCCTCCCCAGACCGTCCTCCACCCACATTGAAGCGATCATCACTTATCAGTTTCGAAGGAGAGGACGAAAACAGCAGAGTGGAGGTGAGTAGGAGGAAGTGGGGAGAAGTAGAGAGATGTTGAGCAGTAGAGAGAAGAATGAGTAAGTGGAATGAAGGAAAGGAGAGGGAGATGAAGGGGAGAGACATTCAGATGATCAATTAACAGCTTTGAAGGTGTAGATGAAACAGCAGAGTGGAGGTGAGTGAGAGGAAGTAAAGAGGAACAGAAAGCAGCAGAGAGAGGAATGAGTAGGTGCAGAGGAAGAGAGGAGAGGTAGAAGGAAATTTCTTCCAGTAGGATGTGCAACTTACATTAAAAGATTATTACAAGTAATAATAAATCACGAAAGGAAGAGATAATGAACCTTTCTTAGATGACAAAAACAACAGAGTGGAGAAGAGGAGAGTAGGGAAGTAAGGAAGAGAGTGGGAAAGTGGGAAGGAGAGAGGTAGAGGAAAAAAGGTGAGTTGGGAGGAGGTTGAAGAGGTGAGTAAGAGAGCCGATTGGAGAGATGGAGAGAAAGAGAAAAAAGGAGAGGAGAGTACAGAAGAGGTGAAGAGAGAATATGAGAGGGAAAGTGAATCATCTCTGGAAGAAAAAAAACTGTGATGACTGTAATCCATGGGCTCATTCTTTATTGCATTGAAAATACATCTATCTGGTAACACGCTGAAATGGGATGCTGTTGGCTCAGTTCACTAGTATCTTTTATTATATACTTAATAACATCCACCTGTCTACGCACACCTATTATTTTACCTAACCAACTTACCTCCCCATCTACCTCCCTCTCTATTCTATCCATTCATCCATCTATCCATCCTACTTATCTACATATCTACCTCCCTCTTACCTCTAGCCATCCATCCATTTATCTGGCTTTTATTTATCTACTGTATCTGCAGGTATGGACAGGTTGGTAGGTGGTGGTGACCATCATCCCCTCACTTGATGTAACGCTGCCTACTTCTTCCTTCCCTTTCTCATTCTGTCTGTGTCTACTATCCAGTCTTCCTACTTCTCCCATTCCTTCTAGTCACACTTTTATTAATCTTCTTTCTACTTCAGGCGGTTCTGCACTAAGTGAGAAGCCTAATGGTTTCCTGTAACCCAGAAAGCCATTTGTAATCACATAACCCAAGTATAGGGTAACGTAGAGTCTACTATAGTTCCCCTGTTACCTGGATGGAGAGACATAAATGTGGCATCCATCCAGGAACCAAACCTCCATATTCTCCGCACCTCACTGTGGTGAGGTGCTGTCAGCCGCAAGGGAACATCAGTTAACTGCATGGGACAATCCCGCAGGGGTTGTTGCCTGCCTGCAGCTGATGGGTCTGCTCAGACAGACAGACTAGGGTTGACCAAAATCAACAACAACAAGTATGGACAGGATGCTGTGGGCTAGATCCAACAGGCAGAGGCATACAAATACACCTCTTAACATATTTTGCACCTTCCCTTCATCCCTATCATGGCACTTATCATTCAGAACTGTATCAATAAATCTGTTCTGCCTATATCAGTCTGATTATACATCTGTCGAACACCCTACCCATCTACCTCTCTACCCACCATCTTTCACGTACTTGCCTCCAACACCCACAGTACTGACAAGACTCCTCTGTCCATCTATCTACCTACCTACAGGTATGCACAGGATGCTCTGGGCTGGATCCAACAACAAGCAGAAGCAAACAGATTCATCCTTACATCCCACCTCTGTCTATGTATCTGTCATTCTGTGTGTCTACAGGTACGAACAGGATGTTGTGGGTTGGATCCTACTACAGGACGAGGCAAACAGATTCACCTTTTACAAATCCTGCTTCTCCCTTTCATCCCTATCATGGCACTCATCATTCAGAACTCTATCAACATGGTGACAGTGTTGGAGTATCAGTATGACATGCAGGAGACCATTGACCAGGTGAGTGTGAGAAAAAAGAAAAAGTGAGAAAAAGAAAGTCAGAAAGTGAGACTGGGTAGGGTAAGGTAAGATTTGTTTAGGTTGGTATGATGATGATGATGATGATGAGCAGATTACTAACCAGGTGAAAATGTAAGAGAGAAGTTATACAGGGTAGGGTGACACAAGGATTGGTAAGGTAATGTTGGGTGATGATGAAATGCATGAGATTATGTACTGACCAGGTGAGATAGTGTAAACGAAAGTAAAAGGGTAAGGTGAGATGAGGTTTGGCTAGGTTAGGTATGGGATGGTGATGATGATGATGATGATGATGATGATGATGAGTGGCGTGCCAGTATGATATGCAAGAGACCATGGCTAAGGTGAAAAAGTGAGACAGAATAGAATGGGATGAAGTTTGATTAGGTTAGGGTGGTGGTTATGATGATGATGATACGCAAGAGAATACTGACCAGCTGAGAAAGAGACAAAGAGAAAGTGAAAAAAAAAAAAAAAAAAAAAAAAAAAACAGGGTAAGATCCAGATGAGATAATATTATTAGACTAAATCATATCAGTGAAGGTATGTACTAAGAATTGACAAAGGGCCCCGCACATTGCCATAACCACTTCAAACAGCCACTCCTTAATCCCAAGCATTCTCATTGCATACGTCACCCCCTCCCTTAGGAACTCTGTCAAAGGCCTTCTCCGAATCATCAGTTTTGCTTTCCCTTACCATTGCCAGCAGTATTTAAGTTTATATCTTCTTCTTCCCCAGGTTCAAATCAGCACAGGTCTGGGCAATGTAACAGAGGCACTGCAGTCTGAACGTGCTGAAATCGCGTTCTACCTCTTCACAAATGGATCCGTCATTCGTGGGAACCTCACGGAACACTTCAAGTACACAAATATGCTCCTGGATGACCTAACCTGGCCAGAATTTCGTCAAGAACATGAACTCTTCAACAACAAGATTCTGTTTCGTATTCGCCTTGATGATTTCAGGGATAAGATCACGAAATTTGACACCCCATCAATCGAAGCTGGAATTGCCTTCTATAACAGGGCAAATTATATATTTTTAGACCAGGTAAGGGGATTATCTATCAGTTTATCAGTTTATCTATCTGAATCTATTCTTCAGTCTATCTGTCCATTAAAGATGGAATTACCTTCTAAAACAGGGCAAACTGTATATATTTTGGCCAGATAAGAGAGTGTATGCATCAGTGAATGAGGCTATTACCTTTGATGCCTTGCTCCCTCATGGGAACCCCGAAACATTGTAAAGGATTTTAATTTCATTAAATGTACACCTTTCTGATCTGCCATAAAACGAACCAAGTGTCTTAAAACACCCCAGTTAACACTAATATGCGAATCCTAGTGAGACAGCCGTAGCATGTGTTCGTTATGGATGATGGGTATTAGTACCAATGTGATTACATGTGCAAGTGTATGGTACACAGAAACAGTCCTCTTCCTCTTCCTGCTATTATTATTACGTATCTTTTAAACAAGCGTTTCTTTCCTCTTCCTAATCCCATCCTTAGGTGAGAAAAGAGGTCTAGATGATGTTGATAATGATGGTGATGATGATGATGATGATGATGATGATAATGATGGTGATGATGATGATGATGATGATGATGATGATAGTTAATCATAGTACACTACCAACAGCTAACAAGTGAGATCAATGAAAAGGATGCGGCTGGAGTGTGGCGGCCTTTACTAGCCTACAAAAACATGATTCGCGCCATTGAACACCTGGGCATCTCTATGGTATTTGGACTTCAGTACTTTGGACGAGGCGCTCTGGACCAGAAGAGTTACATTGCTTTCGTCACTAACGATGCTCTTGGCTACGACTTCCTGAACACCAGCCAAAATTTTGAGTTTTGGATCACAGACAGGTAATATACATACACAAGTATTTGACTAGCAATCAAGGAGGCTCATTCCTACCTCATAATTAACTCACTTTGGATCACAGACAGGTAATGATGTATTAAAAAAATCTCAGTTTGTGGTTGCGTGAAATTTAATGAGTCTTAGATTGATACTGGCATAAGTCTCCTTGGTTACTAATCAAATCAACCCTCCAAACTGACTACCCCTGGCCATCAAATGACCTGAAAGGTGTTAGGGATCACTGTAAGGTCTGGGTAACTGCACAGTTGTAATAATCTTCTTCATCAGCCTAACACCACTTCCCATCCAATCTGCATCACCAGTTCTGCTTTAGATTACAATTTCCTAAGCAGATAATGGACAGTTACTAGTATACTGTACTATACTTGCTTTCTTGTTGACCTAATGAATAGACTGATAGGACAGATAGACAGACAGATAGATGGATAGACTGGGAGAGAAATAAATGTTTTCCATAATGCAAGAAAGAAGGAACCAGAGGCCAGGAGCCTACAAATTGTTTCCTAAAAGAGAGAGAGAGAGAGAGAGAGAAAACATAGACCCAAATTCAAGATCCGTTCATTTCGAGATGCCTGGATTCCCTGTGTGTGAAAGACTGGAGATCATAGGCAGTAGGAAATACAGACCGAGGGAGACAGTTCCAGAGTTGACCTGTTGCATACATGAAGGACTGGGAGTAAAGGTTAGCTCTTACATTAGAGAGTTGGACGGAAAAGAGATGAGAGTTTGTTGCTAGACGCATGCTACGCGTCCACCGTAGTGGTGAAGGGATGCAAGCAGACAGTTTAGAGAAGCAGTGACCATTGAAGTAGCGATAGAAAAGAGACAAAGATGTAACAGTGCGGCGAAGAGACAGAGGTTGAAGGGAGCCAGTAAGAGGAGGAGAGTTACTGAGACGAAAAGACTTTGACTCCACCCTGTTGAGAAGAGCTGTGTTGGGAGCCTCCCCACACATGAGAGCTGTATTTTACACAGGGGCGAATAAAACCCGTGTATAAAGTCAATAACTGTGCAGGGGTAAAGAAGACACGGAGTCGGCTTAGCACACCAAATCTCTTGGAAACAGATTTTACAAAAAAAGGAATATGATCTTTCCAAGAAAAATCCCGAGGGAATGAAACCCCATATATGTTTAAAGGTGATGGAGAATTGAGTTGAATATTGTTAAAATTTAGAGGATAGTCCTGCGGAAGATTTTGCGGGTAGAGAGACGTAAGAACTGAGTTTTTGATGCATTAAAAACAAGATAACTTTTACCCAATCAGAGATAGGAGCCAAGTCAGACGTTAGGTGAGCCATAGCCTTACCCGTTGTTTGTTGAAGTAACAGCTGAGATGGACGCTGTGGGAAGCGAATGGAAAGGTGAAGGGTGGAGTCATCAGCGTATGAGTGGATAGGGTTAGATGTACAACTGAGAAGGTCATTGATGAATAGAAAGAAGAGAGTTGGTGATAGGACAGAACCCTGAGGAAAACTACTATTGATAGCTCTAGGAGATGATGATGGATAGATAGTCCCTCTTACCCTTCCTCCAATCTCTCCATCCCGCCTCCCACAGATACCTCAGTATCCAGGAGTTAATCTGTATTTCTCTCTGTGTCCCCATTTCTGTCAAACTCTACCTCAGAATTTCCTTCAAATCTTTCTTATCTTTCGACCAATCTCTCTATCCCTCCTCCAACTCTCTCTCTTAATTTTTCCTTCAGATCTCTCTTACCTTGCCTTCAATCTCTCCATGCATCCTCTCACAAGTAAAAGAACCTCCAAGAATCATACTATGATAAGGCATGTAATAACATATTGACAAATTAACAGATAGAGATAGATAGATAGATAGATAAGTGATAGACAGTCCCTCTTACGTCTCGTCCAGTCTTTCCATTTCTCCTTCCACAGATACAAGAATACTGTATACAGAAGGTAATCTTTATCTCAGTTTATGTCCCCTTTTCCATCCAGCTATCAATTTTTCCTCCAAATCTATCCCTTATCTTTCCTCTCATCTCTCCATCCCTCCTCCCACAGGTACAAGAACCTCCAAGAGTCCTATGCTTGGTATGCCAACATTACGCGACGTCGTTTGGAGGTACTGGGACGGACGAAGATTGATCCAGACTTTGACAAGGCCACTGAATATTTCTACGCCATGTTGGGATACCTTGATGCCCTGCAGAAGATACAGTATGAGATTAGGTGAGACAAGGGGGGAGATAATTATGATTATAATTATTATTATTATTATTATCATCTAATCTTATGTTTTTCAAGTGTCAGTTCATCCTGTGGAGCTTACTATCATTCAAATCATATTTGGACCTATACAATTACAAGAATTGTGACAGTATTAATATGCAATGGAAACTTCATCCACAGAAGTGACAACAGCTGTCTGTCAAAAAAATTATCTCCATGTCGCCCTGTCCTCTTAATTTATGTGGGTCTTTCCAATTACCTCTCCCACAGACACGTAATTGAACGCACCCTGTTCTCTGAAATGAATGCGTCGAACAGCCATGTGGTAATAGGCATCGCTTTGCTGTGTGTGGTGTTGCTCATTTCTCCGATCATCATTCTACTAGTTCGGATGATGACGCGAACGCTGCAGGTGAGTAATGAGGTTATTTTGTATTATTGTGGTCCCACGCTTATCTGGATATGAACTCAGTGGACTGCAGGCTGAAGTTACGCTCTTATTGCCGTCCAACATTCTGCTTTTTGGAGGAAAGGAAGGTGGCTGAGGGAAGCTGAAACAGCATCAGCAGGTGTCCCCATTGGCTAATGAACCTCTCCCTCCACCTCACTCACATTTCTCTCCATTCCTTCACCCACCTCTTCCTCAGTCTCCCTCCACCTCACTCGCATACCTTTCGAACCCTTCTCGCTCTTATCCTTAGTCTCCCTTTCCTCCTTCACCTCACTTATATACTTCACCCATTTGCATCACCTCATCCTCTCTCTCCCACTCTCCCTTCACTTCATTTAATGTATATAATTATAAACTTTCTTCGTCTCCCTTTTCAGGCATTTTCTGACACGTTAATCCATAAGACACACGAGTTGGCCTATGAGCAGAAGCGTTCAGACATGCTATTGTACCAGATGCTGCCACCTTCCGTCGCCCAGCAGTTAAAACAACATCGCCAAGTGTCCGCAGAGACATACGAATCCGTCACCATTTATTTCAGCGACATCGTAGGATTTACAGAACTATCCTCGGAAAGTACCCCCATGCAGGTAAGTATTCATCCCTTCGCGTGGTGTCATTGATACAGATGGGTAGTGGAACTGCGTGGTTATATAAATCTCTCTTAGTGCTGTAAATCGGCAAATGGAACCCAGTTAATGCCGGAATCTGCATCGGAAGGGAAAAATAATCCTGTAATCGAATTCGTAATTGAACTGACTGAGTTGCGATGAAAAATAAATAAATATTTGTTTTACGCAATGACCTTCGGTCTTATAAATCTTCTAGCACTTATTTCTCCACAGATTTAAGAGTGAACTGAGGCTGTAAGGATAATTATTTTCCAAAAATACGACTGTATTCCATAGCCTGTTCACTGTCTTAAATTGTAAAATGTCTGAACTAAAACATAAAGAGTAATTAGACCATAATATTTATCACTGGCTAGGTTGAAACTCAATACAGAAACAATATCTAGACAGCAGCTTTCGGGGGGGGGGGTACTGAACTCTTCTTGGAAAGTACCTCCATCCTGGTGTGTGTTCACGTTTTGACTGATGCTAAAGAGAGAACTTCATGTGGTGGCACTGATATAGCATGGTGGTGGAGCTGCCTTGTTAAGGCATATAAACATCTTTCAACTCTTGCTGTCTTCTGAAATGGGTATGGTGGACTGAAGGAAAAGGACAACTTCAGCCTGCCCGGTTTTATAGAAAGGTCCTTAACTCCCTCCCTATCCCGTTGAAAGGAGGAAGGCATGAGAAGGGCAGTTTCAGTCTGCAATCCCCTATCCCTTGAAAAGGAGATGGCTGACTGCAGAGAAAAAGGGCAGCCTCAAACAACAGTCCACTGGGTTCATGTCCAGTGAGCCTGGGACGACAATAAGTGATATAAACCGAACTGAAATATGCTACCAATGAAGAAGGAGGAAGTTCTGGGATAGTGCTGTAAATGTGCAAGCAAAAGCCGATTGATATCGATATCGGTATTGGAAGGGAAAAATTGCCCGATAATCGGAGTCGTTTCAGAATTGGCTGAGTAATGATGAAAAATGTATAAATGTTTGTTTTACCTAATGACCCAAGACTCTAGCACCCTTCTCTCCACCATCCTAAGTGTGACCTAAGGCTGTAATGATGATTATTTTCCAAAGATTCGGTCGTATCCCACATTCTGTTCACTGTATTCAATGGTAAAATGCTTGTTCTAAAACATACGGAATATTTAGGCCATAATATTATATCACTGTGGTTAGAATGAAGCTCGACACAAAGAGCTAGACGGCAGTTTTCTGCCAGAAGCTGTATCGGACTGGTAGGAACTTGCGAGTGAGGCGGCATACATACATACACTGGCAGTGTCCCATCAATGGTATGACGTAAGCTTGATTTTTAATTTTGATGGTACAAGAGCTGTGGGCAGAAATTCAGGTTCTTTTTATTTTTTCTATTAATTTTTTTGTAAAATATATATAATTAAAAATTATACAACTCAGTTATCGCTGCCTTTCTTGGACTTTGAGGAGTTTAGTGCAAAATTTGAGTGTTGCCTGCAAATCCAACTTTGATTAGTGTACGTGAAAAAATGCCAATACATTTTTAAAAAATTATACTAATATACTGTATTAGGCTGCATCAAAATATCCCCGTTTCCTTAGCTTCTGTACTTGGATTTTTGTTGTAAAGATGCTGTAGATTTTTGTTTTAAAGAAGCTATAAAATAATAACTGTGCTATACTGTTATATATTAAAAATGGTAGTAAAACGCATTAATACTCATAAGTAACGTTTTTGCCACTGGGCAAACATAAAGCACATACCGTAGCTGTTGTGCTTCCCTTAAAGTACGGAACAGTCAGTCGTTAGACAAATAGGAAACAACATTTTAGCTTCTAAATCTAAGTCATTTCTTAGTAATTAACCACATATGAAACGCGTAATGCATGTAAGTTCGGGTCTTTACTCAATAAAATTCATCATTTATACTTGAAAGTAACGTTAGTAAATCTTGGCTGGCAGACCATTAGCCATGAAATGAAACAACATTTACCGGTATACTTAAAAGGTACATAACATTTTTACCACTACCCAACTCAGGCCAGATTAGCCTAGAGTTAATGTATTGTGGAAAAATGCACTTGCTTTAATCCCTGAGATTGGACTCAACACAATAATAGTCACAGACTGTTCCTTATGTATATCATGATTAAAACCACATTCCATAAAATAGTGCATGAGTGACTAAGCTCGATGTATACCAACCATATACATAGGTATTATAGTGTACTGTACTAGCTCACATTACACACACAAAAACGTCTTGCTTTTCTAGATTTTAAGGCAGTCTTCACTCAGGTACGTCTTATGTACTTTGAAGAGGTTAACATTAAAGGTTCTGTGTGTGGTTGAAGTGAGCATCGCTTTATGGTCACAGTGTCTTTTGCCAAGCTAAATATTTGTTCTGAAGTTACATTCGAATCTGTGCATCATTTACGCACACGAACACTAGTAGCTTACAAACGAAATTGCGAGATATCGTTCATCTTATTGTCTCAGAGTTCCTGTTCCTTATTACCCCCACCACTCCTTTCTTATTATATGCAGTAAATCACTTTTTTTTTTTTTAGAACACAGTGAGAAGAGTGATTTGAATATTATGACTAAACAAAGAATATAATAACTAATGGGTGCGTGGAGGCATGTGTACACTATATACCAGTACATAAACCCACACAAGCATCACACTTTCTCACCACCATTACACAGTATACCACACACAGCTCGCTGCTTTCGGCCTTCATTTCTTTTCTTTCTTTTCCTTTTCTTTCCCATTCACTCATTTATTATTCTGAACCTTTAATGGTTCTCAGTAACACTTTATTAAGCTGCAGTGTCAAGGTAACAACATTCATTTGCGCAGAATCAGGCAAAACAATGAACGGAATCTTCAGTAAAGTCTTTTTAATGTTTCTTCCGACCGTAGCAGATATCCCGATATCGACAGTAAATATCGGTATCGGAAAAATGCAAATACAGGCGACAAATCGGTTCGGCGAATCATATCTATAACAGCACTATTCCGGGATATTTGTATAACCATGAAAGTGCACCAGCCTGGCATTATCACTGCCACCACATGAAGGCTTCCCTCACCAGTAGCATGGTGGTATATAAATATACAAATAAAAAGGGTATTAACACCAGCTGTAATCATCATCATTATAACCCGATTTCCTGTCTCTATTCACCTTCATGTTACCTCTTACCATCATCATCATCATTATCATGACCCTCCTAACCCTCTATCTCTCTCTCTCCCCTACAGGTAATTTCTCTCCTGAATGCTCTCTACAAGATGTTTGATTCCCGTATTGAACTTTATGATGTGTACAAGATTGAGACCATTGGAGAAGTATACATGGTTGCCAGTGGAGTGCCACAAAGAATAGGTGGGTCTCTCTCTCTCTCTCTCTCTCTCTCTCTCTCTCTCTCTCTCTCTCTCTCTCTCTCTCTCTCCAGCAAACTCATCAATTTTATATCCATCATAATCAAAGCATGGAACAAGACACTCTTAATGGAGAGGGTTGCCTTCACATGGTGTCACCAATATAGCTGAGACACTACACAGTGGTTATTAAAACATCCCTCAGCTCTCACTAACCCCCAAAAGGAATAGGGTTGGCTGCAGGAGAGGGGCAGCTTCAGCCTCTAGTTCACTGGATTCACAGGCAGATGAACCAAGGCCTACAACTACTGCTACTGCCAGTGCCTCCAAATACCCTACAGTCTGACTACACTTGGACGTCAGCTAAGCTAAAAAGGGGTTGTGAATTCTTGTCAGGTGAAAACAATGAAACTATATCTGCTCTTTCTCCAACAGGCAAAGGCCATGCAGCAGATATTGCGCTTGTAACGCTGAGTCACCTTTGATGTTAGTTGAAAAAGGGAGCATGGAGAATGAGAGACTGACTAGGACAGTGAATGTGAGTGAGTAAAGGGGAAGGGGAGACAAAGGATGAGATGGAGGGATGGAAAGCTATATGAGAGAGGGAATGTGAAAGTTAGAGGGGGGGGACAGCCAAATGGTGATGTGGAGGGGACTTGTTTGTGGCAACCCTTCATGAGATTAAGGTGTCTGGCAATTGACTGCAGAAAGATAGATAGAAAAACAGACTAAATCCCTGTTCTTTGTCCAGCAGACAAAGACAGCACTGCAGAAACAGCATCTATGGCCCTGGGTTTGCTGGTGTGAAGCGGGAATGAGTCTCCTCGGTTATTAGTCAAATTACCCTGGCCATCAAGTAAGATAAAAATTGGCAACATCTTTCTGCCAGTTGCAGACAAACACACTGCAGGCTAATCTTGCTCTTTCTCCAACAGGCAAAGATCACGCAGCAGAAATTGCATCTATGTCCCTTGACCTGTTACATGGTACAGAGAACTTCCTTATTCCTCATATGCCGGGAGAGAGAATCCAGATCAGGTATGTCATCATCATCATCATCATCATCAATATTATCATCACCACAACTGCCACCATCACCATCATAATTATAAACAGCAGCATCTTCACCATCACCATCTTCACTGTCACCATCACCACCACCACCAGTATTTACATAATAATAATAATAATAATATAATAATAATAATAATAATAAATTATCGTAATCATCCTGCCTCATTTTTCCCTCAGGAGAGACAAGCGAGATCAGGTAGAGTTACTTTTTGTTTACAGTTTTTCATAATGAAGTTGATGATGACCATTACACATTCATTTATTTAGCCATTTTAGTTTGATTAAATATTTCGTGTTTATTGTTACCATCTTCATACGACTTCACTCACCTTAGGGTGGACTCTTGGAAATGGAGTTAGACTGTGACCTAAATTGCCCCTCTCAATAAAAGATATTATTGGGTGGAATCACAGATCAAATGTGTCCCTCTTGTGGAATGGCTTGCACGGTTTTAGAGGGCGGGTGGGGACACATGTCCCCATGTTTTTGGCAGACCAGTTTTATTTGCCAGCATCTACGCAAGAATCATTACGTGCTGTACTAGAATAATGTCAAAGAAAGGGGGATTAAGTAATAAAAAAAATTAGTAAAATACAAGTGTATTTCGATTTGACTGCTTAAATTGATGTGGCCTTCCTTTTCCAATGTGCTGGCGCTGGCTCTGAATAGGCTCACACAGCGTAACACACATAACACCACTGAACAGCACATGCCATACCAAGATGCAGACACAACATCAACGGTGCAAGGAACCCGTGGGACAACGCACAGAAACAGTTATGCGCCTCATATTACGGTATCACACTTGCTGAATTCTTACCCTGATGGCAAGCAAGTAACTGACCCAAAAGAAAGAGAAATCTCCAGATACACCAGTGCCTCCAAGAAACAGGAACAGCTGTGGGGTTCTGAGGAAAGACTGGATCCCTTTCAGATAGTTTTCTTCAATGTTAGGTCAGTTAGAAACCAAACTGCCGAAACTCAATGCACTTATGGCAACAGAGCATATCAATGGTGTACCCATTACAGAATCATGGATTCGTCGTGATAGTAGAAATTTATGATGGAGAGTTTGAAATTCACAGCAATAAAATATTCAGTGAAGCTTGTACTACACGAGACAGGGGCATGATTATAATGTACTGTATGTCAGTGACAAATTTTGTTGACCATAAAATTAGGTCAAACCACGAAATAATAGGTGTGGACCGTCATCTAAGCAGCACTAGATATGTTGTATCCAGGCCTCCACATCAACTGAATGACAAGGTAGATCAGCAGTGAACTTAGTGGTAAAACCTCTGTAATTATGCCTTCAACTGTCACATAAACTGGGATGACAGAACAAGAGATGCTGAAGGTACGAGTCTTGTAGGTTTTGCTGATGAAACTTATTTGTCCCAGTGGGTAAACAAACCAATTAGAAGCAATGGCTTTTGTGTTCATTAAGGATGATGAAAGTGTTAGCAGCTTGTCTGTTGGTGAATCACTGGGAGTTGTGACCACAATCTGATTAGGTTCTCTGTGTATTTGTTGTAAAAGATCATCTGAACCTTGTAAAAGAAAACTAGAATAAGCTGATTTTGTAGGTCTTAGTGACAGTTTTATGAGCGTAGTAAAGTTCACAAAGCCAAACTCATTTAAACCTAAATGGTTCATCAATGAAAAAGCTGCTTCATTAAAAAAAAAAAATGCATACAAAAGAGGGCCAAAAGCAGCCAGGACCAAAATGGTTTGGACTCCTTCACGACCGTATGTAGGAGAAATGAAGAAATCAGGGTGGCATTGTGATGCAAAGAGAGCCCTAAAGAGTTTTTCAGCCATGTAAACAGTAGAAAATCTTTCAAACGTAGCACTGGACCACGTAAGAAACAATCAGATGTAATGCAGTTCTCAGACTTGGATACGGCCAATGCTTTAAATGACAGTTTTGCTTTGGTCTTACTTTAGAAGATGCTCAAGATATGGCAAGACCAGTTCTGGCCCATGAGAACGAAGATTCCGTTGTCTTTAGATGTATACTTAAGGAGGTGCCAAAAATAATCAGTAAGCTAAAATTATATTTACAAGTCACCTGGTCGAGATGAAATCCTTCCAAGAGTACTTAAAGAGGTATGTAACCAGGTAGATCCAAACTTGCAGAAATCTTCAACAAGTCACTGGAAACAGGGGAAGTACCAGATTGCTGGAAGTTACCAAATATAACCACTAATCTTAAAGAGAGGGAATCAAGGATGTCGTGAGAATTACTGTCCAGTTAGCTTAACCTCTGTCAGAGCAAAACTGATCGAAGGAATAAGTGCTGACAGTATTGTCAAACACCTGGTAAATAACAACCGATTACAGACTCCCAAAATGGGTTGAGATGACATGGATGATTCCTAACCACCTTGCTCAAAATTTTCCACATATGTCGAGTGAGTGTAACAGGAATAAATCAGTAGACTTCCTTGTTTAGACTTTCATAAGACACTCAACAAAGTCAAGTCAGGCTAATGCCAAAAGTGCATGCATTCAGTATTACTAGGGAGATTTCACACTGGACAGAAGACTGGTTAACAGATAAGAAACAACAAGCATTGGTCACGTAATTTCTTCTGACCAGGTTTCAGTCACCTGTATAGTTCTACATGGATCAGTCCTTGGTCCAGTCCTGTTCGTCATTTTTATGAATGACATAATAAGTGTGATCTCAAGTTTGCAGATAACATCAGACTTGGAGCAAATGTGAGTAGTCTTGAAGTGACTGTAAAACTCCAGGCAGACTTGTGTAGGCCAAAGGAATGGTCTGAGACATGACAAATGCCATTGAACTTGGAGAAATGCAAGGTGATGCATATTGGCCATGCAAGTCCTGGGTCAGACTACTGTATTAACTTTTGGGGAAAACTCTGAGGATGATTAGGAAAAGGATTAAGGTGTATTGATCAGTAGTGACCTAAAATTTTTCAAACAGTACATCATAGCTGAGAAACAGGCGCAGAAGTTGCTAGGTTACATCCAGAGACATTTTCGCAATAGGAATAAAGATACTGTTCATACACTCTGTGGCTTCTTAATATGGCTGTTTTTGGAGGATGCTGTGCAGTTCTTGTCACTTACACTTAGGAAAGACATAGACCACCTTGAAAGAGTACAAACTATAGCTACAAAACTAATTCCATCTTTCAGGACACTGAGTTATCAGGATCACCTGAGGGCTCTGGGGCTGTTTTCATTAGAAACTCATGGACTATGATGTCATCTCATTGAAGTGTCTGAAATGCTGACTGGGCTTGACAAAATTGACCACAGAAAGTTGGTTGGTCTCAACACAAACTCAACATGTAACCATGATTGGAAGCTGGAACTGAAAAGATGTAACACCAGCAGTTACGAGAACTTTTTCACATACAAGTTCTACTTCACCTGGAACAGACTTCCCATGGATGTTTTTAACACTATTCCGGGCCGATGACGCACCGTTGCATCATTTGTTGGCCAACCAATTCCAGGCCGATGGCTCGCCGGTGTGTCATTTGTTGGAGCGATTTTTCAAGGCTCAAATACATGGCACAATAGTTTGGTGAACACAGGCAACTAATCTTCATCTTGATGGAAACTTACCTCGGCCCGGGAACAGGGTAGAAAAGTTACGCAAGGCTGCCCCGGGAAAGGGTTGATAGCACTACAATAAAGCAGTTTAAAAGAAACCTCAATAGGATCTTACTCACACAAGAATGAGTGTATAGTGGTTATGCACTTCCAAGCCTACACAAGGATATGCCCTTGGTGTGGACTGCAGGCTCTCTGAGATACTAACTTTTCCTTGTAACTTTTCTCACAGAATTGGTGTCCACTCTGGCCCTGTAGTAGCAGGAGTGGTGGGGACAAAGATGCCTCGATACTGTCTTTTTGGTGATTCAGTCAATACCGCTTCAAGAATGGAGTCGACAGGCTTGCGTGAGTCAGTCAAAGTTTTGCTGCAGCCATGTGGAGAATGGAGAATGAGAAACTAACTATGAGAGTGTATGTGAGTGGGATAGAAGGGAAAAGGCGGAGGGGAAGACCAAGGGGTGAAGAGACATAAGAGACTTAGTAGAAGAATGTGAGTGAAGTGAAGGGGGAGAGGAGGAGGAGGAGGAGACCAAAGGTTAAATAGAGGGATGGAGTGGAGAGAGGTAAGAGAAAATTACAAGAATTTTGTGAGTGAGGTGGAGGGGGAGAAAAAAGATGAAATGGGGAGATGTCGTGGAGAGATTTAAAAGTGGGTTGTGTAATAGGGAGGACAGGCAAATGGTAGGGGGCAGGGCAACATGGAGGCAAATTACTTGTGACCAACCCTTATGGGATTAATGTGTTTAGCAATGACTAGTTAGACACATAAATAGGCAGCTTACTATAGTCTGTTCACCTGAACTTGACCCCAGACTTTTAACGTCTGTCAGTTTATATCATGCAGTTTAATGGTAACAAAAGACTATACTTTGGCAGAAATTCTATCTATGAATCTGTCTCCAGATGCCTTACTCCATGCCTCCCTGTCCTCTGCCTTCTGGCAGCTCTGTTGCCAGCTTAAAACTCCCCTACCTCATTTATATTTGCTTTGAGTGTTTTTTATGCAACCTAGCTGCACTCTGCCACCCTCTCTACCTTAGTCATCATCATCATCATCATCATCATCATCATTACCATCACCAACCATCATCATTACAATCATCATCACCATCATCATCATCATCATCATCATCATCATCCTCATCATCCATGATCCATCATCATCCATCATCATCATCATCCATCACTATTACCATCATCATCATCATCATCATCATTACCATCATCATCATCATCATCATCCATCACTATTACCATCATCATCATCATCATTACCATCATCATCATCATCATCATCATCATCCAAACTGTTTTCCTACCTAAGGATGGGGTGAGTTAGGGTCCAGAGCTATATCTATCTATCTCTCTAATTATAAAAGTCGGAATGGGAACCAATACTGGGACTGTTACTACTGAAATAATAACAGTTATAACTGGAAGCCAGCTCACGTTGGGATCTCACCACCCCGTAGCCGGAAAGCTTTTCCTTGGCATATAATTTTGCATCTCCATTTCTGATTTGACGCAAATTCAGGATATAAAACATACACAAACAAAGCCAGCCAGCCAACCTCAACTGAAAACATTACCGCTGCACTCTCTTCGCCAAGCGGGTGGTAATCGAGCGAAGTGGCAATGTTTTTAGTTGTGAGGTTGGCTGGCTTTGTGTGTTGGTAAACAAGATATCTCGTGAACTGCTTGAGCTATCAACATGAAACTTTCAGAGTATCAAGATATGACCAGAATCTTGGACGAGTTCAAAAATGGGCACTCAGGGTCAAGGTCAAGGTAACTAAAGGTCAACTAGTTGACCCTTGGCAGCCATTTTGGTAACCTTGATCTTGCTCCGAGTGCCCATTTTCGAGCTCGTTCAAGATTCTGGCCATATCTTGATATCCTGAAAGTTTCATGTCTAACTCAAGCCATTCATATCTTCCTTACTTACTGTACACACAAACAAAGCCAGGTAACCAGCCTCACAACTGAAAACAATACCACTCCACTCGCTTCTCAACGCGGATGGTAAAAATATGAAGAACAAAAACGACAATATTAAAGATAAAAATAATAACGATAATAACGATAATAATAATAAAAATAATAATAATAATAATAATAATAATAATAATAATAATAATAATAATAGTTGCAGTAGTAGTAGTAGTAGTAGTAATAGTAGTAGTAGTAATCCATCCATCCATCATCCAATCCTACATTGCCTCATGAGGAGCGTAGGAAACCGGTGCTAGGCAGTTGGTCCTGACATTTAAGATGACAGTGACCAACCTCACTCATCCCTGAGTGGCATTACGTGAGCAATAAACCCCAACCAACCCTTGGATATAAGCCTTCACCGGCTCAATCCGATTGGAGCACAATAATTACCCACTAAACCACCAGCCGCCAGAATTTGATTATATTGTTACCACCCAGTGTAGTAAATGGTTTCCTGGTGTACAGGATACCATTTGGCTTGTCACTCAGTGTAGAGTCACCCACAGGCAGAAGGAAGAGGAAAGAATGAAGGAATGAAAGACAGAAGAGGGAGTGTAAAGTCACCCGTAGGCAGAAGGACGAGGAAAGAATGAAGGAAAGATAGATAGAAGAAGATGGAAGGAAAGAAGGATGGAGGAGGGGACAGGGCAGACACCCGAGAGCAGCACTACATTGAGTGAGTGGATGGTGAGCGCCCCTACCTACCACAAAGTAGTAGTAATAATAATAATAATAATAATAGTAGTAGTAGTAGTAGTAGTAGTAATAATAATAATAATAATAGTAGTAGTAGTAGTAGCAGTAATCCATCCCTCATCCCTCATCCAATCCTTTGTTGCCTCATGAGGAGCATAGGAGCCCGGGGCTAGCTATGTTGGTCCTGACATTTAAGATGAGGGTGACCAGCCTCACTCATCCCTCAGTGGCATTACGTGAGCAGTAAACCCCAACCATCCCTTGGATATAAACCTACACGGGCTCAATCCGATTGGAGCGCCTTAATTACCTGCTGAACCATCAGGCCCCAAAATGTGGTTATATGGTTACCACCCAGCGTAGTAAATGGTTTCCTGGTCTACAGGAAACCATCTGGCTTGTCACTTAGTGCAGAGTCACCCATAGGCAGAAGGATGAGGAAAGAATGAAGGAAAGAAAGACAGAAGAGGGAGTGTAAAGTCACCCGTAGACAGAAGGAAGAGGAAAGAATGAAGGAAAGAAAGACAGAAGAGGAAGGAGGGAAGAGAGGGAAGGACAGACACCAAAAGCAGCACTACATCCAGTGAGTGGATGGTGAGCGCCCCCACCTACCACCAAACAATAGTAATAATAATAATGATGATAATAATAATAATAATAAAAAAATAATAATAATAATAATAATAACAATAATAATAATAATAATAATAATAATAATAATAATGATGATGATGATGGTGACGATGATACCGGTAATAATAATAATACGGTACTGTAATACCAGAATGCACAACTTTCCCTAACGAGCAGTCCTCTTCGAAGATGGATTTCTAAATGTAGTTAGGAGTAGCTGAGGATGAATCTCACAGTTTCAGTGATCCCCATCCATCCTGGAAAACCTCTTCCAATTACAGTAATTTGTTTGTTTTCACCTGTGGGAACTGGGCCGCCCCCTGAACCCTGATGTCCATCCGCCCTGGAAAAACAAGAGCATGTCGAATCTGTTATCACCTGACGCAACTGGCAGGCCCCTCAGAACCTGAATACTGAGATTTAAAAATACATAAATAAATAGAAACGTATTTTTTTTTATTGAAATTGGGTTTTAAATGCAATTAATTTTTATGTACGGCAATACATTCTTTTTCCATCCATATCTTAATTAGGATTAAAGGAAAGTATTGATGCAAAGCTGTGTGGAGAGGAAGGAGGATGGGAGACTGTCTAGAAGAGCGTATGTGAGTGAGATGAAGGGAAGGAGGAGAAAAGGAAGCTCAACAGTGAGATGGAGTAGCGAAACACAGTAAACCCTCGCTTTGCCGTACCCTGCTAGACTGATTATCGGATTTAACTAACACACTGAGCTCCCTGGACAAACGGTCGTGCATAACGCATACCATCCAGTAAATGGGAAAAACCACATCAACCTTCGGACAACTCTGGCCTACTGATTCAAACCAGATCACATCGAATGTGGTGCAATTCATCCATAGAAAGAGATCAGTATAGGAAAATAAATTTGTATCCTTGGTTACAAGTTATATTACCCTCCCATCTTACAACATCGGGCCAGCAACAGAGCTAAAAGATTTGTGTGTGTGTGTGTGTGTGTGTGTGTGTGTGTGTGTGTGTGTGTGTGGTTATAAGGTAGAGTCAGGAGTCTGGAGACTTGAATGGTGAGTAAATGAGTCTGAGGCTTATACTGTATCATTCAGCATGCTGTTGAGCATTTCACCTATATCATATTTTTCCTTTCCCACATTTTTAGTATCCTACTCCACCTTGTCCTTATGTGGTAAAAGGACCCAAGATGATGATAATGAACAGAGAGAGAGAAAGAAAAGATTAGTTCTCTTATATCATATTTTTCCATTTCCTCATTTTTATGATCCTACCTCACCTTGTCCTTAAGTGGTAAAGGAGCTCAAGATAATGATGATGATGATAAACGCAGAGAGAGGAAAAAAAGTGTATAGTTTTCTGATCAAGTACAAACTCTCAGATTCCAAATGCATTGGTCCAAAGGCTTTATGGAAAATGAAATATTTTGGAAGGTGGAATTATAATGATTACTATAAGAAAAATCTGGTAAAAAAATAGTCTAGAGTACCATGAACAGTAAATGCAAGGAGGCAACTTGTATTAGTAATATATCATCTGTTGCTATTCTTGTCCACAAGTAAACTTTAGTTTCAGATATACATTGATTGGGTGAGGACAGATGAACACCCACCCCAGTGCATGAAAAAAGTATTTTGAAAAATGCAAGCTTTATGAAGTCAGACGTTTAGATTTGGGAGGTTGTACTGTGTTACCTTCCAGTGTTTCCTTACATGGCCCTCGCACCCACACTTCCTCAATCTATCTTTCCACCAGCCTTCAAGATCCACATTTCCTCGGACACAAAGGAAGCCCTTGACAGAGTAGGAGGTTTCATTGTCAAACTGCGGGGTGAGATGGAGATTAAGGTGAGAATATGAGATTATCTGTACAATAATTCTTTGCTTATCACAGCTCACTATGCAAGATGGAAAGATGGCAATTTTAGGCCAAGTTACAGTAAAAGGAGTTTAGTTCTATGATGCATACTCACTGAATGCTAGACCTTCTCTCAGTAATTATAGTGCATTCAGTTTAAGCAGATGGAGGTTTTCATTCTTTTTGCAACTCATTTCCGGTTGCTCATCATTTGATTTCCTTTTATTTTGTATAAGCTCCAACATGCTTACTTACGTTAGCCTTGGTTACTTAATGGCAGCTCTTCACACTGCTCAGTCTCTAGCAGTCTCTTTATTCTGTCCCTTATCCACGAGGTCAACTGTATGACGTCATCCCAGGTCTTTTTAGGTCTGCCTCTCACAATTCTACCCTCAACATTCACACTTCATTGGCAGAATAAGGTGAACACTGCAGCCCTGCACCCTTCCCATAGCACTTCTTTCCTGATTAGCTCTGTATTCTAGTGTCAATCAATTGTTACAGCTCAGCATACTACATTACATCCCTGCAATATATCCACAGAGCTTATTCCTGACGAGCACTATATTCGTGGATGAGTAAATTGGGAGTGTGTCGTCCTGTCTCGGCTACCTGTCTTTCTTTTGGGGAAGCAGCCTAGGTATATAGATAGACTAGTTAGCGGTCAAGATTAAGAGATGCCTTTTTTTTCTTTTTTTTTTCTTTTTCAAAGCTGAAGTGAACCGAGTACAGTATTATGGTTAGGTTAAGGTTAGGTGATGTGGCAGTGGGTAGGATTAATGGCAGAACATGGTTTTTATACTGATTTTGGTCAAATTAGGTGAATTTTTTATTCTATCCATCTAATGCCAAACGCCATAATCCCGTAAAGTGTGGCCACAAACAGATCGTCTCCATGTCGCCCTGTCCCACGCCATTTCACTGCTCTTCTCCCCAGCTCACACACACCTTCTCTCAAATAACTCTCCACTCCATCCCTCCATCTCATCCTCGGCCTCCCCCTCCCTCTCCGTCTCCTCCCCCTCCACGTCACTCACATACACTCCTCGTTAGTCTCTCGCTCTTCATCCTCTCCACATGGTCAAACCACGTCAGGGTATTTCCTCTGACACTTTCCCTCACAGCCACAGCCACACCACAACGTTCCTTCACTTTCTCATTTGTCAGTCTGTCACCCCATGTAACTCCACATGCTCCTCTCAAATAACTCATTTCCACTGCTCTCACTCTTGACTTGTGTCATTCCAACAAGGCCCAAGCTCCACTGCCATACGTTAGAGTTGGTGTCACAATACCATCATGCAGCGACTTTTTAACTAACATGCTCATTTTCCTATGTCTTATCACTGCTTTCAAAGAACAGCAACTTTTCTTCCTTGTTGTACCCTTTCAAGCACATCCTCTTCCAAACATCCACCTTTACTCATCACACTACCCAAATACTTTAATGCACTGCATTTTCCATTTCCTCATCATCCAACCTTACTGTACATTCAGTGACTTCATTTCTCTCGAAGACCATAACTTGACTCTTCCCTACATTCGTCTTAGAGTCCGTTTCATACACACTCTCCCAAACTCATTCACCAAGCCTTGCAATTCCCCTTCGCCTTCACTTAGCAACACAGTATCATCTGCAAACAGCAGTCCAGAAAGTTTCCAAACTCTTCCCTCTCTCATTAGGGTCTCTCCAACATCCACTCCTCTACCGTGTATCTCTTTTATAACCCCATCCATATACAGATTGAAAAACCATGGAGATATTATCCATCCTTGTTTCAATCCAACATTCAGATAGAGAAATTCACTCAGTTCACTGTCCATACGCACTGAAGCCTTAGTATCCTCATACATACTCTTCATAGCATTCAGCAACTTCCGATTTACTCTCATATGTTCTTAAAATTTTCCACATTCCTTGTCTATGCATTCTGTCGTATGCTTTCTACAAATCCACGAGGGCCATATACAACTTCTTTCCCCTCCGTTGAAACTTTTTCACTATAGGCCTTAGGATGAATACCTGATCTACACAATGTAACCTCTTCCCCTTTTAAAAGCTCTCTGTTCTTCTCCAACTAATTCCTCTGTTATTTCTCGAACCCTGTCATTAAGTACCTTACTATATGCTTTCTTATTACACTAAGAAGACAGATGCCCCTATTGTTACCACACCCTTCATTTTCCCCTTTTCCTTTGTACTGGGGAATAATATACCTGACTTCCAATCCTCTGGGACATAACCTTCTTCCCAGGCCAGTCAGCACATCTTCCATATCCATTTTACAACTATCTCTACCTCATACTTCAGCATTTGACCAGACACTCCATCAATTTCTGTGGCTTTCCTCATTTTGACTTTCATCATTGCTTCTACTGCTTTCATCCTGCTGATCTCCTATTCCCTTCTCATCTCCCACCTTCTCCAAGATTATTCTCCAGCCACTTACACTGACACTACTTTCATTCTCTATGTTTAACAAGGTCTGTAGGATCTAAATGAGTGGATGAGGCTACGGCATTTGAAACTACAGTATTCACTTCAGAGACAACAGGAAAGATATATCATAATCTGTGTCTGGAAGGTTTTAGAGCAACAAGTCCCAAATGTGGGTCTACAGGTCAATTATGTCTCAGAATGGCAATCATAATCAGTGGGAGTTTTACCAACAGTGGGACACGGCTTTATCACTCTTTGCCTCTGAATCTTCCAGGTCTTCCCTGGGATGTTCTCCAGATACTCTGTAATGTGCCACAGAAATACCCTGACATCCAACATGATGTCAAAGCTTGCACATATCACATTTTAGTGCAAGTCACCCTTACCTTACGGCTCGACTGCATGTGCCGCAATCACAAGTTTCCTCAGCACTGCCTCCTTCTGAGGGGCTACGTCTCTCATGTCGGGGGTCTCCCTTCTCTTCTATTTTCCGTTTGTATTTTCCATACTCTCCATCTATTTTGTTTCATTCTTTTCTTGTCTGTCCTATTTACTACACTCTCCACCCATTTCTTGCTTTCTTTACTATATCTTCGAAAAAAAGTAGAGTAAAACAAACTCTGCTTTCAAGAGATTAGATGTGCTAAGCCGACTCCGTACCTTCTTTACCCCTGCACAGTTGATAATTTTATACACTGGTTTTATTCGCCCATCCGTAGAGTACAACTCTCGTGTGTGGGGACGCTCCTCACATACAGCTCTTCTCAATACGGTGGAGTCAAAAGCTTTTTGTCTCATTAACTCTTCTCTTTCCGGCTCCCTTCAACCTCTGTCTTTTCGTCGTATTGTTGGATCTTTATCTCTCTTTTTTTTTTTTTTTTCAATCGCTACTTTAATGGTCACTGTTCCTCTGAACTGTTTGCTAGCGTCACTCCACCTCTACGAAGGGCGCGTAGCACCCGTCTAGCAACTACTACTACTACCACTACTACTACTACTACCACCACTACTACAACAACAACAACAACAACAACAACAACAACAACAACTACTACTACTACTACTACTACTACTACTACTACTATTGTTACTACAACTGCCACTAATAATATTATTATTTTTATTATTTTTTATTATTATTATTAATAGCAGAACATGTACCAAGATACCAAAACCTTATATGGCCTCATTTGCTACACCTACTCCTACATTCTGCTATTTTTCCCTAGGGTAAGGGCTTCATGGAGACCTACTGGTTAATTGGAAAACATGGGGTGGTAGGAGACCGTCAGCCATTACAAGAAAGACAAGAGGAGATGGATGTTATGGCAGAGAATCCACACAGTGAGAAGGTTAGCCCCCCCTCTCTCTCTTTTCGCAATAAAGGGTCACCCACAGACTTCTAGTAGTAGGAAATATGACAAAAATAATTATTACAGGATTGCTGGGTTTGAATGGTGAGTGAATTGAGAGTGTCAAAATTAGGCACAATGTGGACTAATTTGTCCTTGTATTTTTTTTTTTTTTTTTTAAATCTGGACCCTACCTAACCCCATCTTTAGGTGGGAAGAGATGTCTGAATGATGGTGAAGATGGTTATGGTGGTGGTGGTGGTGGTGGTGGTGGGTTGGAATGGTGAGTGAATTGAGGATGTGATACATAATTATGCACAGCGTTGACAAGTTTGTCCTTGTATTTTTTTTTTTTTTTAATCTGGAGCCTACCTCACCCCATCTTTAGGTGGGAAGAGAGATCTGAATGATGATGAAGATGGTTGTGGTGGTGGTGGTGATGATATGATGATGATGATGATGATGGGTGGTGGTGGTGGTGGTGGTGGTGGTGATGGTGATGATGACGATTATTATTGATATATATCTACAGGTTCGCCAGGCGCAGAAGAAGGCATACAACCCTGCAGGCATACTGGAACTTTTCAACAAGCTTAGGACATTGTGCTGAGATTTCAACCATGCCTCCCCTACCATGTCATGCTTCATCTACCATGCCTTATAGGTATTAAAGAGCTTCTGTACACACTTAGGGCATTATGCTGGAACCCCTAGCCTGCCTCCCTTACTATGTTACCCTTACCATGCCCTGCCATACCATACCTATCTACCCTGTCAGACTCAGAATAACACCTACAACCTTACTCGTATTGACAGTATGTTGAAACCACTACACGCTTCCTCCACCATGCCTCTTCTACCTTCTCCACCCTGCCATGATCGTGTGCCATGCCTCCTCTACCATGTCTCTTCTACCATTCCTCGCTACCTTGCTCCTCTACCATCTCCACCCTACCATGTTCCTCTACCATCTCCACCCTACCGTGCTCGTCTACCATCTCCCCACACCATGCCAGGCATAGAATAACGCCTACAGGCCTATTTTATCCTCCCGCTATGCTGAAATCTACTTCATGCCTCCTTTACTATCGCCACTCTCCCATGTCCTGCCATATCGTTGCTTCTCCTACCATGTCCTACCATATCATTCCTCCTCTGCCATCTCTAATTCTCCACCCTACCTTGCCCTAATATACCCCCCAAAAGCCAATAACCCCTGAAATATGCCTGGGCACCCCTGAAACATATGGTGCATGTGATGGATTATAAGTAATTTGCTTTCACTCTGTATTTTTAAACATGACTATGGCCAGTTTGTTTTCATGTGTGGGAACTGGGCCAGTCATTACTTCAGTTCTAAGTCAGGGTTACATGAATTTAATTAGCCTTAGCTATGACAGAAATGATACTCCATGGTTACTGTTCAAATGAAGTCATGGTTACAAAATTTTTGAAGAGCCTTAAATTCAATAAAGAAATGAGTCTCCTTAGTTAGTACTTAAATGAAGTCATAGTTACCTCAAAATTTGATTAGCTTAGCAATGACACAAATGAGTCTCTTTGGTTGCTAGTGAAGTTTACAGTCTGATCCTATTACTCGCATTTTTTGCCAAGTGGAAATAAACCGACTACAAAACGTAATGTAGGATAGATATTTCACTGCATATGATTCTGAACTACATGTACTCTCTTCATTTTTAACTATATCATTTTCACTTCTACTTAGCCCAGAGCATCGTCATTTTGCAGCTTGTTTCTCCTAGTTCAGTGGTTCTGCATTCTCTCCATAGTACTTCTTCGTGACTTGCACCATACTGTGTTAATAACTTGCTACAGTTCAGCAAAGAAGACAATTTTAAGCTAAGTTCGAGTGAAAAGAGTATAGCCGTAAAACTGCCTATCCTGAATGTTAACTTTCAACAGTAGATTAAAATATATTGCTGGTCATTAAGAAGTGATGTGGAGAGGATAAAGGGCTGCAGCATTAGTCTGGAAAAGGACAAAACTCTTGGTCAGGTTCAAAGTGAATGTACTATAGATGTCTGTAAATTAATAAGTACAGCACAGTCTGAGTGGCTTTGAGATTCATAACACACATTCCTTAGCGATTTATTCTTGACATTACACCTCAACACCCTCCTGAAGGTGCTGGAATGGGGAGCCTTCATGAGGTAGCACCGATATAACCAGGCTGCTTCACTGCCTTGTTAAATACAAATCCCTCTCCCCCCACCCCCTATCGCCCAAAAGGATGTTAGTGGACTACAAGAGGGCATCTTCTGCCTGAAATCCATGTTCACGTTCAGTTGAGCATAGGATTGTAACTACTACAACTGCTGCTGCTACAGTATTGCTGCTGCTGCTACCGCTGCTACGAAGGGGAAACGGCTTGAGATTCTAACAAAGATGTCTCGAATACGACCCTGATTATTTACCATACAGTTATTACCACTACCACAACCACCAGCACCCTCACTGATGCAGTTATGCCGATAATGAAATAAAATAGAATGTTAAGTTGTAATATACAAAATAAATTGCTAAATAAGAGCTACGGCGAAGCCTCTCATACCACTTAGAATATTAAAACGTTTCAGAGAAATAATATGCAGAATAAATCGCCAAGAGGAGCTATGAAACCACCCGTACTTGGGTTAAGATCGTAAGAAATTCACTGTCTTAAGAAATTCACTTCTTTCTTCACTTTAATTTGGCCTAAAATTGCTATATTTCTATCTCAAATGTAGTGTTGTAACAATAGTTTAATGCTAGAACGATGCCAGTCACGAAGAAGTGTTGGTCAAGGATATAGAGCCATAGCTTGGTCCTCTTTCTGTCACTGAGTTATGAAAAACTGTGCTACAAAAGTACGAAATTCTGGGCCGAGTTACGGTGAAAGAACTATAGAAATGGAGGGGGTTAGTTGTAAACACCTTCAGTGCGACAGGGGTGCTGAAGAGCCATGCTTTCACATGATGGCATCGACATTTGAGCAGTGGCGTTTACAAGCAGTTTTCTTGGGGGGGGGGGGGCTTAAAAAAAGGGGAAAAAAAATGAGAGGGTCACCCTCTGTCAGCTGTCGGTTACTGAGACAGAGAGAGAACCCTTTGGAGTCCAGGCTGACATGCTTCTTTTAGTGGATGGGGAGGGATGTGATAAATGTTTATATAACCAAGTTGGCCTAGTGGATCCAGTCAGTTACATAGGTGCCGCCCCGTGAAGGCATCTCTTCAGCACCTATAGTTCTTCCAAGCTGTAAATTGTGCTCTAAAGTATAGCAATAAATGCATAACCTAATGTGTTGTTTGAATACCAGAGTAAGCTATCTAACTACCTACCTACCTATTTACTGTGCTTTCGATAGGGAAAAAGCCAGATATGCAACATTTTCATCCCCTGTCATGGCACACACACACACACACACACACACACACACACACACACACACACACACACACACACACACACACACACACACACACACACACACACACACACTCTCTCTCTCTCTCTCTCTCTCTCTCTCTCCAGTATGTTATGAAACTTTAAATTCCACGTGTAAGGCAGAAGCGGGTGATTATGGCGTGGTTAGCAGCAGGGTGAGAAGAGGCAGAGCAGAGGTCAAGCAGCTGTATGGGTTAGGCAGAGGATGGTTAGGCACGTAACTAGGTCGGTGGTGAGGCAGGCTGTGGTGAGGCAGCGTGTGTGGTGAGGCAGGGGGGAGGAAGGAGAGAAAAAAGGAATGAGAGAGAGAGAGAGAGAAATGATCTGTGGATTGATGTCAGTGTCTCTACTACTACTAGTACTACTGGGGAGCGCGGTAGCTCGGTGGTAAGGTGTCGGGCTCGTAATCGTGAGGTTGCGAGTTCGCGCCCCGCCTGGTGGCTGCTGTGCTGGGAGGGGTAGCGCTCTCCTGTAACCCTAGCAGGGCTATATGATCTGATGAGGTCTAGCTCGGGGATTAATCCCCCTACTACTACTACTACTACTGCTGCTGCTGCTGCTGCTGCTACTACTACTACTACTACTACTATTACTACTTCTACGACTACTTACTACTACTGCTACTACTACTACTACTGCTACTACTACTAATATTAATGATGATAATAATAATGATAATTATAATAATAATAATCATTCATTCATTCATTCATTGCCAGACGCCATGTATCCCAGACGGGGTGGCCAATGGCTTAGAGTTAATTGTTTTACAGGGAGGGGCACTAATCCTCCACCAACCCCACTTGACACGTAGGGATGCCAACAGCATCTGGTGTTCCCAGGCGGTCACCCATAATATTATTATTATTATTATTACTATTATTATAATTATTATTATTATTACTATTATTATTATTGATGTTGTTTTGAGATTTTAGGAGTAGGGATGGAGTTTTTTTTTTTTATGCAAGGAAGAAGGAACCAAAGGCCATGAGCCCGCAGTAACAGTTTCCTCCAAGAGAAAAACAAAATACAATAGAGAGCCAAATTCAAGATCCGATCATTTTGAGATGCCTGGACACACTGCGTTTGAAAGACTGGAGATCATAGGCAGCAGGAAATACAGACAGAGGAAGACAGTTCCAGAGTTGAACTGTTGCATAAATGAAGGACTGGGAGTAACGGTTGACTCTTGCATTAGAGAGTTGGACAGAAAAGGGATGAGAGTTTGCTGCCAGACTGGTGCTACGCCCCCGTCGTAGAGATGGAGGAATGCATACAGACAGTTCAGAGGAACAGTGACCATTAAAGTAGCGATAGAAAAGAGATAAAGATGCAACAGTGCAGCGAAGAGACAGAGGTTGAAGGGAGTTGGTAAGAGAGAGGTAGAGACTAACTAGGAGTGTGTGTGTGTGTGTGTGTGTGTGTGTGTGTGTGTGTGTGTGTGTGTGTGAGGTGGAGGGAGAGACCGAGGATGAGATGGAGAGGAGTAGTTAAAATTGAGACTAACTAGGAGAGTATGTGAGTGAGGTGGAGGGAGGGAGGAGGAGATGAAGGAATGGAGTGGAGAGGTATATGAGGGAGAGGGGTGTGAGCTGGAGGAAGGGTAGTGAAATGGCAGGGAACGGTGCGACATGGAGATGATATGTTTGTGGCCACCCCTTAGGGGAATAAGGCGTCTGGTAATAGATAGATAGACGGATAGATGCAACAATAGATAAACACTAGAATATGATGCTAGTCACGAAGAAGTGCTATGGAAGGAAGTGTAGCTATATATTACGGTAACGCTAGAATATGACGCTAGTCACGAAGAAGTGCTATGGAAAGAAGAGTAGCAATACTGTAGATTAACGCTATAATATGATGCTCGTCACAAAGAAGTGCTATAGGAAGAAGTGTAACTATAGATTAACAAGAATATGATGCTAGTCATGAAGAAGTGCTATGGAAAGAAGTGTAGTTATTAACAGAGAAATATGATGCTGGTCACGAAAAAGTGCAAAAAGGTGAAGGTAGCTCCCTAACACCTTTTCCTAATCGATTTATTTGGTTTATTACATCTTACACTCCTATGTTACATAAATCCTTCCAATATCGCCTAACACCTCCTCCTAAGTGATTTATTTTGTTTATTACACCTTACTGTCCTCTTCTGTGTTACATAAATCCTTCCAATATCGCCTAACACCTTTTCCTAAGTGATTTATTTTGTTTATTACACCTTACTGTCCACTACTGTGTTACATAAATTCTTCCAATATCGCCTAACACCTTTTCCTAAGCGATTTCTTTTGCTTATTACACCTTACTGTCCTCTTCTGTGTTACATAAATCCTTCCATTATCGCCTAACACCTTTTCCTAAGCGATTTATTTTGCTTATTACACCTTGGTCCTGTTATATAAATCCTTCCAAATCGCCATACTCTGCATAAATATTATTCAGAGGGATATTAACCAGCCATATCCAAAAATAAATCGCAAAGGAAGAGCTGAGCTTCCTCACCCAATGACAAGAATAAAGTAACGGAGCACCATCGGAAATAAATCGCTAAGGAAAACGTGTTAAGTAAGCTTCCCAACCACACAAGAATACCGTCTAGTTTATAAAATGCTTCTTAACGTGGATCCATCATTGAATTATATTTATTTATTGCCGTATTAGATGCGATGTTGGAAGGATATACGCAACAGGAGTAAGCTGTAACAAGCAAAATAAATCGCTTACGGATTGGTGTTAGCCAATAAGGATTTATGTAGGTCTATAAGAAAACAGCTCAAATCCCTGTATCACTTTCGTTCATATCGATCGTTTTTTTTCCATCGTTATTGAATTTTTTTGAGTGACGAAGGTGGTCAGGAAACTATCTTTCTATTGCCAGACGCCTTAATCGCATAAGGGTTGGCCACAAACAAATCGCCTCCATGTCGCCCTGTTCCCCGTCATTTCACTGCCTTGCTCCCAGCGCACACCCCCCTCTCTCATATACGCTCCATCCCTCCATCTCGTCCTTGACCTCCCCCTCCCTTTCCCCCCTTTCCACCTCATTCACATACTCTCCTCGTCAGTCTCTCACTCTCCATTCTCTCCACATGGCCCAACCTAACCTTGTCAATTTTAGGCCAAGTTTGAGTGATGAGAGTATACCACAATGATGGGGAAATTACATATAGTACAGGACAGGATTGATTTTACCAGGTTAGAGTAGACAGAGTATAGATTACGACTGATTTTTATTATTGATTTTGGTGTGCTTTTTTATTTATTTTTTATTTTACCGGGTTAGAGGGAACAGAGTATGGATTATATGATTAATTTTTATTATTATTGATTTTGGTATTTGATTTTGTGATTTTTTATTTATTTTTTTTTATATTACCAGGTTAGAGGGAACAGTATAGATTGTGACTGATTTTTATTGTTGATTTTGGTGTGTGTTTTTTTTACCACGTTAGAATGAATAGGGTATGGATTAAATGACTGATTTTTATTTTTGATTTTGATGTTTTGATTTTTTAATAGTTTTTGTGTTTTTATTTATTTTACCAGGTAAGAGGGAACAGAGTACGGATTTTGTGACTGATTTTTATTACTGATTTTAGAGTTTGTTTTTATTTATTTTTTTATTTATTTTACCAGGTCAGAGGGAACACAGTATAGATTACATGACTGAATTTTATTATTGATCTTGGTGCCTGAGTTTATTTTTTTTATTTTACCAGGTCAGAGGGAACAGGGTATAGATAATGTGACCTATTTTTATTATTGATTTTGGTGTTTGATTTTTATTTTTTATTTTACCAGGTCAGAGGGAACAGAGTATGGATTGTGACTGATTATTATTATTGATTTTCACGTTTCAGTTTTTTTATTTTTTACTTTTTTATTTTACCAGACTAGAGAAAACAGACTAGATTTTGAGACTAGCCTCGGTCTCCTATTAACCAAAAATTTATTCCAGAGTGAGGTCATCGAAGCCCCCAGTGATCTCGAATCTCCCCCTCCCCCCAGGCTGTAAGGGTCAAGGTGGAATGGGGTTGCGAAGACAGTAGTGGTGGATGTGTTTGCGGCGGTGGATAGCGGAAAATTATGAAGGTTAGTTCATTGTGTGCGTGTGTGTGTGTGTGTGTGTGTGTGTGTGTGTGTGTGAGAGAGAGAGAGAGAGAGAGAATTATAAGGTTTGCCCAGCTTTCATCGTGTGTGCATGTATCATTATTTATATTTGCCCTTTCTTTAAACCTCAAATTAATGGATTTTTACAAATTTCTGTTGTAAATATTGAAGTAAAAAAAAACACTGGATATTGTTAACCTGAACCGCGCTAACGATGTAGATAAACGTTCCCTTAAAAAACGCCATTGGGAAGTCATCGTAAGCAACCGAAATAAAATGGAAGGTAATATCGTATCTCGCTAACTGCAGACATATTTCCGTTATGCTTACAACACTGATTTAGCAGCGCGGGTAGAGTGACGTCAACCCGACCTGATTCATCCAACTTTCAGGCTTTGGTTATTATTATTTTTTGTGTGCCTGGGATCTTGTATTGATGTAGTAAGGTCGTTTACCCCCCAAAAAATATCCAAAAAGGGTTCACAAGCTCACAGCCGCTCTGCTGTCTCAGTAATCTCGAAGATTTCAGAGGTAGAGTGGCACCAACCAGACTCGATTCAGCCAACTTTCATGCTTTGGTGATTACTTTTATGTGTGCCAGGGACTGTATATTGATGTATTAAGCTCTTTTACCCACAAAAAAAATCCAAAATCGGCTGGCGTAGAGGGGTCTCTCTCTCTCTCTCTCTCTCTCTCTCTCTCTCTCTCTCTTTTCCAGCACGGTACGGGTTAAGCATTAAAGTATTTTCTGTTCCATGTTCAGATTCAGTGCTTTATTTCCATTGTTTATTCTCTTATATTTGTTTTATTGGTTGAACTTATTATTATTCTTATTATTGTTATTATTATTATTATTATTATTATTATTATTATTATTATTATTATTGTTGTTGTTGTTGTTGTTGTTGTTGTTGTTGTTGTTATTATTATTATTATTATTATTATTATTATTATTATTACTGCTGTGTTGTGTTGATTTATTGTTTACACTTGGCTTTATTAATGTACATTGTGTTGGGATATTGTTGTATATTATTGATTTTATTGCAGTATGTATAGTACAGTTATGATAATTACTGCTTGTTATTTGTGTTGAGGTCCATTTATTGGTATTCATTTATTCATTCGCTCATTCATCATCATATTATTATTGATATTATTATTTCTCCTACTGTTATTATTTTTGTTATTAGTTAATACTGTTATTATTGTTATTATTATTCCTATTATTATTAGTTATTATTCTTAATATTACTGTTACTATTATTATTATTGTTATTATTGGTGATGGTGGGTGGGGGCGCTCACAATCCACTCACTCAATGTAGTGCTTCTCTCGGGTGCCTGCCCTTTCCTCTCTTCCTTCCTTGTTTCCTTCATTCCTCTTCTGTCTTTCTTTCCTTCATTCTTTCCTCTTCCTTCTGCGTATGAGTGACTCTACACTGAGTGACAAGCCAAATGGTTTCCTGTACGCCAGGAAACCATTTGCTATCACCAAATTGTGGCGCCTGGTGGTTTAGTGGGTAATTAAGGTGCTCCGGTCGGATTGAGCCAGTGCAGATTTATATCCAAGGGATGGTTGGGGTTTATTGCGCACGTAATGCCACTCAGGGATGAGTGAGACTGGTCACTCATCTTAAATGTCAGGACCAATTTGCCTAGCCCCGCCCTCCTGCGCTTCTCATGGGGCAACACAGGATTGGATGATGGATGGATGAATAATAATAATAATAATAATAATAATTATTATTATTATTATTATTATTATTATTATTATTATTATTATTATATTATTATTATTATTATTATTATTATTATTATCATTATTATTATTATTACCATATTGTTATTGTTATTATCCATCCATCCAACATCAAATCCTATGTTGTCCCAAGAGGATGGATTGCTGGATTATTATTATTATTATTATTATTATTATGTTTTTACTCGATTCATAAAATTTTAACCGTAAAAACTTACATAATTCAGCGAACTCCCAATTATCGTACCTAAATCAGTAAATCCCGATCTCGGCTATTGCCCGGTACCCCCATCGTATAAACATCGGGTGTCGAGCCGGATACTGTGTTACTTTCCGTTTCAATCCTCTATCCTAAAAACTTTTCCACAAGAAAAAGATGAAAACCAAGCATAAAATACAATACAGTAAGGATACAGTACAGTAAGGATACAGTACAGTAATACAGTAAGGCGTTGAACAGGATATTGTATTACTGTCCATCTCGGTGCTCTGTCCTAAAACTTTCCCATTTGTTAAAGACGAAAACTAAGCATAAAATACAGTGCAGTAATGATACAGTACAATAATGATACAGTACAGTAATGATACAGTACAGTAATACAGTAAGGCGTTGTCGGATATTGTATTGCTATTCATCTCGACCTCTATTCTAAAAATACCCATGAGTAAAAGATGAAAGCTAAGCATAAAATACAATACAGTAATGATAAAGTATGGTAATACAGTGCAGTAATACAGTAAGTCGTTGAACCGGATATTATATTACTTTCCGTCTCAACTCTCTATCCTAAAAACTTAGCCACGGGTAAAGATGAACACTAAGCATAAAACATACTACAGTAATGATACAGTACAGTAATACAGTAAGGCGTCCGGAGATTGTATTACTATCCATCTCGACCCTCTATCCCAAAAATACCCATGAGTAAAAGATGAAATATGAAATTATCTCCACTACCATATATATATTTATTTTTTTGAAAGAAGGGAAAAATATAATGTATAACTCAGTTTATGAAATGAAGGAATATCTATTTATCTATCTATCTATCTATCTATAGGCCGACGCCCTAATCCCGCAAAGGGTGGCCGCAGACAAAACTCCTCCAAGTCGCTCTGTCACCCTCCATTTGACTGCCCTCCCCCCAACTCACTCCCCCCTTCCTCAGATACCTCTCAACTCCACCTCTCCACCTCATCCTCGGTCTTCTTCTCCCTCTCCTTGCCTCCACTTCACTTACTGTACATATACCCTCTTAGTCTTTCATTCTCCATTCTCTCCACATGTCTGAACCACCTCAGTGTATTTCTCCTCATCCACATCCATATCCACCCCACAACGTTCCTTTCCTTCTTCATTCGTCAACCTGTCCATCCATGTCACTCCACATGCTCTCATGTGTGGGGAGGCTCCCCACATACAGCTCTTCTCAATAGGGTGGAGTCAAAGGCTTTTCGTCTCATTAACTCTCCCTCTCTTGCTGACTCCCTTCAACCTCTGTCTCTTCGCCGCACTGTTGCATCTTTGTCTTTCTTCTGTCGCTACTTCAATGGTCACTGTTCCTCTGAACTGTCTGCATGCATTCCTCCACCTCTATGATGGGCGCGTAGCACCCGTCTAGTAGCAAACTCTCACCCTTTTTCTGTCCAACTCTCTAATGCAAGAGTTAACCGTTACTCCCAGTCCTTCATTTATGCAACAGGTCAACTCTGGAACTGTCTCCCTCTGTCTGTATTTCCTGCCTCCTGTGATCTTCAGTCTTTCAAACGCAGTGTGTCCAGGCATCTCGAAATGAATGGATCTTGAATTTGGCTCTCTCTTGTATTTTGTTTTTCTCTTGGAAGGAACAGTTTTGCGGGCTCGTTGCCTTTGGTTCCTTCTTCCTCACATTTAAAAAAAAAAAATCATTTCCACTGCTCTCATTCTTAACTTGTTCCCCTCTAGCAAGGTCCATGCCTCGCTTCCATATGTCAGGGTAGGGATCACAATACTATCATGCAGTGACTTCTTAACTTCTATATTCACCTCCCTATTTCTCATCACTGAAGGAATATGATGATGTATAATTCAGCATATAAAATGAAAAAATATAATGGTGTATAATTCAATATAATAAATCCAGATATATTAAACCAATGAAAATGTTGGTGTATAATTCAGTATGGTAAATCCATATACATTGAACCAAAAAAATTAAATGATATATAATTCAATATACTGTAAATCCATAAATATTTAATGAAAGAATATAATGGTGTATAATTTTGGATAATAAATCCAAGTATATATTAAACAGAAATTGCATGTTTTATTTTCTTGGTTTATAAAAATGGGCAGAAATTTTGAATGCGCATGAATTCGAAAAACCAAAATCTATGATTGAAGGCAACCATTTCCAACAATTTTTCTTTAATGAAGAAAAAAGTAGTGTGATTTATAAATTCAATATATTAAACCCAGAAACCAAATATTATAATTGAAAAAAATTAAGTAAAAAAATCTGATATATAAATTGAATACAGTTAATTAAATTCATGTGTGTGTGTGTGTATATATATAACCCATTGGATCCCAGAGTTGCTGGGCGAGGCACTGTTCCGGGAGGGTCCCAAGCGTACCGCCCTCCACCTATCGGCTGATATTCGCGAAGCTCATAGGTCCCTACCCGAGGGTTCCCAACTTTAGTAAGGTTTGAAAATTCCCAGTTCTGTCCAATACTGGGGACACTGGGCTACAAAGGGGATATATATATATATATATATATATATATATATATATATATATATATATATATATATATATATATATATATATATATATATATATATATATATATATATATATATATATATATATATATATATATATATATATATATATATATATATATATATATATATATATATATATATTATATTATATATATATATATATATATATATATATATATATATATATATATATATATATATATAATATAATATAATATATATATATATATATATATATATATATATATATATAGTGGAATTTGCTTGTTGTATTTTTTCTTTGAAAATTGGGCAGAAAACTGGGAATAAAGTACTGATATGAAAATAAAATTGAAAATAATAATTGGAAAAATATGGTAAAAAAATATGGTAAAAAAATAATAATAATAATAATAGAAAGAAAATTTGAAACAGTGTATTTGAAAAATTCCCTCCATCCATCCATCCATCATCCAATCCTACATTGCCCCATGAGAAGTGTAGGAGCCAGGGACTAGGCAGTTAGTCCCAACATTTAAGATGAGAGTGGCCAGCCTCACTCATCCCTGAGTGGCATTACATGAGCAATCAACCCCAACCATCCCTTGGATATAAACCTTCACTGACTCAGTCTGATTGGAGCGCAATAATTTCCCACTAAACCACCAGGCCCAGAATTTGGTCATATGGTTACCACCCGGCGTAGTAAATGGTTTCCTGGTGTACAGGAAACCATTTGGTTTGTCACTCAGTGTAGTCACCCACAGGCAGAAGGAAGAGGAAAGAATGAAGGAAAGAAAGACAGAAGAGGGAGTGTAAAGTCACCCGTAGGCAGAAGGACGAGGAAAGAATGAAAGAAAGAAAGACAGACGAGGATGGAAGAAAAGAAGGATGGAGGAGAGGAAAGGGCAGACGCCCGAGAGCAGCACAACATCCAGTGAGTGGATGGTGAGCTCCCCCACCTACCACAAATATTGGGAAAAAATAATGGGGAAAAAATTGGAGAAAGTGTACTGGGAAAAGAAGTAATGAGAAGAAAAATTGTAATAGTTTATTGGGGAAAAAAATAATGGCAAGAGAAATTTGAAAGTGAATTGAAAAAGAAAGAAAGAAAAATGGAGAAATTGGAAAATATAGTATATTAAAACATTATAATCATAAAAATGGGAAGACAAATTGAAAATGTATATTGAAGAAAAAAGAAAGAAAAATGGAAATAATTTTTGAAAAAAAGAATGGGGAGAAGAAATACAGTGTATTAAAATAATAAATAATAATAATAAGAATGGGAAGAAGAATGGAAGTGGTGTATTGAAAAAAAGGAATGGGAAGAAAATTGGAAATAATTATTGAAAAAAAATAACGGGAAGAAAAATTAAAATGTATAGTAAACAAAATAACTGGAAGAGAAATTGATGTACATGTGTATTAAAAAAATAATAAGAATAATAGGAAGAAATTTATTATATACTTCGTAAAGGTAATTAAAAAATGATAATAATAATAAGTGGAAATAAATAAAATAGTGAATTGAAAAAAAATGTGAAGAAAAATAGAAAATTTTGTCTTAGAAAAAAAAAATAAGGAAAATGGAAATAGATATTGAAAATTATATATTGGGAAGAAATTTTGAAATATGGCGTATATAAAAAAAATAATATTGGGAAGAAAATTTGAACTTGTGCATGGAAAAAAATAATGGGAAGAAAAATGGAAATAATTATTGAGAAAAAGAATGGGAAGAGAAACAGAAATAATTATTGAAAAAAAAAAAAAGAATGGGAAGAGAAAGAGAAATATGTAGTAAAACAAAGTGGAAAGAACAACTGAAATAGTGTATTGGGAAAAAAAGAATGGGAATAAAATAGAAATATTTAGTTAATAAAAATAATAATAATAATAATAATAATAATAATAACAATGGAAAGAAAAATGGTGCCAATGTATTGGAAAAAATATTAGAAAAAGAGGAAATTATTGAGAAAAAAAATTATGAAGAAAATTTGAACTGAATTGGAAAAAAACTAATAGATACTATTAAAATATTGCGTTAATTGTACATGCCTAGAAAATACAATAACCAATACATCAGTATACATTAATAATACATACATTAAAATACAATGGGGATAAGTACATTAGAAATGCAATAGTCTATCTATCTATCTATTGCAATAATAATACCTAAAAATACAAATAACAAAACTCTTCCACACACTCAACAGACTCACCAGCATAATCAATCCTTTCACACCTGACAATCTCCACCTGCTCACCCCGACACACCACACACATGAAACAGGTATTATCTTGCAGTCTACCTCTAATACCACTACATCTCTTATGCACCCACTTATCACAAACACTGCATTATGTTGCAGTCTAGTCTTATGCACCCACTTGTCACAAACACTGCATTATCTTGCATTCTGTCTCTAATACCACTACATCTCTTATGCATCCACTTATCACAAACACTGCATTATCTTGCAGTCTACCTGTAATATCACTACATGTCTTAAACACCCACTTATCACTAACACTGCATTATGTTGTAGTCTACCTCTAATACCACTATATCTCGTATGCACCCACTTATCACAAACACTGCATCTTTCCTCCATTTCTTCACTTCCTTAATCTTTCCTCCGTCTCCCTTTCAGTCTCTGCAATCAACACCAAATCATAAACATACAACATCTCCCACGGAAGTCCATTTCTGAAGTCACGTGAGAGGGCTTCAAGTACCATGAAAAATAACAAGGGGCTCAAAACTGACCCAGATGCACACTAACATTCACGGAAAAGTCATCACTCAAATCTCCATTCACTCTTACGTGGGTGTGAGCAAGCACATAAATAGCCATGGCCACTCAAACCGGCCACTCCTTGATCCCAAGCTTTCTCATTGCCCACTTCACCACGTCTCTAGGAACTTTGTCAAAGGCCTTGTCCAAACCAAAAACAAAGTACAGATCCCTTGTCTTTCCTATACATTTTTCTTGAAGCTGGCTGACAGTGGTCCCTTTGCCTGGCATAAACCCAAACTGCATCTCATCAAGATATCACTCTCTTATCATACCTTCTAGAACTCTCTCCATTACCTTAATTATCTGGTCCAAAAGTTTTATGCCTCTATAGTTTCATCTCTCAACTGCATCATCCTTTTCCCTTGTACACATTTACAATTACACTCTTCAGCCAATCATTTGGGACAGAACACTTGTATATAATCCTATTTATCAGGTCAGTAACTAACCCCACTTCTACAGTATATCTCCTGAAGCCTCACTATTTCAGCAGTCAGCCCAGACACACCTGCCGCCTTCCCGACCAGCATCCTTCCTATTGCCCTGCTCACAGTAGCAGCATCAATCAAAGGCCAAGGGCCAAACACTGGATCTGCTGACTCCAAACCATCCCTATCAGTCAAACTCCTCATTGAACAATCGTTTGTAGTGCTCTCTCCAGGCGTCTTCAATATCTCCACTGTTCACCACTACCTTTCCTTCATCACTCTTCACGCATTGCACACCTATGATATTCCTGTTTTCCTTATTCATCTGAACTGCCGCTTTAAATATCATATTCTTCCTTTCCCCAGTATTTTGGTTATCAAGTAAAAGTTTCTGAGATTCAGACTTTGCCCTGTAAACCTCCATTCTAGCCCTATGCTTGGCAGCCAAGTGTTCCTCTTTGTCACCACCCCTTTTCCATTCCAGGGAAAGCCTTCTTTTCTACTTAATTAACTGAAGCTTCTACACCCTCGTTCCACCATCAAGTTGCTTATGTCTTGGTGGGCCTCTTGACCATCCACACACTGAGTCTGTAACTTTCAGGTGATTGTTCTAAAGGGCTCTGTACTGTTCATTAACACTTCTGTCCACAGCTTCCTGTTCAACCACCACTCTACTCATCTCGCTATAGAAGGCATCCTTTACTGCTTGGTCTTTCAACTTCCGTATTTTCCTCCTAGATGCTAAAATTAACTATCATTCAGAACTATTTGCCATAAGAAGAAAACGCTAACAGTACCACCGCTCCTTGTGAAACCATGGATCTCCTTCTTAAGATAGTTTTTTTATCTCTGCCTTGGGGCTAAGATGCGAATGAATGTGTTTGAATGGATGAGTAAATGGGGAGTGTGTCGTCCTGTCTCGGCTACCTCCCTTTCCTTGGGGGAAGCAGCCTAGGTATATAGATAGATAGATCTCTGCCTTATTACATTCATTTCCTCCTCTTCACTCACTCTTGGTGTGGCCGGATGTGCATATGGTTCATTAAACAGAAAACCATTGTGGCCAGTGAGCACAGCTTTGAAGTCCAATATTAGTTTGATTCTTAGGATGTACCTTGATGTATATCCTGTATTATTATGTTTCCTGTAAGCCAAGAAACCATTTACAACGCTGGGTGGTTACCATATAACCAAACCATACGTGTTCCCTACGTGTCAACAAGTGGGTTGGTGGAGGGTTATTGCCCCTCCCTGTAAAACAAATAACTCAAAGTCAAATGGCCACCCCTTACGGGATTATGGCGTCTGGCAATAGATAGATAGATAGATTATTATTATTATTATTATTATTATTATTATTATTATTATCACTCTCATCTTAAATGTCAGGACCAACTTGCCTAGCACCAGGCTCCTATGCTCCTCATGGGACAACATAGGATTAGACGATGGATGGATTATTATTATTATTATTATTATCATTATTATTATTATTATTATTATTATTATTATTATTGGCGCTCACCATCCACTCACTCGATGTAGTGCTGCTCTCGGGTGTCTGCCCTTTCCTCTCCTCTCTCCATTCCTTCCTTCCTCTTCTTTCTTTACTTCAGTCTTTCCTCGTCCTTCTGCCTACGGGTGACTTTACACTCCCTCTTTTGTCTTTCTTTCATTCTTTCCTTTTCTTTCTGCCTATGGGTGACTCTACACTGAGTGACAAGCCTAATGGTTTCCTGTACACCAGGAAACCATTTACTATGTTGGGTGATAACCATATAGCTAAATCATGGCACCTGGTGGTTTAGTGGGTAATTACGGCACTCCAATGGGATTGAGCCGGTGAAGGTTTATAACCAAGGGGTGGTTGGGGTTATTGCTCATGTAATGCCACTCAGGGATCAGTGTTCCGGTCACTCTTATCTTAAATGTCAGGACCAAATTGCCTAGCCCCGGGCTTCTACGCTTCTCATGGGGCAACGTAGAATTGGATGATGGATGGATGGTTATTATAATCATGTGCTTCTGTTTTACAGTGTGGTGGACAACAAGCACTGCAGCAGTCCTGGCTTGCAGCTCCTGAAAACACTTTTGGAGAATGGCCTGGTATCTCCACACTCAGGCTACTGTGTAGTTTGTCAGGTATATCTGTATCTGGTAACTTTATCCATTTTTCTATCTATCTGTCTCTATCTATCTGTTGCAAGGCACCTTATTCCTGTAAGGGGTGGCCACTAACAAATTGCCTCCATGTTACCCTGTCCTCTTCCCTCCCTCCAGCACACATCCCTCCTCTCTCTTATCTCTCTCCATCCCATCCCTCCATCTTATCCTTGGCCTCCCCCACCACTTCACTCATGTGCACTCTTCCTGTCAGTCTCTCATTCTCCATCCTCTCCAGTCAATCCTTCCATCTTATCTTTGGTCTCCCCCTCCACCTCATTCACATGTACTATTCCTGTCAGTCTCTCATTGTCCATCCTCTCCACTCCATATCATCGTTGATCTCCCCCTCCACCTCACTCACATGCACTCTTCTAGTTAGTCTCTGATTGTCCATCCTCTCCATTTCATATCATCCTTGGTCTCCCCCTCCACCCCACTCACATGCACTCTTCTAGTTAGTCTCTTATTCTGCATCCTCTCCACTCCATCCCTCTCCTCATCCCCACCACCTCACTCACAAGCTCTTCTAGTCAGTCTCTCATTCTCCATCCTCTCCACATAGCCAAACCATCTCAGAGTATTTCTCTTAACACTCAACCACATCAACACCACAATGCTCCTTTACTTCCTCATTTGTCAGTCTGTCTATTTGTCTACTTATCTACCTATCTATTGCCAGACGCCCCAGTCCTGTAAGGGGTGGCTACAAACAAATCGCCTCCATGTCGCCCTGTCCCCCTCCATTCCACTGTCCTGCTCCCAGCTCACACACCCCTCTCTCATATACCTCTCCACTCCATTCCTCCATCTCATCCTTGGCCTCCTCCTCCCTCTTCCCCCCTGTGCAAATAATAATGAAGAAAATGATGCAGGAGAATACTGAGTTGCAAAAAAGGAAGATAAATCACTAACAAAAAGGAGCTACAGTGCCTGCCATGCAACTTATAATGAGGTCTCTTGTAGGTTGGACCATCCACTCGTGTGATAGTTTTCTTTGCTATTTACGTCTTACGCTTATAGATTAGTTACTTACAGGAGCAGCCTAGCATGGACTAACCTACCTTAAGTTTTCCCTTCATATGCATGTTTGTTGTTGTCTGTCTATCTATCTATTGCCAGACACCTTAATCCCGTAAGGGGTGGCCACAAACAAATCGCCACCATGTCCCCCTGTCCCCCTGCCATTTCATTGCCCTGCTTCCAGCTTACACAGTCTTTTGCAGTTTAATTTGTATGTTCATAGTTACGTTCTTTGTTCTTCCAGATTTTTGTAGCTACACTTTCATGTTCTTTATGTGCTGTGTTCTGTCGGTGTCATATTCTGTGTTTATGTGCTTTAGTCTGCCAACCTTCTTCTGTTATGTTCTTTATGTGCTGTGTTCTGTCAGTCTGTGTGTTTGTCTGCCAGCCTTCCTCAGTTATCCTCAGTTATGTTCTTCTCTTGACTCAGTGCTTTGCCAGTTCTTTAAATCATGGCTTGTATTCTCGTCAGTTAAGGCAGCTCCCTAAAACCTCTTCCCAAGCAATTTTTTTTTTAATAGCAGGACAGAGGAAGGCAAAACAAATGAATAAAAAAAAAAAATCCATACACCAGATTCCTGGTGTACTCTATTCATAAAATGTCTGTAACAGCTGGACCTGAACAGCTGTAGGCTGAAGTTTGGAGGGAAACAACTCTGGGGAAGTGAGTTCCAGAGAGATGCAGTTCGGGGAATGAAAGAATTCTGATAGGCCGAAGTTCTGCAATATGGCTGAGTGACATTCCAGTCATGAGCGCTACCAGATGCTTATTAACCCTTGCTGTCGTCTTGTATGCTATTTAAATAATTCAAATATCACCATACTCCTCCTATAAAATGTACAAAATCCTATTACCCCGCTGTATCCAAAAATAAATAGCTAAGGGCTAGGGAGCTTGCTGAATTGATGAGAATATAAGCCATGTGTACAGTAGCATGGCTCACCTCAGTTTGGGGATTCCTTCAGAAAAAGGATGGCAACATTTGACTTGAGTGTTTGATTAAATCCTTCAGTATTTAGCTTCATGTATTGTTTTCACTTCACTCAGCTAGACATGAACTCAGGGGACTGGTGGTCAGCATCCTCTGAAAGGAGAATGGTGATCTGCGACCAATATGCTCCTGTAGACAAGAAAGCTGGGAAGGGAAAATAGATCAGGTAAATGAGAGAGCCTTCGTTAGTACTGGGCAGTGGTGTTTAGCACAGGAGGCAGTCCAGCACCTGAGGCCCAGTGATGGGTTTTGCTGACCTTACGCAACTCTTTTCTATCTCTTACTGATGTATGAATGGTGGCAGTTTGTGACCATAAACAGGGGAACACTGATATGTATATGCAGAAATAAACTGGTAAGGAAAGGTGCTTGGGTGTCTTCCCAACCAGTGGGCATATGACTTATTCTTTTACTTAATCACACTTGTGTAGGAGCTGCCTAGCGTGGGCCAACTGGTCTACTGTAATATAGTACTGGTATTTCTTTGATGGGTGACGGGAGGTTGGAAATACTACAAAATATAAAGGTGGAACCGGCAAAGGCCTGAGGTAAATGAATATTGAGGTAACTGGAGTGAGGTAAGTTGCCTAAAGAATTTAATAATGCTGATCAAGAGTAGCCCCATACAGCAAGAGAATTGGGCACTACTTGAAAAGTATAACTAAAGAAGGTTTAAGGTGTTGCAAACACCAAATAAATGAAGATCTGTCAAAAGCTGCCAAAATAATAAACCAGTAGAGGACATTCCAGTACAGGTAAGAGGAGGGAAGGAGACTGGCGAAAGGGAGGAGGAGGTTGAGAGATGGCAGAAGGGGCAGAAAAGAAATGCATTAATGAAAAAACAAGAGGAGAGGAAATCAAAGGAAGGAGGAGGAAAAATGGGAGGAAAAGGGGCAGAAAAAAAAAAATGCATTAATAAAAAAAAGAAGAGGATAGCAATGAAAGATGGGAGGAGGAGGGGCAGGAAAGGAAAAATGTGAATAAGAGGAGGAGAAAAGGAAGGAGAGGAGATGCGGCACTTCCTCTTCCATTTTCTCTTTCCCTCCTCTTCCTCTTTTGTTCTTCCTCTTCCTTCTTTTCCTCTTTTCCCGCTTCTTCCTTTTCCTTTTCTTTCTTTTTCTCTTCTTCCCCTTCCCCCTCTTCTTTTCCCCTTCTTCCTGTTCCTCTACGTCCTCTTCTTCGTCTGCCTTTTCTTCCTCTTGCTCTTCCCCTTCTTCCTATACCTCTTCCTCTTCTTCCTCATTCCTCCTCCTTTTGTTCTTCTCCTTCCTACTCCACCTCCTCTTTCTCCTCTTCCTCTTCATCATCATCTTCCTCCTTCCTCTTTTCTTTCTTTCTTCTATTTTCGTCTTCTTTCTTCTGTTTTATTCTTTCTCCTTTCTATCTCATTTCTTCTCTTTCTCCTTTCTTTTTTCTTTCTCATGTCTTCTTTTTTTCAATTTCTTCCCTCTTTCTCTCGCATTTCTTTTTCTTGAATGATGTACAAACTTTAGTATAAATGAATTTAAAGGTCTGCAACGTAAACAATGCCGTAACTAGTAAATTTAAAAAAACATAATTATGAATGAACATAACGTAAACAGAGTGAGAAAACATGAATGACAACAAAATCTCTATTTGTAGCCTAAATCACTTCAGACTCACATTTAACTCACCTCAGAAGCGTTTATATAAGTCTTACCACATTATTGCACACTGTAGAAGCATTAACGTACAGTAATCAAGCGGAAATTTGTTAAAATAATGGACTCTGAGAACGTGTTTTGAATGGACCGGCCGCCAACTCGTATAGCCATGTGGTCATATTTGCATGCATTTTGATTCACGAAAAGCTAGTGCATTTGAAATTATGGGCAAAAAAAGGTATACTAACGTGGTTAAGCAATATGGCATAGAAAAACTGGAATGAACTGCTCTCTCAGTGCATTTGAATAGCTCCGAAATAATTCGAAAATAATTATATTACTAGAAATGTCGGGTAACTTTTCGGGCAAGCTAACACGGCGGTTTAAGCCGAGTTGATTTTTTAGGCAATTTTTTCAGACTTATTAGTGTGACATTGCACAAAACCCTTGGCCTATTGCGGACATTAATTGTTTACTATATGTTATATGCTATAAGAGATACGTAACTGCCCTTCTCGTTGAAGAAATAATAGCACAGATTTATTTTTCTGTGTAACTCTTGCATGGTACTGTTGCAGCCCTGCGATAAAATATCTTTAGACTAATTTACATTTAAACATTTTATACATATAAATGGGATTGACTGCATAAAATCTCAGTAAAATGAGGACGCTGACTGGTTGTAGAATTTATGTTAGGAAGGAGGTTTGTGTATTTGCCACTTTAATATAGAAATAATTGGGCAAATTTCTTCTATTTGCTGTATTTAGCATGTTTTCTATTCATCAAATGATACTCCCACGAATCCGGAACCTCAGTAACTCAGTTGCCTCCTTAACTCCGGAAGGGCGGGTATGTGCATGAAGGGTGGGTATTGGCATGGCCTGCAACTACTAGGATGTTACTAAGTAGTAGAGGCTTTGCAACACCTCTTCCATAAGAATTTAGTCTCTACAATGCAAAAGAAAATCTTGTCTATTTCTGATCCAAATAGAAGCTATAGGCATCAACGTTTGTATTTTTTTTTTAGGGTATGTGTCTGTTTAGTGCCTCGCGCGGCGATGACAGGCAGGCAATGTGAAGGAGGTGACATTGTAAGGTGCTGCCCTCACGCGCCAATGACAGGCAGGCAATGTGAAGAAGGTGACATTGTAAGGTGCTGCCCTCACGCGGCGATGACAATTGACGATGCGATCATGCGATGCCTTGACAAACAGTCGCTTCTTTACAGCGTGGGGGGATAGATGATGTTTGCCAGTGGGAAGGTTGCTTTGTAGGGTAATGAGAGAAGAGAATGACCTAGGACCAGACAGGGCATGAGAAAGGGATGGAGGAGGGTGAGAGGTAATAAAGAGAGAAGTGGAAAGAAGAGGAAAAATCTGGTGTTGGTAGATACGATATTGTTAAGCTTAGAAGGGAAGGAGAAGAAAAGGAGGAATTCAGATTAGAATGCAGAAATAGGTTTTTGGTGTTGGAAACGTTGGAAGAGGGGGAGAGAAGTGTAGATGAGATGTGGGAGGATGTGAACAAAGTTTTGCATGAGACTGCTGAATGTACGATTGGAAGGAGACATAGATTCAGGAGAAAGAAATGGATATCAGAGGAAACGTGGGATATGATAAAAAAGAGAGGTGAGGCTAAGTTGAGTGAGATGCAAAGCGTTGATGAACGAGAGATTGAATTAGCAAGAGCTGCGTACTGGAATTTGAATTCAGAAGTAAGAAGGTTAGCTAGGAGAGATAAAAGAAGATGTGTGGATGAAAAGATTGCAGAGACTGAAATCTTAATAAACAAAAATGATGGACAGAGTCAAAGAATAGCATATGAATCGATTAGAGAACTGAGTGGTAATGCAGGTAAACGCAAGGAAATACCAGTTAGAGACAGGGAAGGAAATTTATTGACCAAAGATGGAGATATTAAAAATAGATGGAAAGAGCATTTTGAGACAGTTCTTAATAGACCAATACCACCAGAAGAAGATATACCGTCTGCTCAGGAAGATTTAAATATAGAAACAGGAGAGTTGAGGCTTGCAGAAGTGGAGAAAGCAGTAAAACAGTTAAAGAATAATAAGGCACCAGGGGAGGATGGTTTATTTCCGGAAATGTTTAAAGTGGAGGGGATAGATTAATAATGATCTTGACCAAGCTATTCAATAAGATATGGGTGACGGGGTTACTACCATCAGTTTGGAAGAATGGTGTAATTGTTAAAGTTCCGAAGAAGGAGACCTGAGTGAATGTGGTAATTGGAGGGGAATCTCTTTGTCACCGATAGCTTTGAAAGTTTTCAGTAGTGTTGTTAAATAGGTTGGAGCCGGTGGTTGAGGGTATTCTGAGGGATGAACAGGCTGGTTTTAGAAAGGGACGTGGTTGCAATGATCAGATCTTTATAGTTAGGCATTTGATGCAGCAAGTTAATGAAATGAGAGTACCGTTAAGTCTTTGTTTTGTTGATTTTGAAAAGGCTTTTGATAGTGTTTCGAGAGAGACTATGGGGAAGATCATGAGACATTATGGAATACCAGAGGAGTTTGTGAGGGTCATTATGAACATGCATGAGGACACATTTTGTAAAGTGATGGTTGATGGTTGTCTGAGTGATTCGTTTGAAGTCAAGTCCGGAGTAATTCAAGGTGGTGTTCTATCGCCTTTACTATTTATATTGGTCATTGATTACATTATGAAACGCGTTGGAACAGAAACCGGTGCAGGTATACTTTGGGGAGAGAACAGGAAACTTTTGGATTTAGATTATGCAGATGATAGAGTTTTGATTTGTGATGGGCCAGAAGAGATGCAGAGAGTGTTGGACTGTTTGGTGAGTGAAGGTCACAAGGTGGGTTTGGTTATTAATTGTGGAAAAACTGAAATAATCAATATGAATATGGAAAATGCGCAGGAATGTGTAATTGGAGGTATGGTTGTAAAGCAAGTTCATAGGTTTAAATATTTAGGTACTTATTTAGCCAAGGATGGTTCTTTGAACTTTGAATTCGAGGAAAGGTTAAAGAAGGCTAATCAGGCAATGGGAATGCTTAAAAATATTTGGAATAATAACAATTTCTCTGTGCATACAAAAATCAAACTTTATAAGGTAATGGTTAGGAGTATCTTAATTTATGGACACGAGTCTTGGTACAGCACAGTGACTATGGAAAATAAATTCTTGGTGTTTGAAAAAAAAAGCACTTAGAAGAATATTAGGAGTTAAGTGGTGGGAAAGGATACCAAATAGTAGAATTAGAGAAATAACGGGAGTGCAGCCGATCGATGAATATGTTAGATTCTCACGATGGAAGTGGCTAGGACATGTGTATAGGAGACAGGGAATAGTACGAGGTACACCAGGGTGGGTGGCACTTGGTAGGAGAGGTAGAGGAAGGCCAAAAGAGACGTGGGTGAGAACAATGAGACGGGAAGCTGGAGATGAGTGTTGGGGAGATCTTGAGGAGTTAGCACAAGATAGGATGTGGTGGTGTGAGTTCATCGAGGCCCTATGCACCCCCGAGGGTGCCACAGGAAATGATTGATTGATTGATTGATTGGAAAGAAGAGGAAGTCGGGAGAGGAGTGAAGAGGTATGTGAGAGAGGGGGGTGTGAGTTGGGAGCAGGGCAGGGAAATGGCAGGGGACAGGGAGACGTGGAGGCGATTTGTTTGTGGCCACCCCGTATGGGATTAAGGCGTCTGGCAATAGATAGATCTAAGACGTGACGAGGGGGGACGGAGGGTTCAGTGGGTGGGATGTCTGGGTTGGGGTAGATTCTGCCGCTCTGAGTAGTTTGGATGCAGGGCTTTTTAGTTGATAATGTACAGTAATAGGGGAAAAGGAGAGTTTGCGTTGCAGTGTTTGCAGTTTTGGGAGTGTTCGTCGATTACATTGGGAGGGGGGCGATGTCCTAGCCGTAACCTTCGCATCAGTGTATGAGTGTAGTAGTTTACTTGTCTGGGATATGCTAGGGGTGCGTAGTTCGTGGCGGTTGGGATATGCTAGGGGTGCGTAGTTCGTGGCGGTTGGGATATGCTAGGGGTGCGTAGTTCGTGGCGGTTGCATACCAGGTGGCTGGTGGGGAGCCTTCATTTACACAGGTTTCGTGGTCAGCTTGGTTGTGGGTTGATGCTTTGTTTAATATTTTCTTTTTTATTTGTGAGTGGCTAAGTGTGACTTCGATATCGTTGTGGGGGCAGTTTGTGGCTTGTTTGGTGGCGTTGTCTGCTTTTTCATTTCCGTTTGTGCCTACGTGGCTGGGGATCCAGTGTATGATTATAGTTTTTCTTGCTGATATTTGGTATGCCGTGTTGACAATGGTGCTGCAGATGTTGATATTGTCGTAGCGGTCTGGTTGGCGTAGTACTTGTATTGCAGAGAGGGAGTCAGGGTGTATAATGATGGCTGGCGATACAGTGGTGTTTTTGGCGTCTATTAGGGCTTCACGGATAGCTACGAGTTCAGTGAGGAGGGTTGATGCTCAGTCTGTGATTCGCCAGGCTGCTGTCTTGTTCCCGCAGATGAAGGCGGCTCCTGCTTTGGGTGGATTAACAGATCCGTCGGTGTAGTATGTGATGAAGTTGGGGTGAGTGAGGTGAGCGATGAGTTCTAGGCTGAGTTGGCGTATTTCTTCTGTGGGGGTGTTGGCTTTGGCGGAGGAGTGTGGAGTTATTAGTTTGAAAGAGGGTGAAGCCCAGGGGGGTGGCTGCCGGTATTCTGGGTCGGGAGCAACTGGTTCTTGTTGTATGACGGTGTCGAGGTTGAAAAGTCGGATGGCTTTCACAGTGCAATGTGTCCAATTTTGTTTCAGCAGATCAGGGTGAAGGTTGATGCTGGCTCGGACTCGTGTTAGGGGTGGGAGAGGTGTCGCACTGTGGGTTATTTTCGCTATGATTCCTGCAGCTCTAGCTTTTATTCGGTGTTGAATGGCTTCGATCTTGCACTCCATGCGGAGATTGCAGAGGCGTGTCCATCTGGGTGAGTTGGTCATGATAAGGAGTGCCTCGTTTTGGGTGGTTTCGAGTTTTTGGATTAGGGTGGGGTTTGCGTCGACGGGTATAGGGGCACAATTGTCGATGACGGAGTGAGTAGCTTGGATGTCAAATAGTCTGAGGACTTTATATGAGGCCCCTTTGCTCTTGTCTGTAAGTGATCTGAGGGCGCTGAGTTTAAGGTTTGTTCTCTCTTTTAGGAAACTGATTTCGGTTCTGAACGATAGACTGGTGTCGATCCACACTCCGAGATAAAGGTGAGAGTTTACATATTCGATCGGGTCGTAGCCGAGATGTAGAGGACGTGATGAAGGAGGTTGCATGCCTAGTGCTAGTGCTTTGTTTTTTGGGGTGTTTATAGATAGATCGAGATCTATACATCCTTGGTGGAGTTGGGAAAGGGTTCATTGAGCTTTGTCATAGAGGGGACATCGGTTTACTATTAGAGCTAGATCGTCGGCATTGCAGAGGACCGATGTTTGTTTGTAGGAGACTGTCCATGAGGGTGTTGTAGAGAGTTGGGCTGATTATACTGCCCTGTGGAGTACCGTTGATGTGTCTGTGGAAAGTGGAAGAGTGTCCTTGGAAGCGTACGAAAGCTTCTCGATCTCTGAAGAAGTCCTCGAACCAGCCGAGGAGGCGACCCCCAATTCTCTTGCTGGCAAAGGTAGAGAGAGTCGCCTCGGGACAGGCGAGCTCGAAGACTTTTTCGAGATCGAGAAAGATGACTAGGCTCTTCCCGTTGCGTACTTCTGCCATGAATGTGGTGAGGCCTTCTGCTGTCCCCCTTCCTCTGGTGTATGCAAACAGATATTGGTGTGGCGTGGGTGTGCTCCATTGCAGACGTTGGTGGACCATCCTTTCCATGGTTTTTCCGAGGCAGATGAGGAAGGATATAGGTCTGTAGTTACCAAGGTCTTTGGGTTTAGGGATTGGTTGAATGGCAGCCTTTTCCTTTGCAGAGGGAAGTTTGGCTAAAGTCCAGAAGTGATGTACGAGGTTGAGAATGGCAGTGGTGGCATTTGGTCCAGCGTGAGATAGCATGGCGTAGGTGATTTGGTCAATACCGGGGGCTGTGTCGCTGCTGGTTTTGAGTGAACGATGAAATTCTTGGATAGTAAAGGTTTGGTCTGTTTGGGCAGGGGTGTTTTTAGCGAGGTGTATACTTGCATCGCACTCAGCATGTAGGGTGTTGAGGCGGTTTTGTATGTGTCGTGGGGTGCAGAAGGTTTGATGGGCGAAAGTGACGCTATTCTTTTGACCTCTTCCTGAGGGTTGGGGTGTGTTGGGGGACGGGATTGTGGGGGTTTAAGACGCCTCTGAGTGTTTTCCAAATGTGGCCTAGGTTGATGTTGGCGCTTAAGGATCTACACCACTCCAGCCATTTGTTTTCTCTTATGTTTTTTTTTTTTTTCTTAATTGTATGCTGGACGATTGCCTTAAGATATTGTCTGTTTTGGGTGATGGGGTGGACTTTATATATTTTTCTGGCACTGTTAGCGCGATGGTTTAGCTCTTTGACTCTGTCATTATAATACCAATAGTCCTTGAAATGTCACTGTTTGTGAGAGGTTGTAGGAATTGCAGTTTCGGCGGCAGTGGTGAAGGCTGCTGAGATTTGGTGTTAGTGTTCGTCCAGGTTGTCTGAAGGTTCGAGTTGGGTTATGATTTCTTCCATTGAGGCTGTGAAGAGTCTCCAATTGGCTTTTTTTGTGCACCACCTGGACGGGGGTCCGGGGGGGTGGGGGTAGTGGGGGGAGATAACATGTGCAGACAATGGCGAAGTGATCTGATGTCAGGGTTGGGTGGGGGTCCCATTCAGTGTGTGTTGCGATTCCTGTGGTTAGAAGCGTGAGGTCGAGTCTGCCACCCTGTAAGTGTGTGGGAGCGCCTTGTAAATGTGTGGGAGCGCCTTGTAAGTGTGTGGGAGTGTTGGGGTCATTTAGGAGTTGTATGCCAGGAGTGAGGGTTAGGAGTTCTGATGTGTGTCATCCTGCGGGGTTGGTGGGGGATGTGGATCCTAGGCAGGGGTGATGGGCGTTCAAGTCGCCTTCGATTAGCGTCAGTTCATAGGCTGTGAGGGTGAAAAGTTCTGCTAGGTCGAGGGCGGCGCTGGGTTTGCGATAAATGTTGAAGATTTTTAGGGGAGTGTTGGCGAAGGTGATGGATACACCCTGAATTTCGACCTCTTCGCCGCAGTGTGGTGGTTGTGGGATTTTGTTTGCCTGAATGTGATTACGTATGAGAATGGCACAGCCTCTGGGGCCGCCCCGGGAGTGCGGAAGGAGAAAGGAGTTAAAGCTCTTTAGCTTGAGGGAATGTTGTTCGGTGATGAGGGTTTCTTGTAAGAGGAAGATGTCTGTTTTGTCTCTGTGCGCAGCCTCGTGAAGAAGGATGAGTTTGTTCTGGCGCCAAGGATGTTCCATTGTATGATCTTTAGGTTGTGTGTTGGGGGTGGTGGGTTTGCTGTTTGGTTAGGACGGTGTTGTGGCCCAGTACTAATTAGTGAGGGTGTTTGGTCCATATGAACATTGTTTAGTCTTCTCTGGCTGTTGTGGAGTGTTCTTTGATCGGGAAATGGGAGCGAGGGCGTTCTCATTTGTCTAGGCCCGCTGAAATGCTCCGTGGTTTGAGACGTTGGGTTTGTGGAGGCGGGAGGGTTAGGCTGAGGTGATGAGGATTGGGTTTGTCTGGTTGTTTGTGAGAGGAGGCACTCGTTGCTAGGGTGTGTTCTGGGTCGGGTAAGGGGGTCGTTGTGGATTATATTGGGTTTTGTCGATTTGGCTGAGGATCGCTGAACTGGGTGAGACTGTTGGAGATGTGTGTGCCCTCTATCCAGGTGTCTGTCATGGTGTTGAGTGCTGGTGTGAAGAGTTGGGGGTTGAGGGGGCAGTGGAGCTGAGCCCCAACACATTTTATGATGGCTGTTCCGAGGTAACAGCAGGAAGATCGTAGGGTTTCTTTGGTTTGTGCTATTTATTCTGGGTTCGTGACGAGGGTATGCAGAAGAGATGGTGCTGTTGTTTCTGACTGACGTGGAGGGGGAGCTGTATGGGTTGCTGCTTCGTGTGTTATGTGGGCAGGAGACGGAGGCTTGCCAAAGGCTTTGGTCATGCAGCAGGCGGCTTCCTCCACTTGTGGGTGTCGAGTGATGGGGCGTAGGGGGTATTTGAGGGGGTAGCCCATTAGGATCAGTTTTCGGGTGTTGAGTTGTGGGTCGATCTTCTGTAGTAGAATGGGTTGGTTTCCTGCCGTGTCGATCGTTGCTAGGAGGTTGAGGGATTCTTCGTCGAGTGGAACCATGACCGTGCTGTTGTTCTTGCCAGGTATGACTGATTTTTAGTTCGGGGTGATCCTCTTCCAGGGCCAACAATGTCTTAGCTGGTTGGGAAGGGGTCCTGTCGTGGAATCTGGAAGCCTTGGAGTTTGGATGGGGGTGAGGTTAGGGGTTTCACTGGGACCATGGGCTGTCTTCTGTTGTAGGTGCTAGGTTGCGGTGATGGATGGCTTCTGGCCGAGGAAGTGGCGTTTCCCGAGGGTTGTGGTGTACTCGTATGAGAGGAGGGGAGGCGGGTCGCTGTACTATGATGGGGGTTCTCAGTGAAACAACGGCTGTCTTCTTTTCTGCTCCTTCTTTTCTTGGAGGCCGGCTGGAAGACGCCGTCTTTGATGGTTGTGGTGGAAGGGGTGGAGGTGGATACAGTGCTGGCGGTTTCATCTGGCATGAGGGCGGTGCTTGTTCGTGAAGTGAAAGAGTTTGAGGAGGCGGTTGTGCTGGCTGTGCGTGTTTCCTCTGTTGTGCTTGTGTTCATTGGCTCCTCTTGATTGTAGGTGGTTTGGTTGGGAGGAGTAGCTTGCGAAATGTCAATGGGAACATGAAAGTCATTGTCGTTAGGTTCATAGCTTGATGTTGATGGCAGTGGCGTGGGGTTCTCCTAAGTTCCGTTGCTGGGGAGTTGCTTCTTCGTTGCAGCATGCTGAGGTGTGGGTGGCTGGGGCTTTCTTGCCCTGTTGTCTGCACGATTCTGTCCCGCTGCTTGGTTTTTTGCAGATGAGCTTTGTGGATTGCCACTGTGGATGGTCTTTGATCCCGATCTCGAGTCCATTGTGTGAGATAGTAAAGTTGGGTGCCAGGCCTACCAATGCCAGAGATCCTGGGAGCCGGGTTTTTACCTCCCCCGCCCTCTAGAGGACGTCGTGAGGAGGGACCCTGGCACCTACTCCGGACTGCCCCTTGACGGGGAACCTAACCCTAACAGCGGGATGCCTTCCTGTCACCCCCTGGCTCCCCAGTCACTCTAGTGACCCCCGTCGTGTCAGCCTTAAACGGCCTTCCCTCGGGGTTCAGTTCGTTAGTAGCGAGGTAACAGGAAATCCTACGGCAAAGTGGGCAAGGAGAGCAGGGGGTAAAGGGGGGATAGGATGTACTGAGTGTGTGTGTGTGTGTGTGTGTGTGTGTGTATGTCTGATGTTGAGACAGGATTGGGAGGAAGAGTGAGGCAAGAGGAGAAGTGTGCGAGGATCAAAGCTCTACCTGACTGCAGTATACAGCCGCCAAGAGAGGCAGTGTATATCTGCAGTCGAGGTGAAGGAAATCTTGGTAGAGACGATGGTGATAATGCAGTGTCGGGAGGTGGTGTGGTCAGAGTAAGTGAAGCCTGGGTAGCAATGTCCGTAGAGTTTTATGCAGGACTGTGCTGCTGGGAGAGGCGTCTTTTCTCGGCAGCTGCTCGACCGGATCTGTGGGAGGTATATGAGAGAGCGGAGGTGAGCTGGTAGCAGGGCAGTGAAATGGCGGGGGACGGGGCGACATGGAGGCGATTTGTTTGTGGCCACCCCTTACGGGATTAAGGCGTCTGGCAATAGATAAATAGTATTCAAAAGAGTGTATGGTATTTTGGCAGGCTCGTGCAGTGACCCTGGCCACGCTGCTCGGCCAGTAGAGAAGGACAGGACAATCGATAGCACCTGAGCTGGAAAGCTTTGGGTTACGATGGGACCACACTTGAGCCAAACATGTGACCGACAGGAGGAAATGAAGCTCAGGGGCCCTTCCAACGATCAGACTCGGATATTGCAGCGGCTCTATCCCGGTGCTTTGTGTCGTCTTCTCGGTCACATGTTTCGCGCAAGTTTGGCCGCACGCTAAGAGTTGCTTGCTGCTGCAAAATGAATCTAGAGGTAATTCTTAGTCCTGTGGTCTCATCAGCTTAAGTACCGTATGCTTTCCTTAAGCTTTCTCCATAGCAATATCCCAGTACCCCTGCTTGTCGTAAGAGGCGACTAAAAGAGGCCTTTTTGTCTCCCATTTTTTCTCTCCTTACTGTCCTCTTCTTCTCCTCTGTCCTACCTCTGTTCTTGATATTTCCTTGTTTCTCGCGGCCTATATTTTCCCTCTACTTCTGCATTGCCATATAGCCATATTATGGTTCGGTGCTTACTCTTGATTGTTCCTTCCTTCCTTCCGTAGCGATATTTTGTGGTTATTGCTCCTAGATACTGTATTGTGTTGTCTGCAATTTGTATTTTTGTGATGTCAATAAAGACTGCGTGAATAACATACAAGAATGCATTAACTAACCAGATATTTAAATAAATTTGGTAAGTTACAGGTATTAGGGAGTTAGCATGTGTGGTAAGCAGATTTCTGGAGAGTGATTGAAGGGAGGATTGACGGAAAATGAGAGAGAGAGAGAGAGGAGTTTGGGGTGTGTTTGGGGGGTTGTGTGGGTTCTGTTTGGGGTGCGTTTCAAGGGTTGTGTGGGTTCAGTTTGGGGTGTGTTTGGGGGGTTGTGTGGGTTCTCTTTCGGGTGTGTCTGGGGGAGTTGTGTGGATTCTGCATGGGGTGTGTTTGGGGGTTTGTGTGAGTTCTGTTTGGGGTGTCTTTTGGGGGTTGTGTGGGTCCTGTTTGGGGTGTGTTTTTGATGTGTTTGGGGGGTTGTGTGGGTTCTGTTTGGGGTGTGTTCGGGGGTTGTTTGGGTTCTGTTTTGGGTGTGTTTGTGGTGTGTTGGTGGGGTTATGTGTGTTCTGTTTGGGGTGTGTTTGGGAGGGTTGTGTGGGTTCTCTTTGAGGTGTGTTGGGAGGTTGTGGGTTCTGTTTGGGGTGTGTTTGTGGGATTGTGTGGGTTCTGTTTGGGGTGTATTTGGGGGGTTGTGTAGGTTCTGTTTAGAGTGCGTTTGGGGTGTGTTTGGGGGTTGTGTAGGTCTATTTAGAATGTGTTTGGGGGCTTGTGTGGGTTCTGTTAGGGGTGTGTTTCGGGGGTTATATGGGTTCTGTTTGGGGTGTGTTTTGGGGGGTTGTGTGGGTTCTGTTTGGGGTGTGTTTGAGGGGGTTGTATGGGATCTGTTTTGAGGGTGTGTTTGGGTGATTGTGTGGGTTCAGTTTGGGGTGTGTTAGGGAGGTTGTTGTTGTTTTTGGGGGGGTTGTGTGGGTTCTGTTAGGGGTGTGTTTGGGGGGTTGTGTGGGTTCTGTTTGGATGTGTATCGGTGTGTTTGGGGGGTTGTGTGGGTTCTGTTTGGATGTGTATCGGTGTGTTTGGGGGGGTTGTGTGGGTTCTGTTTGAGGTGTGTTTGAAGGGGTTGTGTGGGTACGTTTTGGGGTGTGTTTGGGGGGTTGTGTAGGTTCTGTTTAGAGTGTGTTTGACATGTCTTTGGGGGGTTGTGCGGGCTCTGTTTAAGGTGTGTCTGGGAGGGGTTGTGCAGTTTTTTTGGGGGGTGCGTTTGGAGGGGTTGTGTGGGTTCTGTTTGGGGTGTGTTTTGATAAGTTATGTGGGTTGTGTTTGGGGTGTGTTTTGATAAGTTATGTGGGTTGTGTTTGGGGTGTGTTTGGGGGAGTTGTGTGGTTTTTGTGTTGAGTGTGTTTGTGGGGTTATGTGGGTTGTGTTTGGGGTGTGTTTTGATAGGTTATGTGGGTTGTGTTTGGGGTATGTTTGGGGGGGTTGTGTGGTTTTTGTGTTGGGTGTGTTTGTGGGGCTATGTGGGTTGTGTTTGGGGTGTGCTTTGAGGGGTTATGTGGGTTGTGTTTGGGGTGTGCTTTGAGGGGTTATGTGGGTTATGTTTGGGGTGTGTTTTGATAGGGTTGTGTATGGGGTGTGTTTGGGTTGTTGTGTGGGTTCTTTTTGGGGGGGTGTTTGTTGTGTGTTTTGGGGGGTTCTGTGGTTACTTTTTCGGGTGTGTTTGGGGGACTTATATGGTTTCTGTTTGGGGTGTGTTTGGGGTGTGTTTCGGGGGGTTGTGTGGGTTCTGTTTGGGGGCGTTTTGTAAGGAGTGTGTTTGGGGTATATTTTGGGTGTTTCGGGGGTGTATTTTGGATGTGTTTGAGCTGTGTTTGGTATGTGTTTAGGGTGTGTTTGCTTTTTTTATTTTGGGGGGATGGGGGATGTACTTTGGGTGTATAATGTACATCCCAGATACACTCCATACACATCCCAAACACATCCCAGATACACTCCATACACACCCCAAACACACACCCCAAACACATCCCAGATACACTCCATACACACCCCAAACACACACCTCACACACAACCCAGATAAACTCCATACACACCCCAAACACATCCCAGATACTCTCCATACACACCCCAAAAACACACCCCAAACACAACCCAGATACACTCCATACACACCCCAAACACAGACCAGATACACTCCATACACACCCCAAACACAACCCAGATACACTCCATACATACATCTAATACACCCAAAAAACATCCCAATACACTGTCCCCCCCCCTCGACCCCGACACACCCCTCAGACTAAAATTTCGGTAGTGAAGCTTGGGTCGCCTTATCCGTAGACTTTTTCCTTGAACCGTGGCTGGTATGTCCGAGGACTTTTACCACAAAAACTATAGACACGCCTTCACATGGTGGCACTGATGAGAGAGACAGACAGACAGATAGATAGACAGACACAAACAGACAGACAGACAGACAGAGAAAGAGAGAGAGAGAGAGAGAGGGAGAAAGACAGACAGACAGACAGACAGACAAACAGAGACAGACAGACAGACAGAGACAGACAGACAGACAGAGACAGACTGAGAGACAGGAAGACAGACAGAATGAAATAAAGAGACAGACAGACAAACAAACAGACAGACAGAAAGAGACAGACTGAGAGACAGGCAGACAGACAGATAGACAGAAACAGACAGACAGACAGACAGATGGACAGAAAGAGACAGAGACAGACAGACAGATGGACAGAAAGAGACAGAGACAGACAGACAGACAGATGGACAGAAAGAGACAGAGACAGAGACAGACAAACAGACAGACAGAAAGAGACAGACAGACAGACAGACAGACAGACGGACAGAAAGAGACAGAGACAGAGACAGACAAACAGAGTGGCTGGGGACGAGAGGCCAGAAGAGACGGGTTGGGGACGCGCCTGACGTATCATATTCTCTCGTCTGGCGCGTCCCCAGCCCGTCTCCTTGACTCTCGTCCCCAGCCACTCCCTCCACTCCCTTTTCTCTCTCTCTCTCTCTCTCTCTCTCTGGATGGGTGACTTAAAACACACACACACACACACACACACACACACACACACACACACAGTCAACGGCCTCTCTCTCTCTTTCTCTGGATGGGTGACTATTCAAAAACGCACACACACACACACACACACACACACACACACACACACACACACAGGTATTCTAAGGTAGGACTTGATGGTGCGGAAGGGAATGTGTGTGTATGTGTGTGTGTGTGTGTGTGTGTGTGTGTGTGTGTGTGTGTGTGTGTGTGTGTGTGTGTGTAACACTCTAACCAAGCCACACTCTAACCAAGGCAAGACTATGAATATTGTCCACTATACTCTTTTTGCTCTAACTTGGCCTAAAACTCCCCTATTTCCGTCCTGAATGCTGAGTTGTAGCAATAGATGAACACTGGAAAATGATGCTGGTCACGAAGATGTGCTGAGGCAAGGTTGTAGAGCCATAGCATTGTACTTTCTGCCACTGAACTACGTAAAATCAGCTGCAAAAGAACGAAAATCTGGGCCAAGTGAAAGTGAAAGGAATATATCTCCCGCAGTTTATATATAATGTTTTTGTACGAACATTTATATCACCAGTTACCTTTTTTTTTCCTTCATAATATGTAAGAACGACGTCGAACCAAGTTTTTGAAAAGATCAAGGAATGTAAGAGTTCTCTGTGGTAAGAAACTAAGGAGAAAAGTGTCGTGTGTGTTGGCAGAGCATTGCGGTGAGATGTATAGGCACACGCATGACTGCACACACACACACACACACACACACACACACACACACACACACACACACACACACACACAATACTCTCTAATGGAACTTGCTGGTGGGAAAATGTGTGTATGTAACTGGTGGTGTGAGAGGTTGCCATGGTAACACACAGGCACCTTCCACTAGTCAACCAAAGACTTCCTTGGCGATATATTTTTGGACAAGGCTGATTAACATCCTTTTGTACGTTTTTTATGCAGATTATGGTAAAGCTTGAAGTATTTATACAGCACAGTAGGAGAGCAAGGTGTAATAAGCAAAATAAATAGCTAAGGAAGAGGTGCTAGGGAGTTGTAGAATGAGTTTATAGCTGTAATTTTTATCAGAGCGTTCCATTAAGCTGTATGTATAGCTTATCAGACTTAACATGGCTGAGATCTTATATTTGCTGCTTATTTCTCATAGCATAATTACAGGTAGAAGACGATAACACGGCTCTACAGTACATATCTCCAACAGCACTTTTTCGTGACTAGCATCATATTCTAATGTCAGGCTCTTGTTACACCTCAGCATTCAAGATTGAGAGATGGCAATTTTAGGCCAAGTTAAAGTGAAATTCTGTATCCATTCCATAACACCTTTTCGTGACTATACCGGTCTTCCTCTAACACGGTCCAGGTTCCTTCCTTGTGTAGGTCATTTTACTCATTCACGTAGCCCAGTGCCAAGAAATGACAATGGTATGGCTCTACATCCTTTACATAGCACTCCTTAGTGACTAGCATCATATTTTGGTGTTCATCTATTGTTACAACTCAGCATTCAAGATGGATAGATGGTAATTTTAGGTCCATTTAGGGAAAAGAGAGTATTGTTCTATATTCTAGTGTTAATGTATCCTTACAGCCCAGCATTTAAGGTGAGGAGATGGCAATATTAGACAAAGTGAAAGTGAATAGAGTATGGTAAACATCTAAGTATAATTTCTGACTTTGTTTGCTACGGTCCCTGATGCTTCCTCTACGACGGTTTTCTCTTATGCACTCAGCCTCCTAAGACCCATCCCCAGCTGAATAAAATCGTCTGGAGTCTAATAAAAGAAAAGTACTAGAGTTGTCACGATCATTGGAGGGTTAATATTTACAGCATGAACGCTCTCAGACACTTATAAATAGCTCACAGGTGCATATTAGCCTCTTGTATTAGCTAGAATAAAATACTAGAGTTACCCTGAAGATGAGAGGGCCTCCGTGCCCTCTAGTGGATGTAAAAGTAGTTGGGTAAAGTTTCACACAAGTTTCTGGGCTGAACAAGCATGGCATTCCATTGGTCAGTCAGTGGTACTCGGACGATAAGACGGTGATGCTGCGTCGGCTCCGTCTCCTGCTGTAAGTGTTAAATTTTACTGTTTTGGGGTTAAATTTCGCTGTTTTTGCCATTAAGATGATTCAGATAGGACACAGAGGTATCTTGCTGCCAACCAGGAAGCGACATAGGTCAAATAGATTCAACAGATGAGGGCAATAGACATCGTTTTGCTGGTTAGGGGGTAGTGATGGTGTGTAGGCTTCTCCTCTTGCTGCAAGTGTTGGGTTTTGCTGTTTTTGCCATTAAGGTGACTAAATTAGGACACGGGGATATCTTACGGTCAGCCAGGAAGCGTTGTAGGCCAAAGAAATTGTAGAAAATGAGGGAAATGGATGTAATTTTAATAGTCGTGTATCGTCACCTGTATCTATAGCCCTAATTGTCTAGATATCTACAGCTAGACGCCTTAAACCTGTATGGGGTGGCCATAAACAAATCGCCTCCATGTCGCCCTGCACACTGCCATTTCGTTACCCTCCCCCATCTTACACCCTCTCTCTCGTATACCTCCCAACTCCATCCCTCCATCCCATCCCCTTCACAATACTCATTTTACTCTAACTTGGCCTAAACTGCAATCTCTTCATCTCGAATGCTGAGTTGTAACAATAGAATATTATGCTTGTCACGAAATAGTGCTGTTTCAAAGACGCAACTGCGACACGTGAAAAGCTGCAAATGGACGAAAATTTGGGCCAAGTGAAGGTGAAAGGAGTAGAGTACAGAATCCTCCTTGATAACATAAAAGTTTCTGGATTAAAAAGAACTAGAAAAAAGTATCATCATCATCATCATCATCATCATCAAAATTACCACACCATCACCACCACCACAGCCACCATCGTAGCCGTCATCATCATCATCATCATCATCTACTGCTACTATCTACTGCCAGACACCTCAGTCATCATCATCATCATCATCAACATCATTAACTTTTTTCATACCTTCACTCTTAAAAACATGCGTACAGTTTGAGCTACACACTGGTATTCGCACACAGTAAATACGCACACACACCACGCATACAGTAAGTACGCACAAACTGAGAACGCACACAATAAACACGCACACACTGAACACACACACACACTGAACACACACACACTGAACACGCACTTACTGAACACGGACACACTGAACACGGACACACTGAACACGCACACACTGAACACGCACAAACTGAACACGCACACACTGAACACGCACACACTGAACACGCACACACTGAACACGCACACAAAAAACAAGCACACACTGAACACGTACACACTGAACACGTACACACAACACGTACACACTGAACACGCACAATTTGATTAAGTACACACTGAACACATACAATTTGACTACGTACAAACTGATGCACGCACACACTGATGCACGCACACACTGATGCACGCACACGCTGCGGCATGTACGCACTATACACGCGCACACGGAGCAGGCACACACTAATGCACGCACGTGTTCATTCACGCAAACACTGATACAAGCACTGATCAGAGCACGCACGCACACTAATATATGCACGCACACAGATACACACAGGCACTGATACACACAGGCACTGATACACACAGGCACTGATACACACAGGCACTGATACACACAGGCACTGATACACACTGGCACTGAAACACACAGGCACTGATACGAGAACAGATACACGCACACAATGATGCACACACACACAGGTTCACGCACATACCGACACACACACACACACACACACACACACACACACACACAGGTTCACACACACACACACACACACACACACACACACACACACACACACACACACACACACACACACACACACACACACTGAACACGCACAGTTTGACTAAGTACACACTGACACACACATAATTTGACACGTACACACTTAGCACGTACACACTGATGCACACACACACTGATGCACACACACGCTGTGGAATGTACGCACTAAACACGCACACACGGAGCAGTCACACAATAATGAACTCACGTATTCATTCACGCACACACTGATACAAGCATTGATCAGAGCACGCACGCACACTAATATACGCACACACTGATACATACAGGCACTGATGCACACAGGCACTGATACACACAGGCACTGATACGCACACGCACTGATACACGCACACTCAGATACGAGCACAGATACATGCACACAATGATGCACACACACACAGGTTCACGCACATACCGATACAGACACACACACACAGGTTCACGCACATACCGATACAGACACACACACACACACACACACACACACACACACACACACACAGAGACACACACACACACACACACACACACACCGATACACACACACACACACACACACACACAGATACACACACACACACACACACACACACAGATACACACACACACACACACACACACACACACACACACCGATACACACACACACACACACACACACACACCGATACACACACACACACACACACACACACACACACACACACACACACACACACACACACACACACACACAATAAACACGCACACAATAAACATGCAGACACTGAACACGTACACACTGAACAAGCACAATTTGACTAAGTACACACTGAACACACAATTTGACTACGTACACACTTAGCACGCACACACTGATGCACGCACACACTGATGCACGCACACACTGATGCACGCACACACCGATGCACGCACACACTGATGCACGCACACACCGATGCACGCACACGCTGCGGCATGTACGCACTAAACACGCGCACACGGAGCAGGCACACACTAATGCACGCACGTATTCATTCACGCAAACACTGATACAAGCACTGATCAGAGCACGCACTCACACTAATATACTGTACGCACACTTTGATACACACAGGCACTGATACACACAGGCACTGATACACACAGACACTGATACACACAGACACTGATACACGCACACTCAGATACGAGCACAGATACACGCACACAATTATGCACACACACACAGGTTCACGCACATACTGATGCACACACACACACACACACACACACACACACACACACACACACACACACACACACACACACACACACACACACACAAAACACGCACACACTGAACACGTACACACTGAACACACACAATTTGACTACTACACACTTGCACGCACTCACTGATGCACGCACACACCGATGCACGCACACACCGATGCACACACACACACACACACCGATGCACACACACACACACACCGATGCACACACACACACACCGATGCACACACACACACACCGATGCACGCACACGCTGTGGCATGTACGCACTAAACACGCGCACACGGAGCAGGCACACATTAATGCACGCACGTATTCATTCACGCAAACACTTATACAAGCACTGATCAGAGCACGCACGGACACTAATATACGCACACACTGATACACACAGGCACTGATACACACAGGCACTGATACACACAGGCACTGATACACACAGGCACTGATACACACACGCACTGATACACGCACACTCAGATACGAGCACAGATACACGCACACAATTATGCACACACACACAGGTTCACACACATACCGACACACACACACACACACACAGGTTCACACACATACCGACACACACACACACACACACACACAGGTTCACACACATACCGACACACACACACACACACACACACACACACACACACACACACACACACACACACACACACACACACACACACACACACACAGCCACTAAACAGGTGGTGGGTCATATTTAGCTGACGTGTCGGAGTGTGGAGATACAGATAAGACAGAGAGAGAGAGAGAGAGAGAGAGAGAGAGAGAGAGAGAGAGCGGGGGGAAGGGACATGAGGCAAGTCAGGCAGGGAGGAGGAGGGTAGACTGTTGTTGTTCGTGTTCCTCCTCCAAATTCCCCTGTTCGTCAACGCAATAGGATGGCCGGGGATACTGTAGAGATGGAAGGCAAAAGTGGGAGGAGATAAATTATATAAAATGGTGATCCCTGAACCTCGCCTGTATCGAATCGTTCGTGTCGTATCTTTTTTAAAGGATCTAACATGCTTGCATGCGTCGTCGGCCTTGGTCACATCATGGCGGCTCTCCTCACTGCACAATCTTTTGCAGCCTCCCTATTCACTCCCTTATCCCTGAAGTCACACACTATGACCTCGTCCCATGCCTTTTCAAGTCTGCCTCTAGCCACCCTACTGTACCTCCGACGTTCACACCTCTCTCTCCTTACCCTATTGTCATCCTCCATCCTCTCCACATGTCTAAACCATCTCAATCAACCCCTCCACATCACTACACCAATACACTCCTGTCCCATCCTTCCTCTTAACTCGTCAATATTAAACCTCCCCCCCCCCACACACACACATACACTCCCAGGCCTAGCATTTAAGTAAGACACTACACATCCATCTAATCAGTCTTATTTCTGAACGAAATGTGTTGACTACGTGAACCTACGATAGGTAAAGATTCGTTTATTCCCCTGAACCAGAGTGACATCATTCTTATTTTATTCTTATTGTTATCAAGTCATTTTATTCAGCTTACGAGCAGCCTCTCGTACTAAAGATTTTATTAGTACTGCATCTGATTCCTCCAGTTTGAAAAGTGTACCCTAAGCTGAATAAAATCATCAGGCTGTTGCAAGAATAAAATGAACGACGTTTCCTGGCTGAATGGGTTAGCACTACCATGATCATTTGCCCCGACATTATCCAATTTATTCACCTTCTCGATAACTGACTGAAATTTTGGTAGTCATGGTCGGTGACAGGATGGGGCTTTGACCATAATGGCTTTCAGGTTGGCTCTCATGACTGTACCGTTCACATATTGAATAAAGATTGTGATTTACACCCTTCCTTGATCAGGACATGCGTTCTGACGTCGTGCGTTGTGTGAACTACGGGAGGAGGGGGGTGAAGATTGTCTGTACCCTCACCCCCCCAACAAAATACTTAAAAGAAATAATTCGTGTACTCTATTGGATGACGTGGATGTGGACGCATTATAACTACATATTTACACGGCACAGCAATTCCACTATGACACGAGCTGTTGACAATGCTGGTGCTCTTAGGTCTGAAGAAACTATTTTTTCGGTGACAATCCCTACTAAGAAATAAGTTCATTATTCACACACCCATCCGACAAGGGAGATACAATAATCCTGGTTAACAGCTGTTTATTTCGAAGGTGCCCTGAGGTTTATGAAAAGTCCCAAACACTCCTTGCTAATTCACCAGCCGATGGAAAATATGTTAAATACCATTGTTAAATTTGCCAACATTTACAAACAACCACACTGATATATTTCCAGAGGAAGATTTTTGTGTTTTGGCGTCGTAGCAGTGGCTAATTGTACACACCATCTCTAAACTGTCACCTTCTCTATGCCCGCTACTCCAGTCCCCCTTCCCTACCCCCTCACCTCTTCCCTAACCCCTCACCTCTTCCCTAGCCCCTCACCTCTTCCCTCAACTCCCTCCCCTCTTCTCTACCCTCTCACCTCTTCCTTATATCCTCACCTCTTCCTTATATCCTCACCTCTTCCTTATATCCTCACCTCTTCCTTACCTCCTCACCTCTTCCTTACCTCCTCACCTCTTCCCTACCCCCTCACCTCTTCCCTCTACCCCCTCACCTCTTCCCTCTACCCACTCACCTCTTCCCTCTACCCCTCACCTCTTCCCTCTACCTCACCTCTTCCCTACCCCCTCACCTCTTCCCTACCCCCTCACCTCTTCCTTCTATCCCCCTCCCCCTTTCCCTACCCCCTCACCTCTTCTCTACCCCCTCACCTCTTCCCTCTACCCCCGCCCCCTTCCTTACCCCCTCACCTCTTCCCTACCCCCTCCCCTCTTCCCTACCCCCTCACCTCTTCCCTCTACCCCCTCACCTCTTCCCTACCCCTTCACCTCTTCCCTACTCCTTCACCTCTTCCCTACTCCTTCACCTCTTCCCTCTACCCCCCTCCCCTGTTCCCTACCCCCCCACCTCTTCCCTACCCCCTCACCTCTTCCCTACCCCATCACCTCTTCCCTCTACCCCCTCACCACTTCCTCTACCCCGTCATCTCTTCCCTCAACCCCCCTCCCATGTTCCCTACCCCCCACCTCATCACTACCCCCCCCCCTCTTCCCTACCCCCTCCCCTCTTCCCTACCCCCTCACCTCTTCCCTACCCCCTCACCTCTTCCCTACCCCCTCACCTCTTCCTTCTACCCCCCCCCTCCTATCTCCCTGCTACCAGTCAAACCTCCCCTACCCTCACACCTCTGCTCTCCACCTCTCAGGTTGAATTTTTCCATTGACACGAAGAAAGAAGAGGATTTTCGCACGACCAAGCAGGCAGAGGATATTTACACGGCCAGGCAAGCAAAGGATATTTACACCGACACGACAGACGACAGGAGTGGGAAATAATAGCTTTCTCCCCAAGTAAAAGGTATTTGAACCATTTTTAAACTTTTTGAAATTTGAAATATTTTTTTCTGAGCTTTTCTCACATCGTACACTTAGTCATGCATTTTGTTTATTGTTAAAAGAGTTATTTTCACACACACACACACACACACACACACACACACACACACACACACACACACACACACACACACACACACACACACACACACACACACGCGCGCGCACACACACGCGCACACACACACACGCACGAAACACGCACACGCACCACACACGCACACGCACAAATCTCTCTCTCTCTCTGACAAATTTTGCACGAGAGCACTGATAGCTGTGTGGTGGTTGTGACGGTGGTGATGTCAGCGGTGTTGGTGGTGGTGGTGTGTGGTTGTGATGGTGGTGGTAGTACGTGGTTGTGGTAGTGGTGATAATGTTATGCTGGTGGTTGTATTACGATGGAGTGTGGTTGTGATGGAGTGTGGTTGTGGTGGTGGTGGTGGTAGTGTGGGTGTGGTGATGGTACAGTATGGCTGTGAAGAACTTAAAGGAAGGATGTGTGGAATGGGAAGGAATTGGGTGACAAGTTGGGGTTAGAAGACATTGACGTAAGTTTGCAATATAATGTTGGTGTTATGGAAAATAAATCTCTCAGGGAAATGCGCTACGAAGCCTGCTATGCCACCCAGAATACGGGACATAGGCTCAGCAGTAGCATATAGTGCGTACTTTGGCCTAATTGATATTTGCTCCACAGAAAACGATGGAAACGCCGGAGGACGAGATGTCAACCCTGGCCAGCGAGATGGCAACTGCAGGCGAGGGGGAAGGCGAAGCTGCAGCCCCAGAAGACGAGATGGCAACCTCAGAAGACGAGATGGCAACCTCAGAAGACATGGCAACCTCAGAAGACATGGCAACCTCAGAAGAAGGGGTGGCAACTACGGAAGAAATGGCAGCTGTAGACGACGAGATGGCCGCTCGAGAACATGGCAAGCCCTGCAGAGGAACTGGTGCAGCGTGTGTTGTAGCTTGTACTGATAGGTGATGTGGTAGGGAGGGTAGCAGCAGCTGTGGCGGCACCTGTATAGCGTTACTCTGGTAGGCATTGCATTCCTTAGGCACCTTTGATGTTCCTGTATTTCCCCAGGCGATGCAGAGACGGCTGCGAGGGAGAGACGAGACGGCCGAGAGACCAGGGGAGACCAGAGAGCCTGCAGGGAGATCGGAGCGCCGGACAGGACAGGTGACAGGTTGTATTTTTCTTTGTATTTTCCTTTAGGGTGTGTGTGCGGTTTTTTTTTTTTTTTTTGTGTGTGTGCGTGTGTGTGTGTGTGTGTTTAGTTCCCAGCATACTAGGCTGGGTGTGGCAGGTAGGTGGGTCTGGGGAGGGAGGTGGGGTGGGGGGAGGCGGGAAAGGGGGGACTTCCTTCCACTTCCATCTTCCTCTCCGTCTGTCCTGTCTGCCTGTCCTCAGCGCAGCCGAACGTGCTGGGATGATGTGTCTGTCTGTTAGTGTCTGTCTGCTTTAGTGCTTCTTTCTCTTCCCCACCTTTACCTTTTTATGCGCTTTTTCTTTTTCTGTCGTTCTAGAGTGAGCGTGATGGAGAGAGGGTAGAGGGGCGAGTAGGAGCGAGGGAGCGAGTTGGAGATAGACATAGGACCTACTACCTAATATTAATTGCTAAAGGTATCTTGCCCGTATTTAACTGATATACTTTGATAATACTTGAAACATTTGCTCTGGTCCAATACTTTTGTGATATACTTTGAGATACTTATACTTTAATATATAAAATCTTCTGCCAGAGTAACCTAACAGCTGCTGCCATTGCTACTTGTATACTTTGTAAATGTATTGTAATTGTAAACTCTTGTAAAACACTAAAGATAATAAAAGAATCAGCTGTATATCAACTTTACTTTGCCCTTTATGGTATTACAAATGACTAAAATACAATATCAGAAAAAGTAAAGTATGCAAAGAAAGCATACAATGCTATACTCTAGTTCCCAAAGACATGGAACAGAGTACACAGTAGACTCCAGCACAAGTTAACTTGCTGGTATAAACTCTTGGGTATAAAAACCCACAATTCAACTTTGACTTTATACCAGTTCCACCATCTCGAAAAATCCTAAGTCCAAAAAGCACTCCAATTTGGACTTAGGATTTTTTCGAGTGACTGGATCTGGTATAAGTCTTAAGGGCACCAAAACCCTTACTTCGGACTTAGACTTTATACCCACCAGAGAAGTGGGTATAAAGTCGAGGGATATAAAAGCCCTACTTCAACTTAGAAACTGTGACCTTAAAAAACTCTACGGATGTAAAAACCCCTGTTTCAACTAAAAACTCTACGGATGTAAAACCCCTGTTTCAACTTAGAATATTTTATGGTTTGGTATAAAATCTACGGATGAAAAACCCTTACTTCAACTTAGAATCTGACGGAGTTGTGTAAAAACTCTACGGATGTAAAACCCCTATTTCAACTTAGAATATTTTAGGGCTATTGTGTAAAATCTACTGATGCAAAACCCTTATTTCGGACTGTGCAGACCACCTCCCCAAGGTACAGCAAAACCAGTACTTTGGTCAGCTATGGTTTATTGATGGGTAACTACAGTATTTGTACAAGACTGACTAGCTTCATTACTTAGTGCAATTAGCACTGCCTTGACTAGCAGTAATAGCCTTATTTCGGCTGTTTATAATCCTCCAGAGTTATTTCCTCTGGTGCCTGCAGTTTATTCATGTTACTGCCAGACTGTTTTATATATACTCTGGTGCTGAAGCTCCTGTACACTGGCCCTCCAGGTCATCTCGCCGGTTGGTAGTTTTCATAGTACTTCTTACCTTAGTGTTCTCCATTCAGATTTTTTCCCATGTGTACTTAAGGTATCTTGATAAGGAAACCTGCAATGAGTGTACTGCAGACACACTGCATGTAAGTCTGACCAGCTATTGTATCCAGTGTTGGTAATGGTGTTCTTTACCCATGTCCTATTTCAGAGTAGATCCAGATACTCCTATGTATCCCTTCACTAGTGCTGTTATCAAAGCAGTCTTGCCATCCTGTCAGTGAAAGTCCTAAGTCTATTGTGCAGTCAGGTTTACCCCCTTGTCAAAGTCCAAATGAGGTACTGAAGTGGGTATACTGCACCTTTATCAGAGTTCATCAAGCCAGATCTAAAGAATATCAGTTCTCAAAGCAGCCAAGTTAAAGTATCAAGGCTTCAATGCCATAGGTAGTGGTAAGTTAATATGAAGGCTTCAATGCCATAGGTAGTGGTAAGTTAATATGAAGGTTTCAATGCCATAGGTAATGCTAAGTTAATATGAATACTTCAATGCCATAGGTAATGCTAAGTTAATATGAAGGCTTCAATGCCATAGGTAATGCCAAGTTAATATGAAGGCTTGGGGCCATAGGTAGTGCTAAGTTAATATGAATACTTCAATGCCATAGGTAATGCTAAGTTAATATGAAGGCTTGAATGCAATAAGTAGTGCTAAGTTGTATATATGAAGGCTTGTATGCCATAGGTAGTGCTAAGTTAATATGAAGGCTTTATTGCCATAGGTAGTGCTAAGTTAAATATACGAAAGCTTGAATGCCATAGGTAGTGCTAAGTTAAAAGCATGAAGGCTTGAATGCCATAGGTAGTGCTAAGTCATTATGAATGCTTGAATGCCATAGGTAATGCCAAGTTAATACGAAGGCTTGAATGCCATAGGTAGTGAAGGGAGGTGTGACTCACTGGGTACTGAGTCACTATCCTTTGGTCCTATTCACCCCCGTTTAGTAACCATGTGGTAGGTAAGGTCCAGGGATAATAGGTAAAGTATCTGGATCTCCTCTAATGGCTCGAATAAAATTACTATTATTTATTGCATGTGTATAGATAAGCTGGTCAGTTACAGTATTTGTACATGGTTAAGTGTCCTATTCAGATTAAATTTTCAAAGTAAAACATCAGTGGGAATTAAGCTTTGTCTTTGGATCCTAACTCTGCAATTCATACCATATTGTTGTTTGTTGTCAGCCTAAGTAGGTATTTAACAACACCAGTCCAGTCCTTTATTCCGGCAATCTTTACAAGGTGTTTTCCTCTATAGGATAAAAAGCGTCAGCAACCGTAGTCCTAACTAGTGTGGTTCATTATTCCCAAGTGTCACTTATCCGATGCAAATTCTTGTGTTTCCTCCAAGACCAAGGATCTTTCTGGCCAGGACAGGTTTCTCATCAGGTGAAAGGCGGAGAGAGGCAGTGTGAGGAGGTCCAGTTTTATTATACCCATGTCATATATAATCTGGCCAAAGTTCTTCAAAGTCTTATAATCCAGGACTTAAATGGACATCTCTCTGGGCAGGGTGGCGAATTCTGATCGGCTGAATGGCGAAGAGGCGAGTAGTGGTGGTGTCATCGATGGAGTGGCTAAGACAGGCGAGGAGTGGAGATGTGGATGGAGTGGCGAGAAGTATGGCCTCTGGAATGTCGGTCTGGCTGCTGTCTTCCCACGCGACCACACCTGCGAAAGAAAGTCTGAGGAGATCTTACTGCACAGGTACAGAGTTTGTTTTTAGTTATAATGTTTTCATCAGTGTCTGCTTCCTCCACCTGTACTGAAGCCAACTGGGGTTTAATATTCAAGGAGAAAGTGTTTAAAGTGTGGGAAATTTTCAGAGTAAAAGGAAAGAATCAGTTGTAATAGTCCTAGAGAGGGCCCTGGGGTGTGGTGAGGGGTAGGGCGAGGGGTGGGAGGGGTAGGGCGAGGGGTGGGAGGGGTAGGGCGAGGGGTGGGAGGGGTAGGGCGAGGGGTGGGAGGGGTAGGGCGAGGGGTGGGAGGGGTGGGGTGAGGGGGTGAGGGGTGGGGTGGGGGAGGGGGGCGGTGGGGGAGGGGAGGTGGTGGGGGGAGGGGGAGTGGGTAAGGGGGGGAGTGGGTGAGGGGGGAGTGGGTGAGGGGGGAGATGGGGTTGGGGGAGATGGGGTTGGGGGGTGTGGGGTGAGGGGAGGGAGAATAGGGAAAAGGAGAGGGAGGTGCAAGGGGTGGGGGAGTAGGAAGAAGCCAGCAGCTAAACGAAAGAGGGAGAAGGGGAATAGGGAATAGAGCATATCCATTCCAGTACTCAGTAATACACAGTCCAACCCATCCACTGTATCCAATCCAGTCCATCCCATCCCCACGATATTCAACCCAACCCAACCCAACCCAACCCCACGACATCCAACCCAACCCAACCCAACCCCACGACATCCAAACCAGCCCAACCCAACCCCACGACATCCAACCCAACCCAACCCAACCCCACGACACCCATCCCAACCCAACCCAACCCCACGACACCCATCCCATCCCAACCCAACCCCACGACCTCCATCCCAACCCTCCACAATATCCAATTCTTCCCTCAGTATAAAAGTCCTTTCAACCAACCCCACCTTATATAACCATCCCAACCCCACAATATCCACACCAACCCCACATCAAATAGTTTTCAGGTATAAAGACAGAGGTAATTGAGGTATGATAAAAGATTTCCAGATTTTATTAAACAAAAGTAAGTTTTATTTTGAGCTGGCTTCATCAGTAGAGTTGTCAGCGATCAGGAAGGCTCTGGTGGGTAGGTGGGTGGCAGGTGGTAGGTGGGTGGCAGGTGGTAGGTGGCTGGGTAGTAGGTGGTAGGTGGCTGGGTAGGATGGATGGCAGGTGGTAGGTGGTGGGTGGCAGGTGGTAGGTGGATAGGATGGGTGGCAGGTGGTAGGTGGATGGATGGCAGGTGGGTAGGTGTGGGTGGGTGGCAGGTGGTAGGTAGGTGGGTGGTAGGTGGTAGGTGGGTGGGTGGCATGTGTTAGGTGGCAGGTGGGTGTGGCAGTGGTAGGTGGGTGGCGGGTGGTGGTGTAGGTGGCAGGGTGGTAGGTGGGTGGCAGGTGGTAGGTGGTGGCGGAGTGGCAGGTGGCAGGTAGGTGGCAGGTGGGCGGCAAGTGGACGACAGGTGGCAGGTAGGTGGGTGGTAGGTGGCAGGTAGGTGGGTGGTAGGTGGCAGGTGGGTGGGTGGTAGGTGGCAGGTGGGTGGGTGGTAGGTGGCAGGTAGGTGGGTAGGTGGGTAGGTGGGTGGGTGGTGGGTGGCTGGTCGGTGGGTGGCTGGTAGGTGGGTGGCAGGTTGGTGGGTGGCTGGTAGGTGGGTGGCAGGTAGGTGGGTGGCAGGTGGGTGGTAGGTAGGTGGGTGGCAGGTGGGTGGTAGGTAGGTGGGTGGCAGGTGGGTGGGAGGTAGGTGGGTGGGTGGCAGGTGGGTGGTAGGTAGGTGGGTGGCAGGTGGGTGGTAGGTAGGTGGGTGGCAGGTGGGTGGCAGGTAGGTGGGTGGCAGGTGGGTGGCAGGTAGGTGGGTGGCAGGTGGGTGGTAGGTAGGTGGGTGGCAGGTGGGTGGTAGGTAGGTGGGTGGCAGGTGGGTGGCAGGTAGGTGGGTGGCAGGTGGGTGGCAGGTGGGTGGCAGGTGGGTGGCAGGTAGGTGGGTGGCAGGTAGGTGGGTGGCAGGTGGGTGGGTGGCAGGTGGGTGGGTGGCAGGTGGGTGGCAGGTGGGTGGTAGGTAGGTGGGTGGTAGGTAGGTGGGTGGTAGGTAGGTGGGTGGTAGGTAGGTGGGTGGCAGGTGGGTGGTAGGTAGGTGGGTGGTAGGTAGGTGGGTGGTAGGTAGGTGGGTGGAAGGTGGGTGGGTGGCAGGTGGGTGGTAGGTTGGTGGGTGGCAGGTGGGTGGTAGGTAGGTGGGTGGCAGGTGGGTGGTAGGTGGCATGGGTGGTAGGTAGGTGGGTGGCTGGTGGGTGGCAGGTGGGTGGCAGGTAGGTGGGTGGCAGGTGGTGGAGGTGGCAGGTGGGTGGCAGGTGGCGGCAGGTGGGTGGCAGGTGGGTGGGTGGTGGCAGGTGGGTGGCAGGTGGGGTGGCAGGTGGTGGTGGTAGGTGGTGGTGGTAGGTGGCAGGTGGGTGGTAGGTAGTTGGGTGGCAGGTGGGTGGTGGTGGGGTGGCAGGTGGTGGGTGGCAGGTGGCAGTTGGCAGGTGGGTAGTGGCAGTTGGCAGGTGGGTGGTGGCAGTTGGCAGGTGGGTGGCAGGTGGGTGGCAGGAGGGTAGGTGGGTGGCAGGTGGGTGGTAGGTGGGTGGCAGGTGGGTGGGCGGCGGGTGGCAGGTGGGTGGTGGTGGTAGTAGGTGGGTGTTTGGTGGCAGGTGGGTGGCAGGTGGTTTGTGGGTGGTTGGTGGGTGGCAGGTGGTTTGTGGGTGGCAGGTGGTTAGTGGGTGGTAGGTGGGTGGCAGGTGGTAGGTGGTGGGTGGCAGGTGGGTGGTAGGTGGCAGGTGGTGGGTGGGTGGGTGGCAGGTGGTAGGTGGGTGGAAGGTGGTGGTGGCAGGTGGGTGGTGGGTGGTGGGTGGTGGTGGTGGGTGGTGTGGTGGTGGGTGGCAGGTGGGTGGTGGGTGGTGGGTGGTTGGTGGTGGTGGGTGGTAGGTGGTGGTGGGTGGCAGGTGGTGGGTGGTGGCAGGTGGTAGGTGGTGGTGGGTGGCAGGTGGTAGGTGGTGGTGGGTGGTGGGTGGCGGGTGGGTGGGGGTGGTGGGTGGTAGGTAGGGGGTGGGTGGTAGGTGGTGGTGGGTGAGGTGGGTGGTGGTGGGTGGGTGGTGGGTAGTGGTGGCAGGGTGGTGGTGGGTGGTGGGTGGGTGGGTGGTGGGTGGCGGGTGGGTGGTGGGTGGCGGGTGGATGGCAGGTGGATGGTGGATGGCAGGTGGATGGTGGGTGGCAGGTGGGTGGGTGGTGGCGGGTGGGTGGGTGGTGGCGGGTGGGTGGGTGGTGGCGGGTAGGTGGGTGGTGGCGGGTAGGTGGGTGGTGGCGGGTAGGTGGGTGGTGGCGGGTAGGTGGGTGGTGGCAGGTAGGTGGATGGTGGGTGGTGGCAGGTAGGTGGATGGTGGGTGGTGGCAGGTAGGTGGGTGGTGGGTGGTGGCAGGTAGGTGGGTGGTGGCAGGTAGGTGGGTGGTGGGTGGTGGCAGGTAGGTGGGTGGTGGCAGGTAGGTGGGTGGTGGGTGGTGGGTGGTGGCAGGTAGGTGGGTGGTGGGTGGTGGCAGGTAGGTGGGTGGTGGGTGGCAGGTGGGTGGTGGGTGGCAGGTGGGTGGTGGGTGGCAGGTGGGTGGCAGGTGGGTGGTGGGTGGTGGGTGGCAGGTGGGTGGTGGGTGGTGGGTGGCAGGTGGGTGGTGGGTGGTGGGTGGCAGGTGGGTGGTGGGTGGTGGGTGGCAGGTGGGTGGTGGGTGGCAGGTGGCAGGTGGGTGGTGGGTGGCAGGTGGGTGGTGGGTGGTGGGTGGCAGGTGGGTGGTGGGTGGTGGGTGGGTGGTGGGTGGGTGGTGGGTGGCAGGTGGGTGGCAGGTGGGTGGCAGGTGGGTGGTGGGTGGGTGGTGAGGTGGTGGTGGCAGGTGGGTGGTGGGTGGGAGGTGGGTGGTGGGTGGGAGGTGGGAGGTGGGTGGTGGGTGGTGGGTGGTAGGTGGTGGGTGGTAGGTGGTAGGTGGGTGGCAGGTTGCAGGTGGTGGTAGGTGGTAGGTGAGTGGCAGGTTGCAGGTGGTGGTAGGTGGGTGGCAGGCGGCAGGTGGTGGTAGGTGGGTGGCAGGCGGCAGGTGGTGGTAGGTGGGTGGCAGGCGGCAGGTGGTGGTAGGTGGGTGGCAGGTGGCAGGTGGTGGTAGGTGGGTGGCAGGTGGTAGGTGGTGGTAGGTGGGTGGCAGGTGGTGGTAGGTGGGTGGCAGGCGGGTGGCAGGTGGCGGTAGGCGGGTGGCAGGTGGCGGTAGGTGGGTGGCAGGTGGTGGTAGGTGGGTGGCAGGTGGTGGTAGGTGGTGGTAGGTGGGTGGCAGGTGGTGGTAGGTGGTGGTAGGTGGGTGGCAGGTGGTGGTAGGTGGTGGTAGGTGGGTGGCAGGTGGTGGTAGGTGGGTGGCAGGTGGTGGTAGGTGGGTGGCAGGTGGTGGTAGGTGGGTGGCAGGTTGCAGGTGGTGGTAGGTGGGTGGTAGGTTGCAGGTGGTGGTAGGTGGGTGGCAGGTTGCAGGTGATGGTAGGTGGGTGGCAGGTGGTGGTAGGTGGGTGGTAGGTGGGTGGCAGGTGGTGGTAGGTGGCAGGTGGTGGTAGGTGGGTGGCAGGTGGTGGTGGGTGGGTGGCAGGTGGTGGTGGGTGGGTGGTGGTGGTAGGTGGGTGGCAGGTGGTGGTAGGTGGGTGGCAGGTGGTGGTAGGTGGGTGGCAGGTGGTAGGTGGGTGGCAGGTGGCAGGTGGTGGTAGGTGGGTGGCAGGTGGCAGGTGGTGGTAGGTGGGTGGCAGGCGGCAGGTGGTGGTAGGTGGGTGGCAGGCGGCAGGTGGTGGTAGGTGGGTGGCAGGTGGTGGTAGGTGGGTGGCAGGTGGGTGGCAGGCGGCAGGTGGTGGTAGGTGGGTGGCAGGCGGCGGGTGGTGGTTGGTAGGTGGCAGGTGGTGGGTAGGTTGAGGTGGTGGTAGGTGGGTGGCAGGTGGGTGGTGGCAGTGGTGGGTGGTAGGTGGGTGGTATGGTGGTGGTGGTGGGCAGGTGGGTGGTAGGTGGGTGGCAGGGGGTGGTAGGTGGGTGGCAGGTGGGTGGTAGGTGGGTGGCAGGTGGTGGTAGATGGGTGGTAGGTGGGTGGCAGGTGGTGGTAGATGGGTGGTAGGTGGGTGGTAGATGGGTGGTAGGTGGGTGGTAGGTGGGTGGCAGGTGGTGGTAGGTGGGTGGTAGGTGGGTGGCAGGTGGTGGTAGGTGGGTGGCAGGTGGTGGCAGGTGGTGGTAGGTGGGTGGCAGGTGGTGGCAGGTGGGTGGCAGGTGGTGGCAGGTGGGTGGCAGGTGGTGGTAGGTGGGTGGCAGGTGGTGGTAGGTGGGTGGCAGGTGGTGGTAGGTGGTGGTAGGTGGGTGGTAGGTGGGTGGTAGGTGGGTGGCAGGTGGCAGGTGGGTGGTAGGTGGGTGGCAGGTGGCAGGTGGGTGGTAGGTGGGTGGCAGGTGGCAGGTGGTGGTAGGTGGGTGGCAGGTGGTGGTAGGTGGGTGGCAGGTGGTGGTAGGTAGGTGGCAGGTGGCAGGTGGCAGGTGGTGGTAGGTAGGTGGCAGGCGGCAGGTGGTGGTAGGTGGGTGGCAGGCGGCAGTTGGTGGTAGGTGGGTGGCAGGCGGCAGGTGGTGGTAGGTGGGTGGCAGGTGGCAGGTGGGTGGCAGGTTGCAGGTGGTGGTAGGTGGGTGGCAGGCAGCAGGTGGTGGTAGGTGGGTGGCAGGTGGTGGTAGGTGGTGGTGGGTGGCAGGCGGCAGGTGGTGGTAGGTGGGTGGCAGGTTGCAGGTGGTGGTAGGTGGGTGGCAGGTTGCAGGTGGTGGTAGGTGGGTGGCAGGTTGCAGGTGGTGGTAGGTGGGTGGCAGGTTGCAGGTGGTGGTAGGTGGTGGTAGGTGGGTGGCAGGTTGCAGGTGGTGGTAGGTGGTGGTAGGTGGGTGGCAGGTGGTGGTAGGTGGGTGGCAGGTGGTGGTAGGTGGGTGGCAGGTTGCAGGTGGTGGTAGGTGGGTGGCAGGTTGCAGGTGGTGGTAGGTGGGTGGCAGGTTGCAGGTGGTGGTAGGTGGGTGGCAGGTTGCAGGTGGTGGTAGGTGGGTGGCAGGTTGCAGGTGGTGGTAGGTGGGTGGCAGGTGGCAGGTTGCAGGTGGTGGTAGGTGGGTGGCAGGTGGCAGGTTGCAGGTGGTGGTAGGTGGGTGGCAGGTTGCAGGTGGTGGTAGGTGGGTGGCAGGTGACAGGTGGGTGGCAGGTTGCAGGTGGTGGTAGGTGGGTGGCAGGTGACAGGTTGCAGGTGGTGGTAGGTGGGTGGCAGGTTGCAGGTGGTGGTAGGTAGGTGGTAGGTTGCAGGTAGGTGGTAGGTAGGTGGTAGGTAGGTGGTAGGTTGCAGGTAGGTGGTAGGTTGCAGGTAGGTTGCAGGTAGGTGGTAGGTAGGTGGTAGGTTGCAGGTAGGTTGCAGGTAGGTGGTAGGTTGCAGGTAGGTGGTAGGTAGGTGGTAGGTTGCAGGTAGGTGGTAGGTAGGTGGTAGGTTGCAGGTTGGTGGTAGGTTGCAGGTAGGTGGTAGGTTGCAGGTGGGTGGTAGGTAGGTGGTGGGTGGTAGGTGGGTGGTAGGTTGCAGGTGGGTGGTAGGTGGGTGGTAGGTGGAGGTGAGTGGCAGGTGGGCTGTAGGGGGTGGTGAGTGGCAGGTGGGTGGTAGGGGGTGGTGAGTGGCAGGTGGGTGGTAGGGGGTGGTGAGTGGCAGGTGGGTGGTAGGGGGTGGTGAGTGGTAGGGGGTGGTGAGTGGCAGGTTGCAGGTGGTGGCAGGTTGCAGGTGGTGGTAGGTGGGTGGTGAGTGGCAGGTGGGTGATGGCTGGTAGGTGGTGGGTGATGGCTGGTAGGTGGTGGGTGATGGCTGGTAGGTGGTGGGTGGCTGGTAGGTGGTGGGTGGCTGGTAGGTGGTGTTTGGCTGTTAGGTGGTGGGTGGCTGGTAGGTGGTGGGTGGCTGGTTGGTGGTGGGTGGCTGGTAGGTGGTGGGTGGCTGGTAGGTGGTGGGTGGCTGGTAGGTGGTGGGTGGCTGGTAGGTGGTGGGTGGCTGGTAGGTGGTGGGTGGCTGGTAGGTGGTGGGTGGCTGGTAGGTGGTGGGTGGTAGGTGGGTGGTGGGTGGGTGGGTGGTGGGTGGCAGGTGGGTGGGTGGTGGGTGGCAGGTGGGTGGGTGGTGGGTGGCAGGTGGGTGGCAGGTGGGTGGCAGGTGGGTGTTGGGTGGCAGGTGGGTGGCAAGTGGGTGTTGGGTGGCAGGTGGGTGGCAAGTGGGTGTTGGGTGGCAGGTGGGTGTTGGGTGGCAGGTGGGTGGCAGATGGGTGTTGGGTGGCAGGTGGGTGGCAGGTGGGTGTTGGGTGGCAGGTGGGTGGCAGGTGGGTGTTGGGTGGCAGGTGGGTGTTGGGTGGCAGGTGGGTGGCAGATGGGTAATGGGTGGCAGGTGGGTGGCAGATGGGTAATGGGTGGCAGGTGGGTGGCAGATGGGTAATGGGAGGCAGGTGGGTAGTGGCAGGTGGGTAGTGGGTAGTGGCAGGTGGGTAGTGGGTAGTGGCAGGTGGGCAGTGGCAGGTGGGCAGTGGCAGGTGGGCAGTGGCAGGTGGGCAGTGGCAGGTGGGTTGTAGGTGGTGGGTGGTGATGAGTGACAGGTTGCAGGTGGTGGGTGGTGATGAGTGACAGGTTGCAGGTGGTGGTGAGTGGCAGGTAGCAGGTGGTGAGTGGCAGGTGGTGGGTGGTGGGTGGCAGGTGGTGAGTGGCAGGTGGTGGGTGGCAGGTGGTGGGTGGCAGGTGGTGGGTGGCAGGTGGCGGGTGGTGGGTGGCGGGTGGTGGGTGGCGGGTGGTGGGTGGCAGGTGGTGGGTGGCGGGTGGCAGGTGGTGGGTGGCGGGTGGCGGGTGGCAGGTGGTGGGTGGCAGGTGGTGGGTGGTGGGTGGTGGGTGGCAGGTGGTGGTGAGTGGCAGGTGGTGGTGGTGAGTGGCAGGTGGTGGTGGTGAGTGGCAGGTGGGTGGTAGGTGGATGGTGAAAGAGTAGGTGGTAGTCAGACTGGTGGTAGGTGGGAGGTGGGTAATGGTTGGCAGGTGGGTGGGTAATGGTTGGCAGGTGGGTGGCAAATGGGTTGCAAGTGGGTGGCTGGTAGGTTGGCAGGTGGGTGGTGGGAGGTGGGAGGTGGGAGGTGGCAGGTGGGAGGTGGGAGGTGGCAGGTGGGAGGTGGGAGGTGGCAGGTGGGAGGTGGGAGGTGGGAGGTGGCAGGTAGGTGGGAGGTGGCAGGTAGGTGGGAGGTGGGAGGTGGGAGGTGGGAGGTGGCAGGTAGGTGGCAGGTGGTAAGTGGCAGGTGGTAAGTGGCAGGTGGTAAGTGGCAGGTGGTAAGTGGCAGGTGGTAAGTGGCAGGTGGTAAGTGGCAGGTGGATGGCAGGTGGTAAGTGGCAGGTGGATGGCAGGTGGTAAGTGGCAGGTGGAGGGTAGGAAGCTGAAAATAACAATTCAATACATGGTTTAAATAATCAAACATTTCACAGAGTTGTCTCTCCGTGGGCGTAAAGCTTAACTGGACCAACTGAATCAGTAAATATAATGACAGTCAGTTAACGTATACAAGTACTAGGCCCGTACTGACAAAGGTACCGTACTGACAGACTAACTGATAAAACGAATACTGACAGGAAGTGAAGAATGAGGATGTGGTCTACCTGAATCAGCTAAATATGTGGACTGACTGACTGTGGGTGTGGACTGTGGGTGTGGACTGTGGGTGTGGACTGTGGGTGTGAACTGAGGGTGTGGAATGAGGGTGTGGACTGTGTGTGTGGAATGAGGGTGTGGATTAACCGATTAACTCAACATCTGGACGGTGGGTCTGGATTAACTGAACTGGACGGGAGTGGACTGAAAATGTGGACTGAACTGGACTGAATTGTGGGTGTGGATTACGCAGACTGAACTGGAGTGGACTGTGGATGTGGTCTGACTGGTTGGACCGGACTGGGGGTGTGGACTGACTGGACTGGACTAGGAGTGTGGACTGACTGAACTGGACTGGACTAGACTGGACTAGGGGTGTGGAATGACTAGACTGGACTGGGGGTGTGAATTGACTGACTGGACTGGACTAGGGTGATTGGACTGACTTGGCTGGACTGGATTGTGTGTGTGTGTGGACTGGAGTGGACTTTGGGTGTGGACTGGACTGGATTGTGGGTGTGGACTGGACTGAACTGGACTGTGGGTGTGGACTGGACTGGACTGGACTGTGGGTGTGGACTGGACTGAATTAGGGGTGTGGACTGACTGACTGGACTGGACTGGGGGTGTGGACTGTGACTGGCTGGACTGAACTGGGGTGTGAACTGACTGACTGGACTGGACTGGGATGTGGACTGACTGGGTTGGACTGGATTGTGTGTGGGGGTGTGGACTGGACTGGAATGTGGGTGTGGACTGTGGGTGTGGACTGGACTGGGGATATGGACGGACTGGACTAGACTAGGGGTGTGGACTGACTGAGTGGACTGGACTGTGGGTGTGGTCTGACTGGCTAGACTAGACTAGACTAGGGGTGTGGACTGACTGACTTGACTGGACTGGACTGTGGGTGTGGACTGACTGGCTGGACTAGACTAGGGGTGTGGACTGACTGGCTGGACTGGACTGAGGGTGTGGACTGAGGGTGTGGACTGTGGATGTGGACTGACTGGACTGAACTGTGAGCTGACTGGCTAGCTGGACTGTGAATGTGGACTGGACTAGACTGTGGCTGTGGACTAAGTCGACTGGACTGTGCACTAAGTAGACTGCAATGTGCACTAAGTAGACTGCAATGTGCACTAAGTAGACTGCAATGTGCACTAAGTAGACTGCAATGTGCACTAAGTAGACTGCAATGTGCACTAAGTAGACTGCAATGTGGACTAACTGGATTGGACTGTGGACCGAGTAGACCGGACTGTGGACTGACTGGATTGGCTGACTGAAGGATTGAAATGACTGATGCCGACTGACTGATGCCGACTGACTGATGCCGACTGACTGATGCCGACTGACTGATGCCGACTGACTGATGCCGACTGACTGATGCCGACTGACTGATGCCGACTGACTGATGCCGACTGACTGATGCCGACTGACTGATGCCGACTGACTGATGTTGCTAGGATGTGGACTGTGACAGTATGGACTAAGTGACTGTGTGAACTGAGTGACATGGTGTGGACTGTGACAGGGTGTGGACTGTGACAGGGTGTGGACTGTGACAGGGTGTGGACTGAGTGACGGTGTGAAATGAGTGACAGGGTGTGGACTGCGACAGGGTGTGGACTGCGACAGGGTGTGGACTGCGACAGGGTGTGGACTGCGACAGGGCGTGGACTGCGACAGGGCGTGGACTGCGACAGGGTGTGGACTGCGACAGGGTGTGGACTGCGACAGGGTGTGGATTGAGTGACATTGGGCATAGACTGACGATCTGACAGTGAAATATAATTGGGGAGTCTGATTGGCTAAGGGGTTGGACTGATAGATCATAAGACTGGACTGACAGGGGTTTACAAGGCTGTGGACTGACAGGGGTTTACAAGGCTGTGGACTGACAGGGGTTTACAAGGCTGTGGACTGACAGGGGTTTACAAGGCTGTGGACTGACAGGGGTTTACAAGGCTGTGGACTGACAGGGGTTTACAAGGCTGTGGACTGACAGGGGTTTACTAGGCTGTGGAGTCAATCAGTAAGGGTTTGTGGTGATAGTGGGTGTGGACTACCTGAGTTTCTGAAGGTGGGGACTGTCCATGGGTGTAGGACGACTGACTGGTTGTGGGTGTGAGTCACTGACGTGTATTTTGATTGAACTGACCTACTACCAATGACTGACTGATGATGAGGACTAACATAGGGTGTGGACACACGGGTCAGTAGGGCTGTGGACTGCCTGGGTCAGTAGGGCTGTGGACTGCCTGGGTCAGTAGGGCTGTGGACTGCCTGGGTCAGTAGGGCTGTGGACTGCCTGGGTCAGTAGGGCTGTGGACTGCCTGGGTCAGTAGGGCTGTGGACTGCCTGGGTCAGTAGGGCTGTGGACTGCCTGGGTCAGTAGGGCTGTGGACTGCCTGGGTCAGTAGGGCTGTGGACTGCCTGGGTCAGTAGGGCTGTGGACTGCCTGGGGTCCAGTAGGGCTGTGGACTGCCTGGGTCAGTAGGGCTGTGGACTGCCTGGGTCAGTAGGGCTGTGGACTGCCTGGGTCAGTAGGGCTGTGGACTGCCTGGGTCAGTAGGGCTGTGGACAGCCTGGGTCAGTAGGGCTGTGGACAGCCTGGGTCAGTAGGGCTGTGGACAGCCTGGGTCAGTAGGGCTGTGGACTGCCTGGGTCAGAAGGGCTGTGGACTGCCTGGGTCAGTAGGGCTGTGGACTGCCTGGGTCAGTAGGGCTGTGGACTGTCTGGGTCAGTAGGGCTGTGGACTGTCTGGGTCAGTAGGGCTGTGGACTGCCTGGGTCAGTAGGGCTGTGGACTGCCTGGGTCAGTAGGGCTGTGGACTGCCTGGGTCAGTAGGGCTGTGGACTGCCTGGGTCAGTAGGGCTGTGGACTGCCTGGGTCAGTAGGGCTGTGGACTGCCTGGGTCAGTAGGGCTGTGGACAGCCTGGGTCAGTAGGGCTGTGGACAGCCTGGGTCAGTAGGGCTGTGGACAGCCTGGGTCAGTAGGGCTGTGGACTGCCTGGGTCAGAAGGGCTGTGGACTGCCTGGGTCAGTAGGGCTGTGGACTGCCTGGGTCAGTAGGGCTGTGGACTGTCTGGGTCAGTAGGGCTGTGGACTGACTGGGTCAGTAGGGCTGTGGACTGCCTGGGTCAGTAGGGCTGTGGACTGCCTGGGTCAGTAGGGCTGTGGACTGCCTGGGTCAGTAGGGCTGTGGACTGACTGGGTCAGTAGGGCTGTGGACTGACTGGGTCAGTAGGGCTGTGGACTGCCTGGGTCAGTAGGGCTGTGGACTGCCTGGGTCAGTAGGGCTGTGGACTGACTGGGTCAGTAGGGCTGTGAACTGATTAAAGCTGTAGACTGACAGGCAGTGAGAGTTTGGAGTACTGGAGAATGTGGGGTGAATCATGAAGGGCTTGGAGGGATGGATGTGCACTGAATCAGTAAGGGTTTGAAGTGATAAAGTGTGTGGACTGACTAGAGTGAATGTGATCGACTAGAATGTAGACTGACTAGATGTACCGACTGCTGATCAGTGAGTCAATTGGTTAAAGGTACTGAGAGGCGGAATCAGTGACTGTGGAGTGACTGGGCCTGTGACTACCTGACTGACTGGTGGTCTATCAAAGAGGGAAGATGGTTAAGTAATCAGGACGGGGCGTGATATAAATTTATAAAGGGCCAGTGATGAGGCAGGACTTAGCTAACCAACTGACAAGAGAGGCAAACGACTCGAGTTACTAAAAAAAGTACAAAGGTGTAAGCAAGTCCATAAGGTTATAGAGTCATTTATGAAACACCTTTAATTCATGTGATCAGCCTGCATTCCACGATATAGTGTAGTTAGCAACGATACAGAAAAGCCAGGCATTCATTACGTTTCAAGAAGTAAATAATATGGGTCATGTCTACACCTTGGTGCTCTTTTAAAATGATACGACCCTATGACAGAACTGACGACGACTAAGGGGTGACCAAAGCCTAGATATGATTAACTGAAGGCCGAGTGTTTGGAGGTAAACCGAGTCGTGAACTAAATTTACTATATCCTGACGTCAACTAAAATATTGTGAGGTTCAAAGTCCTTGTACATTACCGGATAAGAAAGATGAGGATACTTCTGGGTAGGCAGCGATCCTCGGAGGGGTAAATTCAAGACGAGGTATCAATGGCACCGAGCAGTATGTTGAGGTGGTACAAACTGGATGATTTCCCTCCTGTAAATGCCATATAAAATTAGCAGGACTTACAATAGTGTATTCGTTATTTCTGACTGTCTCTATTGAAAATATCCACACTTATTTTATCGTCAAAAATGTTTACATTATTTTGGCTTTGTCACAATGTACCAGATATATTTTGCCCTTGTTATATTGTCTCATTGTACGTAGTGTTTTGCGAAGTACTTACCTGATCTTCCCTTCAGATGAGGTTCTTTGGTGAGGTCCCTCCCACGGTCGCTGTCAGCGTCATCTCCTTCGGTCACGGTCAGCATCATCCCTCACACGGTCAGCATCACCAGTGTCCCTCCACCATCGGCTTCTCTCCAGCATCCCAGCCTTCACTCCACCTGCCAAGTAGGCATCTTATTTATTTATACAGTTCATTCATCAGTTTGGGAGAATTTTTTTTTTCCGCGGCCATATTACGTAGCTCAGACAGACTACGACAGTACTACGGTGTTACACATCCATAGCACTTTTTCGTAACTAGCACAAAGTTCTGTGTTAATTATGCTACAACTTATCAGTCAAGACGGGGATTCAATTTTGAGCCAAACTAAAATTAATGTATCGTCCCCATAAAATAAGCATGTCAGATGCAGCCATTCATTATGTCACCTGGATTCCAACATTTTTCTAATACATTAAAAACTACAAATTCAATTTAGTTTAAAGGTAGCAGTGGAAATCTGACCGAGGCAAAATCTTCCTAAATAACTGCAATGTAACGACCAAGAACGTTGAGAATGCTCTTTATGACGAGGCTTTCGAGTTCTTTAGTAACTGTACTGAAACTATATCTTATTTAACTCAGTAATTTCAAGGCCGAGACGTGTAGCATTTTGGAGACGAAACTAAATTGCTGATCAACGTATGCAACGGTATAATCATTATATTAAACAGTATAATCAATCATATGCCATACCTGTATCAATAGCCATAACTAAACTGTACCTGGCGTGATGAAATGCCAACACTGCTCTGGCATCCCGGTTCAGTTATCCACTCATTTTATCTCCGACCTCTTGTGTCATAGGCATGATTTCTTGTATTCTTTGCTCATCTCGTCCTCTGGCTTCCTCTCGTAGTACCTTCTTTGCTGTTCTGGCCACCTCAGTAAGTGCACTTCCGCTCACACGTCCTTCCCTGTAATAACAGTGTCTGTGAAGAGACAGATCTCTAGTCCGATAAGCTATTTCAAAGTTATTTCATCTGCTATATAAACTATTTTTTCCCATAATTATTCGCAATCTATAACTGGACATGGAATCTTGTTGGTCTGTTTCATTAACACCTCTTATGACAATGATATCTTAAGGAAATTGTTGCAAAGTACTTACTGACACTAACAATTTCAGTTATGCCGTAAGTATATCTATTTTTCACATAAAAGTATTAAAGTGACAAGTAAATCACTTAGGAAGAGGCACCAAGTCCATTATGCCAACAAGATTACCTCTGTCAACAAAACTGTTCATCATTGCAGCTGCCAACAAAACCACAGTTTCCACAGGCCACGACGACGCCCACACAGGCCAGACGACGCCCACACAGGCCACGATGACGCCCACACAGGCCCCGGCGTCTCATGTCTGTACTCCGGCACCGATCCTCAGTATCCGCTTGAAAGATGATCGTATTTGTAACAGACATCCAAGTTATTTTTCTACATGGCTGTTTATTTTCACTGTCGTGCAGATATTTAACTGACCAAGACATGTAATTAGAGTCAGATAACACTAAAACACATCTTATCATTTACAGCTTCCACAGTTCCCCACGCTGACGCTTCATCTCCCGCCCTCATCTAATCCTGGCGACATCACAGCTCTGTCTCGGCAGCTCCTCACCCCCTGCAAGGTGAACGTAGTCTCAGCAGCAGTTCTCTTAAGGTGTTCGTATGCACAAGGATGTTTTAGTTACACATGCAGATATTTTAAAAGTTAAAGGTCAGCAAGTATAAGCAGATTTATCATACAGCAAATTTATCTTACCACTGCAGCATCCGAACCTTCCGCCGGCCACACAGCTTCCGCCCATGACGACGACAACTGCCCACGCCGCAGCTTCCGCCCACATCACAGCTTCCTCCTCTTCCCAAACGTGGTAGGTATGCCGTCTGCATCCCTGTGGAACATGAACACTGCTGCATCATTTCTTCTAAGTTTTATGATCAGTTATTTTATGGGAATGTTCTTTACAGTATTACGCAATGCACTTTTAAAGGTTAAATGCTGGAAAAAGATATGTGGTCTTTAACTTACGCATGTGCAGACAGATAGAACTTTTGATAGCATGTTACATCCCCAAAGACGTGAATTGTTTAATTTTGTTTAGTAGTATTTTCACAATTATTCTCTCTGGTTTACTTAGTGTTTGGTAGCTGTGTCAAGTTGAAGGTACAAGCTAGCAATCTTATGAACAAACTTTGGCACAAGACTGAAAACTTAAATTATTTCTTACCATTGCAGCTGCTGTTGACGTATTTGTTGCACTTGCACACCAGCACTGCAGCTCCACTTCGACGCTGCAGTCCTACGCTGACGCCGCACGCAACGCCGACACAGTAGGCCCCAACGCCGACACAGTAGGCCCCAACGACGACCCAGCCCTAACGCCGACCCAACGACCTTTACGCCGACACAACGACCTCCACGCCGACACAACGACCTCCACGCCGACACAACGACCTCCACGCCGACACAATGACCTCCACGCCGACACAACGACCTCCACGCCGACACAACACCCCTACGTCGACGCCACAGGTTGCGCCCCTCGTCGTAGGCTCGTCGTCTGCATCAGTCTGTAAGATTAACATAGTCACAGCAACAGTTCTCAATTATAATTCTCCATCAGTTGTCTTAATTCAGTATATGTTAGTGATAGCATAGTGACGTTCCCATGAGATTAGATTTCTTTAATACCTCTTCCTTCACGATTTGTTTTGCATAATTGTGCCATCTTCCTATACATTTTGTCCAGTATGTTCACAGTGCCTAAGTTAAGTAAAAGTAACATTTAGCATCTACAAGTAATGTGATGCTATAGCCTGTTTTCACCTGCCTTTACCACTCACACCTTTACTGGTATGTGTAATATATTAACTATTTCATTACGTATGTCGTGGCTACATGAAATTCGATGGACTTACGCTAAAAGGTAGGATTTTTTTTTTTTTTAAGTGTCCGATTCTGGGCATAGACTTCACAGCCTGCTCTCAAGGCCCAGTAGTCCTCCTACATGCCATACACCTCTACATGTCACCACTTCGACGCTAACACCCATCGTTCATATTTAATACATAGCTGGGCTGTCTCATATTGGTATTAGCGGGGGTATTTTTTCGACATGTAGGCGGGTCTTCTGGTAGATCTGTAAAGTCTGATTTTATGAAATTCAGATCCTTAAGCTCATCCCTGCCCCAGCAGGGATTTAAACCTAGGTCCGGTAGGACTGCAGGCCACCTCTCTACCGATTGAGCCACCGCCTCCCCTTGATTACTAGTCAAAGTCTCCAGTCTGATTACAGTTTGCTATCCACTGAGCATGAAGAGATTATGGATATTTGTCAGGTTAGGGTAAACGGACTAGAGATATCCTACTGAGCTAACGAGAATACGGTCACAAGGGAAAGGTTGCCAACAGCTTACACACCAGCATCCCGTTGATGTAGTAGCTCGCTCCCTCATGGGTCTTATCTCCTCGCCACCTCGCTCCTCTGCCCGTCCGTCCTCGCTTCTCCATCCGTCCTCGCTCCCTCTCTCGTCCGTCCTGCTCCATCACCCCTTCTCCCGTCCTCGCTCCCTCTCAGCACATCGGGTTCAGGGAAGCTGCGTGGAAGATGATTCATCTCCGCTCTTCTGTGCTCGCCTGTGAAAAAAAACAATTATCAAAACCTAATTTGCTTTTAGTGCTGTCTTATATCAAAATCAGGCCACATATACAGGTTTAGGAAAAAACATATGTACATTAGGTGTTTAGATCTTTACTCTTCAAGAATAATATTCAACCATTATTCAAAATTGAATTTTCTGTCATGTGTTACATTTGGCTAATTTCAGTTCCATTTCAGGATCATCCAGTTACCTGTCTCATCGCTGAAGTTACTGCTGCTGCTGCTTCTGTTACTGATGACGACGAGGACAACGACGATGCTCATGATGATGATGCTGTCGCTCCTCCGTTGGTGGTGTATCGCCGCTCAGACAAAAACTCGTGTCCAGCAACCAACAACGACAACCACAGACATGTCCGGCCGGACAACCATACAACCAACATCAACGAAGTAAGCTAATAGATGACAGACTACCACGCCTAACTTTACCCGGCCTAGAAAGCCAACCTAGTTGACCATAACTCTGCTGCCTAACCCACCTAAGCTTGCCCCATGACCCTCCCTGCTCCTGGCTACCCCCCACCCCCACCCCAGCCTGCCCTCCACCCTACCATCACTACACACCAGCGAGGCAACCTGTGGGGAAAAAGATTAAACCATATAAGTATAAAAGGTTAGGGCATATTATTACAAGAGATTATTAATAAGTGCATGTAAAGGATTAAGTAGTGCATTCAAGAGTTTACTCGTTTGTTAATATAATTATAAATGCTCACTTGCAACAACGATTATCGCAAAATTATAAGCAAATATAATAGCAATTTACAAAATTATTGCATATACCTGTTGCTGAACCTGCTGTGTTGATCCTTCAGTACGATGACGCCTGTATAATTGTATTCTGGCTGCCTCTGACGGATTAATTCAGATCAAGAAGGGTGTCCAACAGAAGGGATTAAAAGCAGCCTCCATCCATCCATTTTGGTGCTGGAGAGGGACACCATGTGGTGGCACTGATGGTACCAAAAGGATGGTGGGCTGCAGGACGGGTAACTTCATGGTTCATACATGCATCTCTCGTAGTGAAGGTGTTAATTCTTGCTTGACATTCACTCCTCACTGCTGCTGAACATTGTGCCAGCGAGCGAAGTAGAGCCTGGAAAAAAAATGCAGAGTTTAGCTAATTTGTGGAGACGAAGATTGAGGCGAAATACGAATATGTCATTTATATTACTGAGACATTTAGCCATAGCATTTTCTATTTCTGCCACTGAGCTTGGTGAGAGAGGAAGTAAAAACGATATTGTGGACCAGATTAATGAGAGAACTGATATAAAAACGACCCAGAAATCAGGGTATTATTGCCAATTATTACAGTCAAGCCCGTCGGGTATTCCAGCCTTTCCTATGACAAACTCCTTAAATTAGAAGAGGGAGGGGGTCTTCTCTATGACATATCCTTAGCAAATGTGTCTTAGGTTAGGGGTTAAGTTTGATTACGTTAGGTCTGGTGAGGTTACGGTAGGTTAATTTAATAAAGAAAAAATAGGCGAGAATTAGCCTCAGAAAAATTCGAAATATGGGTAAATTCTGCCCCTAGTGAAAAAAATGAAAAGAAAAGCTTATCTCGGTCGATTTCAAGGATTTTGCTTCGTATTTTGACTTCAACCCCAAATAGGGGTTAGGCATCACTTGTGGTGGAAATTAATCTAAATCATTCGAAACAGGGGTAAATTCTACCCCTAGTGAAAGAAAAAAAAATGAAAATACCCCGACTGTAGTAAACGATAAAAAAAACGAAATCAGTTTTAACCTCTTCAGTTCTATGACAGCCTTTTTTGTTTGGAGCATGCTGGCTTCAGACGATTTTATTGAACATAGGACTTGTAATTGTGAAGGGGTTAAGGCTATATCAGACCCCACTAGACAAAAAATTCTCAAGCGGATTTAAATAGCGAGAATAATAGGCAATATACGCTATATTGAAGGAGTTAATTGCATTGTTGAAGGCACATCAGTGGCAGAAATTGATCCTGTAATAAACCCTTCCAGTATGCTATCAGGCAACCACCAGACGATTTTATTCAGCTTAAGGGATCTCTCGTAGTTAAAGGATTAATTAAGGCTGTGTCTAACCTCTCCAGTTCGGAAAAATAATCCCCACATTTTGAAAACCTATCCCTAGTTACAGAAAAATACCCACAATTATTTTAATTCGTAAAAATAAGGTAAATGCGGTTGTCTTCAGATGCGAGGAATAAAATCGGATAATTAGTCATCGGTTCACTGGGGTTAACGGGAGGATTTAGTCACGATCAGGCACCAACATACGTGGCCTATTGCCAGTCTTACTGTTTGTGGCAGAGTAGGAAAAATTCTTATTGTAAAACTATATATACTAAAAATGAATTAGGCAGACAGCAGGCAGTAATGAGGACAAGAGTCTTGGTGTTGGCAGCATTGATATTTCACTAAGTTGAAAATACAGTCTGCCGGCTTCCTTCACCTCACTGGCAGACATATTGCAAAGACCGGTAAAATTCCTAAGAATATCTGGCTATTTCTTAAAAAAAAAAAAAAATAAATTAAATTCGAGCTTCTTTTCCGCCGAAAGCCACCAAAAACTTGGAAAATAAGTCACGCTTGAAATAATACACTTTTAAATTCCCTTAACAGACCTGAAATGGAGAGGAAAAATCGCCAAAGTCATCAGCTGGGCGGGTGGAGCCAGGAGGTCCGTCTTGTAGGGCGTCTGGGGTTCAAATGAGAGGCAGTGGTCGCCGCCATAACGTCATCAGCTTGGTTAGTTCACCGTATCGCCACCAAAACCACACCCGCCTACCCACCCCCACCTGCGCTTGTTTTCCGCCATTTTAAGGTCAGTTTATGCTATTATTACTACTTCTAGAGCTATATTCCTATATTTTATCGTAGAATTAATACAGCTGACTTAGATCTCGTGCAAATCATATCCTAGGTTAAATAATGGGATCATATATTGCCTTGAAACCAGTGTTACGAGTCGAACTCCATCCTGTACACTTTTCCATAGTATGTTAATTCCCAAGATCATGATTCTTCTTTCTATAGTATTACTGTTGAATATACCCTACCAAATTACTGATACTAAGTTAAACAGATAAAGCTAATAAGCTTCGTTTCACCTTATTCTTCGAAGCCTCATATTTGGATAGTTATCTTGGTAGTTTTACTCTCGATCTACATTCCTAACTCTGTATAAAACTAGGCCATAAGAGCATATGTCTAGCATATTTCTAGAGCATTCTTCTAGAGCATATTTCTTCCCGTACTGTCATAAGGTGTGATTTTGATATATAGATTATTTTGAAACATTTTTAGGGAGATAGTACTGTCAGATATTTCATACAAGCATTCCTATTGTGCTGGCCCTTTTTTCCTTTATTCTAGCTAACTCAAAACTATTTCTAGAGCTTAGATAGAGTCCTAGGAGCCTGATAGAGTTAATACTGGTACCATTAACCCTGTCATGGTCGGGACAGCTCCTATTCTAGTCAACATTAGGGTATTTTATTAAGTAGAGTGAGTGCAAGTGGTCTAACAGTGAGGGTGTTTCTGGGTGCTTAGTGAGTGTGTGGGGGTTGGGTTTGTGTGTGTGTGTGTGTGTGTGTGTGTGTGTGTGTGTGTGTGGGTGGGTGTGTGCTTGGTGAGTGTGTGGGGGTTGGGTTTGTGTGTGTGTGTGTGTGTGTGTGTGTGTGTGTGAAGTCATGGTATAGATGTGTTATGTTTATACCTTGTCGATGGAATTTCACAACATGATCTTTATCCCCAACAGCACCAGGGCCTGAACCACAACACAACCAACACCACCACCACTTTCATCACCCAGGGAGGTATGCGCTCCAGGAACACATCCAATGGGGGAGAAGTGGCCTGTTTGGAGGGCCTTGTTCTTGTCACGCATACCATCCCACTCAACGGATGGAGGTATAGTGTATGTTGTGTGTGTGTGTGTGTGAGGGACAGAGGTTGGGAGGTGCATATGTTAAAGAATGATACAGTATATAATTGTCAATGGTGTAAGTGACGATGGTATGGTGTATAACTGTGTTTGTGTGCGTGTATGAGAGACAGACAGAGATAGAAATGGAGATAGACAGCGATAGAGATAGAGACAGAGACACAGCGAAACAGAGAGAGCCAGTGAATTTGGCAGAGTAGAGCTGCACCAGACCTCACACCACGGAGGTCTGGCTGCAACTGATGTCTTTCTCGCTGCCACACTCGCCCCGACTCCACTCTGACCCCAACTCGGAGGATTTTCCAGTCTATTCTCCTTAATTTGCTTGTAATTCCACCTGATTTTCCACTATAAGGTAATACACTAGCGATAAATTAATGGTTTTAGAGGGATTTTGATAATTTGGTAAAGTTATTGTGTTATGTATGCTGTACGATCAAGTGCCTGAAAGATTGGTTTGCCAGACGTACAACGGAAGGTTGGATCAATAATTGACGTATTTTTTACTGTTTATATTTATTTAATGGGTAGTTTTGTCCCAGCACAGCACACCATATCACCACACACACAATAAATGCATTACAACACACCCCAGCACACCACAACAGGCTGTGCAGCTGCCAGGTCATATAACCACCCCTAAACGCCCCCTATCTCCCTACAGGAGGACGGTGGACTTCAGAAAAGGGAAAATTCAGCCTGCAGTCCACTGGGATCACGTACAGACCAACCTATGACCACAAGAACAGCCAGGCAACAGCAACAAGGGGTGATTAAAACGAAGTCTAGGAGTGTGTAATTGATTTTATTGCAATCTAATAAATGGAATACACCACAGAGTAACATTCATTGCACCCTCAGTACCGTAGGAACCCGAGGAGAGGCTTTTAAAAACAATAAATTTACCCTAGTTACCCCTTTATTAATCATAGAAAACGGTTGAGTCGGAAATTTTGGGGGTAAGAAAAAATATTTGGGTTTCCCCTCATCACCATCATCATACGACACATGATATCCGAAGCAGTGTCGACCATAGCTAACGATGCAGGTGTGTGTGTGTGTAAGGGTGGCGATGACATGTCGGGTCAGAGGCTATGACAGTGAAACAGGTGGCCTGGCAGCTTAGTTCTTTGACAGACGTAGACCACATTACTTGGCCTGTCACTCTGGTCTGGCTCCTCTCTACCGAGGCAGGTAGTGTTCTTATGGGATTATACAGTGTCCCAGGATTTATTTTGGGGTCTTTTATTTTTCCGAGACCCATCAGTTGTGCCCCGTATATTCTATCAATCCAACTTTGTCTTGACTTTAGTACAGTTAGTCATTTTGATTATTATTGAAAAATCTAAAACGTTTCGTGTTTTCGTAAAACCTAGCCAATCTGACCTTTTTTCGATACATCCAGAAAGTCAGGTATTCAAAGACACCATTTTGTCGTACATGGGGGTCAGTAACATACTCAGAACTCGTAACATAAATTTTATTGGTTACAATTACTCGTACATCTGAATGTAATGACTTAATAATTACATGTTGAATTATGGCTCACGTTTTCACTAAGTAATTAATAGACTCAGATCTGTACCTAACAACTGAGGCTCACATAGGCTTCAGAGATCTGAACTGGTATTATTATTGTTGTTATTATTATTATTATTATTATTATTATTATTACTCTCCCCAATCGACTGTCTTCAACCCAGGGTAAACTTGTCACACTGGAGTGGTCAGGTACAGCCTTCCTCAACCCTTCAGTAGCAAGGCTGCTGTGCTTCTTTCCTCTTTAATGCTGCTCCTGGAAGTACACAATTATCACACAGCTACTGTTTGAAGGGATGCAAGATCGATCCCACGCTACGGCAGGAAACAGTCTGATTATTTAAACTTCGGTAAAAGAGACTTTTCTGACCCGCCACATGACAAACCGAAAAAAAAAAAAAAAAATACCTGCTACATTAGTCATAAGTGGGCCAACTCCGCCATACTGCAAATGGACAGAGGGTATCAGTGCCCAGGTGGCGACATGTGAAGGTGTATTGCAGGTAAAAGGATTGCTGGTCCTCAGAGAACGAACTACTGAGTCTATGTCCATCATCATCATTGACAGTACCACCACTTCCGCTTCTTCCTCACCTTCACCAATAACAAGTGTTCTATCAATTGTACAGTTTGCTATCAACTGTACAAACGCCTGATGGTCACACGGTACAACTCACACAAAACTGACGGTCTTGTGCTGACATGGAGTGGTTCGGATCCAAGAGGTGGTGGTGGGATTTTCTTTTCCCCATCATATACACTGGATCCCTGGCCAGGACATAGGTTGTGTCCTGCCCTGAACTGATCTGGAATGTGTTAGCCTACCTTCACACTCTCCTACGACCACAACGGGTAATATCCAACTGCCCCTTAGACTTTTTGTTATCACCGTTATATAAGGAGTGTGTGTGTGTGTGTGTGTGTGTGTGTGTGTGTGTGTGTGTGTGTGTGTGTGTGTGTGTGTGTGTGTGTGTGTGTGTGTGTTTTAACGAATATAATTTTTCATCTCCTCCTCCTCCTTTTCTTCTTCTTCTTCATCTTCTTCTTCCTCCTCCTCCTCCTTCTGCTCCTCCTCCTCCTCAACTCCTTTTCTGTGGTGTATGATTTAGTGGGGAGTAGCGGGGAAGCTACTAAAATGTGTTGGTGCCTGTGAGTTAGCAGCCCCCCTCACTGCTCCCCTCCCCCACCCCCTCAGTACGCTCATTACGGCCTTAATTACCCGTGACGAGGGGGGTGGGGGGAGGGGAGGAGGAAGAGGGAGGGGGGTGGTGAAGAGGAAGGATGGGCCGTGTAGAGGGAGAGTGATTAGTAGCTAATGGGAAGGGGGTAGTGGGGAGTGAGAGGGGGATCCTGAAAAGTGTGGGTGGGGGAGTGCAGGGGGGTGAGTAGGGTGGGGTGAAGGGGGGGAAGTGAAGATGGAAAGATGGCAATGTATATTATAGTGGATGAGGATTATAGCACATTTACTCTAACCAAACCAAAGATCCCTAACCCCTTTTAGCTCATGTAACGGCTAAGTGTAGTCAGACTGGACGGTGAGTTTGACCAGTAACCAAGGAGACTCATTCCTACCTCATAATAAAACTGTGGGAGTGGTCCAGTCCCGCCAGGTGGAAAAAAAAAAAAAAAAAAAACGGAAACAGGAATGAAGGGAGTTGGGGAGAAGTACAGAGCTAGGGAAGGGGGTGATGGTGGGGAGAAAGGAGGACGACGACTGATGTGGCTGGGAAAGGGATTAATCTGGGAAGGGAAGGAACGAAGGGGAAAGTGAGGTTGGGTGGGGGAGAGAGGAAGATGAGGAAAGAGAGGGAGGGGCAGTAAATGTACAGTTTTAATTCTGCCTCACTCCAAAGCAGGTATAGACGTCAGAGGGGGATGAGAGGTGACAGAAAGAAAGAAAGATAGAAGGGAAACAGGTGAAAAGTGATAGAAAGCATATGAAAGTGAAGGAGAAGGATGAAGACAGAGAGTAAGGGGAAAAGGAATGAAGAACGGGGGTGACGGAGAGAGAGAGAGAGAGAGAGAGAGAGAGAGAGAGAGAGAGAGTGGGGGGGGAGGGTAAAAAGTGAAGGCGCTGAGATTTATTAATTTAGTTTCTCGTGGTCAGCCCATTAACTCTTAACCTCAGCCTCACTCCCTCTTTTTTACTTTTACTCTATTATTATTTTCGTATTATTAATTTATGATTATCACTGAGCTTTTACTTCGTTATTACAGTCCCCCTCTTCCTCCTCCTCCTCATCATCATCATCATCATCATCATCACAATACCGGTGGCATCACTACTACGGCTGTTACTGTTTACTAATAACATGTAGTGGCAAATATCACAGTAAATATCAATGTCAACGGCCTGGTATAATGATCGTGCAGTAATTATCTCCCCAGACACATCACTAAGTGGCCAATTACTCTTTACTGTGGCACAAATGAATTTCCGCCTTAACAGTGCTAACAAGCAGTCCCCGCTGTAATAGGAGTCTTGTTAAGGGTGGGGATGAGGAGGGGGGAGATACTTCATCCACTTTATCCACACACATTCCCACATGCACCGGCGCGCACACAGAATGCATATGTGTGTGTGTGTGTGTGTGTGTGTGTGTGTGTGTGTGTGTGTGTGTGTGTGTGTGTGTGTGTGTGTGTTAGTTACTGATCACGCCGCATGAATTATATCGGTAGTTAAGCCTTTTATTGTAACTGTCATGCTTCATGTCGTATGATAAGTGTTTGTGTTATAATGGCTGTTTGTTTATTACTCCTGTGTTGTTACTGTCTGCTATGGCATTATGACTGCAATGAATCCCACCCAGTGAGTCCACAATATAGAATCACAGACTAGTGTTATGTGCTTAATATTAGCTTTTTTTTTTTTTTTTTTTCTTTTTGTTTTTTTTACTGCATGTAGGCATAATACTAAAACTGATAATGTTGCGTTCACTAACTAATGATATGGCATAAACGGTATTGTTTACTGCTATTAGGATCTGTGTTATAACTATTTTATTGTGTGGATACGTTTCTGTGTTACCCACAACAGAGTGATTAAGGTGGCATGGGGGTGTGTGTGTGGTGAGAGACGGGGTGATGTGTGAACGTGTGAACTGGGATTAGTCAAGAGTGGCTGTCGCTGTGTGCATGTGGCAAAGGCAGGCTTAACACTAGTCCTCAACAGGGTCTTTTAGTACCAACAACTGAAAATGCTACACCTAGGTACTGTGTCTGGTGACCTTTGTGACGAAAGTACTATATATATATATATATATATATATATATATATATACACACACACACACACACACACACACACACACGCACACAGACAGGAGGTGGAGAGATGAGATAGAGAAATTTGCAGGGAAAACGTGGCAGAGATTGGCTCAGTCAAGGAATTCGTGAAGGTTGGTGGAGGAGGCCTTTGTTCAGCAGTGGACTTGTAATGGCTGATGATGATAATGATGAGGATGATGATATACCCATACACCGTATAAGGAAAATTGACGACATTAACGTTTTTACAGACTCGAAAGTTATTCACAGCGCACACACACACACACACACACACACACACACACACACACACGAAACGCTAAACAAAAAAGAAAATCACAGAAACAATATAACTAAATTAAGGAATGATGTGGGTTGTGTAACAAGAAAAGAGGAGTTTGAGAGTGGGAGAGCGAGAAGAGTGAGAAAGAAGAGCGAGAGGAGAAGTGAAACAGAAGAGGGAGAAAAGTGAGAAAGAAGTAACACCGAAAGAAGTGAGAAAGATGAGAATTAAAAAAGATTATAAAGAAAAAAAAAAGAGAGAATGAGAGGAGCAAAGACGTGAAAGTGATTGACGTAAGTTATGAAAAATGAGCAGTGAAGAACGGTGAGAGAAAGAAGTGAAAGTATAGGAGAGAGAGGAATGAGAAATTGAGAAGAGTGAGGAAGAAGAGAGAGTGATCAGAGAGAGGAGTGATAAAAAAAAAAATCGAGGAGAAAAGTGAGAAAGATGTGAAAAAAAAAAAAGTGAGTGATGGGAGAAATGAGAAAGAATATGCGGTCAAGATTAGACAAGTAGGAAAGAAATGAGGGAAAAGAGTGAGAAAAAATGAGAGACAAGAGAGAGAAGTGACAGAGGGAAAAGATATAAGAGAGAGAAAGAGAAGAGTAAGAAGCAACGTTAAAAAGAATAGTATGAAAGTAGTGAGAAAGGAGGGGAAATATGACACTGAAGTGAGAGTGTAAGAGGAAAGAAGTGTAAAACGAGTGAGAGGGAGAAAAGAAAAGAGAGGGCAATGAGACACGGAGAAGGGAGGAGCGAGGAGTGAGACGGGGAGAAGAGCAACTAAATGAGAGTGAGAGAGAGAGAGAGAGAGAGGGGGGGGGGATAGTGTGGAGTGCCGCATTATGTCTGCAGGGGATGTGATGCTCTCAGCCTCACTCACACACTCTTCTCTTCTCTCTCTCTCTCTCTCTCTCGACCCCCCTGCCCCGTTCTATCATGCCCTACACTATAAAACACACACACACACACACACACACACACACACACACACACACACAATATGCTGGTACTGGCAAAGATTATTATGGATTTTTTCTAAGTCCACGGCCCTCCTCTCCAACATCATAATAAACCTTTAACTTACATTTTTTTTTTTTTTAACCACATCGAGTTTCTTCTAACCTGACAAAGATCCTTAACTCCTTAAAGCGTAGTTGATGGCCAAGATGAGCCAGATTGTAGGGTCGATTTGACTAGTAACCAAGGAGACTCGTGTGTACCTCATAACTAAGGTTTACAGATTTCATGGGAGTAGCCCAGTTCAGTCAGGTGAAAACATAGCGACTACCGTATTCTCCTGTCCGCGTCACTGTGAATAATAATGCGTTCTTCTGCCTTACCTCAGTCTTTACAGTTATCTATAATTTGTTTTTATTAACTGAGGGTGAGATGCATTTGATGAAGTTGGTGATGATTAGCTGAATGCAACATGTCCAAAAAATATTTACTAATCCAAATTTCTCCCTCAGATATTTGTTGTCAGTTAATAATACTAGATTATGAAGTAATGTTGCATTCAGCCAATAATCACCAATCTGTCAAGTGCATCTTCGCCTTGATAAAAAAAACTGAGTATAGATAGCTACTTGGCCCTGCCCTGCTCTGCCCTGTCCTACCGTGCTCTGCCCTTCCCTACCCTGCCCTGCCCTTCCCTTCCTTTCCCTTCCCTTCCCTACCCTGCCCTTCCCTTCTCTACACTTCCCTTCCCTTCCCTTCCCTTCCCTGCCCTGCCAAGGCCACCTGGACAGCTACTTGCTCAGTTCACAATCAAGGACTGTCGTATTAAAGGTCTTCCCACGGCACTCACCTGAAGAGGGAAAGAGGGACGGGAAAAGAGGAGGAGAGGAGGGGAGGGGAGGAGGGAGGATATGGAGGGGAGGGGGAAGGGAGACAGAAGAGGTATGAAGGGGAAAGAAGGGCGAATGAAAGAAGAAGCTGCAGCATGGGGAGATGAGGGGAAAGAAGCAGAGTCAGAGGGGAATGGAAGGGACAAATGGAAAAGACACGAAGGGGTGGGTAGGAGACGGGGCAAAGGAGGAAGAGGTACAGATGAGAGGGGATACGAGGAGAGGGAGGAGAAGGAATGAAGAAGAAAGGAGGAAAGGACAGGAAAGGAAGTAGAGAGGGAAGGAGAAGGGATGGGAAGGCGACTTAACCCCTCTCTGGGCCACGAAAACCTCAGACACCCCAAAGTGTGAGGGTTTTACCTGTTGGTTCTTCCCATACGTCTTTATGTTTTAACTCACTGCCTATCATCAGCACAGAGTTGGAACTGTCATTACCATCATCATCATCACCATTAACAATATCATAACATCATAACCATCGTCATTATATTAAACATCACCAAAACCATCATCATTAAATTACCATAACTATCATTTTCAACATTAACATCCCCACATCCATCGTCATTATTAGCATCATTATAACGATCACCATAATAATGAATGTCACAACACTCACCAACGTACAAACACCGATACCATCATCAATTATTAAATCACCACCACCACCACCACGGCCATCAACACCATCATGCCATCATCTACATCTCCCAATCAAGTTATTATATGCACAACACTGCACCTAACTTTTCAAAACTCACCCAATGAACTGTTATAATAATGACCTCTTTGTATTACTCAGTTAAATATTTCACGGTAACAAAGCCTACAAAAGATACGTATTGTCTCTATTCAAATATATTTCTCTCAACCCTCCCTTTGCTCCCCCCACCCTTTCCTCCACTCTCATTTCCCTTCGTCCTTCTGTGTCTATTTCCTCAATCTCTCTCTCTCTCTCCTACCACGTGCCTTCCGCTTCCTGCCTCACTCACCTTCCCCCATCCTCTTCTTTCTTTCCCTCCCTTTCTCCCCGCTGCCCTCCGTCCTTCCCCTCTCAACTTTCCACACATTCTCCCTCTCTCTCTGTTTTCCCCCTACCCCCTCCCCCTCTTTCCTCCTTACTTTTACCTAATCTTTCCCTTCCCTCCTTACCCCCCCCCACTCACTTTATCCTTTCTCATCCCTCCAATTGTCTTCTCCTTTCTCTATATAAAAATCCTTTGTCATTACCTTTTATGTAATTTGAGAGAGAGAGAGAGAGAGTAGAATTGTATATGCTTATGTGTGTGCATGAAAGTGTGAGAGGCTTGTGTGTGCAAATGCAAGCGAAAGGTGGTCATTTGCAGAATCATTCTCCCCTATACACTCACTCATATTTCACATCACGCCCGGCAACCCAACACCCCTGTATGGCCCGTGTGTGTGTGTGTGTGTGTGTGTGTGTGTGTGTGTGTGTGTGTGTGTGAGAGAGAGAGAGAGAGAGAGAGAGAGAGAGAGAGAGAGAGATAGATCACGGTAATGGTGCTTGTGGTGACGGGCAGGTAAGTGAGTAGATGAAAGGGAGGATATGGGAATGAGGGTAAATGTGAGTGAGTGAGTGAGTGGTGGCAAATTGGACAGAGTGAGCAAGAATGAGTACTGGAAACTAGTGAAGAGGTGTGACTAACTGGACAAGAGAATGAGAGAAAGTGAGTGAGTGAGTGAGTGAGAGTGGTTGGCGCCATCTGAGGGACAGTGGTGGTGTAGGCTGATGGCGACGGGAGGATATCGTCGCCAGCTGCATTGCGGTGTGTGTGTGTGTGTGTGTGTGTGTGTGTGTGTGTGTGTGTGTGTGTGTGTGTGTGTGTGTGTGTGTGTGTGTGTGTGTGTGAGAGAGAGAGAAAGAGAGAGAGTTATTTTTACTGACGATGATAAGTGGCAAATGATTAATACTTGTACATAATAATACGGTAATAATAATAATAATAATAATAATAATAATAAAATAAAAAAAATAAAATAAAAAAAATATACTTCTACTACTACCACTAATGATGATAATAATAATAATAATAATAATAATAATAATAACAACAACAACAACAGCTTATACTTAAGTCTGGTAACGATATGATTATAATACTGACAGTGAGTGATTATTATGCTAATGAAAATGATAATAACTGGTGTTAATAATGAAAGAGAGATAAAGCTGACAAAAAGTCATTATTACAATATCAATAGCACTTAAGCTGATGGTAATGACAATTGATTATGATGATGATAATGAATGAATATGATTAAATATGACACTAAGATTTTTGCAAAATGCAAGTGAAAATTACAATGACTGATAATGATAGACAGTAATGACACAGTGACGATGTTTATTGATGTTTGATGTTATAGATGATACTGAAGATGGCAATGATTCACAGTAATAAACATCACAAATACTGATGACGATGGTAATTGATTTAAATACTACATAATGACTGGTGGCGGTGGTGGTGGTGAGCTTGGTGTTGCAGTGTTGTTGCGGCTAAGTGAGTGAGTGAGAGATAAGAGCGAGTGTGTGAGTGAAGGTTGGTAACATGTGGCAATCCATGCATTACTCCAGATTACCTAAACAGTTGCTCCTTTCCTGTTTTTACTCTCTACCACCACACACCACTACAGTTAAAAATCCCCCTCTCCCCCTCTCCTCCCACACCCTCCACTCCCCTTCCTGCCTGTCTTCACTACTCCTCCCTCAGTCCCCTCTCCAATCTTCTGCCCCTCCCACTTTCCTCTCCCCCTCCCCTCAAACCCTCTGTTAGTTCCAGTCTTCTCCTCTCCGTCCACATAGATATTTTTTAAATCATGGGTTTAGTACGAAAAGAAACAAGACGTTTTACATAGGTTTATGATTCCTTTTATCCCTTCCCCCACCCTCCTCTCTCCCTCCAAGCCTCCCCGCTCTTTCTCCCTCCTCTCCCATTCTCCCCCTCTCCTCTTTCTGTCTCCTCCCCTTGTCCTTCCGATTTGTCCTTCCATGCTATCTCATCTCATTTTCGCTTCCTCTTTTCCCTTCAGACTGCTTCAGAGCTTCTTCCTCCTTTCCTCACCCCCTCTAGCTCATTCTTCCCCACTCTTTTCCTCCCCCTCTTCTTGCCCTCCTTCCTCTTCTCTCCCTACTCATATACTCTCTTCATGCCCCATATCCCTATTCTTCCTCCACTCCTGCATTTCTCAATACCATTCCTCTTTTCTCCCTCCCTCGCTTCCCCATCCTCTCTTCACTCTCCTCTTCCCCTCCATCCTCTCAACTCTTCACCCCTTACTTATCTCTCAACTTTCTCCTCCCCTTTCCTTCCCCCATTCCCACCCTTCCCAAACTTTTCCCGGCTGTCTCTTTGCCCTCTCTCCTCCGTCTCCTTTCCTTTCCACTCTTTCTTATCTCCCTTCCCCTTCCTCTCCTGTCTTCTTCAGCTTTTGTAACCCCTCCCCTTCACCCCCGATTCCTCTTCCTCTCCTCTCCAGCTTTTTCTACTCACTGTCCTTTTATCATTCTTCCTCTTCCCCTCACCCCCGCTTCCCCTTACCCCTCCCTTATTTCCAGTCGTTGTGTGGCTGGCTGTTTTGCTGGCCGCTCCACTCTTAACTTTGCGACTTGTAAAACTTGGACACCACCGCTCAGGCTAACTTGGATCCCCCCACCTCACCCTCACTCTCTTCCTTAACCCACCCTCCTTCTGTCCCTCCCCTCCCTCCCACTCTCTCAACCCACCCTCCTTCCCACCCTCCCACTCTCACAATCCACCCTCCTCCTCCTCTCCCTCCCTCTCTCTCTCAACCCACCCTCCTTCAAATCCCTCCCTCTCCCTCTCTCAACCCCCCCCCTCTCACTCAAAACTACTTTACTCCCACTTTCGGTTTTTCCCTCATTTATTTAACCCCCACTTTCTATTATCCTGTTCCACCCAATAACACCGAATCTCCAAGCCTCATGACGCTATCTTCTCGCTCATCCTCTCACTCCATCTCTGGGTCGCCGCTCCGTTACCCCGGCTGTCCATCTGTTATCTGGTCTTCAAAAACCAAAACCTTATTTACCGTGTTTTGTTTGTTTACTGTTTTCCTGTAGTACTTGTATCTTCTCCTGTAGCCTTTTCCCTTATCCAGGACGCTCTCTCTCTCTCTCTCTCTCTCCTGCCAAATGTTTTTCCGGAAGACTAGGTGTTCTGGGCCCATTCCAGGAGAGAGAGAGAGAGAGAGAGAGAGAGAGAGAGAGAGAGAGAGAGAGAGTCATATTTTTGTTTACATTACTAACTCACGCTCGTAATGTCAAGATTTTATTAGCTATTTTATCAGTGTCTTACTTTATGAATACTTGTGTGTGTGTGTGTGTGTGTGTGTGTGTGTGTGTGTGTGTGTGTGTGTGTGTGTGTGTGTGTGTGTGTGTGTGTGACGGGGGACTCAACCATATACATCACTCTTTAACAGTGTGGAATCAAAAGGCCTCCCGGTTTTATTAAACTCTCTCTCTCTCTCTCTCTCTCCAAAGAGGATTGTGTACATGGAAGACAGAGAATGCCATCTAACTCTTGCATATGAGAGTTGGGCAGATAAGGAGTGAGAGTGCGTGGCCAGACGGGTGCTGCGTGCCCGCCATAAAAGGACGGGATGCAAGAAGAGAGGTCAGAAGTGCAGTGACCCTTGATACTGCCACTGATAAGAAACCTACTGACTGACTGACTGGCTGACTAACCTGATGACTGATTAGCTGAATGACTGACTGGCTGACTAACCTGATGACTGACTAACTGAATGACCGGCTGGCTGACTAATCCGATGGCTGACTAACTAACTGAATGACTGACTGGCTGACAAACTTACTATCCGATTTACTGACTGATGAACTGAATATCTGACGGACCCACTGAGTGACTAACTAACAGGCAAACTTAAACATTAACAAACTGACTGACTACTGATAAACAGACAAACAAATCGCGTGAAAACAATACCCGTCCCCGCCCCGGAGCTGTATTAATAACTGCGGTAAAGCATGAACCTGATTTGATCCTCGCTATAGGCCAGAGATACACTGTATGATAAAGCTATTTCCTGTATGTCCCCTTCAAGATTTACCAACAGATTGGACATTTTTCCACGAACTCGGCACGGTGGTTGGAGTGGCGGTGGTGGTGGATGGGTGAATATGATAGTGAAGGGATGGTGGGATGTTGGTTGGTACTTGGTATTATGGTGCTTGGTTGGTACGAGAGGATAGTGGTTGGCTGGTAGGAAAAGGAAGTGGTTGGTTGGTGAGTATAATGTTGGTAGTCTGATGGTACGATGATGGTTGGTGAGACTGGCTGATGTTACGGTGCCTGTGTGGTAACGACAGGCTAGTGACTGGCTGGTAGAAAAAGGAAGTGGTTGGTGCGCGGGATGTTGGTAGTCTGAATGGTAAATGGTAGCAAGTCTGATGGTGGTTGGTAGGTTATGTCAGTGTTTGGTTGGTGGGATGGTGGTTGGTACGAGAGAGATGCTTGCTGACTTACTGGACTAGCAAGCGGTCTCTCCTCCTTCGTCTTATCCTCTCCTCCTCCTGTTCCTTCATCGTAACTCCTCCTCCTCCTCATTTTCTCCTTACCTCGATCTCTTCCTCCTCTTTCATCGTACAGTATCTCCTCTTCCTCCAATATCCCATTACCTACTCTTCCTTTCCTCCAACTCTTACTTGGTCTTTGTTTCCTCTTTCCTTCTTTTCCTCCGCCTCTTCTCGTCTATCCTTTCTCCTTCCATTTTAGAAGTCTTCCTTCTATTATTTCCTTTCCTCCCTCTCCCTTTCCCTCCTCCCTCCTACCGTTCTAGTACATTCTCTTCCCTTTCTTTAGTCTGTTCTCTTCCTCCTTCTTAGTCTATCCTCATCCTTAATCTTCTTCCTCCTATTTCTCTCTTTTACATTTCTGTAATTCCTCCCTCTCCATATTTCTCTCTCTCTCTCTCTCCTTTAATTTTTCGCCTCCTTTCCCTCGACCTTCTTTTTCTTTCCCCTCCCCTTCTTTTCTGCATCTCCTCTCCTACCCTTGTTTACCGCTCCTCTATCACTCTTTTATTCCCAAGAAATATTTGTATTCTTGCTCTTTTTTCCTCTTTAGTTTTCTTCAGTGCCTCTTCTTCATTTCGTCCACCTTCGTTCTTTCTCGCCTCTTATTCTCTTTGTTCTCCATTCGCGTTATTTTCTTTGGCCTCTATTCTGTCTCTCATCTTTTTGTTATCCTTGTCCTATTCTCGTCGTCCTGTCGCACAATTTTAGCAGGAGCTGTTTAGTATGGGCCAACCGGCCTAGTGCGGTTATCCTCTTACGTTTTTTCCCCTTACTCTTCCTTCTTCAACCGTTCTCTCTTTCATTATTTTCCCCATTTTTTACACACACACACACATTTTATATATATATCCAAGGGGAAACTACTACACTAAAATCTTGAATCCTGTTAGGCTACTCGACTAACTCTCCGTTAACAACCGCTCCCTCCCCATCCCTCCTCCTTACTCATCTCTCTCCACCCATTTTCTCTCCCAAGTCTTCGTCCTTCCAAGCCCTCTCCCCCTACCCCCACCCTCCTCCCCCCACACAGCAACCGCGGGAATACGGTCTCGTCCCCAGCTGGTGTGAAAGCAAGTGTGTGTGGCATGCCATGTGCCGCGTGGTGTGCTGTGCTGTGGTGTTATGGTTTGTACCTCGTGTGCAGAGAACAGGTATGGCTACACTACAGTCCCATCGCCATACTAGGCACAAAATGGTCTCAAACTGAGTGTAGAAGGCCATGGGGATTTGGAGTGCGTGTAGGGAGGGCTGGGGAGGGAGGGATGAGTAAGAAGAGAGCTGGGGAAGGGTAGGGTAAGGTACGGGTGGGAGGCGGAAAGTGGGTAAGAACACAAAGGAAAGTATACCACAGCATAGCAAAAGATCTGTTGTTTCTTTCAAAGCCTTTTGTTACACTGGGAGTCTCATAAGTCTGGATCCACATAGCAAAATGATGAAAACGGCTTCTGTTCCACGAATGTGTTCAATGTTTCCACCGTTATGACTGACACACAAATGCAGACCAGATATCCAGTCAGCAGTCACACGTCCAATGGTGTAGCAGTGATGGTGTTACGAATGATGTCACGAATGGTGTCGGGAGTGATGGTGTTACGAATGGTGTCGGGAGTGATGGTGTTATGAATGGTGTCGGGAGTGATGGTGTTACGAATGGTGTCGGGAGTGATGGTGTTACGAATGGTGTCAGGAGTGATGGTGTTACGAGTGGTGTCAGGAGTGATGGTGTTACGAATGGTGTCAGAGGTGATGGTGTTACGAATGGTGTCAGGAGTGATGCTGGTGTTACGAATGGTGTCAGAAGTGATGGTGTTAAGAATGGTGTCAGGGAGTGATGGTGTTACACCACTATACTACCCTACAGGATTCCATATTTATGGCACAACTTATATTGTAGATGACGGTGACACCCAGTCTATATGTACAGTAGGTAAAGAAGAGGGAGAGAAGAATGGTTATGATGGAGGATGAGGTGAGCATAACAAAGGACACAGGAAAGCAAAAATTAGGGTATAAAAATCCTGGGTGAAATCCATGAGCAAGTTTATTACAGGATGGATAAGCAGAACGGGTAGATGAAACAAGTACAGTGCTACTAGATAGATGTGGGAGCTTCGGGGACAACATTTTGGGCTTAGTCGTTTAAGTCTACGGGCGTGAACAGGGAGCTTCAGGGCCCAAATTCAGAACTTCGCCCAATTTGCTGAAGCGTACGGAACCACAGGACCCTTTTGTAAAATGTTAGTGAGTGAAAAACAGATAGGGCCGCTTCTAGTGATGTTCCCGCTTCTATTGAGAAAAAAAAAAAAAAAAAAAAAAAAAAAAAAAAAAAAAAAAAATAAGATGAACCGGAATCAAGGCCGGACAGCGTAAGCCGTAGTTACAAGGGTGGAAAGGGCGTTAGCACCAGAGCTACAAGTAATTTAGCTATGGCTGAGCAGCGACATATGCTTCCCGTGAGCACCCACCATTGCAGGGAGGGGAGAGGGAAGGGTGAGGGGGGGAAAGCAGAGAGAAAGGGTCGAGGATGATGGTAAGTTTGGGGAAGGAGAGAAAGGTTGAAGGGTGAAGAGGAAGGAGGATAAACGGAATATGAAACTAATGCTGAGGATGAGACAAAGGATAAGGGATGAGGAATGATATGAAGGGGGGGGGGGCGGTGGTGAGGGGGAGAGGGCGAGAATAAAGAGTGATAAAGGGAGAGAAGGGAGATATGAGTGAGGAGGAGGAGGATGCGGAGGAACCGTAATTAACATTTGGGATGATGAGAGGGAAGGGAGGGAGTGGAAGAAGGATCTGCTAAGTTTTGGGAATATGGGGCTGAAGGAAGAACTTAAAGACAACGTAAGCCTTTTCTCATTTTTACACTGGTTTCTCTTATTTTCCCTACCACACAGTTCGTCCATGTTAATTTGGCAGATTTCGTTTTTTTTTTTTTTTTCCCGATAATTTCCCTCATGGAATGGCAGAATAAGACAATACCAAGTACCTATATTCTTCTCATAATACTTCTTCGTGACTAGAACTAAATCCTGGCGTTACTCTCTTGCTACAATCCAGCATTCAAAAACATATGAAAAGTGGCCAAAACAGAGCCTAGTTGTTTTTCACATTCTGCTTTCTGCCATACACTGTTCGACCTACCGGTGCACAAAAACAGCCCATTAGACTCCTCACCAAGGTAATTATAGGTACTGTAATTCACTAGTGCACCATGACGCATCACCTCCCCCCCTTCTCTCTCTCTCATAGTATAGTCCCATCGACCGTTCCTTTGTATTCTTCTACCCTGTTTTTCATTTCTAAACGTTTCCCCATCAACCTGGCTTTTTTTTTTTTTTTTTTATCTTTCCTTGCTCATCCTGGTATACGTGCAGGGCTGGGAAAAAATTGACACTATGCATCAAGATAATAACAGGTACCGGTACCTTACTGTCCTTCAACACAGCACTCACACGCGTCCCCCCCTCGCCCCTCTCACTTTCCATCGAAGTTTTTCTTACCTTTTTACCTTGTTTTTCATATAAGCTTCTCTGAGTCTTTTCTCTAACATACATTTTTTTTTCAACCTCTTCAGCCCGATGGATCTTGAGCTGAATAAAATCGCCAGACGTTGGCCGGAAGTCAACAAAGGGGCATTCATCGGCTGCGTAGCCTACGTCACGCCAAGGAAGTTGGAACAGTCGAAGTTGGGTTAAAGAAACAGGCACGACGAAAATAGGTAATGGGTGGGATGACCTAGAACACTGGGGGCGGTAATGCTGGGGCAGGAGAATACACCCACGGCAAATGGGCGTTGTAGGATTTGTACTTTGGATGCAGTGAAGGTTTATTTCAAAATATCCTCCAAGACTGAAAGTGTCAGGGGATAAAGAAATAAACGTTGAAGGCCAAAGAAGTGTGTGGGATGAGCTGGAACTGTGGTGGGTAGTGGGGAGGGGACAAGAATATACCTTTTCAACACAGGTGCTGCAGAGTTAATGACATGAAAGCAGCGATTATTTTTTTTTTAATTTTTCTCCAACAAAAAGAACAAGCTAACGTTGCCCTCAAATGTCTGGCCTCCCGCTACCCAGGCAATATAGTAAATCCCTGAGAATACGGGGTTAAGTTGTCTTATTTTTCGTGCAGGTTTAGGCCTAGAGAACATAATAGCCCAGATTGCAGACACACGTTATAACACCCTCTGTCCATCACACGGGTACTCACGCTTGTCACACAAACCCATTTTCTCGCCACTCTTTTTTGTTAATATTTTCCTAGCGACTTCTTTCCGGCCGGTGTGTTTTCTTATCTTTTTAATTTACGTACATTTCTCCACACTTTTTTTTCTTAAAGTGTGGCGTTTTCCATGCTTTAATTTCTTATTCCTACATTTAATTTTAGGCCTACGCAGAAACTAGCCTAAATGAGAACAGTACGGTAACACAGACCGCACACAGAACTTATTACAGTGAATGTCCATGAATGGTGTACGAAGACAGTCATTTCCATTTTCACATTCTTATTTCCTTCATCTTATCCCTACATTTAACTACAGGTCTACATCAAAACAGTGAAACATACCGCACGTACAGGTTTAAATAGTGAATATCCATCAGTCATGTACTGAGACGTATCACTAATTATTTTCTCATTCTTCTCTGCTGATGCCTATACTTAACTACAGGCCTATATAAAGCCAGTGACACAGATTGCACATTCACCCTACAATAATGTACGTCCATCACTGGTGTACTGAGACGCATCACCCCTTTTATTTTTTCCCCTGTGTTGCCTCGGTGTCCATTGTGGTGAGGTAGCGGTGTGGAAGTCCCGTTCCGGTGAAAGCTGGGGTTCAGGCCTTATGTGGAGGGTCACTCTGCCTCTGACCTCCTCCCCTACCACCACCACCCACCGCCACCACATTAATCCTCACCTGCAAAACACAATTTCACCACTATTGAACACACTTTTCTACATCACTCGACACCAGACCAACCTCGTCTATTTAAGCTCCCTTCCCCTATCGCACCACACTAACATCATCCACCACACCACACCACACCAACCTGGCCCACCACACCTCCCCAACCACCAAACACCACATCAATCTGGCTAAGCACACCATACCTCCCAACCGCCACAAAACACCACACTAAGCTTGTCTTTGTGTATTACCTCTCTGCCCCCTCCCCCCGGCCCCCTCTCATCACACCCCACCCCACCCCACTAACTCCTTATTCCTTGTCTACTTCTGACCTGCTCTCCTCCTCTTGTTCTACTTTCATGCCTATATTTCTAACCTCTCCATCTCTCTACCTCCTCCACTATTTCCTCTTCTTCCACCTCCCCACTCCCATTCCCCCCATTCTACCTCTCTTCTCATATCTTCCCAATATCTGACTCCCTCCTCCTCCTCATCGTTCCTCTTCCTCTTCCCACCGCCAATGCCCCTTCCTACCTCTTCTCGTGCCTTCTTGTCTGGCCTAATCCCTTCTCTCTTTATATCAAACCCTCCTCCACTGCTCCTTCAATCCCTCTTCACGTATCTTATCCATTTCTGGTCTTCTCCTCTTCTTATCGTTTCTCTTCCTGTTCCCCCTCCCTCTCACCTTCCTCCCCTTCTATTTCTTTCATGGCCTCTTTTCCCTCTCCTCCTCTTCCTCCTTTCATACCCTACCCATTCCACCCCCCCTTCTCCCCACCTTCATGCGATATTCCACAAACTTATTCGATTCTTATGCTCTATCTATTCTTGATCTCATCCTCTTATGGTCTCTCTCTCAAACTATCTCTCAACTACCCTCCTTCTATCTCCACTCTCTCTCTCTCTCTCTCTCATGTATGGCCTCCTAACATTTGTAGGCTTGTGAGTGTTGCAGATGTGAGAATGTTTAGTTAGAAAGAAGCAAAGGTGAAAGAAAAGATGTGTGACAGGGAGAGTGTGTGTGTGTGTAAGTGTGTGACATTTGTCTCAGTGTGGGGGTGTGGGTGTTAGCTTGCTGTCTTACTGTCTATCAACCTAATCCTGCACGTGCTGTGTGTGTGTGTGTGTGTGTGTGTGTGTGTGGGTGTGGGTGTGTGTGTGTGTTCCCTCCATCACATCTTCCACAGTAACCTCAAACACAAAGAAACACAAACTTCCCTACATTCCCTCCCAGTCACATCCACACAAACACAGAACAAACAAGCCCACAAACACACTCTCACTTTTTAACTAACTCGCGAACCCAAACACACTAAAATCAAACATATCCCTACATCAAAAGCAAATTGGTTATAAAACAAATAACCAAACACACATTCACTCATCCCAAATAATCACCTGATCCCCAAGTAATACACACACAAACACACACACACACACACACTTTCCAAATAAATGTATAATTCTTCCATTCCATCAAGTCACGGCACGGACAGCAAGACACACACACACACACACACACACACACACACACACACACACACACACACACACACACACACACACACACACACACACACACACACACACACACACTTCCACACAATCCCATCTCCAAACATAAACAAACACACAATCCCCAAACAAACATAAGCATGCACAAACACACAATCCCATTCCCAAACAAACATGAGCAAGCTAATAAACACAATCCCATCCCCTAATAAACACAATCACGCACAAACACACAACCCCATCCCCAAACATACACAAGCACGTACAAACACAATCCCATCCCCAAACAAACACAAGCAAGCACAAGTAAACAATCCCATCCTCAACAAATACAAGCAATGTAAACACAATCCCATCCTCAAACAAACACGAGCGTATGCACAAACACCCAATCGCATCCCCAAACAAACACCATCAAGCAGGAACACACACCATCCCCTGCCACAGCCCACAAAACCCGGCTGTCTGGTGCTACTCCGTCCAATCGACCACAGGCAGACCCACTAATCACTGCACACCAATTAGCCTGATTACCCCAGCCCCTCTGAGGTGTGTGAGTGCCGCGGGTGGGTGGGTAGGTAGGTAGGTAGGTAGGTATGTAGGTAGGTGGTGTAGGTAAGTAGGCAGGGAAGGAAGGTAGGTGGGTAGGAAGGAAGGTAGGTGGGTAGGAAGGAAGGAAGGTAGGTAGGTAGGTAGGTAGGTGGGTGGGGTATGTAGGCAGGTAGGTAATAGGTAGGTAGGTGGGCTAGTATACAAGGGGTTTAATGAGAGACATGTCACTGGCACTCTATTCCGTCTCACTGGGTCAGGGGTTTACTGGGTCACAAAGACACACGGTTACACAGCCTACACAGACGCGATGCACCCAGTGAGGAGGGCCGGCCATATCTCTACCCCCCTTAAAAGAATCCCTCCTATGCTGGCAAAATAAAATAAAATAAAATAAAATAAAATAAATAATACTCGACTGTCGTATCACAATCAAATGCAGCAAAAGCCCTCGTTCTGAAA
>NC_137049.1:17955577-17988331 GCF_032717465.1 Coenobita brevimanus | reverse complement strand
GTAATTGAGGTATGATAAAAGATTTCCAGATTTTATTAAACAAGAGTAAGTTTCATTTTGAGCTGGCTTCATCAGTAGAGTTGTCAGCGATCAAGAAGGCTCTGGTGGGTAGGTGGGTGGCAGGTGGTAGGTGGGTGGGTGGCAGGTGGTAGGTGGGTGGGTGGCAGGTGGTAGGTGGGTGGGTGGTAGGTGGGTGGGTGGCAGGTGGTAGGTGGGTGGATGGCAGGTGTTAAGTGGCAGGTGGGCGACACGTGGCAGGTAGGTGGTAGGTGGCAGGTGGGTGGTAGGTGGCAGGTGGGTGGTAGGTGGCAGGTGGGTGGCAGGTGGGTGGTAGGTGGTAGGTGGTAGGTGTCAGGTGGGTGGTAGGTGGTAGGTGGTAGGTGTCAGGTGGGTGGTAGGTGGGTGGTAGGTGTCAGGTGGGTGGGTGGTAGGTGGGTGGTAGGTGGGTGGTAGGTGGGTGGTAGGTGGGTGGTAGGTGGGTGGTAGGTGGGTGGTAGGTGTCAGGTGGGTGGGTGGTAGGTGGGTGGTAGGTGTCAGGTGGGTGGGTGGGTGGTAGGTGGCAGGTGGGTGGGTGGTAGGTGGCAGGTGGGTGGGAGGTGGGTGGGTGGTAGGTGGCAGGTAGGTGGCAGGTGGGTGGGTGGTAGGTGGCAGGTAGGTGGCAGGTGGGTGGGTGGTAGGTGGCAGGTAGGTGGCAGGTGGGTGGGTGGTAGGTGGCAGGTGGGTGGGGAGGTGGGTGGGTGGGTGGCAGGTAGGCGGGTGGTTGGTGGTAGGTGGCAGGTGGGTGGCAGGTGGGTGGGTGGTAGGTGGCAGGTAGGTGGCAGGTGGGAGGTAGGTGGCAGTGGTGGCAGGTAGGTGGCAGGTGGGTGGGTGGCAGGTGGGTGGTAGGTGGCAGGTAGGTGGGTGGTAGGTGGCAGGTAGGTGGTAGGTGGCAGGTGGCAGGTAGGTGGTAGGTGGCAGGTGGGTGGTAGGTGGGTGGCAGGTGGGTGGTAGGTGGCAGGTAGGTGGGTGGTAGGTGGCAGGTAGGTGGGTGGTAGGTGGCAGGTAGGTGGGTGGTAGGTGGCAGGTAGGTGGGTGGTAGGTGGCAGGTAGGTGGGTGGTAGGTGGCAGGTAGGTGGGTGGTAGGTGGCAGGTAGGTGGGTGGTAGGTGGCAGGTGGGTGGGTGGCAGGTGGGTGGCAGGTGGGTGGGTGGTAGGTGGATGGTGGGTGGGTGGTAGGTGGCAGGTGGGTGGTGGGTGGCAGGTGGGTGGTGTGGCAGGTTGGTGGGTGGTAGGTGGCAGGTGGGTGGTGGGTGGTGGCAGGTGGGTGGGTGGTGGGTGGCAGGTGGGTGGGTGGTAGGTGGCAGGTGGGTGGTGGGTTGGTGGGTAGGTGGCAGGTGGTTGGTGGGTAGGTGGCAGGTGGTGTGGTAGGTGGCAGGTGGTGGGTGGTGGTAGGTGGCAGGTGGTGGCAGGTGGTGGTGGTAGGTGGTGGTGGTAGTGGCAGGTGGTAGGTGGTGGTAGGTGGTGGTGGGTGGTTGGTGGCAGGTGGGTGGTAGGTGGCTGGTGGGTGGCTGGTGGGTGGTGGGTGGCTGGTGGGTGGCAGGTGGGTGGTGGCAGGTGGCAGGTGGGTGGTAGGTGGCAGGTGGGTGGTAGGTGGCAGGTGGGTGGTAGGCAGGTGGCAGGTGGGTGGTGGCAGGTGGGTGGTGGCAGGTGGTGTGGTGGCTGGTGGTAGGTGGTGGTGGGTGGAAGGTGGTAGGTGGTGGTGGGAGTGGCAGGTTGCCAGGTGGTGGTGGTGGGTGGGTGGTAGGTGGTGGGTGGTGGGTGGCAGGTGGGTGGGTGGCAGGTGGAAGGTGGGTGGGAGGGTGGGTGGTAGGTGGGTGGGTGGCAGGTGGCAGGTGGGTGGGTGGCAGGTGGTGGTGGGTGGCTTGTGGTGGTGGGTGGCATGTGGTGGTGGGTGGCAGGTGGCAGGTGGCGGTGAGTGGCAGGTGGCGGTGAGTGGCAGGTGGCGGTGAGTGGCAGGTGGCGGTGGAGGTGGGTGGTGGTGGTGGTGGTGGCAGGTGGCGGTAGTGGCAGGTGGCGGTGAGTGGCAGGTGGCGGTGAGTGGCGGAGTGGCGGTGAGTGGCAGGTGGCAGGGGGTGGTGGGTGGCAGGTGGCAGGTGGTGGGTGGCAGGTGGTAGGTGGTGGTGGGTGGGTGGTGGTGGGTGGGGGGTGGCAGGTGGGTGGTGGGTGGCATGTGGTGGTGGGTGGCAGGTGGCAGGTGGTGGGTGGTGGTGAGGTGGTGGTGGGTGGCTGGTGGTGGGTGGCAGGTGGTGGTGGGTGGCAGGTGGTGGTGGGGTGGTGGTAGGTGGGTGGTGGGTGGCTGGTGGGTGGTGGTGGGTGGTAGGTGGTGTTGTAGGTGGTAGGTGGTGGGTGGTGGGTGGTGGGGTGGTGGGTGGAGTGGTGGGTGGTAGGGGTGGTGGGTGGGTGGTAGGTGGGTGGCAGGTAGGTGGTGGTGGGTGGTAGGTGGGTGGTGGGTGGTGGGTGGTGGGTGGTGGTAGGTGGGTGGTGGTAGGTGGGTGGTGGGTGGTGGTAGGTGGTGGGTGGTAGGTGGTGGGTGGTAGGTGGTGGGTGGTAGGTGGGTGGTGGGAGGGGGTGGGTGGGTGGTGGTGGGTGGGGTGTGGTAGGTGGGTGGTAGGTGGTATGGTGGGTGGGTGGGTGGATGGTGGGTGGGTGGTAGGTGGGTGGTGGGTGGGTGGTAGGTGGGTGGGTAGGTGGGTGGTAGGTGGGTGGTAGGTGGGAGGGTGGAAGGTGGGTGGTAGGTGGGTGGTGGGTGGGTAGGTGGGTGGTGGTGTTAGGTGGGTGTGGTGGGTGGTGGGTGGGTGGGTGGTGGGTGGGTGTTGGGTGGGTGGGTGGGTGGTGGGTGGTAGGTGGTGGGTGGTGGGTGGTGGGTGGGTGGTGGGTGGTGGGTGGGTTGGTGGGTGGTGGGTAGGTGGGTGGGTGGTGGGTTGGTGGTTGGTGGGCGGGTGGGTGGGTGGTGGGTAGGTAGGTGGGTGGGGTGGTGGGTGGTGGGTGTGGTGGTGGTGGTGGTAGGTGGGTGGTGGGTGGTGGTGGGTGGTGGGTGGTGGGTGGTGGTAGGTGGGTGGTGGGTGGTGTGGTGGGTGGTGGTAGGTGGTGGGTAGTGGGTAGGTGGTGGGTAGTGGGTAGGTGGTGGGTAGTGGGTAGGTGGTGGGTAGTGGGTAGGTGGTGGGTAGTGGGTGGTGGGTGGTGGGGTGGGTGGTGGGTTGGTGGTGGGTGGGTGGTCGGGTGTGGGTGGTAGGTGGGTGGTGGGTGGGTGGTATGTGGGTGGGGGGGGGTAGGTGGGTGGTAGGTGGGTGGATGGGTGGGTAGGTGGGTGGATGGTGGGTGGTGTGGGTGGTGTGGTGGGTGGTGGGTGGGTGGTGGGTGGTGGGTGGGTGGTGGGTGGGGTGGGTGGTGGGTGGTGGGTGGTAGTTGGGTGGTGGGTGGTGGGTGGGTGGGGTGGTGTGGGGTGGTGGGTGGTGGGTGGTAGGTGGGTGGTGGGTGGTGGGTGGGTGGGTGGGTGGTGGTAGGTGGGTGGGTGGGTGGTGGGTGGGTGGTGGGTGGTGTGGTGTGGTGGTGGGTGGTGGTGGTGGTGGGTGGTGGTGGGTGGTGGGTGGTGGTAGGTGGTGGTGGGTGGTGGTAGGTGGTGGTGGGTGGTGGTGGGTGGTGGTGGTAGGTGGTATGGTGGTAGGTGGTGGTGGTAGGTGGGTGGTAGGTGGTGGTAGGTGGGTGGTAGGTGGTGGTGGGGTGGTGGGTGGGTGGTGGGTGGTAGGTGGAGGTAGGTGGTGGTGGTGGTGGTGGGTGGTGGTGGGTGGTGGTGGGGGGTGGTAGTGGGTGGGTGGTAGGGTAGTGGGGGGTGGGGTGGTAGGTAGTGGGTGGGTGAAAGGTGGTAGGTAGTGGGTAGGTGGGTGGTAGGTGGGTGGTGGGGTGGTGGTGGGTAGGGTAGTGGGTGGTGGGTAGGTGGTGGGTGGTAGGTGGTGGTGGGTGGTGGGTGGTGGGTGGTGGTGGGTGGTAGGTGGTGGTGGGGTGGGTGGTAGGTGGTGGTGGTGGTGGGTAGGTGGTGGTGGGTGGGGTGGGTGGTGGGGGGTGGCAGGTGGTGGTGAGGTGGGTAGTGGGTGGGTGGTAGGTAGTGGGTGGGTGGTGGGTGGTGAGGTGGGTGGTGGGTAGTGGTGGGTGGTGGGGTGGTGGGGGGGGTGGGTGTGGTGGGGGTGGGGTGGTGGTGGTGGGTGGTTGGTGGGTGGGGGGTGGTGGGTGGTGGGTGGTGGTGGTGGTGGGTGGTGGGTGGTGGGTAGTGGGTGGGTGGTGGGTAGTGGGTGGGTGGTGGGTGGGTGGTGGGTGGTGGGTAGTGGGTGGGTGGTGGGTGGTGGGTAGTGGGTGGGTGGTGGTGGGTAGTGGGTGGGTGGGTGGGGGATGGCGGGTGGGTGGGTGGTGGAAGGTGGGTGGGGGATGGCGGGTGGGTGGGGGATGGCAGGTGGGTGGGTGGGTGGTGGAAGGTGGGTGGGGGATGGCAGGTGGGTGGGGGATGGCAGGTGGGTGGGGGATGGCAGGTGGGTGGGGGATGGCAGGTGGGTCGGGGATGGCAGGTGGGTGATGAGTGATAGGTAGTGGGTGATAGGTAGTGGATGATAGGTAGTGGGGGGTGGGTGGTAGGTAGTGGGGGGTGGGTGGTAGGTAGTGGGGGGTGGGGGGTAGGTAGTGGGGGGTGGGGGGTAGGTAGTGGGGGGTGGGTGGTAGGTAGTGGCAGGTGGTGGTGGGTAGTGGCAGGTGGTGGGGGGTAGGTAGTGGGGGGTGGGGGGTAGGTAGTGGGGGGTGGGGGGTAGGTAGTGGGGGGTGGGGGGTAGGTAGTGGGGGGTGGGTGGTAGGTAGTGGGGGGTGGGGGGTAGGTAGTGGGGGGTGGGGGTGGGTAGTGGGGGGTGGGGGGTGGGTAGTGGGGGTGGGGGGGTGGGTAGTGGGGGGTGGGGGGTGGGTGGTGGGTAGTGGGTGGTGGGTAGTGGCAGGTGGTGGTGGGTGGTGGGTAGTGGGTGGTGGGTAGTGGGTGGTGGTGGGTAGTGGGTGGTGGGTAGTGGGTGGTGGGTGGGGGGTTGCGGGTGGGCGGCGGGTGGCAGGTGGGTGGGTAGTGGCAGGTGGGTGGGTAGTGGGTAGTGGCAGGTGGGTGGGTGGTGGGTAGTGGCAGGTGGGGGGGGGGTGGGTAGTGGCGGGTGGTAGTGGGTAGTGGCAGGTGGGTGGGTAGTGGGTAGTGGCAGGTGGGTGGGTAGTGGGTAGTGGCAGGTGGGTGGGTAGTGGGTAGTGGCAGGTGGGTGGGTAGTGGGTAGTGGCAGGTGGGTGGGTAGTGGGTAGTGGCAGGTGGTGGTGGGTAGTGGCAGGTGGTGGTGGGTAGTGGCAGGTGGTGGTGGGTAGTGGCAGGTGGTGGTGGGTAGTGGCAGATGAGTGGCAGGTAGGTAGGTGGTGGTGGTGAGTGGCAGGTAGGTAGGTGGTGGTGGTGAGTGGCAGGTAGGTAGGTGGTGGTGGTGAGTGGCAGGTAGGTAGGTGGTGGTGGTGAGTGGCAGGTAGGTAGGTGGTGGTGGTGAGTGGCAGGTAGGTAGGTGGTGGTGGTGAGTGGCAGGTAGGTAGGTGGTGGTGGTGAGTGGCAGGTAGGTAGGTGGTGGTGGTGAGTGGCAGGTAGGTAGGTGGTGGTGGTGAGTGGCAGGTAGGTAGGTGGTGGTGGTGAGTGGCAGGTAGGTAGGTGGTGGCGGTGAGTGGCAGGTAGGTAGGTGGTGGCGGTGAGTGGCAGGTAGCAGGTGGCGGTGGTGAGTGGCAGGTGGCAGTGAGTGGCAGGTGGCAGTGAGTGGCAGGTGGCAGTGAGTGGCAGGTGGCAGTGAGTGGCAGGTGGCGGTGAGTGGCAGGTGGCAGTGAGTGGCAGGTGGCAGTGAGTGGCAGGTGGCGGTGAGTGGCAGGTGGCGGTGAGTGGCAGGTGGCGGTGAGTGGCAGGTGGCGGTGAGTGGCAGGTGGCGGTGAGTGGCAGGTGGCGGTGAGTGGCAGGTGGCGGTGAGTGGCAGGTGGCGGTGAGTGGCAGGTGGCGGTGAGTGGCAGGTGGCGGTGAGTGGCAGGTGGTGGGTGGCAGGTGCGTGGTAGGTGGATGGTGGAAGAGTAGGTGGTAGTCAGACTGGTGGTAGGTGGAAGGTGGGTAATGGTTGGCAGGTGGGTGGCAAATGGGTGGCAGGTGGGTGGCAAATGGGTTGCAGGTGGGTGGTGGGAGGTTGCAGGTAGGTGGGTGGTGGGAGGTTGCAGGTAGGTGGGTGGTGGGAGGTTGCAGGTAGGTGGCAGGTGGATGGCAGGTGGTAAGTGGCAGGTGGAGGGTAGGAAGCTGAAAATAACAATTCAATACATGGTTTAAATAATCAAACATTTCACAAAGTTGTCTCTCTGTGTGCGTAAAGCTTACCTGGACCAACTTAATCAGTAAATATAATGACAGTCAGTTAACGTATACAAGTACTAGGCCTGTACTGACAAAGGTACTGACTGACTGACTAGTAAAACGAATACTGACAGGAAGTGAAGACTGAGGATGTGGTCTACCTGAATCAGCTTAATATGTGGACTGACTGACTGTGGGTGTGGACTGTGGGTGTGGACTGAGTGTGTGGAATGAGGGTGTGGACTGTGTGTGTGGAATGAGGGTGTGGATTAACTGATTAACTCAACACCTGGACGGTGGGTCTGGATTAACTGAACTGGACGGGAGTGGACTGAGAATGTGGACTGAATTGTGGGTGTGGATTACACAGACTGAACTGGAGTGGACTGTGGATGTGGACTGACTGGTTGGACTGGACTGGGGGTGTGGACTGACTGGTTGGACTGGACTGGGGGTGTGGACTGACTGGTTGGACTGGACTGGGGGTGTGGACCGACTGGACTGGACTAGGGGTGTGGACCGACTGAACTGGACTAGGGGTGTGGACTGACTGAACTGGACTGGACTAGACTGGACTAGGGATGTGGAATGACTGGACTGGACTGGAGGTGTGAACTGACTGACTGGACTGGACTAGGGTGTGGACTGACTTGGCTGGACTGGATTGTGTGTGTGTGTGGACTGGAGTGGACTTTGGGTGTGGACTGGACTGGACTGTGGGTGCGGACTGGACTGAACTGGACTGTGGGTGTGGACTAGACTGGACTGGACTGTGGGTGTGGGCTGGACTGAATTAGGGGTGTGGACTGACTGACTGGACTGGACTGGGGGTGTGGACTGACTGACTGGCTGGACTGGACTGGGGGTGTGGACTGACTGACTGGCTGGACTGGACTGGGGGTGTGGACTGACTGACTGGCTGGACTGAACTGGGGTGTGAACTGACTGGGCTGGACTGGATTGTGTGGGGGGGTGCGGACTGGACTGGACTGTGGGTGTGGACCGGACTGGACTGGACTGTGGGTGTGGACTGGACTGGACTAGACTGGGGGTGTGGACTGACTGGACTAGACTAGGGGTGTGGACTGACTGGACTAGACTAGGGGTGTGGACTGACTGGACTAGACTAGGGGTGTGGACTGACTGGACTAGACTAGGGGTGTGGACTGACTGGACTAGACTAGGGGTGTGGACTGACTGGACTAGACTTGGGGTGTGGACTGACTGGACTAGACTAGGGGTGTGGACTGACTGGACTAGACTAGGGGTGTGGACTGACTGACTGGACTGGACTGTGGGTGTGATCTGACTGGCTAGACTAGACTAGGGGTGTGGACTGACTGACTTGACTGAACTGGACTGTGGGTGTGGACTGACTGGCTGGACTAGACTAGGGGTGTGGACTGACTGGCTGGACTAGACTAGGGGTGTGGACTGACTGGCTGGACTAGACTAGGGGTGTGGACTGACTGGCTGGACTAGACTAAGGGCGTGGATTGACTGGCTGGACTGGACTGAACTGTGAACCGACTGGCTAGCTGGACTGTGAATGTGCACTAAGTCGACTGGACTAGACTGTGGCTGTGCACTAAGTCGACTGGACTGTGCACTGAGTCGACTGGACTGTGCACTGAGTCGACTGGACTGTGCACTGAGTCGACTGCAATGTGCACAGAGTCGACTGCAATGTGCACAGAGTCGACTGCAATGTGCACAGAGTCGACTGCAATGTGCACAGAGTCGACTGCAATGTGCACAGAGTCGACTGCAATGTGGACTAAGTCGACTGCAATGTGGACTAAGTCGACTGCAATGTGGACTAAGTCAACTGCAATGTGGACTAACTGGATTGGACTGTGGACTGACTGGATTGACTGACTGATGCTGACTGACTGATGCTGACTGACTGATGTTGCTAGGATGTGGACTGTGACGGTGTGAACTGAGTGACATGATGTGGACTGTGACATGATGTGGACTGTGACAGGGTGTGGACTGTGACAGGGTGTGGACTGAGTGACAGGGTGTGGACTGTGACAGGGTGTGGACTGTGACAGGGTGTGGACTGAGTGACAGGGTGTGAACTGAGTGACAGGGTGTGAAATGAGTGACAGGGTGTGAAATGAGTGACGGTGTGAAATGAGTGACAGGGTGTGGACTGTGACAGGGTGTGGACTGCGACAGGGTGTGGACTGCGACAGGGTGTGGACTGAGTGACACTGGGCATAGAATGACGATCTGACAGTGAAATATAATTGGGGAGTCTGATTGGCTAAGGGGTTGGACTGATAGATCATAAGGCTGTGGACTGACAGGGGTTTACAAGGCTGTGGACTGACAGGGGTTTACAAGGCTGCGGACTGGCAGGGGTTTAAAAGGCTGTGGACTGGCAGGGGTTTACAAGGCTGTGAACTGGCAGGGGTTCACAAGGCTGTGGACTGACAGGGGTTCACAAGGCTGTGGACTGACAGGGGTTCACAAGGCTGTGGACTGACAGGGGTTCACAAGGCTGTGGACTGACAGGGGTTCACAAGGCTGTGGACTGACAGGGGTTTACAAGGCTGTGGACTGACAGGGGTTTACAAGGCTGTGGACTGACAGGGGTTTACAAGGCTGTGGACTGACAGGGGTTTACAAGACTGTGGACTGACAGGGGTTTACAAGACTGTGGACTGACAGGGGTTTACAAGGCTGTGGACTGACAGGATTTACCAGGTTTTGGAGTGAATCAGTAATGTAGTGATGAAGGCTGTGGACTGAATCAGTAAAGGTATGTAGTGATGAAGGCTGTGGAGTGAATCAGTAAAGGTATGTAGTGATGGAGGCTTTGGACTGAATCAGTAAAGGTATGTGGTGATGAAGGCTTTGGACTGAATCAGTAAAGGTATGTGGTGATGAAGGCTTTGGACTGAATCAGTAAAGGTATGTGGTGATGAAGGCTGTGGACTGAATCAGTAAAGGTATGTAGTGATGGAGGCCGTGGACTGAATCAGTAAAGGTATGTGGTGATGAAGGCTGTGGACTAAATCAGTAAGGGTTTGTGGTGATAGTGGGTGTGGACTACCTGAGTTTTTGAAGGTGTGGACTGTCCATGGGTGTAGGACGACTGACTGGTTGTGGGTGTGAGTCACTGACGTGTATTTTGATTGAACTGACCTACTACCAATGACTGACTGATGATGAGGACTAATATAGGGTGTGGACACATGGGTCAGTGAGGCTGTGGACACATGGGTCAGTGAGGCTGTGGACTGACTGGGTCACTAGGGCTGTGGACTGACTGGGTCACTAGGGCTGTGGACTGACTGGGTCACTAGGGCTGTGGACTGACTGGGTCACTAGGGCTGTGGACTGACTGGGTCACTAGGCCTGTGAACTGACTGGGTCACTAGGGCTGTGGACTGACTGGGTCACTAGGGCTGTGGACTGACTGGGTCACTAGGGCTGTGGACTGACTGGGTCACTAGGGCTGTGGACTGACTGGGTCACTAGGGCTGTGGACTGACTGGGTCACTAGGGCTGTGGACTGACTGGGTCACTAGGGCTGTGGACTGACTGGGTCACTAGGGCTGACTGGGTCGGCAGGGCCGTGGGCTGACTGGGTCGGCAGGGCCGTGGGCTGACTGGGTCGGCAGGGCCGTGGGCTGACTGGGTCGGCAGGGCCGTGGGCTGACTGGGTCGGCAGGGCCGTGGGCTGACTGGGTCGGCAGGGCCGTGGGCTGACTGGGTCGGCAGGGCCGTGGGCTGACTGGGTCAGCAGGGCCGTGGGCTGACTGGGTCGGCAGGGCCGTGGGCTGACTGGGTCGGCAGGGCCGTGGACTGACTGGGTCGGCAGGGCCGTGGGCTGACTGGGTCGGCAGGGCCGTGGGCTGACTGGGTCGGCAGGGCCGTGGACTGACTGGGTCGGCAGGGCCGTGGACTGACTGGGTCGGCAGGGCCGTGGACTGACTGGGTCGGCAGGGCTGTGGACTGACTGGGTCGGCAGGGCTGTGGACTGACTGGGTCAGTAGGGCTGTGGACTGACTGGGTCAGTAGGGCTGTGGACTGACTGGGTCAGTAGGGCTGTGGACTGATTAAAGCTGTAGACTGACAGACAGTGAGAGTTTGGAGTACTGGAGAATGTGGGGTGAATCATGAAAGGCTTGGAGTGATGGATGTGCACTGAATCAGTAAGGGTTTGAAGTGATAAAGTGTGTGGACTGACTAGAGTGAATGTGATCGACTAGAATGTAGACTGACTAGATGTGCCGACTGCTGATCAGTCAATTGGTTAAAGGTACTGAGAGGCGGAATCAGTGACTGTGGAGTGACTGGGCCTGTGACTGCCTGACTGACTGCGGGTCTAACAAAGAGGGATGATGGTTAAGTAATCAGGACGGGGCGTGATATAAATTTATAAAGGACCAGTGATGAGGCAGGACTTAGCTAACCAACTGACAAAAGAGGCAAACGACTTGAGTTATTAAAAAGAGCAGAAAGGTGAAAGCAAGTCCATAAGGTTATAGAGTTATTTATGAAACACCTTTAATTCATGTGATCAGCCTGCATTCCACGATATAGTGTAGTTAGCAACGATACAGAAAAGCCAGGCATTCATTACGTTTCAAGAAGTAAATAAAATGGGTCATGTCTACTGTACACCTTGGTGCTCTTTTAAAATGATACGACCCTATGACAGAATTGACGACGACTAAGGGCTGACCAAAGCCTAGATATTAACTGAATGCCGAGTGTTTGGAGGTAAACCGAGTCGTGAACTAAATTTCCTATATCCTGACTAACGACTGATTGGTGTTAAGTCAACTAAAATATTGTGAGGTTCAAAGTCCTCGTACATTACCGGATAAGAAAGATGAGGATACTTCTGGGTAGGCAGTGATCCTCGGAGGGGTAAATTCAAGACGAGGTATCAGTGGCACCGAGCAGTATGTTGAGGTGGTACAAGCTGGATGATTTCCCTCCTGTAAATGCCATATAAAATTAGCAGGACTTACATCAGTGTATTCGTTATTTCTGACTGTCTCTTTGTTGAAAATATCCACACTTATTTTATCGTCAAAAATGTTTACATTATTTTGGCTTTGTCACTTACTGTACCAGATATTTTGCCCATGTTATACTGTCTCATTGTAGGTAGTGTTTTGCGAAGTACTTACCTGATCTTCCCTTCAGATGAGGTTCTTTGTTGAGGTCCCTCCCACGGTCGCTGTCAGCGTCATCTCCTTCGGTCACGGTCAGCATCATCCCTCCCACGGTCAGCATCACCAGTGTCCCTCCACCATCGGCTTCTCTCCAGCATCCCAGCCTTCACTCCACCTGCCAAGTAGGTATCATTTATTTCTACAGTTCATTCGTCAAATGGGAAAATTTTTTTTTTCACGGCCATATTACGTAGCTCAGACAGACTACGACAGTACTACGGTGTTACACATCCATAGCACTTTTTCGTAACTGGCACAAAGTTCTGTGTTAATTATGCTACAACTTATCAGTCAAGACGGGGATTCAATTTTGAGCCAAACTAAAATTAATGTATCGTCTCCATAAAATAAGCATGTCAGATGCAGCCATTCATTATGTCAGCTGGATTCCAACATTTTTCTAATACATTAAAAACTAAAAATTCAATAAACCAGCAATTTAGTTTAAAGGTAGCAGTGGAAATTTGACCGAGGCAAAATCTTCCTAAATAACTGCAATGTAACGACCAAGAACGTTGAGAATGCTCTTTATGACGAGGCTTTCGAGTTCTTTAATAACTGTACTGAAACTATATCTTATTTAACTCTAATATCAAGGCCGAGACGTGTAAGCATTTTGGAGACGAAACTAAATTGCTGATCAATGTATGCAACGGTATAATCATTATATTAAACAGTATAATCAATCATATGCCATACCTGTATCAAAAGCCATAACTAAACTGTACCTGGCGTGATGAAATGCCAACACTGCTCTGGCATCCCGGTTCAGTTATCCACTCATTTTATCTCTGACCTCTTGTGTCATAGGCATGATTTCTTGTATTCTTTGCTCATCTCGTCCTCTGGCTTCCTCTCGTAATACCTTCTTTGCTGTTGTGGCCACCTCAGTAAGTGCACCTCTTCTCACACGTCCCTCCCTGTAATACCAGTGTCGGTGAATAGACAGATCTAGTCCGATAAGCTATTTCAGACTTATTTCATTTGCTACATAAACTATTTTTTCCCATAATTATTCGCCATCTATAACTGGACATGGAATCTGAGCGGTAATCTTGTTGGTCTATTTCATTAACACCTCTTATGACAATGGTATCTTAAGGAAATTGTTGCAAAGTACTTAATGACACTAACAATTTCAGTTATGCCGTAAGTATATCTTTTTCACAAAAGTATTAAAGTGACAAGTAAATCACTTAGGAAGAGGCACCAAGTCCATTATGCCAACAAGATTACCTCTGTCAACAAAACTGTTCATCATTGCAGCTGCCAGCAATACCACAGATTCCACAGGCCACGACGACGCCCACACAGGCCCGACGAAGACCCCGACAGGCCCCGACGACGCTCCCACGGGCACCGACGACGCCCACACAGGCCCAGGCGTCTCAGGTCTGTACTCCGGCACCGATCCTCAGCATCCGCCTGAAAGATGATCGTATTTGTAACAGACATCCAAGTTATTTTTCTACATGGCTGTTTATTTTCACTGTTGTGCAGATATTTAACTGACCAAGACATGTAATTAGAGTCAGATAACACTAAAATACATCTTACCATTTACAGCTTCCACAGTTCCCCACGCTGACGCTTCATCTCCCGTCCTCATCTAATCCTGGCGACATCACAGCTCTTGTCTCGGCAGCTCCTCACCCCCTGCAAGATGAACGTACTCTCAGCAGCAGTTCTCTTAAGGTGTTTGTATGCACAAGAATGTTTTCGTTACACATGCAGATATTTTAAAAGTTTAAGGGCAGCAAGTATAAGGAGATTTATCATAGAGCAAATTTATCTTACCACTGTAGCATCCGAACCTTCCGCCGGCCACACAGCTTCCGCCGATGACGACGACAACTGCCCACATCGCAGCTTCCGCACACATCGCAGCTTCTGCCCACATCGCAGCTTCCGCCTCTTCCCCGACGTGGTAGGTATCCCGTCTGCATCCCTGTGGAACTTGAACACTGCTGCATCATTTCTTCTAAGTTTTATGATCAGTTGTTTTATGGGAATGTTCTTTACAGTATTACGCAACGCACTTTTAAAGGTTAAATGCTGGAAAAAGATATGTGGTCTTTAACTTACGCATGTGCAGACAGATAGAACTTTTGATAGCATGTTACATCCCCAAAGACGTGAATTGTTTAATTTTGTTTAGTAGTATTTTCACAATTATTCTCTCTGGTTTGCTTAGTGTTTGGTAGCTGTGTCAAGTTGAAGGTACAAGCTAGCAATCTTATGAACAAACTTTAGCACAAGACTGAAAACTTAAAATATTTCTTACCATTGCAGCTGATGTTGGCGTATTTGTTGCACTTCCACACCAGCACTGCAGCTCCACTTCGACGCTGCAGTCCCACGCTGACGCCGCACGCAACGCCGACACAGTAGGCCCCAATGACGACCCAGCCCTAACGCCGACCCAACGACCTTCACACCGACGCAACGACCTCCACGCCGACGCAACGACCTCCACGCCGACGCAACGACCTCCACGCACGCCGACACAACACCCCCACGTCGACGCCACAGGTTCCGCCCCTCGTTGTAGGCTCGTCGTGTGCATCAGTCTGTAAGATTAACAGTCACAGCAACAGTTCTCAGTTATAATTCTCCATCAGTTGTCTTAATTCAGTATGTTAGTGATAGCATAGTGACGTTCCCATGAGATTAGATTTCTTTAATACCTCTTCCTTCACGATTTGTTTTGCATAACTGTGCCATCTTCCTATACATTTTGTCCAGTATCTACCCAATGCCTAAGTTAAGTAAAAGAGTAACATTTAGCATCTACAGGTAACGTGATGCTATAGCCTGTTTTCACCTGCCTTTACCACTTACACCTTTACTGGTATGTGTAATATATTAACTATTTCATTACGTAAGTCGTGGCTACATGAAATTCGATGGACTTAGGCTAAAAGGTAGGATTTTTTTTTTTTTATGTGTCCGATTCTGGGCATAGGCTTCACAGCCTGCTCTCAAGGCCCAGTAGTCCTCCTACATGCCATACACCTCTACATGTCACCACTTCGACGCTAACACCCATCGTTCATATTGAATACGTAGCTGGGATGTCTCATATTGGTATTAGCGGGGATATTTTTTCGACATGTCGGCGGGTCTTCTGGTAGATCTGTAAAGTCTGATTTTATGAAATTCAGATCCTTAAGCTGTTCCTTGCCCCAGCAGGGATTTGAACCTGGGTCCGGTAGGACTGCAGGCCACCTCTCTACCTATTGAGCCACCGCCTCCCCTTGATTATTAGTCAAAGTCTCCAGTCTGACTACACTTTGCTATCCACTGAGCATGAAGAGATTATGGATATTTGTCAGGTTAGGGTAAACGGACTAGAGATATCCTACTGAGCTAACGAGAATACGGTCACAAGGGAAGGGTTGCCAACAGCTTACACACCAGCATCCCGTTGATGTAGTAGCTCGCTCCCTCGTGGGTCTTATCTCCTCGCCCCCTCGCTCCTCTGCCCGTCCGTCCTCGCTTCTCCATCCGTCCTCGCTCCCTCGCTCGTCCGTCCTGCTCCATCAGCGCTTCTTCCGTTCTCGTTCCCTCTTAACACATCGGGTTCAGGGAAGCTGCGTGGTCGATGATGCATCTCCGCTCTTCTGTGCTCGCCTGTCAAAAAAACAATTATCAAAACCTAATCTGCTTTTAGTGCTGTCTTATATCAAAGTAAGGCCACATATACAGGTTTAGGAAAAAAAAATATGTACATTAGGTGTTTAGGTCTTTACTCTTGAAGATTAATATTCAACCATTTTTCAAAATTGAATTTTCTGTCATGTGTTACATTTGGCTAATTTCAATTCCATTTCAGGATCATCCAGTTACCTGTCTCATCGCTGAAGTTACTGCTGCTGCTGCTGTTACTGATGACGGCGAGGACAACGACGATGCTGATGATGATGATGCTGTCGCTCCTCCGTTGGTGGTGTATCGCCGCTCAAACAAAAACTCGTGTCCAGCAACCAACAACGACAACCACAGACATGTCCGGTCGGACAACCATACAACCAACATCAACGAAGGAAGCTAATAGATAACCTAAGACTATCACGCCTAACTTTACCCGACCTAGAAAGCCAACCTAGTTGACCATAACTCTGCTGCCTAACCCACCTAAGCTTGCCCCATGACCCTCCCTGCTCCTGGCTACCCCCCACCCCCACCCCAGCCTGCCCTCCACCCTACCATCACTACACACCAGCGAGGCAACCTGTGGGGAAAAAGATTAAACCACATAAGTATAAAAGGTTAGGGCATATTATTACAAGAGATTCTTAATAAGTGCATGTAAAGGATTAAGTAGTGCATTCAAGAGTTTACTCGTTTGTTCATATAATTATAAATGCTCACTTGCAACAACGATTATCGCAAAATAATAAGCAAATATAATAGCAATATATAAAATTATTGCATATACCTGTTGCTGAAGCTGCTGTGTTGATCCTTCAGCACGATGACGCCTGTATAATTGTATTCTGGCTGCCTCTGACGGATTTATTCAGATCAAGAAGGGTGTCGAACGGAAGGGATTAAAAGCAGCCTCCATCCATCCATTTTGGTGCTGGAGAGGGACACCATGTGGTGGCACTGATGGTACCAAAAGGATGGTGGGCTGCAGGACGGGTAACTTCATGGTTCATACATGCATCTCTCGTAGTGAAGGTGTTAATTCTTGCTTGACATTCACTCCTCACTGCTGCTGAACATTGTACCAGCGAGAGAAGTAGAGCCTGGAAAGAAAATGCAGAGTTTAGCTAATTTGTGGAGACGAAGATTGAGGCGAAATACGATTGTCATTTATATTACTGAGACTTATTTAGCCATAGCATTTTCTATTTCTGCCAATGAGCTTGGTGACAGAGGAAGTAAAAGAACGATATTGTGGACCAGATTAATGAGAGAATTGATATAAAAACGACCCAGAAATCAGGGTATTATTGCCAATTATTACAGTCAAGCCCGTCGGGTATTCCAGCCTTTCCTATGACAAATTCCTCAAATTAGAAGAGGGAGGGGGGGTCTTCTCTATGACATATCCTTCGCAAATGTGTCTTAGGTTAGAGGTTAAGTTTGATTACGTTAGGTTAGGTTAGGTTAATTTAATAAAGAAAAATAGGCGAGAATTAGCCTCCAAACCATTCGAAATATGGGTAAATTCTGCCCCTAGTGAAAAAAATGAAAAGAAAAACTTCTCGGTCGATTTCAAGGATTTTATTTCGTACTTGACTTCAACCCCAAATAGGGGTTAGGCATCACTTGTGGTGGAAATTAATCTAAATCATTCGAAACGGGGGTAAATCCTACCCCTAGTGAAAGAAAAAAAAAAATGAAAATATCCCGACTGTAATAAACGACAAAAAAAAAAACGAAATCAGTGTTAACCTCTTCAGTTCTATGACAATCTTTTTTGTTTGGAGCATGCTGGCTTCAGACGATTTTATTGAACATAGGACTTGTAAAAGTGAATGGGTTAAGGCTATATCAGACCCCACTAGACAAAAAATTCTCTTAAGCGGATTTAAATAGCGAGAATAATAGGCAAAATACGCTATATTGAAGGAGTTAATTGCATTGTTGAAGGCACATCAGTGGCAGAAATTGATCCTGTAATAAACCCTTCCAGTCTGCTATCAGGCAACCACCAGACGACTTTATTCAGCTTAAGGGATCTCTCGTAGTTAAACGATTAATGAAGGCTGTGTCTAACCTCTCCAGTTCGAAAAAATAATCCTCACATTTTGAAAACCTATCCATAGTTACAGAAAAATACCCATAATTCTTTTAATTCGTAAAAATAAGGTAAATGCGGTTGTCTTCAGATGCGAGGAATAAAATCGGATAATTAATCATCGGTTCACTGGGGTTAACGGGAGGATTTAGTCACGATCAGGCACCAATATACGTGGCCTATTGCCAGTCTTACTGTTTGTGGCAGAGTAGGAAAAATTCTTATTGTAAAACTATATATATTAAAAACGAATTAGGCAGACAGCAGGCAGTAATGAGGACAAGAGTCTTGGTGTTGGCAGCATTGATATTTCACTAAGTTGAAAATACAGTCTGCCGGCTTCCTTCACCTCACTGGCAGACATATTGCAAAGACCGGTAAAATTCCTAAGAGTATCTGGCTATTTCTTTAAAAAAAATAATATAAATTAAATTCGAGCTTCTTTTCCGCCGAAAGCCACCAAAAACTTGGAAAATAAGTCACGCTTGAAATAATACACTTTTAAATTCCCTTAACAGACCTGAAATGGAGAGGAAAAATCGCCAAAGTCATCAGCTGAGCAGGTGGAGCCAGGAGGTCCGTCTTGCAGGGCGTCTGGGGTTCAAATGAGAGGCAGTGGTCGCCGCCATAACGTCATCAGCTTGGTTAGTTCACCGCATCGCCACCAGAACCACACTCGCCTACCCACCCCCACCTGCGCTTGTTTTCCGCCATTTTAAGGTCAGTTTATGCTATTATTACTACTTCTAGTGCTATATTCCTATATTTTATCGTAGAATTAATACAGCTGACTTAGATCTCGTGCAAATCATATCCTAGGTTAAATAATGGGATCATATATTGCCTTGAAACCAGTGTTACGAGTCGAACTCCATCTTGTACACTTTTCCATATGTATGTTAATTCCCAAGCTCATGACTCTTCTTTCTATATTATTTGCTGTTGATTATGCCCTACCAAATTACTGATACTAAGTTAAATAGATAAAGTTAATAAGCTTCGTTTCACCTTATTCTTCGAAGCCTCATATTTGGATCGTTATCTCGGTAGTTTTACTCTCGATCTACATTCCTAACGCGGTATAAAACTAGGCCATAAGAGCATATGTCTAGCATATTTCTAGAGCATTCTTCTAGAGCATATTTCTTCCCGTACTGTCATAAGGTGTGATTTTATTATATAGATTATTTTGAAACAATTTTAAGGAGATAGTACTGTCAGATATTTCATACAAGTATTCTTATTGTGCTGGGCTTTTTTTTTCCTTTATTCTAGCTAACTCAGACTATTTCTAGAGCTTAGATAGAGTCCTAGGACCCTGATAGTGTTAATACTGGTACCATTAACCCTGCCATGGTCGGGACAGCTCCTATTCTAGTCAACATCAGGTTATTTTATTAAGTAGAGTGAGTGCAAGTTGTCTAACAGTGAGGGTGTTTGTGGGTGTGTGGGTGTGTGTGTGTGTGTGTATGTGTGTGTGTGTGTGTGCGTGTGTGTGTGTGCGTGTGTGTGTGTGTGTGTGTGTGTGTGTGTGTGCGTGTGTGTGTGCGTGTGTGTGTGTGCGTGTGTGTGTGTGTGTGTGTGTGTGTGTGTGTGTGTGTGTGGGTGTGTGTGTGTGTGTGTGTGTGTGTGTGTGTGTGTGTTAAGTCATGATATAGATGTGTTATGTTTATACTGTCTCGATGGAATTTCACAACATGATCTTTATCCCCAACAGCACCAGGGCCTGAACCGCACAACCAGCAACACCACCACTCTCATCACCCAGGGAGGTATGCGCTCCAGGAACACATCCAATGGGGGAGGAGTAGCCTGTTTGGAGGGCCTTGTTCTTGTCACGCATACCATACCACTCAACGGATGGAGGTATAGTGTATGTTGTTTTTGTGCATAAGTGTGTGTGTGTGTGTGTGTGTGAGAGAGAGGTTGGGAGGTGCATGTTAAAGAATGATACTGTATATAATTGTCAATGGTGTAAATGACGATGGTATGGTGTAAAACTGTGTATGTGTATGAGAGACAGAGATAGAAATGGAGATAGACAGCGATGGAGATAGAGACAGATACACAGCGAAACAGATAGAGCCAGTGAATTTGGCAGAGTAGAGCTGAAATCCACACCTTACACCACTGAGGTCTGGCTGCAACTGATGTCTTGCTCGCTGCCACACTCGTCCCGACTCCACTCTGACCCCAACTCGGAGGATTTTCCAGTCTATTCTCCCTAATTTGCTTGTAATTGCACTAGATTTTCTACTATAAGGTAATACACTAGCGATAAATTAATGTTTTTTAGAGGGATTTTGATAATTTGGTAAAGTTATTGCGTTATGTTTGCTGTACGATCAAGTGCCTGAAAGATTGGTTTGCCAGACGTACAACGGAAGGTTGGATCAATAATTGACGTATTTTTTACTGCTTATATTTATTTAATGGGAAGTTTTTGTCCCAGCACAACACACCATATCACCACGCACACAATACATGCACCACAACACACTCCAGCACACCTCAACAGGCGATACAGGTGCCAGGTCACATAACCATCCTTAAAGGCCCCCTATCTCCCTACAGGAGGACGGTGGACTTCAGAAAAGGGAAAATTCAGCCTGCACTCTACTGGGATCACATACAGACCAACCTACGACCACAAGAACAGCAGGAGCAACAGCAACAAGGGGTGATTAAAACGAAGTCTACGAGTGTGTAATTGATTTTATTGCGATCTAATAAATGGAATACACCACAGAGTAACATTCATTGCACCCTCAGTAGCGTAGGAACCCGAGGAGAGGCTTTAAAAAACAATAAATTTACCCTAGTTACCCCTTTATTAATAATAGAAAACGGTTGGATCGGAAATTTTAGGGGTAACAAAAAATATTTGGGTTTCCCCTCATCACCATCATCATACGACACATGATACCCGAAGCAGTGTCGACCATATCTAACGATAGAGGTGTGTGTGTGGGTGCGTGGGTGGGTAAGGGTGGCGATGACATGTCGGTTCAGAGGTTATGACAAACAGCTGGCCTGGCAGCTTAGTTCTTTGACAGACGTAGACCAGATTACTCGGCCTGTCGCTCTGGTCTGGCTCCTCTCTATCGAGGCAGGTAGTGTTCTTATGGGATTATACAGCGTCCCAGGATTTATTTTGGGGTGTTTTATTTTTCTGAGACCCATCAGTTGTGCCCCGTATATTTTATCAGTCCATCTTTGTCTTGACGCTAGTACAGTTAGTCCTTTTGATTATTATTGATAAATCTATAACTTTTCGTGTTTTCGTAAAATCTAGCCAATCTGACCCTTTTTTTCGATACATCCAGAAAGTCAGGTATCCAAAGACACCATTTTGTCGTACATGGGGGTCAATAACATACTCAGAACTCGTAACATAAATTTTATTGGTTACAATTACTCGTACATCTGAATGTAATGACTTAATAATTACATGTTTAATTATGGCTCACGTTTTCACTAAGTAATTAATAGACTCAGATCTGTACCTAACAACTGAGGCTCACATAGGCTTCAGAGACTTGAACTGAGTGAAGACTAGCATAATTTACCTCTTTCCTGATATAAAATACATCACTATAACTAAGCCCTTCTAGCCTTGGGTCCCTAAATGTTAGACTTATTCACTTGGTTTAGTGTGGATATAAGGTACATATTCACGTTGTCTGAGACTCCTTAGCACCTCTTTCTTGCCTGTTTTGCATATTACACATTAAGATACACTAATAACATACGTAGAAATAATCCTAAGAAAAAGGTGCTACAAGGAATAGTGCCAAGATGGTGATAGCCAATACCCTCTTCAGGCATAAAATGATCCACAGGTATCCATGGCGAGTGATTAGAAGGGTGGGTAGTGAACTGAATGAAAGGAAGGCAATGATTGATTATGTGTGTGTGGATGAAAGGATGCGAAGATGTGTAATGGATGCAAGAGCTTATAGAGGTTGGGGGAGTGAACTTTCTGACCACTACTTGGTGGTGGCCAGAATTAGGATTCAAGTAAGATGGAGAAAGAGAAGAAGGGAAAGACGAGAGGAAGGAGTAGTTGCAAGGAGAGTGGAAAAGTTACAAGAGGATGAGAAAAAGGCAGAATATAAGAGAGAAGTGGAGGAAAGATTGGGCAAATATGAATTGGAGCAGATAGGAGACGTGGAAGGTGTGTGTAGGATATTTACAGAACAAATATGTGCAGCATGTGACGTGGTGTGTGGAAGGAAGAGAAGACGGAGGGGGGTGCAAGGAACAGAGTGGTGGACTGAAGAGGTGAAACAGGCTGTGGCACAAAAGAAGAAAGCATACAATGAATGGATGGGAAATAGGGGCGTGGAAGAAGTTGAGAGGCGGAAGAGAGAGTTATATGTAGAAAGAAAGAGAGAGGTGAAAAGATTAGTAAGAGAGAGTAAGAAGAGAGTGGATGAGGAATTTGGAAGGAATTTGAGTGTAAAGTGGAGGGACTGTAAGAAAATGTTCTGGAAAGAGGTGAAAAGAGTAAGACAGGGTGGAAGTGAAGTTAGCAAGGGAGTGAAAGATAAAAATGGTAGATTACTAGTGGAGAAGGGAGAAAAAGTGAGCAGATGGAGAGAACACTTTAAGGAATTGTTGAACATAGAGGATGGAAGTAATGCGAGTATAAGTGGCTGGGGAATGGCTGGGAGGAGGAGGAGGTGAGAAGATAGGAAGAAATCAGTAGGATAGAAGTTGTGGAAGCAATGAAGAAAGTTAAATCGGGGAAAGCCCCAGGAATTGATGGAGTGTGTGGTGAAATGCTGAAGCATGGGGGAGAGATAGTAGTAGAATGGATGTGGAAGATGTGCAGATTGGCCTGGGAGGAAGGTAGAGTCCTGTAGGATTGGAAGTCAGGTATAATTATTCCCTTGTACAAAGGAAAAGGGGAAAAAGAAGTGTGTGGTAATCATAGGGGCGTTTGTCTTCTTAGTATAATAGGAAAAGTGTATGGTAGGATACTTATTGACAGAGTTAGAGAAAGAACAGAGAAATTAGTTAGAGAAGAACAGGAAGGCTTTAGGAAGTGAAGAGGTTGTGTAGATCAGATATTCATTCTTAGATCTTTAGTGGAAAAGTTTCTAGAGAAGGGAAAGAAGTTGTATGCGGCTTTCATGGATTTGGAGAAAGCATATGACAGGGTGGATAGACAAGGATTGTGGAAAGTGTTAAGAATATATGGAGTAGATGGGAAGTTGTTGAATGCTGTAAAGAGTATGTACGATGGTGCGAAGGCTGCAGTGCGTGTGGATGGTGAACTAAGTGAATTGTTCTCTTTGAAAGTTGGGCTGAAACAGGGATGTGTCATGTCTCCATGGTTGTTCAATCTGTACATGGATGGGGTAATAAAAGAGGTACAAGGTAGGGTAGTGGATGTTGGAGTGGCCCTAGTGAGAGAGGATAGTGTTTGGAAACTCCCTGTACTGTTGTTTGCAGATGATACTGTGTTGTTGAGTGAAGACGAAGGGGAGCTGCAAGGCTTGGTGGATGAGTTTGGGAGTGTGTGTAAGAAATGGAATCTAAAGGTGAATGTAGGGAAGAGTAAAGTGATGGTCTTTGAGAGAGGTGAAGTCAGTTAATGTACAGCGAGGTTGGATGGTGAGGATTGGAAAATGTGAGTACGTTTAAGTCCTTGGGTAGTGTGATGAGTAAGGATGGAGGTTTGGAGGGTGAAGTGCTTGAAAGGGTACAGCAGGGAAGAATGGTTGCTGGTTCTTTGAAAGCAGTGATAAGAAACAGGGAAGTGAGCATGGAAGTGAAAAAGTTACTACATGACAGTATTGTGATACCAACTCTAACGTATGGAAGTGAAGATTGGAAGTTGTTGGAAGGACACAAGTCAAGAGTGAGAGCAGTGGAAATGAGTTATTTAAGGGGAGCCTGTGGAGTCACATGGAGAGACAGGCTGACGAATGCGGATATAAAGGAGCGTTGTGGTGTGGATGTGGATGTGATAGGAAGCGTTATGAGAACACACTGAGGTGGTTTGGCCATGAGGAGAGGATGGAGGGTGAAAGACTGACGAAGAGAGTGTATGTGAGTGAGGTGGAGGGGGGAAGAGGGAGGGGGAGGCCGAGGTTGAGATGGAGGGATGGGGTGGAGAGGTATATGAGAGAGGGGGGTGTGAGTTGGGAGCAGGGCAGTGAAATGGCGGGGGACAGGGCGACTTGGAGGCGATTTGTTTGTGGCCACCCCAGACGGGATTGAGGTGTCTGGCAATAGATAGGGATAGATAGAAGATTAAATAACTAAAGCTAACACTGATTTGATCTAATACACGTCTGGTCCACAGGTCGTGCTGGAGTCTGCTGCCTTGACGCTGCTTCCTTGCCACACTGGTCATACCCTGCTGAAGTTTGGTCTGCCCTGCCGTGAGAACCCTGACGGTGGTGTGGTGTCTTCCCCTACTCTGAGATGCCTGGTGGTGGTGGTGGTGGTGGTGGTGGTGGTGCTGGTGGCGGCGGCGGCGGCGGCAGAGTGTCGTGTCTTCCCCAGCCGTGAGATTACTTGCTGCTGCTGCTGGTGATCTGCCATGACCTGCCGAGAGAAGCCTGGTGGTGATGGTGTGATCTGCCTTGCATGTCGGGTCGCTCCCCTCCAGGATGTTCTGTGGACAAATGCTACTTTTGAATGCATATTTTATATCGCTGTCTCTGTTAATGTATTCTATACTGAAGTGTTAATAATCTATCTATCTCTCTATCTATAGCCCGACACCCTAATCCCGCAAAGGGTGGCCGCAGACGAAACGCCTCCAAGTCGCTCTGTCACCCACCATTTGACTACCCTCCCCCCAACTCACACCCCCTCCCTCATATACCTCTCAACTCCATCCCTCCACCTCATCCTCGGTCTACCTCTCCCTCTCCCTCCTTCCACCTCACCTACATACACCCTCTTAGTCAGTCTTTCATTCTCCATTCTCTTCACATGTCCAAACCACCTCAGTGTATTTCTCCTAATCTTCTCAACCACATCCACATCCACCCCACAGCGTTCCTTCACTTCTTCATTCGTCAACCTGTCCCTCCACGTCACTCCACATGCTCCTCTCAAGTAACTCATTTCCACTGCTCTCACTCTTGACTTGTTCCCCTCTTGCAAGGTCCATGCCTCGCTTCCATACGTCAGGGTAGGGATCACAATACTATCATGCAGTGACTTCTTAACTTCCATACTCACCTCCCTATTTCTCATCACTGCTTTCAGTGTACCAACAACCTTCCTTCCCTGCTGTACCTTTTCACGCACTTCATCCCCCAAAGTTCCATCCTTACTCATCACACTACCCAAGTATTTGAATGCACTCACATTCTCCATATCCTCATCATCCAACCTCACTGTACACTCTGTGACTTTATTCCTCTCCAACACCATAACTTTACTTTTGTTTACATTAACTTTCAGATTCCTCCTCCTACACACTGTTCCAAATTCATTCACCAAACCTGGCAGCTCCCATTCATCTTCACTCAACAGTACTATATCATCAGCAAACAGCAACACCAGGAGCTTCCAAATCTCACCCTCATTCATTAGAGCCACCCCCACATCCACTGCCCTACCCTGCACCTCCTTTACAACCCCATCCATGTATATATTAAACAGCCATGGAGACATCACACAACCCTGTTTCAGTCCCACATTGAGATCAAAGAACTCAATCAGCTCACCATCCACTCGCACCGTAATCCTAGCTCCCTCATACATACTCTTCACAGCACTCAGCAATTTTCCCTCCACTCCATATATTCTTAATACCTTCCACATACCTTGCCTATCTATTCTGTCATAAGCTTTCTCCAAGTCCATGAAGGCGGCATATACTTTCCTTCCCTTCTCTAGATACTTCTCCACTAAACATCTTAGAACAAATATCTGATCTACACACCCTTTTCCCTTCCTAAATCCCCCTTGTTCTTCTCCAACTAGCTTCTCTGTCTTATGCCTAACCCTATCAGTGAGTATTCTACCATATATTTTACCAGTCACACTAAGTAGGCAAATACCCCTATGGTTACCACATACTTCTCTCTCTCCTTTTCCTTTGTATAAAGGAACAATTATACCTGATTTCCAGTCCTCTGGAACCCTTCCCTCTTCCCAAGCCAATCTACACAACTTCCATATCCACTCCACAACAATCTCACCTCCATACCTAAGCATTTCACCACACACTCCATCAATTCCTGGGGCTTTTCCCAACTTAATATTCTTCATCGCTTCCACTACTTCCGCCCTACTGATCTCTTCCTCCCTCCTCTCACCTCTTCTTCTCCCAGCCATTCCCCAACCATTTATACTCGCACTGCTCTCACTCTCCACATTCAACAAATCCTCAAAGTGCTCCTTCCATCTCCTCAGTTTCTCTCTCTTCTCCACCAACAATCTATTATTCCTATCTTTCACTCCCCTACTATTTCCCCTTTCACACTGCCTTACTTTCTTTATCTCCTTCCAAAACAATTTCTTACTCTCCCTCCATTTCACACTCAGATTCCTCCCAAACTCCTCATCCACTTTCTTTTTACTCTCCTTCACCAGTCTCTTAACCTCCCTTCTCCTGCACACATATACCTCTCTCTTCTCTCTCTCATCTTCTCCCCTACCTCTACTCGCTAACCATTCACTATATGCCTTCTTCTTTTGTTCCACAGCTCGTTTCACCTCATCATTCTACCACGCTGTCCCTTGCACACCCTTGCATCTCCTCCTCACTCCACAAACCGCCTCACACGCTGCGCCTATCTCTTCCGTGAATATCTTACATACGTCTTCCACCCCTTCCATCTGCTCTAGCTCATACCTTCCCAGTATTTCTTCCACTATGCTCTTATACTCTGTCATTTTCTCACTATCTTGCAATTTCTCCACTCTTCTCACAGGAGTTGCTTCCTCCTGTCTTCCCCTTCGTCTCCTCAACCACTTTCTTTGCAGCTCTACCTTGGCCATCACTAAGTGATGGTCCGAGACTCCATTCCCCCACCCTCTCCACACTCTTGCATCCAACACTTGTTTTCTCATTCGCTCATTCACACACACGTAGTCTATCATTGCCTTTCGTTCAACAAGTTCACCATCCATCCTCCTCATTACTCTCCATGTATACCGGTGGATCATCTTATGCCGAAAGTAGGTGTTGGCTATTGCCAACCCCTTACAAGCACAGATGTCCACCAAAGCACTTCCTTTCCCATCTACGTCAGCTGGCACACCCCACTGACCAACCACTTGTTTCATTACCTTTTTAACTGTGGCTTTGACTTAATATAGGTGATAAGTATATTGCGCTCTGCAGTCTTGTGTGTTGTGGGGACGGCTTTTGTGATGAGCTAAGACATTTTGATTGCTTCACCAAATTACTACTCAGCCGTGTGATCAGTGGACATAAAAGATTATACAATACAATGATATACAGCTACACATAAAAAAGGTTATGGGAATTCTCCACCATGCAATCAGTGGACCTAAATTAAAGCCTATATTATAAAGCTAAGCCTGAAGAGGGTTGTGGGAAGTAGATAATGATGCAGGATAGACACTGGTAATGTTCACTGAGCCGTGCCCGCAACACACAAGAACTGGGTGGCGTAATATATGAACCACCTTGTATAATGAGAGGCCGTAAGTGTGTGCTGACTCACAAACTTGCCATCAGTGCCCCGTCATAACTATTATTGTGTCTTGTAGGAAGCACAAAGAAAACAGGCCACAGAATACCTCCTTGTCTCTTGTTCCTCCTTCACAAACATACACGCCTTTCACTTTAACTTGGCATAGAGTTTCATTTAAAGCATACGAGACTGTCACCCAGATCAGTAGCAGAAACAGCCAATACTACAATTCTACATCCTTTCCACAGCACTCATTCGTAACTAGCATCATATTCTAGTGATAACTATCGCTACTACTCGGCAAACCGTATGGAAACTATTTATAAGCTATCTGTCTATCCATCTATCTATAGCCAGACGACTTAATCCCGTAAGAGGTGGCCACAAACAAGTCGCCTCTATGCCACCCTGTCCCCTGTCATTATGCATCACTTCCCCTAATTCACACACACCCTCTCTCATATACATCCGAACTCCATCCTCCACTTATAAGTAATTCATTAAAACAACCGTGAATTACTGTCGCACAAGCTGAGCCGTAATCTTACCCAACACAAATACGAAGAAGCTTTAAAGAACAGAAAACAATACCTTGATAGCAGAAGACACTAAGACCACAAGTACTGACAGCCTACACCAAGAAACATAACTAATTTCAGTCAGTGACCAAGTGAATATCAGAGGCACACAGTTCATCACTTCAGCTACAGATCCGTCCCACCCTTGTAACCTTATGTTGCATCATCCTCTCCACAAACAACATCGAACAACCGCCCAACACTACACAGAGTATCTTTGCAACATATCCCCTCCTCCACCCGACGCTACACTTCCCAGACACTTACACAAACTCACAAACACCCCAGCCAGCCAAAACTTTCTGCCAAACACATACATAAACACACAGACACCCCAGCCAACCAAAACTTTCTATACCAAACACATACATAAACACACAGACACTCCAGCCAGCCAAAACTTTCTATACCAAACACATACATAAACACACAGACACCCCAGCCAGCCAAAACTTTCTATACCAAACACATACATAAACACACAGACACCCCAGCCAGCCAAAACTTTCTATACCAAACACATACATAAACACATAGACACCCTAGACAGCCAAAGCTTTCTGCCAAACAGCATCCTTCATGTGCCACCACCAGGCATACACCCTTCAGACACTACCGAACCCAGAGACACGAGTACACCAACCTTCCCTGCTACAGTACTAACACAAAATATAACACACATACAATCTCCTGTGCTCATACTACAAAGTGGCACCCCCAGACCACAGCACACCCACTCACTTCCTGCACCACAACACAGACTGTCCTTCAACATAGCACAGGGTTCACATCCAGAGGAGCCTAAGATGTAACAAGAACAACAACAACAACGCAGGCCAAGTAAGAGTGAAACGAGTATAGCTACGAAAGGAAAATTATTTCGAGTTATTTTGTAAGGGCTTCGGGTACATAGAATTACAAGGCCGCAGGGAACGGACTGCATACCGAGGGTTATAATACTGTGGCGGCTTAGGGGGCTTTATACCACCTTTTCTTCAGTGATTTATTGTTCAAGCGAGCGAGGGTACAGAGCAAGCAAGCGAGAACACTATATGACATGGTATAATAGGGTGGCAGAGAACAGCGCCAAGACTGTGTTGTCTAGGAAACTGTTAAAGCCATAACGGATCTATGGACATCATTAGAAACCTAGTAAAAGAATAACAGGAGTTACCTGAGGGACTTTTCTCAAACTTTGCCGCGACAGTGCTGATAAAATGAAAATAAAAGTACCAAACTGAGCACCAGAACCGAGTTATTCTAGAAGTTAAAAGCTACTGCAGATCTGTTCAGACAGCTGGAAAGCTTATGAAGAAGCAATTGGTACTACTTAAGTTCAACAGACTTAGCTTTAAACATCAAGCAAGATGGATGGATGGATGGATGTGGAATCGTGGATGCTTGGACCGATGGTAGAGTTCCTGCTGTTTCGTCCTTCCACCTGCCAACAAAAATCATCATCAATATCATCATCATCATCATCATCATCATATTATTATTATTATTATCATCAACTACCTATCGATCTATTTATCTATATTTGTTTGTCTATAGCCAGACTCCTTAATCCCGTAAGGGGTGACCACAAGCAAATCGCCTTCATGGTGTACTGTCCTCTACCATTTAGCTCAAGTATCCCTCCATCTCATCATTGGTCTCCCCCTCCCCCTGTATCCTTCTAGCTAACTCATGTGCACTCTTCTAGTCATTCTCTTATTCGCCATCCTCTCCACATGGCCAAACCATCTCGAAGTATTTCTCTTAACGCTTTCACTCTCATCCACATCAGCATCTCAACGCTCCTTCACCTGCCCATTTGTCTGTCTGTCTCTCCATGAAACTCCACATGCTCCTCTCAAGTAGCTCATTTCCACTGCTCTCACTCTTGCCTTGTGTTCTTTCAACAAGATCCAAGCTTCACTTCCATACTTTAAAGTGGGAATCACAGCATGCAGTGCCCTTTTTTTTTTTCTTTCTTTTTTTTTTTTCATACTTTCATCCTCAGTTCCCTCTTCCTAATCACTGCTTTTTAGAGAACAAGCAACCCTCCTTCCCTGACGTATCATTCCAGTCACTTCATCCTCTAATCTTCCATCCTTATTCATCGCATTACATAAATACTTAAATGCACTCATATTCTTCCATTTCCTGACTATACAGCCTCACTGTGCATTTCTGTAACCTCATACGTTGAGATGTTAAAGCATCACCACCATCAGCATCAACATCATCATCACCATCAATAACATCACCATCAGCCTGTGACACACCACTGCATGATAAGGAACTTCTCACCTTTCTCCACTCTGATCCATTGATTGTTAGCTTGTTCCGTCCTTGCTCGGTAGATCTGCATCATATCATCTCTCCATCTTGTTCTCTGTGCACCTCTTCTTCTCACTCCATCTCTGGCTTGCCATTCAGTTACGCTCGCTGTCCTTCTGTTATCTGTTCTGTGAAAGACGTGACCTGAGGTGTGTGTGTGGAGTTACCTGGAAACAATATCAGAATTAATAAATGCGGGAGCTTCAGGCCCCTTAGGTTAATCTCCTTGGTATGGTATGGTATGGTGTGGTGTGGTGGTGGGGGGTTGTGTGGTGTGCTGTGGGGAGAGTTGTGTGTGAGGTGTGGTGTGGTGTGTGAGGGTAATTTTGTGTGGTGTGGTGTGGTGTGGTGTGGTGGGGGAAGAGGATTTTTTGTGGTTTGGTGTGGTGTGGGAGGGTGGTTTTGTGTGGTGTGGTGTGGTGTGGGAGGGTGGTTATGTGTGGTGTGGTGTGGTGTGGTGTGGTGTGTTGTGGGAGGAGGATTTTTTGTGGTGCGGTATGGGAGGGTGATTTTGTGTAGTGTGGGAGTGTGATTTCGTGTTGTGTAGTGTGAGAGACTGGTATGGTGTGGTGTGATACGGTGTGGGAGGGTGGTATGGTATGGTGTGGTGTGAGAGGGTGATGGTGTGTGACAATGTGTGGGGCTGGTAGAACGTAACTTGGCTTCACTATAATCTCTAAAGCCTATATGAGTACAACACCACTCATTCGAAAATGGTTAGTGAGAAGCAGGCGGTCAGGGCCGGTCCTAGAGCTACTGTGATAAAATGTAGAAAATCATGTGTTGTATCCTTAAAATTAAAAAGAATATGTGAGGTTAATTCTTACCTTTAAATAAAGACCAAAATATATGTATTACTTCACTCATATTCATCCACTTCCTAACGATACATAAAGAGACGGTGATCAGTGACTTATGGAACCCTGTGCTGTGGTCTATGGGATGTAATAAGCTTTTCAGAATATTGCGTAAGTGTCTCGTAATTGTATAGGTAAAAGGTCCTATATTCTTGGCCTAATATTTACCCTTGAAATAAAACTATGTATGTGTGGAAATAATTCTGCCATTTGAATAACTATTGTATCATCAACCAAGATATACATACACGAACATAAGCAAGCACGCACGCACGCACGCACGCACGCACGCGCACACACACACACACACACACACACACACACACACACACACACACACACACACACACACACACACATGCCCAGTCACCTAAACATTTGAGGTTAAACGAAAAGGAAAGGAGGATGTGACTCAGCCAGTGACTTGAAGATCATCGTCGTCGTCGTCATCATCGTCGTTGTCGTCTTCATCTTCGTTGTCGTAATCATCATCATCATCATCGTCAGCAACATGTTATTGTCATCCCAACACTGTAAAAGATGTAGAACAGAAGTTATATCAATATCATCACCATTATCATCAAATACATCACTATCATATAACCATATTCTAGAGTTTGCATCAACATCATCATCATCAGCAGCAGCAGCATCAACATCATCAGCAGCAGCATCAACATCCATCATCATCATCATCATCAGCCTGTGACGCACCACTGCAGGATAAGGACCCCTCTCACCTGTCTCCACTCCGATCCTTTGGTTGTTAGCTTGTTCCGTCCCAGCTCGGTGGATCTGCGAGTATCATCTCTATCTTGTTCCCTGTGTGCCTCATCCTCTCACTCCATCTCTGGTCTGCCATTTAGTTACGCTGGCTGTCCATGCGTTTCCTGTTCTGTGGAAGACGTGACCTAAGGACAGCATGTGGAGTGACCTGTAAACAAGAGGACAAATATGCGTGTGTTGCAGCATCACTACTATACCCTGTTCACTCTAACTTGGCGTAAAATTGCAATCTCTTTCTTAAATTTTGTGTTGTGACAAGGGGTTAACACTAGAATGGTGCTAGTCATGAAGAAGTGGTATGGAAATGATGTAGAGCTGTAAGTTTGTCTATTTCTTTCACTGAACTACCGGAAATAAGCTGCAAAAAAATGACTATCTCGGCCTTGGTAAAATGAAGAAACACCACCACAATATACGCGTACGTGTGTGTGTGTACGTGTGTGTGTGTGTGTGTGTGTGTGTGTGTGTGTGTGTGTGTGTGTGTGTGTGTGTGTGTGTGTGTGTGGTGCGAGGTGCCTGTGTGTTACCATGGCAACCTCCCGACACCATCACAGTTACATACACACATTTCCCCACCAGCAAGTTCCATTAGAGAGTACTGTGTGTGTGTGTGTGTGTGTGTGTGTGTGTGTGTGTGTGTGTGTGTGTGTGTGTGTGTGTGTGTGTGTGTGTGTGTGAGCTTCAGGACAAAATAACTTACATACAATATTTTTTTTTCCATCACATTGTCCCTCTGAAATCTGAACCGCACTTATCAGTTTACATTCAGGTCCCAAACTGTACTGTTGGGTGGACAGGGACAAGGGGGCAGGTAAACTTAGTCCACCAGTCTGATCGGCACGAGAAGCAACAGGACGACACTCATCACTGCTATTTCACTGGTGCTGAGACACCAAGATTGAGGCGGTACAAGGCAGAGTTGCCGTGAATTGCACACTGGTTGTGACGTCATTATTGCACACGTTCTCGTTTAGTAACCAGGATGACAGAGGATGTATTGTTGGTAAAACTACCATAAAATTTGGTATACTGTGAATACTGGAAGAGAGGGTATATGTCAGACCTATTATGATTCAAGCGTAAGGACGTTAAATGATTAAGAGAGTTAATAAGTCAGCAAATGTTGATTAATAACAAGACAGGAGACAAGTAAGTTTATCCACATCCAAGTTTTCTAGTATATCAACTGTTCACGATTTACAACATTGT
>NC_137049.1:17820577-17953077 GCF_032717465.1 Coenobita brevimanus | reverse complement strand
TGTGTGCGGGGGGGTGGGGGTGGAGTGTACAGATTGATGTGGTAGCAGTGTGTGTGTGTGTGTGTGTGTGTGTGTGTGTGTGTGTGTGTAGGTGAATGTGTTGTGTGAGGTGGGTGGGAGTGTATAGTTTGATGTGGTTGCAGTGTGTGTGTGTGTGTGTGTGTGTGTGTGTGTGTGTGTGTGTGTGTGTGTGTGTGTGTGTGTGTGTGTGTGTGAGGTGGGTGTGTAGAGTTTGATGTGTGTGTGTGTGTGTGTGTGTGTGTGTGTGTGTGTGTGGTGTGTGGGTGGGTTTGGATGTGTTGTGTGTGTTGGGTGGTGGGGAGATGAGGGGTGTATGGTTTGATGTGGTTGCAGTGTGTGTGTGGGGGGGGTGAGGGGGGATGTGTTGTATGTGTGGGGGGGTGGGGAGATGGGGGGTGTATGGTTTAGTGTGGTTGCTGTGTGTGTGTGTGTGTGTGTGTGTGTGTGTGTGTGTGTGTGTGTGTGTGTGTGCGGGGCCAGTGTGTTACCATGGCAACCTCCCCACACCACCACAGTTACATACACAAATTTCCCCACCACCAACTACCGTTAGAGAGTATTGTGTGTGTGTGTGTGTGTGTGTGTGTGTGTGTGTGTGTGTGTGTGTGTGTGTGTGTGTGTTAGTTCACTACTTGTCAACGAACCTTGGTTATACATGAACATGCTACTAAAGGTAGGGCACAAATATAATGTAGTATGCTATGAAGTCAACTACAATCATAATAACGTCAGGATTCTTCTCCCCTATCGTGTCTCCGTTCTCTGCGTCTGTCTGTCCTCTATCTGTCTGTCTGTTTGTCTGTCCCTTTATTGCAATTCACAAACAACTCTCAACTGTCCACAACTTCCTAGAATATCATACTATCCTGCATTATACTACTTTTTCAGGGTAACTTGACCCAGATTTTTGGTCCTTTTGCCGCTTACTTCACATGGGTCATTGGCAGAAAAGGGCAGCGCTACGGCTCCTCTTCAATGGCACTTACTTGTGACTTATATGTTCTAGTATTAATCTATTACTACAATTCAGTATTCAAGTTCGAGAGATGGAAATTTTAGGCCAAATTAGAGTAAAATGGGTACAGAATTTATAAAGTCAAACAGCATACCTTTGGTGGGTGCAGTGGGAACAAGGCAACAGATCACAGATAGGAGGACAATGGCGGAAATATCCAGGAAAATCTAACCACCAGCTTATGAAGTGACACCAACAACACTCGCGCCTCACAGTCGGTTGAAACACCCGTCCACTTTATCAATAAACACCTGTGGTTCTGAAGTATGATAACAGAAAATAAAATAATAGTGTAGACATGATGTACTGATGCACTCTCTCCACGGAGTCTGCCTCTGACCTACTGTTTATTGCTTTTTCATCACAATGCTTCGAAATTGATGAGCCTCTCACTCAGACATGACGGCTGACTGAACCTTTATCCTTGTCTTGTACCCCTGACCTTTTACTGAATTCTATAAGAAAAACGAATTACTTCATCCTAACCTAACTCAAAGTCTAATGACAGAGATGATCTGCTCGCTTGACTTCCCAGCGCACCTTTTGTGACACCACAGATTAAGTCGGGGTGGGCTTCCTATTCAGAGAAAGCAGTAAAATGGATGGGTAACTGCGAACAATTAGTCACTGTCCGCTGACTCTTCCTGCTTGGATTCCAGCGACAACGTTCCTAAGTTTGTAAGGGCTTGTGCAGAATGGTAAATTTAAAATCTAAATAAAGAAATAAGATAATCTGCTGACTTTTTCCTATAATCTTGCTAACAGACAGGCAGACAGACAGGCAGGCAGGCAGGCAGACAGACTGATTGACAGATATATAAACCGGGCCAAACACATAGCTTCATCGCTCTTTATCGGTTGGTTGTAATAACACCTTCTAGCAGAAAAAAAAAAAAAAATCTTATTACCCTTTTTTTTTTCAGCCTTACTCGTACCGGATCACATTAGTCAACAATGATGTGCGTACTGGGGGATTAATAAAGCTTTAATTTTATTTTGTATGAGAGAAAAATGCAGTGAAAATATCGATGGTACCTCCCAACAGTCTAATACCACAGCCTTCTCCCATTCTCCTCTGTTTATGTATTTTCCTTTAACCATTCTTTTCCCCAAATGGAGAGTTGTGGCAGACTCCTGTATTCCATAAACTAGCAAGTTATTCGCTCTACGTACAGAGTATTATGCGAAAATTATGCACGTCATTGGCCTCGAGAATTTAGGTACAGAGATCTTGAACTGATGTAGGGGCTGGGAACCCTCTATCTTGACTGCTTTTGGGCTGGGAGTTTTCTGTTAGTTAATATTAATCTATCTATCTATATACCTAGGCTGCTTCCCCAATGAAAAGGGAGGTAGCCGAGACAGGACGACACACTCCCCATTTACTCATCCATTCAAACACATTCATTCGCATCTTAGCCCCAAAGGGGAGAACGGACAGATCCTCACCGCACCACACCGCACAAGGGTCAACTGCGCAATGCAATCAGTGACATCAGCAGCAGGGCCCGACAGCAGAACTGGTTTACCCCTGCCACATCATAACAGACCCATCCCTTTACCCGCACCTGACCTGACTAGCTGATCAGACCAAATGCGGGAGAATATCCCCTCAGGGCTGCGTCATCACTTATTCATTCACAATTTCTCTCCATTTATTTCTGTCACGCACAGCCACTCTTCCTTGCTCAACAGACATTCCTCTCGCATCCAGTGCTCTCTTCACACTGTCCATCCATCCTATTCGTGGTCTTCCTCTCAGCCTTACACCTCTTACATCAGATCTAGTTATCTTTTTCACCAATCGCTCATTATCCATTCTCTCCATATGCCCAAACCATCGCAACACCCTCTGCTCAACTCTACCAACCATCTCCCGAACAACTCCAGTTCTCCCTCTCACTTCATCATTTCGCACTCGATCCATACGCGTCACTCCACACATACTCCTCAGACAACTCATCTTCATTACATTCAAACTTTTCCTCTCTGCTACACCTATATTCCATGTTTCAGCCCCATATAAAACAGTCGGTACCACAACACCCTCATACAGCCTTCTCTTTACATCCATTCTAAGCGAACGACATCTAAACACTTTTTTCATTCCTCCCAGCACCTTTCCTACTTCATTTATTCTAAACTTCACTTCTGCATCTACTCTTCCATCCACAGCAACATGTGACCCTAGATATTTAAAACACCCTACCTCCTCAAGCAACTCGCCATTCAAAACTATATTCATCCCCCTACCATCTACCAACCTCGTACACTTCATCACTTTACTCTTATTCTCATTTACTTTCAATTTCCTCCTTTCACACACCCTTCCAAACTCCTCTGCCAACTGTCTCAATCTCTCCTCTGAATCAGCCACCAGTGCAGTATCATCTGCAAACAGCAGCTGCTTCAGATTCCACTCTCCACCATCAACATTCACCAGACTAAGACCTCCACCTAAAACTCTTGCATTCACCTCCCTTACAACACCATCCATGTAAATATTAAACAACCAAGGCGACATCACACATCCCTGTCGCAGCCCCACTCTCACAGGAAACCAATCACTCACAGCATTTTCCACTCTTACACACGCTCTGCTATTTACATAAAAACTTTTCACCCCTTTTTATAACCTACCATGAAGTCCATACAATCTTAAAACAGTCCACAAAGCCTCCCTATCAATTCTATCATACGCTTTCTCTAAATCCATGAATGCCCAAAACACATCCTTGCCTTTCGCTAAATACTTTTCACACACTTGTCTCATAGCAAACACCTGATCCACGCATCCCATCCCTCTCCTAAAGCCACACTGTTCTTCACCAATCACTCCCTCTGTACCCTCTCTAACTCTCATAATTAACACTCTACCAGAAACCTTACCTACAACACTCAACAGACTTATACCCCTAAAACTAGTACATTCATACTTATCACCCTTGCCTTTATACAACGGGACCACACAAGCACTTGCCCAGTCAATTGGCACCATACCTTTCACAAAGCACACATTCAACAATCTTACTAACCAGTCAACAATGGTCACTCCACCACCTTTCAGGAATTCCACAGCACACCCATCCATACCTGCAGCTTTCCCTGTTTTCATCTCCTTTACTGCCTTCTCCACTTCCTCCTTCGTGATCAAAGAATCATTCAACTCTCCCAACACATTTATTCCTTGCACCCTTCCATCTGCCACAATCTCAGCCACCCTTTCCTCCTCTACATTTAACAATCTTTCAAAATACTCTGCCCATCTCTTCCTTACTGCATCCATCTCAATTAACATCCTTCCATCCTCTGCTTTTACTCGTTCTTCCTTCCCAGACTCTCCCTTTTGCACCCTTTTCACCTCCTTCCAAAACATTTTCTTATTCTGTTGAAAATTCTCTGTAAGCCGCCTACCCCACCTCTCATCTGCTGCCATTTTAGCATCACGCACAGCCCTTCTCGCCCTATTCCTCTTTTCCTTATACCTTTCATATGACATCTCATCCTTCCTCTGCAGCCACACTTCATATGCACGTCTCTTCTCAGCCACAGCCATACTTACTTCCTCGCACCACTATTCACTTCCTTTTCTTACACCACCACCCACACGTCTCACACCACACACCTCTTCTGCATGCCTCACCACAGCACTCTTAAACAACTGCCATTCCTCCTCCACACTGCCATTTTCCCGATCTTTCACTGTGTTCCACTCATCTTTCAATTTCTCCTGATACTCTATCTTTTTCTCTCTTTTATCCAGCTCACTCACTTTCAAAACCTCCCTGCCACACCTAACCCTCCTAGCTCTCACCCATCTCTTACCTACTCTTAACTTTCCCTCCACCAGGTAGTGGTCAGACACACCTCCACCCTCCCCTCTCAGAACTCTCACATCCAACAATCTTCCTATTACACCACCTATTAAAAAAAAAAAAAAAAAGGTAATTACACAAGATACCAGTTATTTATTTGATGACATGTTCAGGTTAGGAGAGAAACTCAGACAAAATTGTATTTCACGTTTATTTGTATCAACATCTACACTTCGTGGCTTTGGAAAGATGATGTTAGGTCGTTTCGAAGACTGGTGAGTAGAGAGGGACTGGCGGGGATGTGTGGTGGTGTGGGGCGGGATATGGTGACACACTGCAGTAAAGAAATGCCACATAGCTCTCTGTTGGCTGCTCCTGTTACTGGCAGCTCGTCACCCCTGCGAAAGGAATAATATCTTAGTTAACCTTCACTGCCACAGATCTTTGTTATGTTAAATAAAATCGTCTTGAGATAGTAAGAATGAAAGAAAATGTGACCAATGATTCGTTGGGTTAATAATCAAATCAACCAGTCTCCTGTGTCATATTCTACTGCATGTGACTTTGGAGACTTTGTGGACGTATGGCTGTGTGTAAGTGCAGCTATGTGTGTGTGTGTGTGTGTCAGAGAGAGAGAGAAAATTACATTTCCACATACGCAAATGCGTGCGTGCATTAATATTTCCGAACATCACTGAGTCCATTCATCTGTGTGTGTGTGTGTGTGTGTGTGTGTGTGTGTGTGTGTGTGTGTGTGTGTGTGTGTGTGTGTGTGTGTGTGTGTGCATCATTCTGCGCGTGTATATATGTGCTCGTATCTGAGTGTGCGTGTATCAGTGCCTGTGTGTATCAGTGCCTGTATGTATCAGTGCCAGTGTTATCAGTGCCTGTGTGTATCAGTGCCTGCGTGTATCAGTGCCTGTGTGTATCAGTGCCTGTGTGTATCAGTGCCTGTATGTATCAGTGCCAGTGTGTATCAGTGCCTGTGTGTATCAGTGCCTGCGTGTATCAGTGCCTGTGTGTATCAGTGCCTGCGTGTATCAGTGCCTGTGTGTATCAGTGCCTGTGTGTATCAGTGCCTGCGTGTATCAGTGCCTGCGTGTATCAGTGCCTATTAGTGCCTGCGTGTATTAGTGTGCGTGCATGCGCTGATCAATGCTTGTATCAGTGTTTGCGTGAATGAATATGTGCGTGCAGTAGTGTGTGCCTGCTCCGTGTGCGCGTGTATAATACGTACATGCCGCAGCGTGTGCGTTCATCGATGTGTGCGTGCATTGGTGTGTGCGTGCATCTGTGTTTATGTGCTGAGTTTCTACACGTTCAGTGTGTTCGTTTAGTGTGTGTGGTTACCTAATGTGTGCCTGTTAAGTGTGTATGTGCTCACTGTGTGCATGCTCAGTGTATTAGTTAACTGTCTGTGCGTATTCAGTGTGTGTGTGTTCAATGTGTGCGTGTTCAATGTGTGCGTGTTCAATGTGCGCGTGTTCAGTGGGTGTGTGTAGTGTCTCCGTGTCCAGTGTTTGCGTGTCCAGTGTTTGCGTGTCTAATGTTTGCGTGTCCAATGTTTTTGTGTCCAGTGTTTGCGTGTTCAGTGTGTGCATATCCAGTGTGTGCATGTCCAGTTCGTGCATGTCCATTGCTTGCGTGTTCACTGTGTGTGTGTGTGTGTGTGTGTGTGTGTGTGTGTGTGTGTGTGTGTGTGTGTGTGTGTGTGTGTGTGTGTGTGTGTGTGTGTGTGTGTGTGTGTGTGTGTGTGTGTGTGTGTGTAGTAACGAAAAACGGATGTAGTTTGCAAGCTGTTGTCTGTCAGTCCTATTCTACCTATCCCACCCCCAAGTTGCACGTAGTAAATGACACCCTGACCTATTGGACGTTTCACCCTGGGGCATAAATCTTAACCCTGCTGGAGTGGTGGGCTCAGGTGCCGCGTGACGTCACTAGACCTTGGGGTAGGCCAGGGAGGAGTACGGTAGGGTAGTGTAGGGTTGGGCAAGGTGGAGTACTGTAGGGTAGGGTAGGGTAATGTATGGTAGGGTAGTCTAGGGTAGGATAGGGTAGTGTAGGGTAGGGTAGTGCAGGGTAGGGTAGGGTAGGGTAGGGTAGAGTAGGGTAGGGTAGTGTAGGGTAGGGTAGTGTAGGGTAGGGTAGTGTAGGGTAGGGCCGGGTATTGTAGGGTAGGGTAGTGTAGGGTAGGGTAGGGCAGGGTAAGGTAGGGTACGGTAGGGTAGGGTAGTGTACGGTAGTGTAGGGAAGGGTAGTCAGTAAAAGTAGATTAGCTTTGGTCTGGTAGATTTAGGTAAGCTTACAGTTAGTTAAATAGATAGATAGATGTGGATGATATTTTGTTTATGAACTCTGATACACACAGGTCTTTTGGCGTCTCTCTCTCTCTCTCTCTCTCCCTTGCCACACGCCTTCATCCCGTAAGGGGTGGCCACAAACAAATCACCTCCATGTCGCCCTGACCACGGCCATTTCACTGCCCTCCCCCCAACTTACACCCGCCCTCTCTCATATGCCTTTCTACTCCACCCCTCCGTCTCATCCTCGGTCTCCCCCTCCCTCTCCCATCCTCCACCTCACCCACATCACTCTCCTTGTTAATCTCACATCCATTAGGTAAGCATCGCCGGTGTGTGTGTGTGTGTGTGTGTGTGTGTGTGTGTGTGTGTGTGTGTGTGTGTGTGTGTAGTATATGTGTTAGACTGTAGTGTGGCAGTGTGAAGTTGCCTATCTATCTATCTATCCATCCATCTATCTATCTGTCTATCTATCTATCTGTCCATCTACCTATCCACCCATCCCTCCATCCATCTATCTATTTATCCATCTACCTATCACTCTATTCATCCATCTATCTATCCATCTATCTAATCTAACAGGCGAGATATTACTTAGCTTTTAACGCAGGGAAGTGATGGCTGACTGGCTTACTGACTGGCTGGCTGACTGGCTTTCCTCTGGCTTTCCTCATGGCTTGCTGTGGAATTCCTTCAGAGTTCCGTACGTCTATCTGTCGACAAAAAAAAGAAAAAAAAAGAAAAAATCATCATCATCATGACCATTATCATCATCATCATCATCATCATCATAATTATGATGATGATGATGATGATGATGATGATGGTAGTGAAGCATGTATAAGAATAAATGGGCATCTAAGTGAATGATTCACGATCGGTGTGGGCGTGCGACAAGGTTGTGTGATGTCACCGTGGTTGTTCAATATATATATGGATGGGGTGATGAGAGAAGTAAAAACACGAGTAATGGAGAGAGGGATGGCGTTGGTAATGAATGGTGATGGATGGAATATCTCAGACTTGTTGTATGCTGATGATGCAGTACTGATTGCAAATACCGAACAAGAACTTGGTTGGCCAGTGCAGAGTTTCGCTGATGTCTGTGAGCGTCGTGCCTTGAAAGTAAATGTAGAAAAATGTAAAGTGATGGTTAATGAGAGAGAAGGTGACTCCCAGTGTGATGTTACAGTGAATGGAGAGACACTGGAACTGGCGAGAGAGTTCAAATACCTGGGTACAGTGATAGAAAAAAGAGGAAAATGTGTAAAAGAAGTGGAAAGTAGAGTGACACAAGGAAGGAAAGTAGCTGGTGCAATGAAGACCCTGATGAGAAACAGAGGCTTGAGTGCTGCAGCTGCACGAGGCTTACATGAAGGAGTGTGTGAGACTATGGTGTGGCATGAAAATGAAAAGTCAAGAGTGAAAGCAGTGGAGATGGGACTGCTGAGGAACGTATATGGGGTACAGAGAGTGGATAGGATACGAAGTAATGTGATTCGTGAAAGATGTGGAGTGAGGAAATCTGTGGACACCAGATTTATCACAGTTCCTTAGGTATGGTGCAATACCACACTGAATGCAGTATTCCACCTTTGTCTCTTCTTGTTTGTTGTTTTTTTGCTATGTCTGAATCTGGAAACACTGAAATGAATTGCTCAGCATCATCATTTGTCCTTGCAAAAGAATAATTGGAGCTGACAACCATTAAAACTTGAATAGCTTCTACTTCGAGAATCAAGGTCCAAATGAAATGGAGGAATTGAAGAAGGGAAGGGCAGGAGGAAGTGGTTCATACAAGGAGGGTGGAAAGGTTACAAGAGGATGGAAAAAGGCAGAATATAAGAGAGAAGTAGAGGAGCGATTGGGTAAATATGGATTGTAGCAGATGAGGGACGTGGAAGGTGTGTGCAAGATATTCACAGAAGAAATCTGTGCAGCATGTGAGGTGGTGTGTGGGGTGAAGAGAAGTTTCAAGCATAGGCTAGATAAGCATATGACAAATAAGGGGTGGATATAGAAAAAAGGAAATCTTATAAAGTCAAAATGGGGAAAGCCCCAGGAATTGATGGAGTGTGTGGTGAAATTATGAAGCATGGGGGACAGATAGTAAAGAATGGATGTGGAAGATGTGAAGACTGGCCTGGGAGGAAAGTAGAGTCCCGGAAGATTGGTAGCCAGGTATAATTATTCCCCTGTACAAAGGAAAAGGAGAAACAGAAGTACAGTATGTGATAATCATAGGGGCATTTGTCTTCTTAGTGTAATGGGGAAAGCCTCAGGAATTGAAGGAGTGTGTGGTGAAATGCTGAAACATGGGGGACAGATAGCAGCAGAATGGATGTGGAAGATGTGAAAACTGGCCTGGGAGGAAAGTAGAGTCCCGGAGGATTGGATGACAGGTATAATTATTCCCCTGTTAAGAAGAAAAGGAGAAACAGAAGTATGTGGTAATCATAGGGGCATTTGTATTCTTAGTGTAATAGGAAATGTATTTGGTAGGATACTTACTGACAGAGTTTGAGAAATAACAGAGGAATTAGTTGGAGAACAGGTTGTGTAGATCAGATATTCATTCTTAGATCCTTAGTGGAAAAGTTTCTAGATAAGGGAAAGAAGTTGTATGCGGCCTTCATGGATTTGGAGAAAGCATATGACAGAGTAGATAGGCAATGATTGTGGAAAAGGATTAAGAATATATTTATGGAGTAGATGAGTAGTTGTTGGATGCTATGAAGTCTGGAGTACACTGAATATCCTTCTAAAAGGTAGAGTAGCAGTAATATTGTGTATTACCGGTATGGTTTGAGACGGGTGGCTCCCCATCATGGGGGATGGCCAACCAGGGCTGTAACCAGGATATTATTAGTATTATTATCTTTTTTTTTTTTTGGCAGTCCAAAATCAGTGTTTGGGGAAGGGTTTGTGGGGATGGGGGAGGGGATGGTAAATTCCCAGACAGTGTTTGATATATGACCAATTTCAGGTGCATTTTGAGGCCATATGCACTGGGTATGAGGACATGTTCTTAGGTTATTTATGCAGCCACTGGTAGAGAAATTAGAAAATAACTTAGTACTTCCCTTAGTGGAGAAAAGTTCCATCACTTGGGGGAGCAAAAGATACTTTGGCCTCCCTCTGTTGACTTGTGATTTGTACTTCTAAATGGATGGACTTTTCAGTTTTAAATTACTTTGGGTCAGGAACTTAGCTGTCATGACCAGATGTATTTCATTGTTTACTGGAAGCATTTGAAGTATTTATTTTATACCAAATTATTGAAATCAGAAATGTTGCAATACAGAAACAAGAGCTATATGTTCAGTTCAGGTGAGTGGCTGCTACGGTATGATTTTCATTGTCATAAAGAGGTTCATAGAGAACCCCTGCATCATTATAATAAGAGCTATGAGTGCCATGACACTGTAGCCTATACCAGACATGAAGATAAAATATATCATTAGTCTTTATACATAACTGTACTACAGTGCTTTATTATAGTAGTAGTTTTGACGGTTTTCATATTCATATACGCAGTGACTTTAACAAAGTCAACTGATTTAAATCGTTAATTAAAAACATTTTGATTTACACTGGCCAACCCTGGTTACATGCACTGTCAGCTGTCATTATTTTTGCCAGTATTTTCTGCATGATTTTTCCATGTTAGAGTAAATGGAGGGTTCACATGAAGTGAGAAAATGAATGCACCAAGGATCAGTTTTGAGCCCTCTACTGTATAGAATCATACTAGAAGCTATATATATCTTGGGCATACACAACTGATCTTCCTTGGGAGATGCTATATATATGCTGATGACCTGTAATATAGCGAGAAGGAAGTATTAGAGCAATTTTCAGTGGGAACAATGACCATTCATTATGCCTGTGATAGACAGTGGGCCTGAATGGGTTATATGGTGGGTCTGTTGATACCATAATTTTCATTTCAGGTGAGGTTACTGTAAAGGATACTATTCCATCAACTAGTACTGATCGGTCAGCTCCTGCCATGCCTTCAACCAGCACCGATCATCTGCCGTCAGCCCCTACCATGCCTTCAACCAGCACCAATCGTCTGTCGTCAACCCCTGCCATGCCTTCAACCAGCACCAATCATCTGTCGTCAGCCCCTACCATGCATTCAACCAGCACCAATCATCTGTCATCAGCCCCTGCCATGCCTTCAACCAGCACCAATCTTCTGTCATCAGCCCCTGCCATGCCTTCAACCAACAAAAATCACCTGCCATCAGCCCCTGCCATGCCTTCAGCCAACACTAGTGGTATGTCAATAATCCCATCTAGACTGCCATTATCAGCAACTGATAAAAATTATACACAATTACGGTTGATGAAACAAGGAAGTAATACTGAAAGACTAAAGATGGAGAATTTAAGGTTAATGTATATGAATAAAATGTTAAAGGCTGACCAAGAAAATCTACTTTGTGCCTTTAACAATGCAAGACTGTCCATGAAAACTAAACAAACAAACAAAAAAAAAGGCTGTTGAGAATTATCTGAAACCATACTTCGCTGATACTCAAATCAAATGTCTGTTAACTAAAAGAACCGCAAGACACTGGACTGAAGATGATATTGCCTTTGCACTGACTAAAAGAAGTATGAATGCTAAATGGTACAGGTGGAGGCGAAACCATAGGAAACTGCCTCTTCCTGCAATTTCCACTTTGAGTAAGTGGGTTAAAGATATTAATTTTGAACTGGGTATACTAAACTTGGTATTATGTGATAACCCGCTGTGATTACAGGCATTTACGGTATACAGTGTTGTGCCTTAAGTATAGGATATAATTTCCTATGTACAAATGTAATGTAGTCTACATGTCTTTTCTGCTTTTCTTATATGTTCACCATTTTCCTCTCCCACCCTCTCTTGTCAAGCATGTCAACGGATTCAAGCAAAACTCTAAAAGTATAGGAATACAGTATTGGTGGCTATAATCTTGTGTATTGTGTGTATATATATATATATATATATATATATATATATATATATATATATATATATATATATATATATATATATATATATATATATATATATATATATATATATATTCATTCTAGTTCTTGAAATATCTTAAATAGTCAGCTGGCATACTCAGTCCAGTACTATTTAAGGTGTATGTGCAATTTTTTTTCAGTTTTGTATCTGAAAGGTGATGTTAAGTGTGCTAGCATTCTCTACCAAAGTTCAGAGTTATGTACGCTATTTAGTTATGTATTTACATCCATATACCACCTCTGTATGTTGCTTTCTTATAAGCTCTAAGCAGTATTATGTGATAATCCGCTGTGACTTCAGGCATTAGTACAATTTTGTGCCGTAAGTATAGGATTTTGTTTGCTAACGTGCAGGGTTTACGTAGTGTACATGCCATTCTTGCAGTTTTTATATGTTCACCATTTTCCTCTCCCATCCTCTCTTCTCAAGCATGTCAACAGATTCAAGCAAAACTTCCAAAGAACATAAATGATCATGATTAACAATTAATAAAAACTATATAAATATAGTTTTGGAATGTGGTCATTGTGATTTTCCTTTGTAGTTAGGCAACATGTGAAGTAAAGTTTGCAAGGTGTGAATGTAAGGTAAAGAGTATGGTGACCATATTATTATATGATGATGGTATTATTATAGTTTCAGGCAGCCACAGAATTACAAGATTTTGATCCGGTTTGGGGGGATTTCAGACAATCCTAAGACTTTTCTTCTATGGCATTTTCGTCACAAATTATTTTTACTTTGCTCTTGAAGGTTAGGTTAGGTTATCTTCAAAAGTAAAATTAAAATAAGGTTAGATTATCTTCAAGAGTAAAATCAAAATACGATTAGGTTATCTTAGAGTAAAATCAAAATAGATCAAGTTAGGTTTCCTTCAAGAGCTTAATCAAAGTAAGGTTAGGTTAAGTTATCTTTAAAATTAAAATAATTTGCAATGAAAATGCCATAGAAGAAAAGTGTCTTAAATTATCTAAAATACTGAAAACAAGGGATCAGAATCTCGTTACTCTGGGGTTGGCTGAAACTATTATTTTACCGCAATGACGTCAAAATACAGCTGATAACCATAACATTATTGGGATAGGAATATACATTTTTTTTTTTTTTTTTCATGTCCGACTCTGGGCAAAGGCTTCAGGGCCTATTCCCAAGTCCCAGTAGTCCTCCTCGGGGCCCAGTAATGCTCCTACATCTCCACATGTCACCACTTCGGAGCTAACACCTACCATCTATATTGAATACATGCTATAGTAGCCGCAGCGAGAAATGAACGCTGTGGTGGGGCAGCCGGTCATCCGGGGATTCCCCCACTGTAGCCATATCTACATGTCACCGACCATAGAGGTAGGATGTCACCGACCACCGGCCACCGCTGCAGCCCCGCTCCATGATCCTTACCCTGTGTCTCTGCCTTTCTCTTTCTCTCTCAGTTTCTATATAAACTGCTGTATTTCCGAAACTAATTATGAAATTATTATGACTTGTTCCACACCACCACTGAGGTAAAAATCAAGGAGAGTTTTCTGTATAAAGGTTTCCCCCCCCTTGTCTGAGGGCAGGTCAGTTCTGGCGAGTGTATAATTATAGGTCAGGCGGAGGTATCGGCAAGGCCGCACTCCCCCGCTCATATGCCACATTTAGGAGGGGGGGGAAACCTTTATACAGAAAACTCTCCTTGATTTTTACCTCAAAGGTGGTGTGGAACAAAAGTCATAATAATTTCATAATTAGTTTCGGAAATACACCAGTTTATATAAAAACCGAGAGAGAAAGAGAAAGCCAGAGACACAGGGTAAGGATCATGGAGCGGGGCTGCAGCGGTGGCCGATGGTCGGTGACATGTGGATATGGCTTCGGTGGGGGAATCCCCGGATGACCGGCTGCCCCACCACAGCGTTCATTTCTCGCTGCGGCTACTATAGGGCTGTCTCATACAACACTGGTGTACTGGTATTAGCAGGGGTACTTTTATGACATGTCGGTTGGTCTTCTGGTAGATCAGAAAAGTCTGCTTTTTAAGAAATTCAAATCCTTAAACCGTTCCTTGCCCCAGCCGGGATTAGAACCTGGGTCCATTAGGATTCCAGGCATATCATTTAGGAATATTTGTTGCGAAATGGTCCAAGAACATAACCAAAATCCAAATTTGTACCAAAAATCTGGCTGTTCAATAAATGTGTAGGCTAATGAAGCCAGTTTGGTGCGCCATGTGACGTCACGAGGGGTGGTGGGCGGAGCGTGGTTACCTGAGTCAAGGATTAAGACAGTTTAATCCCAGCAGATGTATTTTTGCTTAGGTCAGTCTTGACGTATGCACCACCCCTGATGCCTGAGCCAGTGAGAATCAAACTAAAAGAATAAGTAGTGGAAAACAGAATTTCTACTGCCTACCACCACAACAGTAGTGCAAAACAGAATACCAGACTGGGGGTGGCTGCAGCAGCGGGTTTGAATTTATGCATATGTGCTAAGTGGAGAGAGAGAGAGAGAGAGAGAGAGAGAGAGAGAGAGAGAGAGAACCGCAAAGGAAAACAGAAAAAAACGATACGAATGTTGGAAAGTGTGTGTGTTCGGGACACTCACGCCAGATCTCGAGTTTTCATTGGCCCATCCATTCCTCTATTTTTCTTCCAGCAGCCAATCAAAATACAGGGTTTATTTCCGAAAATAAACAGATAGTATGGACGCCATTGCATCTCGTATGGTACTTGCTGTGCCGATGTGTGGTATAATTCATTATAATTTCATAGGTTATTACGCAAAATAGCTGTAATTCCTTATATGCACAGAGAGATAGAGATAGCAGGTAAATGATGCACCAAGAGTATAGCATTGACAGTCATTTTTTCAGTATTAAAAGTGCTCAAGAAATTTGTGGTACCGAGGAAAAAAAAAATATTTTGAGGTAGAACGGACGGAAGTTAGCATGCAGGTATCGATAATAATACCATCTACGAGAGTACCATGATGACCAAGGATACTAGTGACATGGAGATATCTTTGCTAGGGCAACTCCAGTGCCTTCTAATTTATTGCTGGTATTTCCATTTTCTCTCTAATGAAATAATAGACCTCTGGTAACATTATGTACTGAGTGTTTTTAAATACTTGTCCTCTGAAAGGATTATTAGCTATTAACTTTAAGTAACTTCAAGAAAGCTGTGAATATGTGGGGAAAAGATAGTTTTTCTTTAAGACATTGGAACAAATGCCCCAGTAATGATGTCAATTTATTTCTGATGACATAAAACATCAAATCTAGGAAAATTTGTGGCGACATATTATGGGGAAATATTCCAAGTGTTTGCCCCCCCTGGCAAATTTCCTGGATACGCCACTGGCTCACCGCCTTCTCTCTCACATACCTCCATCCCATCCTTCCATCTCATGAAGAGAGAACCTGTATTTTTTTCACAGGAAAAATCATCAGAGAAATTACCAATATGCCGGGAATCGAACCCGGGACTCTCAGGTGAGAGCCAGGCGGCATACCACTACACCACGCCCAGGTAAAAGTTAACTCGCGTTGTCACAATCTTCTAACCAACGTCCCTCCGCCCCCACTGTGGGCATGAAGAGGATGAGTTAACCCCCTGGCACTCGGGCAAGTAGATGCTTTTAATCTATCCCAAACACTTACGATAAGTCAGAATGAAGAGAGAACCTGTATTTTTTACACAGGAAAAATCATCAGAGAAATTACCAATATGCCGGGAATCGAACCCGGGACTCTCAGGTGAGAGCCAGGCAGCATACCACTACACCATGACCAAGTACTTACGTCGTTACAATCTTGTAACCAACGTCCCTCCGCCCCCACTGTGGGTGTAGTGGTATGCTGCCTGGCTCTCACCTGAGAGTCCCGGGTTCGATTCCCGGCATATTGGTAATTTCTCTGATGATCTTCCATCTCATCTTAGGCCTCCCCTCCCTCTCCTCCCCCCCTCCACCTCACTCACATACACTCTCCTCGCTTGTCTCTCGCTCTCCATCCTCTCCACATGGCCAAACCACCTCAGTGTATTTTCTCCTAACGCTTTCTATCACGTTCACATTAACACCACAACGCTCCTGCACTTCCTCATTTGTCAGTCTGTCTTTCCTTTTAACCACACATGCTCCTCTCAATAATCCTCTCTCCGTCCCCCACCCTCAGCGAAACATATTTCTCATTTGCAATGAGCCTGGTATGGTGTGCGTAACAATACACCCTGGCACCGCGGAGCTGGGCATCACACGTATAAACCCCCTGCCTGACATTAGGTGACTGAGGGAAACTCGGAAAGGGAGGGGGTAAGGTAACCGTTGGTATGGCAGATGCGATCATGCGAGTGTAGACGGCTTGGCGCCATGGGCTAACCGCCGGAGATGTACACCCAACTTTCGCAAGAACGACACTGAGGCTGACTCTGGGCATGGGGGTTTTACAGGTAGAGGCAGATTGATGGGCGCCGCATTGGGGGCAGGGCTTGCAACAAAGAAAACTCCCATAAAATAGTGGGGAGCCATATATAACTTCATCGAATCTTTATACTGATCATTGTCTTTTCGTTTTTTTCTCTCTTTCTGTCTTGTTCTTGCGTTGCCTCCATGTTAAGCCCCGTACACACTGGGCATCAAGTTCGCAACAAGTTACGCAACGTGTTGAAAATCACCGATTTTCGGTGCTGCGGTCCGAGTTGCGCGCATTGATGCGCCGTTCTGGCTCGAGGGCATTTGTGCATCATGTTGCGCAAATTGATGTGGGCCGGGCACTGGGCAGTAGACACTGGACTGTCATCCGGAGAGCATCTTCACGCCAGATCATATTGGAGATGATGACTGAGGAAATACAGCAGACACACAAAGACTGGACAAAAGCAAATACAATGCATTTTATTGAAAGGCTGAAGGAGTACCCATGCATATGGGCCGTTAAATCCAAGGAATATAAGGCTAGACAACTACGAAGTAGTGGAATGAAGGCATTAGTGGATGAAATGACTAAAACAATGGGATGTGCCATAACTTATGAAGATATTAAGAAGAAACTGCATACACTGAGAACGCAGTTCAGGCGTGAAATCAAGCTAATTAAAGAATCACAGAAGTCAGGGACAGAAACCGACGCAACTTGTAAGTCTCCAGTGTGGACACTTGCCCGTCGGCAACCACTCGTGTGGCCATAATGTATAAGACTTGTGAGTGTCAGATCATAATTATATGACTGGATGAATATCGGAGGTAGTACGTCGTCTGCTCTGTTTATGTCTGGCTAAACATCTCAGCCGACATGGGTAACACTTTTAAAGAGATACAAATAGCACATTAAACATCAGTATATCGTTGTAAATCGTATTAATAAATTGTACAGTACCTTTCATCGATATTTTAAATATATTTAAGACAATAAACTACAAAAGAACGCACAAAACTTGCGAAGGGATTTTTGGAAGAGAGGGGTCAAATAATTCCGTCAAGTTCCAATAATTTTGGCTGCTCGAAGGGAAAACTTTGCCCTTCGAGCAGCTCCGAAAGAGAAGGCTTTTTAAAGAATACCAATTCAGCGAAGGATGACGTTCCCATGCATCTAAAAGGGAAGGAAAAGTTTAAGAATACGGGCGTCAGTCGCCTCTGATTCATGTCAGTGGCTCTATTGTACATCTAGCCATCCCGTGTGTACAGAGAATTGGAGACATATTACCATGATGATGATGATGATGATAATGTGGGGATGGTGGGGTGGTCTGGTGTGGGAGTGTGAGCCGTGGACCTCCCGCAATCACGGCCTTCTCATTCTTTCAGTTTGGTCATTCCATCATCCCCATGGGTTAATAATCTGCCACCTACATCCTTCACACTTTCACATTTCTTTCCACTGTCACTTCTACATTTCAGCACCTTTTTGCAGAATAACTTCCCGTTTTCAGAGTAATTTTCATTCATTTTCATCCATGATCACCATTTACCTCCTTGTTTTTCTTCTTCACCAGCCTCTTTACGTGCTTCTTGCTCTCGATATATTCAGATCTTATTTCAACTGAACCGCTGTCCTTTTATCCACTCCTCTTCCTCTTTTCCTCCACTAATGATAATAATAATAATATTTTAGTTCCATCTAAAATAAGAGAATATCCGGCAAAACGATAAATTCTTAGTTGGTGTTCCACCCGAAAAAAAATATTCACTTCTCTCCGGCACCACCTTTCCTCTCCATATCGTCTCGGGAAACACTCATTACCGCCAGTAGATGATATTTTTTATTTCCACATTTTCCGTCGAATGAGTATAAAGTACCATTATGTGCTCGTTATTATTATATCATTTTTGATGAGAAACACAATAATTCACGGTCCTTACTCTGCTGTACTGAGAAATAACATAGCATTCCCCTTTAATGGCGATCAGCTACTGAGCAGATTGTTTTTCACATTTTGGAACTTAAATACATGGACTTTAGGCCCCGATTTGTAGTAACCCTTACACGTTAAGGGCATTGTTTCTTTAGCACTGTTTGCCCTAAACAAGAAGACTAGGTGGTTTATATGTAAAAAATGCTTTGAACACGGGCAAGAACGTGACCCCACCACAGTTTTCTCCTATTCTGAGGTCAGGTTGGTCCGAAATTCCGAATCAGGTGGGCCGTGGGTAGGCCCAAGGCAGATGACGTAGAGCTTTCTCACCCCCTCACTGAGCAGGCCTATTTGAGAAAATCTGAAGGCCGTGCCCCAACCGCCTGTCCCCCTCTCTTCCCGTACCCCTCCCCATTCCCCTCTCCCTCATCCCTCCCCAATACCCCTCCGCCACTCCCCCTCCCCCTCCCGCACCCCCCTGCTGCTCTGTCAAAGGTCAAGAACCTCTGCTTATCTCACTCCTTCAGTCCCTCCTTCATTCTTCCTCTCTTTCTTCACTATTCTCCTGCTTTCTTTCTTTTTTTTTTTTTTCTCCTTCGCTCCGTCTTTCTCCCTTGTGTTTTTCCTGCCATATTTCTCTCTTGCTTCAGTGTTCATCCTTTGGTTCTTTTTTCCCACTTTCTTCCCTTCAGCATATTACTTGATACGAAAAAAAAAAAAATTGTGTGTGTGTGTGTGTGTGTGTGTGTGTGTGTGTGTGTGTGTGAGAGAGAGAGAGAGAGAGAGAGAGAGAGAAAACATAAGAACATAAGAAGAGAGGATAACTGCAGTAGGCCGGTTGGCCCATGTTAGACAGCTCCAAGAAGAGTAACTGAACTACTAGAATGAGACAAGGATAGCAAAGAAGAAGGCTCTCCCCCGCCCTCCAAACCCTCCAGCCGAAGCCAGCAGGAAAAAGTCAGAAAGAACACCACACCGTATAGAAAAACTGGCGTGGACATTTTACAGGAAAGTATGAAAGGAGAATAGAGACTATCATAGTGTAACCTGAAAAGGAAAAATTGTGAATTAGTATTGGTTATAAGATTTCCTTTTTTCTATATCCACCCCTTATTTGTCATATGCTTATCTAGCCTATGCTTGAAACTCTCAATGGAAGAGGCAGCAACTACTTTACTAGGTAGCTTATTCCATTCGTCTACTACTCTATTACCAAACCAATTTCTACCTATTTTCTTAGTGAAACGGAATTTTTCTAGTTTGAAACCATTATTTCTAGTTCTATCTTGTATGCTCACTTTAAGTACCTTGCTAATATCTCCCTTATTTATACCCTTCATCCACTTAAACACCTCAATTAAGTCTCCCCTTACTCTACGCCTTTCTAGCGAATGCAGACTTAGTCTTTTCAGTCTGTCTTCATATGACAGGTTCCGGACGTCATGTATCATTTTTGTGATTCTTCTCTGTACATTTTCTAACCAATTAATATCCATTCTATAGTAAGGACACCAAAATTGTACTGCGTAGTCTAAATGTGGCCTTACTAATGCTAGATAAAGTTTCAGTATTACTTTTGATGATCTATTGCTCACGCTTCTCGAAATAAATCCTAGGACCCTATTTGCTTTATTTCTCGCATTAATACACTGTTGCCTTGGTTTAAGGTCGTTACTAACCATAACTCCTAGATCTCGCTCGCATTCCGATTTGCTAATTTCTTTGTTATCTAAGCTGTATTTAGTGTCTCCAATGGTATTGCCCACGTTAAGTACTTTACATTTTTCAACGTTAAATTCCATTTGCCAAGTTTTAGACCATTTGGACAATGTATCGAGGTCTTTTTGTAAGTTATGGCAATCGTCAGTCGAGTTATGATAGGCCCTATTTTTGTATCGTCGGCAAATCTGCTGATGCTGCTATTGACTCCTAAGTCTAGATCATTTATATATATAATAAATAATAAGGGACCGAGTACTGAACCCTGTGAGAGAGAGAGAGAGAGAGAGAGATGTCTCCCTCTCCTCTTCCCCGTCCCTCTACCATCTCTCTCCCCCTTTCCCCCGTCCCTTTACGGCACAGTGTACAGACTCAACACTGTGCTTTACGGTCTCTCTCCCCCTTTCCCCGTCCCCCTTCCACCTCTCTCCCCCTCTCCCCCTTCACCAAAAGTACCGTCTGCCTTCCACTTATCCACTTAGCATATTGGCTGGCAACCTGATTACCTCCCCACACCACTAACTGCACCACCAGTAAATTCAAGGAGAGAGAGAGAGAGAGAGAGAGAGAGAGAAGTGTGGAGCCTCTTCCCTGTCGCCGTATCAGCCTCGCGTGATGGTGACAGGCAAGTAGCGTGGAGTCAACCTTGTATGTGCTGCCCACGCGCGGCGATGACGACTCACGTTGGCCTTGACAGTCCAGTGGTGCCACTTGTACAAATTTTGTGGGTAATTTCAGATTGTCAGATTTTGAAAACTGAACAGTACTGAACGTAGGCAAGACCATGGGAGATATTACATACAACTTAGATAACAAAGTAATTAGTAAATCGGAATGCGAGAGAGATCTAGGAGTTATGGTTAGTAAAGACCTCAACCTAGGCAGTAGTGTATTGACGCTAGAAATAAAGCAAATAGGCTCCTACGATTTATTTCGAGGAGCAATTTTGCAACTTTATCTAGCATTAATGACGCCACATTTAGACCACGCCGTGCAATTTTGGTGTCCGTTCTATTGAATGGATATAAAGTCGCTTGAAAACGTACAGAGAATAATGACAAAAATGACACATGATGTTCGGAACCTGTCACATGAAGACAGACTAAAAAGACTAAATTTGCACCGACTAGGAAGACGTAGAGTACATAAGAACATAAGAAGAGAGGATAACTGCAGTAGGCCGGTTGGCCCATGCTAGGCAGCTCCTAGAAGAGTAACTAAACTACTAGAATGAGATAAGGATAGCAAAGAAGAAGGCTCTCCCCCGCCCTCCAAACCCTCCAGCCGAAGCCGGCAGGGAAAAGTCAGAAAGAACACCACGCCGTATAGAAAAACTGGCGTGGACATTTTACAGGAAAGTGTGAAAGGAGAATAGAGACTATCATAGTGTAACCTGAAAAGAAAATTTTTTTGAATTAGTATTGGTTATAAGATTTTCTTTATTCTATATCCAATATCCTATAACCACCCCTTATTTGTCATATGCTTATCTAGCCTATGCTTGAAACTCTCAATGGAAGAGGCAGCAACTACTTTACTAGGTAGCTTATTCCATTCGTCTACTACTCTATTACCAAACCAATTTCTACCGATTTCCTTACTGAAACGGAATTTTTCTAGTTTGAAACCATTATTTCTAGTTCTATCCTGTATGCTCACTTTAAGTACCTTGCTAATATCTCCCTTATTTATACCATTCATCCACTTAAACACCTCAATTAAGTCTCCCCTTACTCTACGCCTCTCTAGCGAATGCAGACTTAGTCTTTTCAGTCTGTCTTCATATGACAGGTTCCGGACGTCATGTATCATTTTAGTCATTCTTCTCTGTACATTTTCTAACGAATTAATATCCATTCTATAGTAAGGACACCAGAATTGTACTGCGTAGTCTAAATGTGGCCTTACTAATGCTAGATAAAGTTTTAGTATTACTTTAGATGATCTATTGCTCACGCTTCTCGAAATAAATCCTAGGACCCTATTTGCTTTATTTCTCGCATTAATGCACTGTTGCTTTGGTTTAAGGTCGTTACTAATCATAACTCCTAGATCTCTCTCGCATTCCGATTTGCTAATTTCTTTGTTATCTAAGCTGTATTTAGTATCTCCAATGGTCTTGCCTATGTTAAGTACTTTGCATTTTTCAACGTTAAATTCCATTTGCCAAGTTTTAGACCATTTGGACAATGTATCGAGGTCTTTTTGTAAGTTATGGCAATCGTCAGTAGAGTTAATGATACGCCCTATTTTTGTATCGTCGGCAAATTTGCTGATGCTGCTATTGACTCCTAAGTCTAGATCATTTATATATATGATAAATAATAAGGGACCGAGTACTGAACCCTGTGGTACACCGCTAGTTACTAATCCCCAGTCCGACTTTGTTTCATTTATTAATACTCTCTGCTTTCGTCCTTTCAGCCAGGATTCTATCCATTTTAAGATATCGCCGTCTATACCGTGTGCTCGAACCTTTCTAACTAACCTTTCGTGTGGGACCCTATCAAAAGCTTTACTAAAGTCCAGATAAATAACATCGTAAGCTTTATCGCTATCTACTGCCTCATAGACCTCCGAGTAGAATGACAACAAAATTGTGAGGCAGGATCGTCCTTGCCTGAATCCGTGCTGACTTTCGTTTATAAGATTAAATTTTTCTAAGTGTTCTCTAATCTTATTTGCCAAAATTGACTCTAACATTTTTCCTACTATTGACGTTAGACTTATCGGACGATAATTCGACGCAGCTGATTTATCACCCATTTTAAAGATGGGCACTACGATTGCGGTTTTCCACGCCTCTGGAACTTCTCCTGAACTTAAAGAGTCATTAAATAACGTTAAAAGTGGCTGATATAATTCTTCTTTGGTTTCCTTTATAATTTTTGCATATATATCGTCCGGACCTGGCGATTTTTGAGGTTTTAACTTATTAATTTCTTTCAATACGTCCTCCTTACTAATGGTTATTTTACTAAGAATATTTTCCGTATTCTCATGGTAAATATTTGCTGCTTGAGGGACCAGGCTAAGATTTTCCTTGGTGAATACTGATATGAAATAATTATTTAGGATGGAGCACATTTCTTTATCTTCACTGGTAATGTCACCTGATTCTGTTCTGAGTGGTCCTATCCTATCTTTATTTTTCGTTCAGTACATTTGATAAAAACCCTAGGGGTTTTCTTTTGATTCACTAGCAACCTTAATTTCATAACTTCTCTTTGCTTTTCTTATCTCCCTCTTTACTTCTCTATTTAAAATTGTGTACCGGTTACGTAAGTGTTCCTCTCCACGTTTTATTTTTCTATATATTCCTTTCCTTTGGCCTATGAGAGATTTTAATCTGTTGTTTAACCATCTAGGTTCTGAATTATTAGTTCTAAACGGTTTTGAAGGAATATATCTATCTTGGCCTCCGTGTATTATATTTATTAACTCGTTATACTTCTCACTGGTCGAACGTCTGCTTGGTACTGGAGCTGAGTTAATTTCCGTCACGTGGACTACATTCCTATCTACCACCTCCCCCCTCACAGACACCTGACGGACATCCCCAGGTGTTTCCTGCGCCTGATCTATGACCTGGGGTTCCCCTCTGACCTGACATTCCCTCAAATAGCTAATCTCCCTGTGGAATACCGTTCGAAAATAAGCTCTTAAGCCATCGAAATCTCCTTGACGAAAATTAGGAACGGTGGAGGTATTTTCAGTGGAACAGACATCCCAAATAAATTTGAACTTAATTTCTTCATGATCGCTATTACCAAGTCGTCCACCAACCTCTATATCGCTAATGATATTTTCTTTATTAGCTAAAACCAAATCTAGTATATTATTACCTCTGGTGGGCTCCCTGATATACTGATAAAGGAAATTATCCTGTACTACCTCTAGCAGTTCCTCTGACTCTGCATCTCCTGTCTGATTTCTCCAATCTGTCCTTGGCAGATTAAGGTCCCCTACAATTATTACTAAGCTGGACTGTGATGCTTTCCTAATTTCCTCCCAAAGGTATTTACTATCAGCTCTACTTAATTTAGGAGATCTGTAAATTGCTCCTAAGACTAATTTCTCCCTATTGTTACTAATTTCAACCCAGACACTTTCTGTGTCCGTATTTACTTTAATGTCTGCTTTATTGTAACAGTTTAATGAATCCTTCACATAAATAGCTACCCCTCCCCCCTTTCTTCCCTGACGGTTTGACACAAAAATATTATAGCCTTTTATCTGATATTCTGCTAAAAATTCTCGAGTGTCTGTATTCATCCAAGTTTCACTAATAACGGCAATGTCTATTTTCTCTGTACAAATTAAAGCCCTCAGTTCATCCATTTTATTACGTAAACTCCGGCTGTTTGTGTAGTACACTTTCAGATTATTACTAGTAGTTATGCCTCTACCTTGGCATTTGCTGTTATTTATTTTATTACTAACTGGGAAACTCTTTACTTTACTAATATAACAATTTTTTGTACTATCGCTTATCGCCCTTCTATCATCGCTTGTTCTATCATCTATCATCGCCTGCTCAATTTGAGGTGCCTGAGTGGCTGTATCTACACTATTGGTTGAACTTTTGTTCTTAATTTTGCAAGTATTGATGCATCTATCCAAACATGGTAATAATGATTTCTGAGTGTAGTTGCTGCATCTTCCTGTACACCTACTTCTCAATCTCGAAAAAATCCCTCCAACTCCCTATCTATCATTCCAGTTAAAACAGTAACTCCCTGCCTGCTAAGATGAGTCCCATCCCAACTATACAAGGCACTCCGTCCATAAAACCGGTCCCAGCTGTCTATGAAAGGTATTGCATTATCTTTGCAATACCTTTCAAGGTGGCAATTAAACCCTATTGCCCTGCTCAACCATTCCCTTCCAACCCGCCACCTTGGTAAAACACCAAGCACTACAGGGGTTCCTCCCCTCTCCCTAACCTTTTCTAACATCAACTTGTACCTTTTCCACAGTACCTCACTCTTACGGCTACTAATATCATTGCCTCCTACACTGAGGCACAAAGTGGGTTTGTCACCACTTTCCTTTACGATATTTGAAATTTTTTCTACCACATTAGCCACCCTGGCCCCTGGAAGACACACATGTTTAGTGAGTGGAGTATACATGGCCCTGTTCAGATATCTCACCTGGGAGTCTCCAACAACAACAACATTTTTCTTACCTTTCTTGTTCTGATTATACTTACCTGTACTGGAAGTTCTCTCACCTTCCTTCTCCTCTACTTCCCTCTCTGCCTTCCCTTCACATTCGTCCCGTAGTGCGTCGAAGGCATTAGTGGTCTTAACTTCCGGTTGCTTCTTAAGAGTGAACTTCGTTGCACCCTTGTTAACTTGTGTCCAACCTTCAGCCTTTTTCTCTTTCTCCACCAACATCTCCTCCAACAATTCCCTCATTTGTGCCTTCTCCTGCCTGAGAATTTGTACCTCCCGCTTCAGTTCGAGAAGTTCCTCCTTTAATTCAAGGTAGTCCTTTTCAATACCTGCAGTGGGGACAGCTCTCTGCCGAGGAAGCCATTACGCACTAGTTCACACAAGGTAGCACAGCACTATCACGGGTCACTACGGGTCACCACAACACACTAGCACAACACTTTCACGGATTACTAGCACAGCACTATCGCTGATCACTACAACACACTAACACAGATCACTAAAACACACTAGCACAACACTACCACAGGTCTCTAGCACGTCTGAACAGACTGACCCCACGAGAGCGACTCAACAGGTTACATTTCCGTATGCTCTCAATAAAATAGCATAGCAATTATCAACGGCTAATTATTATACAGGTGTTGATGGTGGGGGTCTATATTTATAGGAGGTGTTGGTGGTGGAGGTATAGCGGGTGTTGTTGATGGGGGTGTTGTTGAGGGTAGGGGTATAGGGGGTGTTGGTGGCAGGGGTATAGGGGGTATTAGAAAAACGGAGATCACAAGAGGGAAACAGTGTCAAGGTCATCGCTGATGGAGAGGTCAGCTCGGAAACGTGGCAACAGTGCAGGGAGGGGCTGACTCCACCAAAACCTAGTGGCGAAAACAAAGGAAAACTAATGCCGGTGAGGCAGCCCTACAGCTAGAGGAGAGCACAGAAAACACGTCTTTACTCTCCACGACCATGCATCAAAGTCCCCCCCGCCACCTTTTTTTTTTTTTTTTTTTCCCGGCCTATCAACCATTGGGGCCGAAGCCCCTGGTTATTATATATATATATATATATATATATATATATATATATATATATGTATGTATATACATTTAAACATATATACATATATATATACAAACATACATATATATACACAACACACACACACACACACACACACACACACACACACACACTTCCATGCATACATACAGACACACTTTCATGCAAACGTACATATATATATAATAATTTTAATCTTATTTATTTTTTTGTTTTTATTTTTATTTTTATTTTTTTTTCTTGGTTTTATATTTTTTATATCTTATATTATAAAGAAAAACTAATCTAAAGACCCTAAAACTAATCACCTAACAGACAAATCGCGAACCTATATTAAATCCTAAAGAGACAAATAGCTAGACCTACACTAATGGTAAAAATACCTCGACTAACAGAATACCATCGACTGCAGATATGTAATGCCTTTCTACATTACATACCTGCACTCATCACCTGGTGACTGTCAGTCGAGGCACAACCTAATATAGGGGACATCAATATATGAAAGGGAACCAGACGAGTCAGGAACATTTCCATATACCTCAGCTGTCGTCCCTAATTAGAATAACTTAAGCAAGATAATATAATGTATTTACATAATTTGTACAAAAAGTGAAGAACCTCGCCCAGCAGACCACCATCGACTGCAAGTGCCCAATACCTTCCTATATTGCACACTTGCACTCATCAGCTGGTGACTGTCAGGCGAGGAACTTGGCTTAATGTAGGGGACATCTATATTAGAAATAGATCGGTGGGAGGAGGAACTATTTAAAATATGTCAACTGTCAACCCTAATTAATATTACAATATATACATATTTACTGTTCATAAAAACCATAACCACACAGTAAAAAAGTCACATCACTCTGATCAGTCCGGTCTCTCTCAAGAAAGCCATCAATTTATCACTCATCCCCGCCACCTCTCGCTGTCGCGACTATATAAGTCGCGATAAGTCGCGACAGCGAGAGGTGGCGAAGAAGCCCCTCCCTCAGGGAGGAGTGAGGAAAAGGCTTTCCTTCTCTCGTCCCTGATTGGTCTACAGAGATGAGCAGAATGGGATGGTGTGACAGCGCTTATACTTCCCTCTCACCAAATTGATCGCCATTGTTCGAAGCTTTATTTATTGCTACAACAGTTAATATGCGTACATAAAATATTACCTATGGTATATTACAATACATACAGGTGTGCATGTTGATATTCTAGATTATGAAAGACTAGTAAAAATTATAAGGAGTAAAACATTAAAAATGACAGTATAGGACTCATCATAAGCTAAATCAGGAAGGGAGAGAGAGAGAGAGAGAGAGAGAGAGAGAGAGAGAGAGAGAGAGAGCAGAATACAGAAACAGAGACACCTGGGCTTTGAGGGAGTGGTAATGACAAGATCAGGTCCCCCGGGACATACTTGTCACTCCTAAGCCCCTTTCTTCCCTCCCCTACCCCGTCACTCCGGAGGGCGTACATGCATGCATACAGACATATTTATGCATACACACACACACACACACACACACACACACACACACACACACACACACACAGGGGTGGTGGTGGTCACCAGATGAGGTCACATGGGAGACACGGCCTATATATAAACAGGCGTAGTATGAACAGGCCATCTTTTCGAAACACACCACAACAAAATGTAAGAAAAAAGTACATACATACATCCATTCATACATACATAGAGAGAGAGAGAGAGAGAGAGAGAGAGAGAGAGAGAGAGAGAGAGAGTGCTGGAAGAGGACGGGACAAAAGGAATGAGGCACTGTACGCTACGATTAAGAGACAATGAAATGGGCGAAAAGCTGAAGGAAAATAAAAATGGGGTGATAGAAGAACAGCGGAGGTGGAGGGATTGCATATACCGGTAATGACTTTATTGACGTGGAACAAAGTGTACGAGTCATGGAGTATGATAGAGAGAAAAAGGCGCTCACTCACACACACACACACACACACACACACACACACACCAGATTATATTGTCCCTTAAGAATTAGCCTCCATCCTCAGGTCACACACTCTTTGCTGCCTTTCATTTTAACTTCCCTCTTCCTTATGTATTATGAGACTTACTGTATCTCTACATCATATCCTTTATCAGTACCCCTCCTATGTTTCTTTTTTTCGCTCGCTCGAGAAAGAGAGAGAGAGAGAGAGAGAGAGGGGGGGGGGAAGGCTGGTACAGTTCATTTAAGGTTATTAAATACGACGATGAATTATGGATGACGAGTCTTATAAAGGGATGCTGATTGGTATAAGTACAGCTCGATAAATACAATATTTTCCTTTGTATTTCAGTGCCATGAAAAGAGATTAGAAAATATAATCGAAACGCACCACAACAAACTTTAAGAAAAAAAAAAAGTATATACATACATATATACATACAGAGGGAGAGAGATTAGCACCAGACAGGTGAATATGTCTCTCCAGATTAGACTACACCTGCACTGGTCATCAAATGGACTCCTAACCTCACTCACGCACCTCCCACTCCACCATCCACCAGTCACAGACATTCCAGTCGGGAGAGAGTGGGATGAGCTTCTTCGCCACGTCTCGCTGTCGCGACTTTCGTTAATTACTACACATTGGGTTTACTGTTATATAATTTCTTCATGCCTAAGCGACTAATCTGCTGGAGTACAATGGAAGCAATAATAATCCTTGATTTATTAGACCATCCGAAATATTGGTACTCTTGACTCATATTGCCACCACGGGTCTATTTAAACATGCATCACGGGTAAGTTGTGTATATATTTTACATATTTTGTACGTTGTTATAACACCGAGTCAGTTAAATAAAGAAACAATACGATATTTCCTGTCTATTAAGGAAATATATGACACTTCCGACTTCACATTTTGAAACACTGAACGATGCTTTTGAAATAATATCCGGCAACATTTCACGTACGTCCTTGCCTTATTATATTTATTTCATTTTTTGTACAGTATAAAAAGAAATTCAATACATAAAATACTCTCCAGAACTATTTCCCTTTGGAAAACTGCGAGCAGCAACAACGCTCATTGTACAACCATCGATCACCTGGTTGTAACGATGTTATTAACTTGATCGAGTGATATTTATACTATGCAACAGCAACTGTTCACACTCCGGCCCAACAAAAATAGTTGTGTGGTTAGATATGTGCTTGTGTGTGTGTGTGTGTGTGTGTGTGTGGTTAGATTCTTCTTTGTGTGGTTGATGCGTTATGTTGTGAACAGGTAGGCCTAAGTAGCTGCGTTGTCACATGCTTGTTTGTGTGGTTTGACGTGTGGTGCTGTCAGCAGGTAAGTAGTTATGTGGTTAGATGCTTGTTTCCGTGGTCTGATGCATGGTGTTGTGAGCAGGTAAGTATTTGTGTGGTCAGATGCGTGCTTGTGTTGTTAAACGATCAGTAGTGTGGTTAGATGTGTTGTTGGATGCAAGGTTGCGTGGTTAGATGCCTGACTGTGTGGCTATAGACGAGGTTGGGCTGAAGTTGAACGAATATTCTGATTGCAAAAGGTCTCATGTCAAAACTTGGCACACACTTCCTGTTGGATGTGGTGATGGAAGGCGCTACATGAAATACAGGATGGGACACTTATATCTACAGCATTTCTTAGTGTTGAAATATAAAGTTGTGGTGGAAAGCGCTACAGGAAATACAGGATGGGACACTTATATCTACAGCATTTCTTAGTACTGAAATATAAAGTTGTGGTGATGGAAGGCGCTACATGAAATACAGGATGGGACACTTATATCTACAGCATTTCTTAGTGCTGAAATATAAAGTTGTGGTGGAAAGCGCTACAAGAAATACAGGATGGGACACTTATATCTACAGCATTTCTTAGTGCTGAAATATAAAGTTGTGATGGAAGGCGCTACAAGAAATACAGGATGGGACACTTATATCTACAGCATTTCTTAGTGCTGAAATATAAAGTCGCGGTGGAAAGCGCTACAGGAAATACAGGATGGGACATTTATATCTAAACCATTTCTTAGTGTTGAAATATAAAGTTGTGGTGATGGAAGGCGCTACATGAAATACAGGATGGGACATTTATATCTAAAGCATTGCTTAGTGTTGAAATATAAAGTTAGTTCACAACACATTTACTGTGCATAGTACATGGATGAAAACATGTCAAAGACGAAGTAGTGACGTGACAGTTAAGTTTTAAAAATTACATATGGCAAATCGGTGTCACTGGAGTTTTTGTATTCACGACAATGAAACAGCATACTGCTTTTTACTGTATGCAATGTTGCTTTATCAACAGTGTGACAGCGAATTAGCATACTGCTTATTACTGCTTGCAATGTTGCATTATCGTGTCAATAATTGCAAGGATCTTTGTCATACACGCCCAACACTCAGGCCTTAAATGTACTGTATTATGCCAGCCCCACCTCGGGTGCCAACACCACTACGGGGGTGATATGCCACTGGCTGTTATCGTTATCTGTGCCCCGCCTCGGGTGCCAACACCACTACGGGGGTGATATGCCACTGGCTGTTATCGTTATCTGTGCCCCGCCTCGGGTGCCAACACCACTACGGGGGTGATATGCCACTGGCTGTTATCGTTATCTGTGCCCCGCCTCTCACCTACAGTACAGTCTACAAGCGCAATGGGTCGTATTCTCCTTCTCTTAGCAACTTTCCCATCACCTATTCATAATCTATTTATTTTGCCCATTACGTATTTGTATTCTCTTGTATATACTGATGCAAACGCTGTGGAATTACAAAGATAAATAGCATACAAAATTATACTGAGTCGTAATTTGCGACCTAAATCGCTCAGGAAGAAGTGTAACGACGTTTCCTATACAAAGCATCTGCGCCTCAGTCTTCCGTACACAGGCTCAGCAGTAGCCAAGAACAGGGAAAGAAACAAAAAATAAAGAACGAAATAAAGAAGAAGCAGAAGAAAAAAAGAAAGAAAGAAAGAAGGTGATGATGAATGATCTTAATCATAATAATCATCATCATCAACTTCAGCCAAATATCATCCTCATCATGATACTGCCGTCCTTCTGGCCATGACAAACAGACCAGACAGGCTGCAGAACCCGGGCCAGTAAAACACAGCAGCAAGATACACTGCCATCAAAGTAGCCAGTGAAATGCTCCACACGGACACAAGGCAAACAAACTATTCCAGCATTTGTACACCTGGCAGCCCAGCAGGGGTTTTTACCTGCTTCTCAACACGCTACAGAAATGACAGCAATGACTTTTTTTTTTTTTTACCTCATGTTTATGAAGAAAATATTGAAATAATCCTATACTGCTGTCAAAACATTAATGTCAAAACGGCCATATTCATTGTGTATACTGTCTTGGCCTCTCCCCACCCCCACCCCCACAATTCTACCTCATCCCACCCACTTCATCTCCCACGCCCATTTCTTTATCTTCCCCCCCCCCCCTCGTCTTTCATTTTTGGAGGAATCTTTGGCATTAATCTTGGCTGCACTGCAACCAGTAATCCTGGCACAGCCATTTCCACAGGGTACACTCTCCTGCCCCAGCCCCACCGCCCACCATCATTCCAGTCCGTCCCACCCACTGCTTTGCTCACCAAGGCCAGTACTCTGCCCGCTCTTTGATGGTTTCATGGGGCGACGCAGGTCACCAGATCAACCAACGCCCTGGCTCATTTCCTGTTCCCTCTCTCTAGACAAGTTTACTCAGCACAGTAGCGACCTTTTCTAATGGAGGGGTTAGATATAAGCTTCATTATCTCCTTCACCACTTACAGACTGAAATCGTCTGCTTGCATCAAGGATAAAATAAATCTTGTGTCCTCGGGTGTAAGCGATTAACACGCACCCGCTTACCAAACTATATTATGATCCGATTTATGTATGTTTGTTGGTTTGTTTGTTACCGTAACACAGCAAAAACGGCGCAACGTAGCGCAAGTTGTGTTAGAGCAAGGTACCGTTAAAATGCCCTAACTTGGAGAATAAAACAATTTCCAGTCCAGTCGGGCAAAGGTTCCCGAGTTATGACTCAGAGCGGAGGCCACCGAAGGCTGCCTTTAAGCGAGTAAGTACAGAAGCATCAATCACCTGGATGCCATCGTCCCTATAGTTCATTCACCTCAACTTGGCCCAGAGTTTCGTCCTTATGAAGCATGTTTCCCGTAGCTCACTGGCAGGATAAGACAATACTACGGCTCTATATTCCTTCCACAGCACTTTTTCGTGACTAGCATCATATCCAAGTGTTAGTCTCTTACCACAGCTCAGCATTCATGATGGATAGATGGTAAATTTAGGCCAAGTTAAAGTAAACAGGGTATAGTATTCAGTACTGATATTTTACTAATGATAATCCTATTGGAAAAACAAATACCAGGTACAGTCGATCACAAAAGTATGGGTGCACACTCAGCACGAAGTAATTTGACACCATGGACGACGGATACTGGAAAATACCTAATACTTATTCACAACGCTGGCAAACTTTTTTTTTTTTTTTTTACAAAAACCACATATATCACCTGCCTTGGACAAATCACCAGTTTTTATTATCATACATACTCAGGTGATAAGCAATTAATCTTCTTGAGAGTGTATGGGAGTAAGGTGGAGGGGGGAGAGGGAGGGGGAGACCGAGGATGAAGTGAAGGGATGGAATGGAGAGGGATTGTCCAGTAGAGAAAAGGGGCTGTAAGTTGGGGACAGGGCAGCGAAATGGCAGGGGACAGGGGAGGCATGGAGGCGATTTGTTTGTGGCCATCCCTTGAGGGATTAAGGCGTCTGGCTATACTGTAGATAGATAGACAGACAAACAGAATTCACAAGCTATATCGAACAGTTTGGATATCATCGCACCCATCCTGCTCGATTTTTTGTTAATCAACCGTATATTTGTAGCTGATAATATCGCTCAAATTTTCAGTTGAACAATTATTCAACGTGTATACCGTATAATATTCTGAAAAGCTAGTTAGACTTGAAAGATCAAATCACTGGGTTTCAGATAAATATAAAGCAGGCGGATCAATATTTTTGTCCGCACTGTACACAAACCATAACAGATTCCTAACAAATGAGGCGAAAAAAGACAATGGTTTATGCAAGTGTTGGGAGGCAGAACAGACGTGAGCTGGTGTGGGTGTTGGTGTTTGGTGAATATATGTGAATCAGTGAATAGTAATTGTGTGGGTGTTGGTGTTTGGTGAATATATGTGAATCAGTGAATAGTAATTGTGTGGGTGTTGGTGTTTGGTGAATATATGTGAATCAGTGAATAGTAATTGTGTGGGTGTTGGTGTTTGGTGAATATATGTGAATCAGTGAATAGTAATTGTGTGGGTGTTGGTGTTTGGTGAATATATGTGAATCAGTGAATAGTAATTGTGTGGGTGTTGGTGTTTGGTGAATATATGTGAATCACTTAATGGTATTTGTGTTGGTGTTGGTGTTTGGTGAATATATGTGAATCATTCATTCATTCATTCATTGCCAGACGCCATGTATCCCAAACGGGGTGGTCAAGGGCTTAGAGTTAATTGTTTTACAGGGAGGGGCACTAATCCTCCACCAACCCCACTTGACTCGTAGGGATGCCAACAGCATCTGGTGTTCCCAGGCGGTCACCCATCTAAGTACTAACCAGACCCAACGTTGCTTAACTTCGTTGATCGGACGGGAAGCGGTGTACTCAATATGTGAATCAGTGAATAGTAATTGTGTGGGTGTTGGTGTTTGGTGAATATATGTGAATCAGTGAATAGTAATTGTGTGGGTGTTGGTGTTTGGTGAATATATGTGAATCAGTGAATAGTAATTGTGTGGGTGTTGGTGTTTGGTGAATATATGTGAATCACTTAATAGTAATTGTGTGGGTGCTGGTGTCTGGTGAATATATGTGAATCACTTAATAGTAATTGTGTGGGTGTTGGTGAATATTGTAAATCAGCAATTAAAAATTGTGTGTGTGTTAACAGTATTTAGTGAATGAGTCACTGAATAACAGTTGTGTGAGTGTTGGTATGGTTTGTGATGAGGCTTTACCGAATAACAGGTATCAGTGTGTGTGTGTGTGTGTGTGTGTGTGTGTGTGTGTGTGTGTGTGTGTGTGTGTGTGTGTGTGTTTTACTGAACAGCTTTTATAAGAGTATAATAATCTCCTCGTTTTCTCCTTTTAAGTTCTGGATCCAACACAGTGCCCATCGCTTATATAGTAGGGGGGAAAGGATGATGATGATGATTACGGTGGCGATGATGACCTCTGTGCAGCTAACGATGATGATGATGATGATGATGATGATGATTACGGTGGCGATGATGACCTTTGTGCAGGTAATGATGATGATAATGATGATTATGATGGTAATGTCGACCTATATGCATGTACAGATGATGATTATGATGGTGATGATAATGACTTTTGTGCATGTAATGATGATGATGATGATCAGCAAATGAGGCAGCACCTAGAGTTGGACGTCGATGGCTTCGTTGCAGCGACCTCTTGTAGCTTGTGATGCTGTACTATAGTGAAAACAAAGGAAAAAGAAAGAAATAAAGGGCGAAAGAAAGACAAGGAGAAAGAAAGTGAGAAATGTGCAAAATAAAGAGAAATGAAGTAAAATGTGAAAGAGAAGAGAAGGAATAAAAGTAGACGGTCAGACCAAAGAGTTGGCCTGGGTACAGGTATAGTAGTGTGCCAGGCCGCTCCACCTTACTGCATCTTGTGTCCTACCTCTGTCCTAGCTTGTGATGGCGTTATATAGTGGTGGCTTTGATCTAATGTAGCCAGTGGTGGTGGTGCTGAGAGTTACCATGATGATGATGATAGTGGTGGTGGTGGTGTTGGTGGTGTTAGTGGTGGTGGTAGTAGTAGTAGTTGTTCCCTAGGCAGTCTGGCCGAACAGCCCCGAGTCCCTTAGGAAGGCCATGGCCGAGACCGGGCTTTCCCACAGAGCTCTCAAAGAGTGTATGTTGTGTTGTTGGCGTAGGTGATTGTGTGCAATGCAGTCTTTCATAATGTGCTTAATAGTATGGGGTGCTGTGTTGCATCCTGGACAGGCATCAGCGACGGAGTCATCCAGCCTCTTCTGGTAGCTTAAGAGGGCTGGATGGTGCCCACATCTCAGCCTGGCCAGGTGGACCCTGTCCTCACGAGGAAGATAGGATTCAGAAGGGTGGATGTCAGGAGGCCGTGCATGCAGCTGTGTGTTGTCTTTAAGTGACTGAATGGAGCGGCGAGTGATCTGAGTGTGGATATGCTTCTGGAAGCTGGTCTGAGGTGGGCGAGGGGGGAGAGATGACAGTATTTGTGTATGGTATCGTGTGCTGGGTGTTGTTTTGATGTTCCTTGGTGTGGGTGGATGTGCTGCCATGTACTGTAGTGGATGTTGTGGGTTTGTGGAGGCTGCAGCAAGAAACTGGGTGCCTCTCATGTCTAGGTGATCCTTGACCTTGAGGACTTTGGTTTCTTGATGTAGGTGGTCTATGGGTGTAGTAGCTGTGCAGACTGTGATTATTTTTAGGGCCTTATTCTGTATGGTCTGTAGAGTGTTGTAGTGTGTTTTGGTCAGGTTAGAAACCCAGGCAGGGCTTGCATAATTCATCACTGAACGTATGTATTGTTTGTATACTGTGGTGGTGGTTTCTTTGTTGTGTCCGAATGTTGTATGGGCAAGTGACCTCAAAGCATTGAGTCTTGGTGTTATTTTATTTTTAATGTTTGTGATGTGTTGTTTGACTGACATTGATGTATTGTATGTTACACCAAGGATTTTGTGTGTGTGTGTGTGTGTGTGTGTGTGTGTGTGTGTGTGTGTGTGTGTGTGGTAGTGGTGTTGTTTATGGTGAGGTGTGGGATGTGACTGTGTTCTGCTGTCCAGTTTGTGAGAAGAGTAACTGTAGATTTGGCTGGGGCTATTTTGAGCCTGTTTGTGGTGAACCATTCATGTAGTGTGTTGAGGTAAGGTTGAATGATGTGTGCAGCTGAGTTTGAGTTTTGGTGTGAACATGTGTTATATGATCTGCATAGGACGCTATGTGTATCTGAGGTGTGTGGGGTGTGGGTATGTCGTGCATGTATAGATTAAAGAGTATAGGGGACAAAATAGATCCTTGGGGGACGCCGTTTGTGAAGTTTCTGATGTTAGAAGACTGACCGGCAAATGTTACGAGTGGTGGTGGTTATAACTATAGATTAAAATATAGTATAGTACATAAGAACAGATAACAGGAGGCCTACTGGCGTCTATCTAGGTTATCTGTTGGGGAAAAAGAGAAACGTATAGAACAAGAAAAGACGTTCCCTTGCCAACCACACCCTCCGACCAAAAAGCAGGAGAAAGAAAAATACCCTGTTCGTTGGAGGGGAAAAAAAAAAAAAAAGTTTCTTTAGGAGAGACAGAAATGAAATACTGTACAGTATGAAATCTGTAATATACAGTTGTTAAAATAAGACCACACACAATGTCAGAATACTGTCACAGATAAGTAGGGTAAGGCCTTGTGTTTTATGGGGGGTTACGTTGCATGCACACCCACGAGAAACTAATTTCCGCCAAGTAATGAAACCTTTATAAAATGTCTGCCACAGCCTTAAGGGACCTAAGCTATGAAGAAAGACTCAGAAAATTAAACCTAATCTGTAGTAGCAAGAAGGGCAGTGAGAAGACTCGAATGAGGGCCCCTTTCAAGGGGGAAAGTTTGTGAAAACTGTTCTCTTAGATAAATAGCGGGTACGACCGTAAGAAGTATTTGGAGCACTTATGGAAGTAAAACATTTAATTTTTATCTACGAAAATTTTATGCTTCCCACCTCTGTATTCCGAAACCCCTTCGGTTTCTCGTGTAATTATCCTGAAAAATAGGTAGACCCCCTCGACTGTTCACGAGAAACGAAAGATGAATATGTTGTGCATGGAACGTTTGGGCACGGGTAAAGCTCGGAGAGAAGTTCAAAGATTAGTCTTCCGAAAACCAGCTTTCGCATGAGGAAGATACTGCTTTCCATGAGTACGATGGCACTGACAAAGTATGCAACACCATGCATGACTTCAAAACCGTACTTTCAAAAGTTTAAAAACTTAAAAAACTTTCACAAGCCGTAACATTGGTGTGCACGGCCGTAGAGAGCTATGACCGCGCCCTGCGATGCTTGGAAAACGTTTGACATGGGCCAGAAAAAGAAGCAAAATTGTCAGTCATGGTGTGGGCCCTAGTCCCTCCATACTCTTGAGTTTTGGCCCCGGGAATTATCCCATTACCCTCTTCTCTCTTTCATTCTTCTTAGTAACTGTCACTCCAGAAACTCCTCGACCTCATTCAACTCATGTGCGACAATCAACTTAAATTCGTTTAAAAGGTGTTGAGTATCGCATCGATACATATTCTGCAACTGGATCATTGGGGTACTAGTGCACTCACTCGAGGCGCCGAGACGCCCGTGAAAATTGACTAGCAGTGCAGCACGTGCAGGCTGCAGCTACTTTTCATTCATTCAGCAGACACATAAATTCTTGGTCTTGGTCTCGGAGGGTCTGGTCTTGGTCTTGGTCTCGGAGGGTCTGGTCTTGGTCTTGGTCTCGGAGGATCTGGTCTTGGTCTTGATCTTGGTCTCGGAGGGTCTGGTCTTGGTCTTGGTCTCGAGGTGCCTGGTCTTGACTACAACACTGATGTGTACCATTCACCATGGAAATCATGTTTGAGACACGCCAGAGAGCCGAGTTTTTGGCCTATGTTAGTATGTCCTCAGAAATAAGTAGACTAAGTGGCAGTTGTGCTTCCTTGCCTAGCATATTATGAACGATGTACTGGATCAACCATCCAGGAACCCTGTAGGTCTTTGCCTGGATTGTACTGCATTGCTACAGTAAAATCCATCACCCCTGGGGGTTCGCGTAAGAAATTTTCATCGATGTGAGGTTTTATTTTTACCAGGGATGGACCTCTTCCTCACTCTCCAATTCCTTACAACCCATTGCTATCAACATTTATTTCAGTGCCAATATGTGGTGCCATGGAAAAAGTTCAGAAGTTAACCAAACCGAATCAGATCTCTTCCTCCTTCTGCACGTCTTTCGCTAAAATAACCCAGGTCTCTGTAAAACTAATGTGAAGAAAATGCAGCCAAAAATCCAATCCAAATAACGGTAAAGACAGTTTATCCGAGATGTATATTTGAACCGAGGCTGAGAAGGGAACTGGAACAGCATCCACTGTGACGTCTGCACGGAATGTTTTGGTGCTAACACTTCGACCGTCGAACTCGAGGAAAACAAAAGGTTTATCAAGAGGCTCCATTTTCAAACCATACTTGATGGCCAAGGCTTCTGACACACAGTGCCCGACACCAAATCAAATCTCTTCTTTCTCCTTCTCCTCCTCCTCCACATCTTTCGCTAGAACAACCGCGGTCTCTGTAAAACTAATGTGATGAAAATGCATCCAAAAATCCAGTCCTAATAACGGTTCAGGAAATTTATCCGAGATGTATATTGTAACCGGGGCTGTGTAGGGAACAGGAACAGCATTCACTGTGACGTCTGCACGGCATGTTTTGTTGCTAACACTTTGACCGTCGAACTCGAGGAAAACAAAAGGTTTATCAAGAGGCACCATCTCCAAACCACACTTGATGGCCAAGGCTTCTGACATACTTGCGGTGCCCGAACCCGTGTCAATTCGCCCGGAAATCTCCTGCCCGTTAATTTTAAACACAGATTCTTTTGGCCATTCTATTTTGGGCAAAACATTTGTCACAGTAAGCTGTAAATATTCGTCATCATCGTGCAAATCCTTCATGTGACACTTGTATGTATACAAGATATCTGAACCAATGTTTGGCTCATCAAGTTCGGTATGAACTTTAACAAAAGGAAACAAAGAAATAACCTCACCGTCCAAGGTTTCGCACTGCATTTCCACATTACCGAGCACTCCAGCAACATACTCGTGGTCCAAACTATCCGGCTTCTGCATCTTATCTAGCATCCCACATTCTTTCACCATCTGCAGGGGTACCGCCGTACAGGAACAACAACAGTCAATCAGGAAATCGGTCCATTTGCCGCCAAACTTTGCCCTGATGTAAGCAAACCCATCCCTGCTCTCAAGTTGAACTTTATGCATTGTGTGTTGAAGAAGTACTAACAATTAAACAAGTACTTCGAAGTTAATTCAAAGAATATACAACTTACTAAGAGATCAGCGAAGTTCTGCTACGAGTATCACCCAACACGTCTTACCTTGCTGGTATCAGGTGAATAATGAACCAGGAGGCATGTTGTTGTTAATATTCTCCCCACAACGTGGTGGGGAACGGGCAAACAAAAGAGCCCGTCACAGAAAGGGCGAAAATAGCTCCAAAATGGAGCAAAGCAGGGACGAAGACGTGCAGACAGGGCAAGGGCGGCAGAGGAAGGGAACGAGGCGGCGATGGAACAACCCGATGATCGAGGAGGCGAGGGGCAGAGCGATAGACAACGCGGCGCCGATGGAGAGGGCGCCGGCATGCTCAGGTCGAACCCCCAAACGACTCGGTGATGGTATGCGGCCGGCTGCTCTGATGTTAACCGAGGGCAGAGTGGGACGAGAGCAAGATAGACAAAACGGCGCCGATGGTAAGGGCGCCGAAGCTCAGGTCGAAAGTCCCGAACTCTGCCCTCAACCCCCATCTGACTCGCTCCAGCTCACCACAGCAGCAGGTGGAAGCGTGGAGGGTAGGCCCGGTCCTGGTGGTCAACGAGGCACAACCCCGGTCTTGGTGGTAACGGAGAGAGGGTCGTCGGCCGGGTATAAAGGGCGGAGGAGCCTCAATCTCCTGATGGACCGACCAGGGCACTCCCCATGATGGAAGGACAGGCCCGTCCCTTGGCTGGTGCGGCTGCTGTGGAGAGCTGGTCCCGCCGGGAACAGCGGCGGAGGAGTTGCCTCGGCGAGAGGTGGACTGCGAGTCGCCAGGAGGCATCGTGCACCCCTTTATATAGCCCGTTCCAGGTTAGCCCTTCTACACTAGAGAAAATTGTTGTAAGTTGTCTTTATATTAACTTCCGATTAATGTCCACATATAAAATAACTCCGTATCAATCATATGATACATTACTTATATTATTACATCAAGAATTTTATTAGCATTTCTGTGATAATTTTTAATGTATAACTCCCTGTTGTTACCCGCCTTGTCCTACTAAACAGCACCCGAGATAAGCGATGTCTTTTCCTTAACCCGGAGTTCATTTGATAATTTCGCTGTTTGACGATATAATTAACTCTGGAGATCATCCTTTTCGAAGGGGGGTACTTTAAATACTCTGTCTGTCAAAACTTGTACAAATAATAAATATTGTTGTTATTATAGCAAAGTCTTTTAGAAGAATATTTAGATCTGTATATACTTCCCAGTTAGTGATCCGGGAACAGGTTGGAAATTCAAAAATTTAAATTCAACCAGTGCACACACAAGCTAGGTCAGACGTTCTGTCTCAGTGTTGGCTACTGATTCTTGATAATTATAGAAAGATTAGTCATCAATGCACCTCTACTTGAAGAAGAAACTGTGGATTTTAATTAGATCTATATTATGACGAGTGCCCACAACGTTATAAAACTGTTGTTACTTCTCATTAAACATCTTTATAATGTGTGCATAGGCCTATCATATTTTTGTTTACATTTGCCATACTTCCATAAGTTCGGCTATACTTAACCCCTCCTTTCTCTTTTATGGCCTTTTGTCCTACGGTAGCAGGTCACCATAGCCAAGCAGGGATTCACTAAGAACCAAGTCAGTCCAGCCAAATGGAGAGAGAGAAAAATAAAAGCAATCTTCAAGGAGACAGAACCACCTCGTAAATATTATAATTTACCAACCTTTGAAATACTCTCCCCTTCGATGAAGCGGCCGTACGAAGTCTGTCTTGCCTATTTGGTGTTGTTAAAACCACTGGCTCGGCCTTCGTGGAATAGTTTGCCAACGGTAGGGTTGGTGCAGCTGACATGCATTGTGGGAAGAAAAATGGCAAGACTGGTGCGCAAGTGTACCTTCACTTGTCATTGGTTGACATATGGGAACTCCCTCAACCACCAAGAAGAGCCATTCTTTGGAGACTTGTGGTGTGCCTGCATCTTGTGCCCAGTCGTGATGCCTCACAAAACATCGAGGTGGCTGGAGCAGCAAGGATTAGACTCGTGTCTTTAATGAAACCTCTGTTCCTCCTTGAATTAAGACGAAATTATGCATAGAGATCTGCTTAAGTCTAACCCCATCCTAAGCCGTACCTACGATTGTTTGTTTACGGTGTAATGTAAGAAATCTTATTCAACGTACTGAAAGGTGGATTTCGTTTCCCAAATTCCCAGCTGGATGCCAGGTTAGTTTAGGTTAGGTTGGGTTAAGTTAGCTTAGGTTAGAATAATTATTAGGCACAGTTAAGCTCGGTTAGGTTAGATTTTGTTAAACACTTAGGTTAAGATAGTCCTTCCGCCATGTCATGATTCACAGCCGACCAGTCAAACGAGTTGACACTGAAGGAACATAGCTAATAACAACGGGGAAACAAATATTGCATGAAACTTTTATTTACCACCCCAGACGTGTTCAGAAAAATATAACAGACTATCAGGAACAACCTATTTCGTAAGATGCTTCTACTCCCTCAAATAAAGCGTGTGTACCTAGTTTTATAGCCTATATATTTTTTATATATACCGTATAATAACAGTTCGTCTTAACCTTGCCTGTTCTTGTTCATTCCTGCATATATATTTCTGTAATATCGGGTCAACATTTTTGTACTGGGACAGCAAATGTTCTTTACTTTTACAATAACCTAGCATCACATTTCAGTATTCAGCCAGAATATATGGCCAGCATTTTTGTACTGGGACAGCATAGTGACCTTTACTTTTACAATAATTTAGCACCACATTTCAGTATTCAGCTAGGTTAAACCTTTGAAAATGGAATATTAAATTTTTGTGTTGCTTGTAAGGCAATATGAAAGTCATGGAGTAAATAAATGTCTCTGCTCTGAATTCTTACAATGCCTACTTCATATATAAACTTAGATGTACTTTGGTAACACATTAAAGTGTTGTCAGACAGGATGTAGGTTTCACCCCCACTATCTATACACATGGCCACCTTTTGGAAAAGACACTTTTAATCAACTTATCTTCTTTCAAAAGAGGTGATAACCAACCCATAGATAGCCCTTTTCCGGAAACTTCTGTTGATATATACAGTTTTATAATAAAACCTTTATCTGAATGTTTGGGGAATATTTTGACACTAATGGTACGGTTGACCTCCACCTCACCCTAATTCCAGCTAAAGGGAGTTAACAGCATCCATAAATTGTTTGATTTTGTGATTAAAAGCAGCTTTAGTAGCTATAGAATCTATTATTGTTGTTTTTTTTTCCAGAATTATCACCAGCCTAACTGATGAAAGTAAGGTCTTTATGAGAAGCTAGAGGAAAGTACAGTAGTAACGATACCAATCTCTGTTTGCTTTACCTTGGCGTAAAGTTGCCATCTAGCGATCTTCAGTGTTGTGCTATAAGAAGAGATTAGCACTAACTTAGACTATGGTGCTAGTCACAAAGAGGTGCTGTGGAAAGGATATGGAAGCCACAGGCTAGCAGGTTAGTATTGTGGTAGGTGTCATAACTATGCGTGATATTTTCCAAGGAATTGGGATAAGCCATTGTGAAAATTTATTTATTCCTGTCTTTGAGGAAACAACAGTTTGGAAATGAAAAAGGAAACAATGAGTATACGAAGCAATATGGCTACTTTAGGTTGCCTTTACTATGGTGTACTCAAAACTACAAACGCAGATTTGAATTTAAGTTTATAGCTAAGACCGAAAATAAGGCAGTCTCAAAAATATTACCTACTTGACGTTCCTTGATACGTCATTATAACAATCTTAATTTACTAAAGTTAAAAATAAGGATTTTGTTTTTCTTTAAATGTGTATGTGTAAAGGGTCTGAATGGCACTAAGGTAATAATGGAAGAAAAATAACGAAATATTTGCCGCGCGAAGTATTCATAATATCCACGTCCGGCGTCTTAGGGCTACAAAAGGTTAGCACCTGCGTGAGCGAGTCACTTTCCTTAGCGTTGTAAAAGTGGTAAGTCATATACATATATCACAGTGTTATTATCCGCTAAGGTGTAGTTTTATGTGATTTTTCGAGACTTCAAAATGTATTACTCCGACGTGGAAAAAGGCAGTGGTGACCGGGGTGAAGAGCGGTTTTCTGTTGGAAACTGGATTCCCAAACCCTTTTGGCAATGGGTAATAGAACTGGTATATTTGTCAGTGTTTGTGTGTAATGTTGTTTGCTTTTTTTTATCCTGGAATTTAATATTCTTGCCAAGAATCCCGATGAAGTGCTTGGATCCGCGCCTGAACTTCACAAACAGGATTCGTTGGGTGGACCTGTCCTGCCTAGACTTAGGATGGAAATTTGGTGTTATCATTGAAATATCGATTGTTATGTTGGAATGTGTGATGAAGTTTTTTTGGAATGTGCTTTATCTGTTGCCCGTGATGGTAGTTGGTGTGTTGCTGAAAAATCCTTCCGTATTTTGCCTTGCAGTGGGCAACAAACTCACTTTTTTTTATGTTGAAGTGTTGCTTCCTCACCGGAATGAAGTGGCTGAATTTGGCATGCTGTGGAATGTTAAGGTAACGTATGTGGGTTGGGTGTTTGTGTGGTATTTTGTACAGTATGGTGTTTGTATTTTGGTGTTGTGGTCCGTATATCGTTGGCAGCGGGATGTTGAACGCCTGACAGTGTACTGTACGAGATCAGAATGAGGCAGACAGACAAGCAGTTTTGGGAGGCTGTGGAGCAGATGGCCGGCACGGAAAGCTGCAGGCAGAAAAGCTTACCAAATCAGAATGAGACAGGCAGACAAGCAGATTTGGGAAGCTGTGGAGCAGATGGCCGGCACGGAAACGTGTTATTGAGAAGGAAACTGAGGGAGGCGAGGCTTTAAGGCAGATAGAACCGGTAGTGGTAACAGGTAACCCATTCCTGACCGTTACCTATGGCAAAAATGAGCACCTTTTTTATCAGCACTACCCATGAGCGGTTTGATTTGATTTATTTGAACTATATTTTATTTTATTTTTTTAATACAAGGAATAACTTTTTATCGTATATCTTGTGTATGATACGTTTTGTTCTTGTACTTTAAGTTCTTGGACAAAGTATTGGGTTGTAAGGGGTTGGAGACTGAGGAAGAGGCCCATCCCTGGCTAAACAAAACCCTCAGATTGATGATAATTCCTTACGCGAGCCCCCAGGGGTGATGGATTGTGCAGTACTGTGGTAAGGCAATACAATCCAGCCAAAGGCCTACCACTTTTATGTTTAGTTTGGGGAAAATTTTCGGAATTACACCTAACGGCCACTGAAAATAATAGGCTCATTACTGAAGTTATGCAGTACTAAACACCTTTTCTTCTGTAACCATCCGTCGCAAATGTTTTGTACGTATAACTGAAGGGAGATGTGCTCCTATCTCTGTCTTTTATTGCATCTGCATTAAGATGAACTAACCTAACCTAATTTATGTTAACAAACTAATATATACTAAGCTGACAACCTAACCAAACCCAATTTAGACACAGATGCAATAGGTGTGTGTGTGTGTAGAAACGAAATTGCGAACAAACACAAACCAAATAATGAACATAATTCCAGTCTCGTCTAGTTGCGTGTAATTCCAATATAATACCAGGTTGACAGGTGATTGTTATATACTGTGGCGCCCTCAACTTACAAGATATAATGTTACTACCGATATAGTCCATTAAGCCACCAAAAGTAAAAAGGGCATGACGGGAGTCGCTGAGGTGTTTGTTGTGTTCCGACAATGTTACGAAGAGTATGACATGCAGGGTAAATCTTCATGATCTAAAAGATTAGCAATAATTACAAATACACAGAAACGGGTGTCTCTTAATACCATAAATCAGCGTTTCTTAACCTGGGGTGGTAGCACCCCTAGGGGTGCTTAAATCAATTTTTGGGGGTGCTGGAAAATGGTGCATTATTGTTTTTTTTCTTTCTTATTGGTTTTGCTTAATACTGACATCCTTGATTTTTTTTGAGAATGTCTAAAATAAGCTTGTAGGCAGTACTTCACTTCACTTTAACCTTGCAGTAGTGTAGCAACTGTAGTCCTAGTAACCTGATGTAAATGGGTGATGGACTGAATCCTTATTACATTGGGGGTGGGGGGATGCTGAGGTCGGAAAAGGTTAAGAAACGCTGCCCTAAATGATATTGCGTCTGTTAGTAAGTTATACGAAAGAATGTTACACAAGGCATACTTATTAACCTCAGGTCGTGTGTAAGTCCAGCCCATGTACCTCAGTCAATTAAACCCATTACTGTTCTGTTTACCACACAGAAGGTAGTGTGGTAATGATATCTCAGGTCTGACCCTCACTTCCCCCTCCCCACTCAAAATAACGGGTGTTGTCCAAACTTGCTTACTGACATGCTACATAAAGACATACCTTGCCTGTTTATTCACCGATAAGACGCAACCTAAAACAATAACATCATAGGGCATACGGCAACAAATTGTGTTGGTCACCTTGAGAAACGACAATGACTGGCCTGCCTTTCTTCCTGTGGCAGCAAAGTACAGTATAGAGGAAAGCCCAATCTTATCCATATTGAAAACCTTGACTTTTTCGTAGCCACCTTCTTCTCAATTTCTTAACAAGAGGAAGTGTAATGACAGGCAGCAGATGCTTTACCCTGCAACTGATCGTAGTGAAGCTCATTCTGCTTGACAAACTGGTTCAGCCACCTTTACTCACGCAAAACTCTCGGATTGACTGTATGTATATTACTTGTAAAACTTTACCATAAACTGGCTAGTTCTTTTGACACAACCGAATGTCACTTACGTACAACTATACCATAAACTTCCGTGTTCTTTTGACACAAGTGTCACTGATGTGCAATTTTACCATAAACTTCCTAGTTCTTTTGACACAACAGTGTCATTGATGTGCAATTTTACCATAAAATTCCTTGTTCTTTTGACACAAGTGGATGTCACTGATGGGCAGATTATGCTCACGTTCTACTCAGATATAAATTATTGAAATATATTCTCTCAGCACATCCCTCACATTGCTTCTTTCCACACGTTGCAATGCCATGCGAACTGCAACATCAGTAATCTCAGGGTTCCCTCTTACTGTGCCCACTGTGCACTCGCTGACACAACTTGCATGAGCACCATCAGCCCCTTATTGTGACTGCTTAAACACCGAAGTATTTCCTTTATAGTGTGCATAATAAGGGTTACACACACACACACACACACACACACACACACACACACACACACACACACACACAGAGCGCTAAGAGGAAAGTACTCATCATGGAGAGATGTGACAAGTGGAGTTCCACAGGGCTCGGTGCTGGCACCAATTATGTTTTAGTTTATATAAATGACATAGACAGCAACATTGGAAATGGAAGCTACCTAAATTGTATGTTTGCTGATGATGCACAGATAGAAAGGGAAATTACAGACACCGATTAATGCATACAGCTACAACAGGAATTAAACAAGCTTCATGAATGGAGCAACAGACTGCAAATGGAATTCAGTGTGGACACATGTCATGCAATAATATTGGGTAAAAGTGAAAAAAAGTGCTGTCCAGGCAGAAACGACATATCTCCCCCGTGACCCTACGCTCATCTTCCGCGCAGCCAGACCACCCGGCATAATACAGTAAAAGTACAGTACACTCCAGCGGAGGGAACACTCGCCAGAATCTGTGTAGGACTCGCAGTGGCCAGGTCCCAAACAAACCCTCAGACGCCGTGTCCACCGGATCAGCCTCCACCAGGAAAGAGGACTCAGGAGGAGCCTCGAGGTTTGTTACACCCCAAGGGAGTAGCAGCACAGTAGAACCCACCGGGTATACTGTGGGTGGAGTGACCACCAGTTCTCCACCCTCTGCCACCCACCTTCGGGAGCCGGCACGTCTACCAGACGACTTTCACCAGTACTCCCCAGGAGGGATGCGGGCCCTGGGGTAGACTCCACCAGAGATACCACTCGGGACTGACCACTGGTTATCCCCCAAGGCTGCCCCAACCTCTATGGACGGAGGACAGACTCCACTGGAGCTGCGGCTTAGGTCAGGAGTGTCCATCGGGCCTCCCCCTCCTCATGTCCCTGAGACAGGCATCCTAGTCCTTACGGCAGAAGAGTAGACTCCACCGGAGCTGTGGCTATTTCCGGGAGTGCCCACCGGGTGCCTTCTTCCCATTGCCAGGGTCTATGGCCCCTGCAGGAGTCCCCTCAGACTCCCCTTCCACCCCTGTCCCAAGTAGGAGCACAGGCAGTGTCCAACGGGGCTGCCTGGAGGAGGGAGTGTCCCCCGGACCTCCCACGCACACCCCAGACAGGAGTTTCGGCAGGGCTTGGCAGGCCCGCCAAGTAGGAGCGCAGGCCCTCGGCCACTCTCTGTCTGTGAGTCCCAGAGCTCCTACAGAGGGTAGTACCTCTTGCTTTGTCCACCCCTCCTGTGGCAGAGTGAGGTGCCCCTTTCCCCGAGAGGGTGTGATCTGCTCCCCTGCAGGTGCCCCGCCAGAGACCAGACTGGGCGACATGTCTCTGACGCCAAGTGTCCTGTCCCTGCAGCCACGTCCTCCACAGATGCTATCGGACTCTGCCAGAACGAAAGGCTGCAGTCCATCCCTGACAGCCTCCTCCCGCAGACGAGGCCGGAGCCAGCGGGCCACCCCCAATGCCTGCTGTAGCTTCTAGGCCTCCCCTGGCGCAGGCAGCCACAGTTCTTCCCTGACAGCTGCCCCTGATGGATGAGACCATGGCCCAGCCAGGGTGCCGCCTTCACCCCCGGCCTCCCCAGGTCTGGTCCTGGCAATGATGACTAAGGGCCAGCACCGTGCGGCGCGCCTCTTGGCCCTCTTCGGCCCTGGCCCAGAGAGCTCCGTATCACCCAGGGCCTCTACAGAAAGAGGGCCGCCCACCACACCACCCACCAACTCCTGCGGAACTCATGGCGACCCCACAGGTGATCTACCCCCGGACTACACTCTGGACGGCCCACCCCCAACACCCAGCCGCCACCTGCAGTTCCTGGCATAGGGCCCCCTGCCGCTCGTGACCCGAGCCCTCCTCTCCGCCAGTGCCGTGAGTAAGAAACTCTGAGGTTGTTTGTCTCCTCGTGTCTGTGAGCCCCTACCCCAGTGGATTAACCCCTTCCCCCCTTCGCCCTCAGTGCACCCAGCTGTGATCCTCCAGTGGAACTGTGAATTCCCCTACCAAGAACCTTACATGCGGAGTGCGTGGCACCAGGCCACGGGTTGCCCCCAAGTGTGACTACCCCTCCCCCCCCCCAGTGTTACATACGGACAGACAGCATCAGTGCCACCCCCTTCCCCCCCCCGGTTGTTTTGTCCTTGCTGACGCGAATCAAAAGTGATACGTAAGGTGTACTCCCAGCTACCTGTCTCATAAGAATTTTCATATCACTTCTTCTCCCCCCCCAAGCCCTTCACGCGCGGATACGTCGTAAGTGCTATATTCTCTGGTCCTCTGTAACACGAACGTAGCATAAGGATAACTAGGATATCGTCTGTGTCACGCGGGTGCATATAACTAGCATAGGAGGCCGTTTATGTTACATGAATGTATATATAAGGACTTGAATATGCACTGCCGTCTGTGTCACGCGTTATTGAGATACACTTGACTGTCTTTGTCATATGCCTGAGACCTAGCGCACCTGGCGTATTGTGGAAAGCATATGTATGACACTGTGTGGGAACTATTCTGTGTAAGGAAAGGTAGAATACTGTGTAAAGGTCAGACTCGCTGAACTAGGTGGAAATATTTATTGTAAGAGCTAGCCTTCTGAGATTATCTGGTTGTTGTATGTCCCATAGTTTTGATCACAGATTGTGCGTGTAATTGTCTATTGTTAATATATAAGTGTGCCTTTGAGCCAGTTGTGTTTGGACTTTTCTTCCTTGCTTGTGACTGACCTTGTCGAGAACAAAGAACCCAAGGTTGCACCGTACTTGAACCCGAGATGTTGGGACTCAGAATACGCTGCATAACATCTCGATTATGCGAAAATATTTGTTACTGAAGACCACGATTCATTCATGACCCATATGCTGCGGAAGTAGCATGTTACTGAGGAGCAAGAAGTTTAGCAGGTTGACATGGGCAGTGGCGAATTGGACCCGAAACTCATTCGTCTCTAAATTGTTCAGGATAGATTGTTAGGTTTGGTTGAATTAGGTTCCGTTTGGTCATTGAGTCCCCGCTGAGGGGGGTCGCCTTGACGTGGTGGCGGGGCTTGAAGTGTGGCTGGCAGTGCCACCTACTTTGGAGGCAACCCTACCTTTGTAGGGTTCGGCATTTGTCAGTCTCGTGGACCAAGCACCCCCTACATCACTGGTGGAGGAGGCCTGCTGGTGATGTTAGTCCCTGCCCTTTTGCCATCTAGGGCAGGACCGTTGCCTCCCCACATGTTTGCCGAGCGTGGCGTCCCATAATGCTGGGAGACGGGAGTCCTAGAGGTTGAGTGATGCTGCACGATGTGCCCTGCAGCTAGCAATACACCTCTTTGGTCCCTTATTTTGGCTAGACGGGCGGCCTGGTTGGGCCCGACCAGGTTAATCGGCTGGTCATGCGTTGGCCAGGGTCAAGTGGGCACTGGGGGTCCTGGTGGCTCCTATCGTCCTGGAGTCACCCTTGCCCAGTCCCATGGTGTTTACCTGCATATATTCTCCTGCTACCTCTGGGGTCACCAGTGGTATTTATCCCTGGCATATGACCTCCCCTTGTTGGGCTCCATGGTGGGTGGAGGGGTGGGGGAATGAAGTTTTTGTTTGCTTTCATGGCTTCTGTTAAAATTACATCTGGTGACAACATTGCATCTGTCCCTGGACATTCTTCAGAATGTAGCTCCATCATTGCCACTCTGGAGCCTTCTCAGGCCCCTAGGGACTCTCCTTCTCTGCCCCAACATTCAACTGGGAATAGGAGGAGATTCCGTCGGGTTGATTCAGCTCTGGGGTTTGGCTCAGATGATAAGGTGCTGGAAAAATATGCAAAATATCTGGTTATGAAACCTTCTATGAAAGGGACAATACTGGATTTTGACATATTTGATCTGCACCGTGCCATTGTCTCAGCTAGCGGCAAGGAACCTAAGATCTGTTCCCAAGGGGATGGAAACATCCTTATTGAGGTGTCCTCCCCAGAGGAGAGCTCTCAATTACAGGCGCTGACTTCTGTTTCTGGTGCTGCAGTTGACTGTGCTCCTCATGCTACTTTTAACAGCGGCAGAGGAGTGATTTTTTCCCGTGACCTCCTTCCATAATCAGAGGCGCGGCTGTTGGAGGAACTGAGTTCTTGTGATATGTGTTGAGTGACTACAGAAAAAAATTGATGGTGTCCTGACCCCAACTCCGACCCTCTTCTTGACTTTTGACAGGTTGACCCTACCTACCTCTGTGAAGCTGGCTTGGCTGTCACTTCCGGTGAAGCCATATGTGCCCACTCCAAGACGGTGTTTCCACTGTCAGGGGTATGGACATGTCAGCAAATTTTGTCGTCGTGCACAGGCTGGCCTTCCTGGTGTCTGTGTCTCGTGTGGAGGACCAAGCCATACCAGTGATTGTAAAGGACCCCTTCAATGATAACACTGTGGAGGTCCTCATGCTGTCTCCTCAAAAAGTTGTCCAAGATACTGCCTGGAAAAGTAGATTTTGTCCATTCGTACACGTGAGAGGGCTTCATTTCCTGAAGCTAAAAGGAGAGCCCAGACTTTCTTCTTTCAGCCCGGGGCTACTTATGCTTCTGTCCTTTCTGGAACGTCATCGTGTCGCCCTGTATCTCAGAGGCAGCCTCGAACCATTCCAGTACCCACTCCTTGAACTCGTGATTTACAGGAAGCTGTCCCCATGATTAGTACTGATTGTGAGAATGATGTTTGCCCGACCGTTACTCCAACTGTTTCCGCCCCCTCTGTGGTGGCTGATGGCTTGCACACTTCTGTGGTGGTGCCAGACGTCCATGTTGACCGGACACCTTCTCCTGTCTTACCCAGTATGACTGAGGCTCCATCTGTACCTGGCAAACGTCACCGTTGTTCGTCAGAGTCCTCTGAGCATGAAGACCGGCCACCTAAGGTCTCTGTTGTCGACCCTTGTGTTGACCCCTCTCCTGTTTCCTCTGCCCCACAGGCTGAGAAATCTAGCCAGGGGACAGCTGAAGCTGATGGTTCACCGCTGGTCCGGTCCCCACCTGGGGATGTTGTTGGACAATTTGTTGGTGCTTCAGATCTAAAGCATAGGATGTCCTCCTCAAATGATCCGAGTCCTTTGGACTCTACTTCCACTTCTGGGGCTTCTGGTGGGGGCAATGGCCGTCCTACACCTCCAAAGACAGCCCCCAAGCCACCTTCCAAACAAACTGGTATGCCCACTCCAAGAAGGAGTGTTGTAAAACTTATTTCCCCATCCTCACGTTTGTCTTCAGATGTTAGACAGAGGATGTGGGTTTCTGGTGCTGGGCAGGTTCCTATGAAGGGCCTTCATAAGCATCAATCCAAACCCACTCGCTTGTCAGGTGTACAGTCCCACACTTAATCATCATTCCTCCATTATGGGTTCCATCATCCAATGGAACTGTCGGGGTTTACGTGCCAACTATGAGGAACTGTGTCATTTTGTTTCTCATTTTACACCTCTGTGCATGTGCATCCAGGAGACCATGGTAGGTGATACTGTTCCTTCCGGCCCTTCTGGCTACCATGCCTTTTATTCTGATCCTGTGCCAGGCCAAGGTTATCATGGAGGTGCTGCTATCGTCCTTCGCAAGGATATTCCTTACTGTCATCTGGACATCTTCACTCCCCTGCAGGCTGTCGCTGTCCGGATGTTTTTACGTCGGCAGGATACAGTTTGCAGTCTTTATCTTCCTCCTAGTGCTACTATTGAAAGGGCAGATCTGGAACGCCTTATTCATGACCTTCCTTCTCCCTTTCTCTTACTAGGAGATATGAATGCTCACCATTCGCTATGGGGAAACAGTAAGGCCAACCCTCGGGGTGTAATGCTGGCCTCTTTAGTGGAAGATGAGGAATTAGGCATTTTCATTACCAATGAAATGACTTATTTCCATAGTCAGACGGGAACTTTTACTGCCATTGATTTGTCTTTATGCTCAGCTGATGCTGTTTTAGATTTTACCTGGGATGTGTTGCCAGACCTGTATGGCAGCGACCATTTTCTGTTACTTTTAACCGCTAGTGCTGGTGGACCTCAGCCACTTCTTCCTCGCTGGCTTCTGGATAAGGCTGACTGGTCACGTTTCAGGGAATTAAGTTCCATTTCCCTTTCTGTCAACGAGTTTGGCTGTCTTACTGAGGCTGTGTCATATTTCAATACCGTGTTGCACTCAGCAGCCCTGTTATCTATTCCAAAAACGAAGGGTCAGTTTCCTAAACGTCCGGTCCCTTGGTGGAACTCAGAGTGCAGTTCCGCAGTGAGAGCCAAACGAGTCGCCTTCTCTCGACTTCGTCATCACTGTGGGGATCCTCAGTATTTGGTGGCACATCAGAGGGCACGAGCTTATATGAGGCGGGTTTTAAAAGAGGCCAGGCGTTCATCCTGGAAGGGTTATGTTTCCTCCATTAATTCGGGGACTTCCATCAGCCAGGTGTGGAACCGGGTAAGGAAAATTTCAGGAAAATTTACTGTTCCCTCCCCTCCTGTTTTATCTGCAACAGGTGGAACTGTGGCTGATCCATTTGCTGTTGCAGAGTTGCTTGCTGATCATTTTGCCAGTGTGTCAAAGAAGGATGCAGATACGCCTTCAGCTTGCCACCATCGGCGCCTAGAGTCTCGTGGTCTCAGTTTTGCCTATGCTGGAGGAGAGCCTTACAATGTTCCATTTTCAATTTCTGAACTCCAGGCGGCTCTGTCGCAGTCCCATGATTCCTCTCCTGGTTATGATGATATTCCTTATGCCTTTTTACGCCACGTGTCTGATGAGTCCCTGTTGTTTTTGCTTTCACTGTTTAATAAGATCTGGTGTTCTGGGGAGTTTCCGGCTTGTTGGGGTGTTGCTGTAGCTATCCCCATCCCAAAACCAGGTAAAGACCACCTACAGGTGACGAATTATCTGCCTATTTCTTTGACATCTTGTTTATGTAAAGTTTTGGAAAAGATGGTCAATGTTAGGCTTGTATGGTTTTTAGAGAGAGGTGACTTCTTATCCCCTGCCCTGTATGGTTTTCGAAAAATGCGATCTACCACTGATGCACTATTGTCCTTGGAATCTTCTGTTGCTGAGGCTTTCTCCACTAACCAACACCAGGTCACGGTCTTCTTCGATCTGGAGAAGGCATATGACACTGCCTGGCGTCATGGTATTTTACTCTCTCTTCATGAGTTTGGTCTTCGTGGACGCTTGCCTGTTTTTATTCAACATTTTTTATCTAACCGAATTTTAAGGGTGCGAGTGGGAGGAGTGCTTTCTACTGCCCGAGCACTAGAAGATGGAGTACCACAGGGGAGTATCCTTAGTGTTACTCTGTTTGCTGTAGCCATTAACAGTGTCATTAGTGTACTTCCTGATGGTGTACGAGGATCACTTTATGTCGATGACTTCTCAATTTCCTTCACCGCGTCTAGGATGTCTCTGATAGAGAGGAAATTGCAGCTGGCTCTCAATCGAATTTCTGACTGGGCGGAAACTCGCGGTTTCCATTTTTCTTCAACAAAGACAGTGGCTATGCATTTTTGTCGTCTTCAAGGGGATCACCCAGACCCTGACTTGTATCTCTATGGTAGGAGAGTATCCTGTGTGGAAGAGACGCGGTTTCTGGGTCTTCTGTTTGATAGACGACTAACCTGGGTTCCTCATATTCGTTCTGTTAAGGCGACTTGTCTTAAGCTTTGAGTCTTTTGAGGGTTTTAGCTCATACCTCTTGGGGTGCTGACCGTCAGACCCTCTTCCTCTTGCATAGGTCTATTATTCTTCCTAAACTTGAATATGGATGTGAGGTCTACTCCTCTGGAACAGATGCATATCTCCGGTTGTTAAATTCTGTGCATCATGTTGGTGTGCGTCTGGCAACCGGGGCATTCAGATCATCCCTGATTTCGAGTTTATTGGTGGATGCTGGTGTACTCCCCTTGGATTTGCAACGTCAATTGCTAATGATGAGGTGCTGGTATCGTCTTCACCGCATTCCAGACTCAATTTCTTGTGCCATCGTCTCCCAGGATTCTCGATCTTCTGTTTTTGACACCCGTCCTAATCTTCCAAAGCCATTTGGTTACAGGGTCCAGTCTGTTATTTATCCCTCTCTGTTCCGAGACTGGCAATTTGTCCACATCGGATCCCAAGGGTAGGTTCTTGGCTGCTTCCTCGCATTACTTTCTGTAGGTCCTTTGTTGAAAAAAAGGGCTCACTTCCCTCTCATGTGTCCCTGTCTCTCTTTTTAGAACATGCCTCCATTCATGAGGGTTCTGTCCCCGTCTATACTGACGGGTCTAAGACTGATACTGGAGTAGGATTTGATGTTGTCTTCCCCTCTTTTAGTAGGGGCGGTAGCCTTCCTGGCATTACTTCAGTGTATACGGCGGAACTGACTGCAATCTTATATGTTGTTAAAATTATTTTTACTCTCCCCCAATCCCTTTTTGTGATTTTTAGTGACTCGCTTAGTGCTCTGTCTGCACTGGAGTCTTTTAATGCATCCCATCCATTGGTTTTATCAATTTTAGAGTGGCTTTTTCTTCTTGGCCGTCGTGACCGCCGAGCAGACTTCTGCTGGGTACCCGCACATGTTGGTGTGGTGGGCAATGAGAGGCCAGATACTTTAGCTAAAGCTGCGTCTTCTCAACAGCCCCCAACCGACTACCCACTTCCTGTTTCTGATGTAACACCTTACTTGCGGTACGCAATTCGTATGTGTTGGCAGAGACATTGGGATGTTGTCTCTCACAATAAACTAAAAGAAATCTTTCAGAGAGTGGTTGTGCCAAGGGCTTTTCCCTCTACGTCTCGGCTATTGGAGGTGGCTCTCACTAGGCTTCGCATTGGGCATTCACGGCTTACACATGGGTTCCTGATGAGTGGTGAATCTCAGCCGTACTGTGATGACTGCCTTGTTCCACATACTGTCCGTCACTTGCTGGTCGAGTGTTCGAGTCTGGGGGACCTACGTCAGATATTCCTCCTTAGGCATACGGGGACAGATAGTGCCTACTGTTTGTCCTCGATGCTTGGTGATGCCTCTAGCGATTTTCGTGATGTTTTTAGTTTTCTTCAGGAGGCGGGCCTCCTTCCACTTTTATAAGTAGTTGATATTTTATAAACTATTCTTTTATTATTTTCAGTGTTTTATTCCTACTAACAGATATTAACTTTATTTTGAATATGCACTTTTTATTTTGCTGTGTCTTTTACTTTGTCGTCCGGCGGCATATGACCGTGGCAGTTGCGCCGCCAGATTTTAATTATTTGCAATCAATCAATCAATCGGTCATTGAGTTAGGTTAATAGGGACGAGCGATTATTGACAAGCCGAATCAATTAGAGTCTGAAAGGGGTGCTTTTGTAAAGGCAATACCTTCGATCGTCATCGCATCGGGTGGCCTTTGCCACGGTTTGCGTGTAAAACTGGTGGTTTTATAGTTGGTATCTACAAAAGTACGCCTTTCAACAACTTCTTGAGACTGTATTTTACAGTTACATTATAGTTTATTGATAAAAAATAAAGCATATGCATGGGTGCTCCCCTGCAGTTTCGCCGCATCCTGTTTTATGCATCACTTCCTTCTAAAACAGCTCCAAGCTGGCGCAGGGGGGGGAACATAGGAGTGACGTCGACGGGCTTGAAACCTCAGTGACTTGACTCCTGACCATGGCAGTGAGCGGATGTTTGCTCCACGAAAGTATGTACACTACCTTCACGACACCACCAGGTGTGGGGGTCTGAGGGAAGGTGTACTGTATAGGGGTGTGAGGGAACCTGCTGCTATATCATAGGGTTAAACAAGTCCGCACTTCTTCCCCTTCTTCGTTTTTCCCCATTATAATTTTTTTTTTCGGCCTATCGACCATTGGGGCCAAAGCCCCTGGTCATTAAGGCCGAATATATACATGTATATACATATATACATATATATACAAAAATACACACACACACACACACACACACACACACACTTCCATGCATATATACAGACACACTTTCAAGCACACGTACATATATATATAATAATTTTTTTTTTTTTTTTGTATTTTTTTTTTTTTCTTGGTTTTATATTTTATAGACCTTATAAAGAAAAACCTAATCTAAAGACCCTAAAACTAATCACCTAACAGACAAATCGCGAACCTATATTAAATCCTAAAGAGACAAATAGCTAAACCTACACTAATGGTAAAAATACCTCGACTAACAAAACACCATCGACTGCAGATATGTAATGCCTTTCTACATTACATACCTGCACTCATCACCTGGTGACTGTCAGTCGAGGCACAACCTAATATAGGGGACATCAATATATGAAAGGGAACCAGACGAGTCAGGAACATTTCCATATACCTCAGCTGTCGACCCTAATTAGCACAACTTGAACAAGATGGTATAATGTATTTACATAATTTGTACAAAAAATTGAAGTGCCTCGTCCAGCAGACCACCATCGACTGCAAGTGCCCAATACCTTCCTATATTGCACACTTGCACTCATCAGTTGGTGACTGTCAGTCGAGGAACGGGGCTTAATGTAGGGGACATCTATATTAGAAATAGATCAGTGGGATGAGGAACTATTTCAAATATGTCAACTGTCAACCCTAATTAATAGTAAAATATATACATATTTACCGTTGATAAAAACCATAACCATATAGTAAAAAAGTCACATCACTCTGATCAGTCCGGTCTCTCTCAAGAAAGCCATCAATTTATCAGTCATAACAATGTCCCCATCACCCAGGATGGTGGAAAGGGTGAAGGGGACCTCTGCTGCGCCGCAGTAATTTATAAGTGAAGCCCTTTCACGAATAAATCGCCGACAGCGCAGGATGATTATGACTAATAGATAACACCGCATCACAGATGTCACAATGCGGTGGGAATCGTTTTTCCATATAAGGTTTCATATGTGTTAAAATGGTGGCATTAAACCGCAAACGATCCAACACTTTTTTTTCCAGGCGACTGGGACGGTTGGCAGTGTCCCAGTCGCCCAGGTACGGCTTACACGTTCGAATATTTAGTCTGGTCCACTGACCTTGCCACAGAAGATTTATTGATTTCTTTCCGAGAGAGAGACTCGACCGTAGATCACGAGGAACTTCCCAAGTCTCCTCGAGCTCGACAGTCGACATTGTAAGTAAGTCAGCCTGCTCATTGCCGTAGATACGACAATGACCAGGCACCCAGATCAGCGTGAATGACTTGTTGCATGAATGCAACTTATTAACGATGCGGCCCTGGATCTCGTGAGAGTCCGTAGTACAAGATGCAATTGCCTGAAGGGCTGATTTTGAATCCGAAAATATGACAAATGAGTCATGCCTAGAACTGAGAGCATAGTGTCAATAGCAAAAAGTTTGGAGGTAAACACAGATGTATGAGTCGGCAACCGATACCTGAGGGCACATTCAGTCGACTACACACTTGCACACACACATTCACTCGACTTGGAGCCGTCGCTGTGCAAATGGTGGGACCCCAAGTGACGAATGATGATATTACGAAACAAGTAGTGGACCTCCGCCTCCGGCGCCTTGGTCTTAGGTGCTGGGAGCCAAGTTACATCAACAGTAAAGCCGGGTGGCTCCCAAGGAGCTATATTTTTAATCACCAACTTGTTACAGTCACTGAGGTCCACACCAAGCTCCTGAGTCAGTAAGTGGAGGCGAACGGCAAGTGGCCGACGCACCTCCCGCATTAGATGGTGGTATTGACGCCGGGGGGTACAGGCCACATTGCCGATAATACCTTTCCTTGATGTTCGTATGCCATAGGATAAGGCCAGGTGGTCACAGCGAATACGGAGGGGAGGCACATTCGCCTCCATTTCCATACGAGCTACACGGGTACACCGGACGGCTCCAAGACACATTCGCAAACATTATTTTATTCTGCAACACATCGAATCCTTTCAGCGTGGCATCTGATGCCGAGCCATACACCTGTGCGCCATAGTCTAGCTTCGATCGAATAAGGGAGTTATACACCATTAATAAAGATTTTCTGTCGGCACCCCAGGTAGTACCCGCTAGGTACTTGAGGACATTTAACGGTTTATCACAACGAGCAAGCAAATTATTAAAATGAATTTTAAAGTTCAAACGACGATCAAAATAAATTCCCAAAAACTTTACAGAATTTTGAAAAGGTACCGCCTAATTATCCAAGTTAAGCACACATTAGGTACGTTACAATTACTGAAGACTACAGCGGCACACTTAGGGACGGAAAACTTAAATCCCCACTGCAAGGCCCATTGGTGGACGGAGTCAAGGACTGCTTGAATCCGGCCAGCCAAAAATTGTGCATTATGGGAAGAGTGCCATATTGCACAATCGTCAGCACAGAGCGAGTATTTAAGATTCCTTGCGATTGGAGCTGACGACAGAATATCATTGATCATAATGCTAAATAAAGTGGGACTAAACACACTTCCCTGCGGCACCCCGTTTTCCTGGATAAATATATCCGATGTTACGATACGGGACAATTTGACAGAGAACGTCCTGTCCCTTAAGAAATTTGAAATAAAAATAGGCAAATTTCCTCTTAAACCATAAGCATAGAGCTTCATTAGTACACCGTATCGCTATGTCATGTCATAGGCTTTATGGATGTCCAAGAACACCCCTGTCATGAAGTCTTTATTGGCAAATGCCTCTGAAATACAATGCTCCAAATTCATTAAATGATCTAGTGAACTTCTGTATTTACGGAAGCCACATTGTTGATCATTTAACAAATTGTTCGACTCTAAAACAAAAAGAAGCCTATTATTAACCATACGTTCCATGACCTTACATAGACAAGAAGTCAACACAATAGGACGAAATGAAGTGTGATTCATAAGACGACCAGCCTCTTTGGGTATCGGTATGACTTGCGCAAAGTGCCATGAGTTTAGGAACGTTCGAGACGCCCAAATCTTATTGTACAATGCTAACATCTTAACCAGGTTGTCCTGATTAAGATGCTGGATCATACCGTACGTGATGGTGTCTGGTCCAGGGCTGGTGTCTTTTACAGGATTTAAGGGCAAGGAGCAGTTCATCTAGCGTAAACTCTTGGTTGTACGGGGAGTCTACGTCTTCTGTGGCAAAGTCTAATATCTGTAGCTCAGCCATGCGATTATGATGTTGAAAACGCGTATCATAATTGGCTGAGCTACTTACATGAGAAAAATTCCTGGCGTGGATGTTAGCAACGTCCACGGGATCGTCATAGATGGTGTTGTTCACCTGCAGGGTGGTGACAGGGAAGTATGGGCCTTCATTATTTAATATTCTGATAGTGGACCAGACATTACTTAATGGTGTAGTACGAGTCACCGTGGACACAAAGGACCGCCAGGAGTCACGTTTGGCCCTTCTTTTTATTCTCCTTGCCTCAGCCCGTGCCTGTTTGTATGCAATAAAATTTTCCTTAGTGGGTATGATTTGTGATCTTGGTCCTACTAATGTTAAATTGTGGAACATTTTAGGCATAAACACTGAAAATATCTCTTTCATACATCCAGGGGCTCCTGACCGAGAGGAGAATGCCTTTGCTGATGCACCCCACCTCATCAAGTTGATCAGGAATAATTTCCTTGACTCTGGGTTTGAAATGGGGAATGGACATTTCGCTACCAGTGGGTGTATAAGAGAATTAATCACGCGAAGCATCAGTGATCTAAAAGTTACTCACCGCCTGTCAGAAAAGCATGTGTGTGTTAATGTGTCAAGCGAATGAGTGATAAGTTAGCGGTGCAACTTCTCTCAGAAACTACATCAAAATCACAAAGATATTTTGGGGGGGGGGGGAAATTTGAGAGTCAATACTGGGAGGAAACTGGTGATGTTATTGGACTGGTAAACAGGTAGTTTGACTTCATAAACACTAGAGTACCTAATGATATCAAAACATCAGGAGATGCATATGGACGTCACTTAGAACACCAAGATCAAGTACTGTAGGATATGATCAATATTGCATCAACCATGAGAGTGTGTGGCATTAAAAATATGTATTAGTTTCAAAAAGAGTTAATAGTTTTCTGCCGATCAACGCCAAAATTGTTTGTCTTTATGAAGGATAAGTTCCGAATATCTTTTGTATTAACATACAGACTGAATCAGGATGGACTGGATCATTTCTTTGCCCATCTAAGGCAAACGGGAGCTTCTTACGAACATCCATCACCAGTTTCATGCAAACAGAGTAAAGGCACATCTGCTGGGTAAAGAAAGTAGCTACCTTGGAGGGAAGTAAATACAATTCAGATAAAGAAAGCAGAGACGTTTTTATATCAGAGGGCTCATTCTGTAATTACACCCCAAGTAAAACAGTAAAAGATAATGAAAATGATCTTCAGCGTGAACCCAGTCTTACTGCAGTCATTTTCTCAGCACTGACTGTCGATGAGTCGTCATTTGAGGCTGAAGAAAGAATGATGCAGAGCAGCGGCTCCATGATCTCTGGGATAATGACCTGGAAAGTGCTGTAGAAGAAGAAGGACTGCGATATGTTGGTGGGTACATTGCATACAAACTTCCTGAATACCAGAGTCTGAGATCCAGGGTGGAAGCTGGAGACCACCTGGACTGAAATTCCATGCAGAAAGAAAGAAGCTTTAATGAAAGCAAATCCAGACTTTCATGAAAAACTAAAAGTGATGGAAAAAAATATCCCATGCAGTGTCATTATGGGAAGAAGACTTTGAAACTTGATAAGAGGTAACTAAGCTAATGGTGACAGAAATTGCAAAATATGTATCTGTACCACTGGATGTCTTTACTGTTTTTTTTTTTTTCGCTGTAGAATGTTTTTTGGGATGCGAATATTCAGCAGAAATATGGAATCACAAAGGGCTCAAAAGCGAAAATTTACAAAGCTACTGAAGCAACTATTGCTGATCATCATCATCATCATCACCACCACCACCACCACCACCACCACCATCATCATCATCATCGTTGTCTGTACTAGGATGTTTACTGTGTCAGCTGATTTTTAACTGCAGTGTAGCATGTAAATTTATGTGGCTTGTTTTCAAAGTGTTTAAAGCTTGATTTCAGAGTTTAAAGTGTCTGTATTAGGATTATGCAGTTTTGGAAAATCTACCATAAGTGTAAATTTTAGGAATCAATTGAATATATTATTATCCAGTCATTTATCGTTATCCTACTATTGATCTTATATAATGAAGAGAATTCTATGATTAAGAAGTTAACTGTTTCACAGTAATTAAATGATAATGAACAATGTTATTTTTATTAAAGAGCAAATAATGAGGGGAAGGGAAGAATGAAAAAGGGAGATGAGAATGAAAACAGAATGAGAGGGGAAGGGAAGAGGGAGGAAGGAAAGGACAGAGTAAGGGAAGGAAATACATGAAGGGAGGAGAGAAGAGAATGATGGAAGAGTGGAAAACGAGAGGGAGGAGGGAATTGTTGGGATATGATGTACGAAAGGGAACAATGGGATGGGGAAAGAAAATGACGAAGATGGAGATATAAACACAATAAAACAGAAACATTTGAGGAAAAAAAAAAAGGAGAGGGAAGGAGGAGGAGCAGGGCAGTTGTCATCAGGCCTACTGACGTCATCACGGTCCTGCCCACATGCGCGCGGACTGACATGGTATCTCTGGACTTTGTTTTCACCGGCGTGAACACGATAATTTTGCAAAAACTTTCGCGTTTCATTGCGAAGCACAGGATGGGTTTAGGAAGTTAAAAATTGCACTTGTAAGAAAAAAAATCGATATTCGAAATTTGAAAAAATGATTCCAGGACGGGGCACTGGGTCCCGACAGTTTCTTGACCCACGTCCACGGAGGGGCTAAGCGGGCCTTTGCTAGGCAACGAGTAGTTGCTTAGCAACCAAAACTTTGTAGACATAAGGTCATGGCTGGTCACTGTATCCAGGTTTGGTCTGAATCAGTTAATTCTGAAGGGTAGAAGTACCTGTCACAATATTTAACAAGATTGCTAGGGGCGCTGAGGCCAGTCTTCTCAGGGTTGCCACTCGAAAACTAAAGGAGAGAGGAGAAAAATGAAGGGAACACTGCCGATAGGGAATGACCTCAAGGTTACACCTAAAGAAGTCAGAGCTTTTATGCCCATCAATAATGTTTCTGTAGCTCGGAACGTGAAGAGTACGAAAAGTTTTTTTTTTTTTTTTTTTTTCGACCGTTGCTAGACAATGAGTAGTTGCCTAGCAACCAAAACCTTACGGACACAACTAGATTATTGTGTCCAGGTTTGGTCGGAATCGGTTAATTCTGAAGGGTAGAAGTGCCTGCCACAATTAAACAAGAATACAAGACAACAAGAAAGAAAACGCGACTAACAATAAGGACTGCATGGAACTGGCCAACATTTGATGCCCCCCAGATTCTAACCAAAATATTCTTTACGCCCGGCATGAGCCACAGGCATAGTCCAAAGTACGCCAGTGTCGTTGACATTTGTAATGCCAGCGTTTATCATATACGTGTTTTCTGCAAATGACGGTAATCCATCGTGTGACGGCATAGTTTCAAAGGAACCCCACGTCGTCTGTCATATTGTCATATTAGTGGTACCTGCAGTCTTTTTTTTTTTTCTGTGATTTATAGTGGCTGTGTGTGGGGCGGGGGGAGGGGGGAGGGGTTCGTGCGTGCACGCACTTTTTTTTTTTTTAGGTGGTTATATAGCTACTTTATTAAGGTTAATTTTAGACTTAAGTTAGGTAATAGTATCACCCACAGGGTCAGCCTTGGAATCCTTGGCAACATGTCCCCACTGAACCCATCTTCACTTAATGTTATGATTTTTGGCAACCCTAACCCAATCGTTATGCAAGGAATATACCTGTAGTCTATAACTTATCACTCTGTTTTCTGTAGTATGATTGTCCAATTATACCATTGCTGTCATTTTGAAATCAGTCATACCAGGGTATGGGAGAATGCAGGACCATCTGAAGGGCTAGTGGGATGCATACCAGGGTATGGGAGAATGCAGGACCATCTGAACGGCTAGTGGGATGCATACCAGGGTATGGGAGAATGCAGGACCATCTGAAAGGCTAGTGGGATGCATACCAGGGTATGGGAGAATGCAGGACCATCTGAAGGGCTGGTGGGATGCATACCAGGGTATGGGAGAATGCAGGACCATCTGAAGGGCTAGTGGGATGCATACCAGGGTATGGGAGAATGCAGGACCATCTGAAGGGCTGGTGGGATGCATACCAGGGTATGGGAGAATGCAGGACCATCTGAAGGGCTTGTGGGATGCTTACGTGAAGTATGAATAAATGTGCGCCCGGTGGACCTGGTGTGGCCTGGGTCACCCCGTGTTACAAGAGCAGAGCATGTAGGGGAGTGTTCAGCATCATCTTGTGTCTCTTTATCTTGCCTCAATGCTGTCTCCTGCAGACCCACAACTTTTAAGTGTCTCTGCACTAAAGCAGCACAGGTTAGGCTAAGAATCGTTTAACGTAGCACTTTATCAGACCTTAAATTTTAGAGTAATGGTCACAAGTGCTTTGTGGCCCTGTCAGGCTACTCAGCAGTTGCTCAAATGAAAGCCACTTTTGGACCACCCCTGTACAGCTGATGTTCACTTGTGGTTGACTGTGTCTCGCTACAACGAGACGCAGGGAAAAGTGTGGAAGTTTGGTTCCAGGGTGGATGCTGCATTTGTGAGTCTACACCCAGTTAACAGGGGCATCATAGCAGGCTCCACTTCATCCCGTGATCTGACTGAATGGTTAACCCCCCAGCATTGCAAATGGTAACTACTGTCAATAAATAAATGTGCATGTGGTTAGGCTTGTGAGGTGCAACATGAGTGATGTGTGAATGAGTGTTGGCCCATTTCACCAAGCATGCTGTTGACACTTAACAGTTCTTCCACTTTAATACTTTTTCTCTCAGTTTCTGAATCTAATCTTACCCCATCCTTAGGTGAGAAGATAAGGTCATAATGATAATCATTCTTTTAGTTGGTATATACTGAAAAAAGAACTTGTGGCCAGGTAACCACTACTTGTTCAGGCCTTTGACTAGGGTACTAAGAGTTCTGTCAGCCGAACAAAGTCACTCGGTGCTGAATTAAGCATGACCCCTCAGTGTATCAACAGCAGAAAAGATTACTTGAGCTTTTTTTGTTTCCCAAAGTATTGCAAGTTGAATAAAATATTTTGCAGCCTGAATAAAATGCAATACCCAGGTGCACCAAGCAGGGTGAAGAAGTTGACCCCCTTATTGCGATCCATATGAGAGACTTTTCAAATAGGAAGGAGATTAGAGACTTGTCAAGTGAGGGGATTAGATATAGCTTTCATTAACACCTTCACCATGAAACATCTACCCAAACTAATAAATAAATAAGTAAATAAAATAGTTTGTAGGTAACAGAAACATATTTTTAAAAGACTTCCTCAGCTTGTAGGGGTGATGATGCTAACCAAAGGTGCTGTATTGCAGGTAATCAGTGTGAGGTGAGGCTGGATCCATGTGAGAGTGAGCCATGTCTGGCTGGAGCCACCTGCCCCTCCTTCCCCTCTGATGGGTTCCTTTACAAGTGTCATCCAGGCAGAACTGGCACCCTCTGGGACCAGAGTGAGTAATTATGTAGCTATGTGGCATATGGTAAAATGTGAAATGTTTTCGGGAAAACGTTCGAACGAATCATGAACAGTAGATTACGCCAACAAGTAGATGACATGAACCTTCTTTCCCCCAGACAGTTTGGCTTCAGACCTAGACGATCCACACAGGACGCCCTAAATATCATCACCTACATATCAATCAAAACATTCGCATTGCATACGAGACAGCCCTTTTTACTCGAGACGTAAAACGCGCATTTGACTTAGTATGGCACGCAGGCCTGAAGTCCAAAATCTGCGAACAATTTCACTTTCCTACACCAATTATAAAACTACTTTGCAATTTTTAAGACAACCGCACAATCAGCATTAAATTTAAAAACAATTACTCAGACTTTTTTCATCTTCATGCAGGTGTACCTCAGGGCTCCGTCCTCGCGCCCACCGTCTACAGTGCCCTCTACACAAATGACATCCCCACCCCAGCACACGACGATTCACTGTACGAAGACGATATTACTCAACTGGTACGTTCCACGGCAACTGACGGAATCACTAACAAAGCGAGTATCGAGCTGGACCGAATTGCACGATGGGAGCAGAAGTGGCGGATTTAAGAGAATCCCTTGAAGTGCACAGTCATATATTTTCGTACTAAAACAGCCAATCCCCGCCCACTTTTTCTAAGTTCGCGTGACCCGGATCGCGTTCCCATTCCTATTAGAAATACCTGCACCGTACTTGACCTTACATTTGACAAAAACCTGAAATTTCACCATCACATAAGAGGCAAGGCAGCCATGGCTAGGACTGCATTAACTCGAATATACCGCTTTCGCAGTGCAGCGCCTGAAACAAAATTCCATTTTTACAAAGCGCTGATCAGACCACTGCTTACATATTCACCGTTAAGCCTATCTTTGGGCCAAAAGCAACATCCAAAATCTACAGACAATTCAAAACAAAGCCATACGTTGGGCATTAAGCATACGGTGGGATGATTTTGAAACCAACATACACATTCACGAACGTGCCAACATCCCTATCAACACATACCTTCATCATCTACAAGAAAAACATCATTCATTCATTCATTGCCAGACGCCATGTATCCCAAACGGGGTGGCAAAGGGCTTAGAGTTAATTGTTTTACAGGGAGGGGCACTAATCCTCCACCAACCCCACTTGACACGTAGTATATATATATATAGAGAGAGAGAGAGATCTGTCTATCTATCTTTATATATATATATATATATATATATATATATATATATATATATATATATATATATATGAGGACTAGGATTCGAACCAGCGCTTGCAACTGCGTGAGTACAGCAGCTTACCAAGTGACCTATTTAGGAACCCAAAAAAGCAGCCAGCTCAGGGCTTGGATAGAACTGGAGACAACATGGACAGATTCTCAGGCCGCTCCACCTTACTCCATCTTGGCTAAATCACAAAATTCACTGACATTCATATTGACTTCATCGACTTCTGCACACAGATCACACCGCCCACACGACCTGTAGCCAACCTCCTCCACCCTGACGCAAGACCTTCACCAGCCCCATTGTTCACTTAAGCATTAATATTTATTCTGCTTACTTATGGACTTATTCATTTACTCCATATGCTACTAAATTCATATCCAGCAACCCACCGAAGACCCTCCACCTCTACTGTACATTCATTACCAAGATCACGGCAACCACCCAATGCCCCGCCCACTATCAAGATCACTGCAACCTCCCAATGCGCCGCCCATCATCAAGATCATGGCAACCACCCAATGCCCCGCCCACTATCAAGAACACTGGAACCTCCCAATGCCCAGCCCATAAGGAATTTCGAGTAGACGTCGACGAACGTTATGATATATTTGTAACTGGCTTTGGGTTGTAGGGGCCCAAGTACGTCGACAGATAGCAGTTGCCATGGCTTGTAGGCGGTGATTTTTCCCAGGTGTGCGGGTGATGTCTTTTCCCAGTGAGCAGGCTCAGCAGGCTTGGATAATTTTTTTTGGCCAGGTTAGAGGGGCCAGGTGTCCAATAGATGTCATTAAAGACTTGCAGGAGTTTTTTGGTGCCGAGGTGGATGCCATTATTGGAGTGGAGGTGGGTCATGGCGTCGTGGGCAGAGTCAGGGTCCAGGACTATATGTCCATCCTAGGTAAACAGGTGGTCACCGTGCTGGTAGAGCTTGGAAAAAATCTGGGGTGGTATCCAAGGTTGTCATTCCCTGTCTTGCCATTTTTGCATAAGGTCAGGGGTAGCATGGATGGAGTTGATGAGGAGTCGTGACAAGGCGTCGGCATTGGTGTGTAGTTTCCCCAGTCTGTAGGTGATCTCGAAGCCAGATTCCTCCAGTGCCTCTCTCCATCTGATTAATTGGGAGTTGTTGGTGTTAGACTGACGTAGCCACTGAAGGGATTAATGATCTGTGATGATCGTGACGTGGGTGCCTGAGATGTATGCTCGGAAATGTTCTAATGCCCATATAATGCCAAGTCATTCACGTTTTGTGGCTGCGTAGTTTTTTCAGCTTGGTTGAGGGTGCGGTTGGCGCAGGCGATGATATGTTCTCGCCCCTCTTGTACCTGGGCTAGCACGGCACCAATTGCAACCAGAGACACGTCTGTGTACAGACAGAACGGCAGGGTGTAGTCTGGGAGGGCAACGATTGGGGCAGTGATGAGTTCTGACTTCAGTGTGTTGAAGGCGGTGATTCGGGCATCGGTCCAGAGGAATGGTTCACCTTTCTTGGTTAGATTGTGAAGGGGTTTAGCGATGTTGGTTAGTCCGAGGAAGGCGCGCACGTCAAGGACATCTTTCAGCAGTAGGAGGTCCACAATGGCCCGCAGTTTGTCAGGATCGGGAGAAATGCCCTCTTCCGAGATTATGTGACCTAGGAAGGAGACGGATCATTCACCCAGGACGTATTTAGAGGGCTTGAGCTTGAGTCATGCTTGGCGTATGCACGTGAAGACTTGCTCGAGGCTCTGGAGGTGGTCGGCCCAAGTCTGGCTAAAAACAGTCACGCTGTCTAAGTACGCCAGGCAGATTTCCCAGGTAAGGCTGCTGAGGACCGACTCCATCAGCCGTGAGAATGTGGCAGAGCCCGAAGGGGAGGACATTAAATTTGTAATGTTTGCTGTTACTGGTGGAGAAAGCTGTTTTCTCTCTGTCCTCAGGGTGGATGGGAACTTGCCAATACCCTGACTGGAGATCTACGGTAGAGAACCATGATGATCCGTGTAGGAAGTGGAGGGAGTCGTCAATCCTGGCGTCCTTCGTGGTCACATTGTTAAGCTTTCTGTAGTCCACACAGAAACGCATGGTGCCGTCCTTCTCTTGACGAGGACGACAGGTGAGGACCACGGGCTCGAAAGGGGAGATACGCCAGCATCTAGCATGTCCTGGACCTGCCGGTCTTCCTTCGCCCGCTGTTTGTTTTTTGCAGTGAGGGTTGTTGGATAGGTGGTCTTGTGGTGTGGATTTCATGGTGGAGGTATGTGGTGTGCCCAATGTCTACTGGGCCTGAGAAGAATAGGTCTTGGAATTCCAGGAGGAGGAGTCAAAGGCTGTTAGCTTGGTGAGGTGAGAGGTGTTCAGGTAGGGAGGGTAGAGTGGAAGGTGAAAGGGGGGGGGTTCACAAAGCTCGGCTTCCTCCGTATCTCCCACCGCTAAGCCTCGAGGGTGGGTGAGTGGCATGGTAGGAGATTTGCAATGCGTACTGCTCAACGATGGGGGGGTAGGAAGGTGGGTGACAGATGGCAGAGGTGGTAGGTTGGGGGAGAACAGGACGGAGGTGCCACTGGGTCTGTTCAGCTGTAGCCAGGCCTCGTGTTGGGGGGGGATGATTAAGGTGGAAGCAATGGTTGCGGGGAAGGTAGGGTGGAAGGGGTTGTTGGGCAGGGGTGGGGGGTAGGTGGAGGACAGGGTGGGGGGCAAGGGGGGGTGCACATGCAGAGTGGCTGGGCAGGTGGGGCTGGAGGTTTTTGAAATTGGAGGCACCGCTTGTGGTAGTTGATGTTTGCGAGAAGTTTCTGTAAGAGATCCAGCCCCAGGTAGACATCATAGGCACGGCAGGTAGAGTCAAACACAATGAATTTGTGCTTGATGGAGACTTGGTGGGTGTCCGTCCATAGGGCCCGGGTCTTCCCACGCATTGGCATGGGGCCATCCCCCGCATCTACGAGGTGGGCTGAGGTGGGGAGGAGCGGGCCGAAGGTGGAGGTGTGGCAGGAGTAGAAATGCAGATAGAGACAAGATCTGGCCGCTCTCGTGTCAAGCAGCAGCCTTCCCTTCACCCCGTTCAGCCTCACTTTGTCGTAGATTGGGGGACGGTATTTCTGCGTAAATGGCCCTAGCCACTGTGGGGAGTTGTGGGGGTAGACCTAAAAATCCATTTCCTGTGTGGCGTCCTCCTCTTCAGGCTCCATTTCCCAGGGATCGGCGTAGCTGGTGGGTGAAACATCGTCCTCGAGGCCTTCGTCTTCTAGAGACGAGACCTTGTGATGCCCCTGTGTGGTCGCCCTTCGCCATGCACCTTTTAGTTGTTCACGTATGTCATGGAGGGGACAGCTACTCCTGCAGGCGGTGAATTCCCATGGGTTGATGAATATTAAGTTTGGGTTTTCTTTGGGGCTGGGGCGTCTCTTCGAAGGGTGTACTCTAGGAACAGACGGTGTTGGTTCATGGTTGGATTGGGATGGGGGGTGTTCGTTGCTTCTACCTGTGCGTAGGGAATTTGCTTACTGCACTGACTGGTTGGGGGGTGGGGCAAGCGGCTAGGAGGCGCCTCACATGCTGCATGTCCCAGTCGAGGTCTCCCGAGGGGTCATAGATGGTGAAATGCTCTCTTATGGTGCAAGGGAGGATCCTCAACAGGGTGTTAAATATGTGTTATTCCCGTGTGACTGCGTCGGTCTCCGGGTAAGCGGCGGTGACAAGTCGCCTGGCCTGGATGAGTGTGTTGTCCAGGTTTCCATTGCAGGTGAGGGCGTGAAGTTGCGACAGAGATACAACTTTGCCCAGGGATGGCGTGATCGCCTGTTTCACGATTTGTACAAACTGGTAGAATAGAAGGATAGAAGTTGTGGAAGCAATGAAGAAAGTCAAACTGGGGAAAGCCCCAGGAATTGATGGAGTGTGTGGTGAAATGCTGAAGCATGGGGGAGAGATAGTAGAATGGATGTGGAAAATGTGCAGATTGGCCTCGGAGGAAGGTATAGTCCTAGACGATTGGAAGTCAGGTATAATTATTCCCTTGTACAAAGGAAAACGGGAAAAGGAAGTGTGTGGTAATCATAGGGGCATTTGTCTTCTCAGTGTATCAGAAAAAGTGTATGGTAGGATACTTATTGACAAAGTTAGGGAAATAACAGAGGAATTAGTTGGAGAAGAACAGGGAGGCTTTAGGAAGGGAAGAGGTTGTGTAGATCAGATATTCATTCTTAGATCTATAATGGAAAAGTTTCTAGAGAAGGGAAAGAAGTTGTATGTGCCTTCATGGATTTGGAGAAAGCATATGACAAGGTGGATAGACAAGGATTGTGGAAAGTATTAAGAATATATGGAGCAGATGGGAAGTTGTTGAATACTGTGAAGAGTATGGATGATGGTGCTAAGGCTGCAGTGCGTGTGGATGGTGAACTGAGTGAATTTTTCTCTTTGAAAGTTGGGTTGAAACAGGGATATGTCATGTCTCCATGGTTGTTCAATCTGTACATGGATGGGGTAATAAAAGATACAAGGTAGGATAGTGGATGTTGGAGTGGCCCTAGTGAGAGAGGGTAGTGTTTGGAAACTCTCTGTACTGTTGTTTGCAGATGATACTGTGTTGTTAGTGAAGACGAAGGGGAGCTGCAAGGCTTGGTGGATGAGTTTGGGTGAGTGTGTAAGAAACTGAATCTAAAGGTGAATGTAGGGAAGAGTAAAGTTATGGTCTTTAAGAGAAATGAAGTCAGTGAATGTGCAGTGAGGTTGAATGGTGAGGAAATGGAAAATGTGAGTACATTTAAGTACTTGGGGAGTGTGATGAGTAAGGATAGAAGTTTGGAGAGTGAAGTGTTTAATAGAGCGCAGCTGGGAAGAAAGGTTGCTGGTTCCTTGAAAGCAGTGATAAGAAACAGGGAAGTGAGCATGGAAGTGAAAAAGTTACCACATGACAGTATTGTGATACCAACTCTAACGTATGGAAGTGAAGCTTGGACGTTGTTGGAAGGACACAAGTCAAGAGTGAGAGCAGTGGAAATGAGTTATTTAAGAGGAGCCTGTGGAGTCACATGGAGAGACAGGCTGACAAATGAGGATATAAAGGAGAGTTGTGGGGTGGATATGAATGTGATAGGAAGCGCTAGGAGGAACACACTGAGGTGGTTTGGCCATGTGGAGAGGATAGAGGGTGAGAGACTGACGAGGAGAGTGTATGTGAGTGAGGTGGAGGGGGGACAGGGAGGGGGAGGCCGAGGATGAGATGGATGGATGGAGTGGAGAGGTATATGAGAGAGGGGTGTGTGAGCTGGGAGAGGGGCAGTGAAATGGCGGGGGACAGGGCGACGTGAAGGCGATTTGTTTGAGGCCACCCCGTACGGGATTAAGTCGTCTGGCAATAGATAGATAGATAGATAGATAGACGATCTTTGAGGCTATGCTTGATACTGCCTTCCCTAGGTGTGGCAGAGTGACAGCTATTTTTTCTCTGTTGTTTTCGAAGCCTATGTCCAGTATTGGTTTACAGTGGCCAGGTATACATTGATGTCGTATTGCTCGGGATCAAGTTTTGGCAGTTGGATGTGGGATTTGGTCGCCATTGTGCTAGATTTCCCTGTTTTTGTTCCTGTCTGTATTCTGATCGGGTCAAGAACCACCGCTGGCCACCAGGTTATGCTAGGTGTTTTTAGTGCGACTTCTCGTCCTAAGACAACTAGCTACTGAGCGGGGTCCTCTTTCTAGACAGGAACTAGAACACACAATAAGAGGAACAAGGCTTAAAAACTCGGCAGACCATCCTTACACATATATTGCCTTAGTTTGATTTCCTTACAATATACAAGAATTATATACAATACAGGTTATATGGACAATGTCAGGCTTTGGTATAATTATAACAATTACTGCACACTGTATAATACAAGTGTAGTCACCGTCGGTCAGGATTATTCATCAACAATACACAGTGGTTGTAGGCACAGTCTGGACAGTCTTTACCGTACAGTCCTAGTGCATCACTCGTTAGCTCTAGGCTTAGGCAATTCTCACCGTACATTAGATGTGCCACTATGTTGAGTATGGACACTGTCAGCCTTCACTGTACCACAAGTATGAATAAGACATATAACACAGACACTGTCAGTCCTTGGTTCATATGGTGACACTGGGATTACGCTACTGGGCTTCTTGGACTGCTGAAACCTGTGCTAATCATAAGTGGCGCCCGGGTGTGGGAGGCTGGTCGTTGGTCGTACTCTCCCGTAGGGGGCACGGGACTACTGCAGAAGGTGAGGTCGTCTGGGTGTGGCTGAGGTCTGGTGTACAGGGAGGCCCTTTCCTGATGGGGCCTCAACATGGGAGGTGGCCCTCGGAACTGGGGCCAAACAAAGCCAACAGATGTGCCTGTTGTCACCTGTTCCTGGTGGAGGGTCGTTGACAAGACAGGCTCGGGAGGTCTCGACCCTGGGTTCTGGGGACGTCCCTGGGTGGCTGGGGGCTGCGGTCACCACTGGGCTGGACCGTCATCAGGAGCTGCCTGCGGCGACCCTTCCAGGTGGCGTCTGTCAGCACCGGGCGTCATCCAGGGGCAACCTGTAGGGCGTGGATCCCCTCTTCCAGGATAGGGCCCTACCACCACTCCTCGAATGGCAGCTCCTATGGGGGACTATACCTGCAAGGAGAGCAAGAGAGGCCTGCCGCTTGGTCCCCGGATGACAGGGGGACTGAGCCAGAGACTTCACCCAGAGGGGTAGTCCCAGAGACTCTGGATGAAGGGCGTATAGTGGCCGACCCTTCCCCGATGCATACAGTGTCCGACATCGCAGTTCCACAAGCTCAAGGGACAACACCCGAAGGGCATACAGTGGCTTACCCTTCCCCGGTACGTACATTGGCCGATACCGTGGTGCTGTTCCCTGAGGAGGAGGCAGATGCTGGGCATACAGCGGCCGACCCTTCCCCAACGAGTACAGCGGCCGACGTCACGGTTCTGCCTTTGCCTGGCTTACCAGCCGACGTGCATACAATAGCCATCATGTCTAACCCAGGGCATACAGTGCCCAACATTGTGGGGCTGGTTCCAGGGGTGACTGCAGCTGAAGGGTGTACAGTGGCTGCCCCTTCCCTGGTACGTACAGTGGCCGATCCCACGGTGCTGCAGGGGCAACAGCTGAAGGGCGTACAGTGGCTGACCTTTCCCCGGTATGTACAGTGGTCGATACCGCAGTGCTGCTTGGGGCTGTCTGTGGACAAGTCCCACCCCGATCCTGGTGAGTGTTGGTCCAGCTGTGATGTAGTGCGCTGGTACTGTTTAGTTGTCCTTGGCCATGTTGAGGGGAAGAGGGGCGTAGGGCCGTGGTACACCTGGGCCCGTCTCGCATGGGCCTGGCACTCTCTCTGTTTGCCCCTCCGTGGTCTCCTTTTGGGGTGGGTTTGGGGCCGTCCTAGAGTGGGTGTCTCCACGGGAGTGTGTATTTAACAAACAAACCCCCTTCCCGTTACAAGTGACTGGTGTGGTAAGGGGGCGGGGGTAGTGACGTCATATTAGCTAGCCAATCAGGACACAGATGAGAATGCCATATACTGCTTGTTTTGCTAGGTGTTTAAGGGACTGCTTCCCGTCCCTTGAACGCCTTCTCTGTAGCTGGGTTCCCATTCTAGACCAGAGCTTAGGAGACTAAGAGAGACACAGGGCACAAAAACTCAGGGCAACATCCTTACAAGTATATTGGTAAATTCTAAATGTGGAACAGGTAGATGTCACAAACAGGAATCTAGACAATTATATAACATGTACTGAGATCGGGAGTAGTAGTATCTCGCAGGATACTGTTGGGACAATAGTTCTGGATAAGATTGAATAGTACAATGTACAGCACTTGAGGTGTTGGGTAGGGGAATCGGTCACTGTCACTTTAAGGGAAATTTACACTGTGGTTGGAATAGGCAGCTTGGTCATAGGTCTTACTGTAATCACTGCTCAGCTCCTCTCGCTCTATCACTGTTTCACTGTTGGTCTATATTCCCGGCACTATAGCACTGAGAGAATGTGGGCTTAGTTTCCCTCTAATATCTTAACACACTGCCTGATGTCCAGGTCACTGTTTCACTGTCACTGCACTTCCACTGTCACTCACTGTCGGGACTGGGTAGGGTGGCAGCATTGGCGGAGGGCAAAGGGAGAGATCACAGCCAGGCTCCTGAAGGGGGCTGAGCTTCGTCAGGGGCCTTCATGTCCTGCGGCAACGGGATCACTCATAGGGATGTCCTCTCTCATCCAGGGCTGCGTGTGGCGAAGGGCCTCGCACTGTCAGGGCTGGGAACTGTGGTCCGGCCCTCAGGACTGGGGCCAAAGAGTTTCCCGAAGCACTCACTCAAGAGCCTGACGGAGGACGAGTGTCGTCTGCATCATGGTGGGGAGAGGTCTTGCCCTGGAGTTTTGGGGGTGGCCTCGGGGTCCTGTTGGCTGTGGTGTCCTGCTGTCGGGGACGCCATCAGGGGTGGGCTGCAGCATCAGCCTCCATAGGAGTCTGTCAGGTAGGGTCCCTCTGGAGCTGGCTGGGCAGAGAATAACCCTGGGAATAGTACAGGGCCTCTCCACGGATCCGTGAGACTGAGGCCTTCCTCCTGAAGGTTGCCTCGCTGGTGGTAGACAACTGGGTCGTCTGGCCCCCGCCGGTCGGCAGGTCTGATGGCAGAACACCGTCTCGTACTGGAGTCACAGGGGGCAAGAGGCGTTGGTGCTCCTCCCCGGCGCAGCTGCCGGCCGTCGCTGGGCTCCTGTGGGCAATGAAACAAGGGCGGCTACTGACCATCCCTTCATTATAGGCGCGGCGACCGGCTGTCGCCTGGGCCCGACTCCCTGATGGGGATGCAGGCGAAGTGCGGCTACTGGCCGTCGCCTTAGCCCCCTGTGGAGGACGACATGCCGACAAGGAGTGGCTACAGGCTGTCTCCTGCCTGGTGCAGCTACCAGCCATCGCCTGTGTCTTGTCCTCTGAGGCAACTACAGGAGGAGAGGGGACGTACCCTTCTCTCCCCAGCGCGGCTACTGGCCATCGCTGGTTCCTGTAGGGGGGTATAGCAGCACCTGACGGGGGAGTGGCAACCTACCATCTCCTGCTGTGTGGCCCAGCTATAGGCTGTGGCCTTTTAAGGGAGCGGCTACTGGCCGTTGCCGTGGCTCTTGGGGGGAGCAGCTACCAGCCATCTCCTGCAGGACAGAGCAGCTGCAGGCCATCACTGGGAAGCCTTCTGAGCACCTACCGGCCGTCTCCTGAAGGTCTGAGTGGCTACTGGCTGTCTCACAAGGGGTGCGGCTGCTGGCCATCACTGGGATGCTGCTTGGAGCTAAGGAAGTAGCTCCACCCCGATCCTGCCGAGGGTCAGCTCGCCCGCAAGGTAGTCTCTGTTTCCTGCTATGGTGGCGGAGGGCAAGTTCAGGGTCATAGGGGAGTATGGCCCGGGCAGACTTATGTCCCTGTCGCCCGAGGTTGGGTTGCGCTCTGTCTGCCCCTCTGTAGGCTCCTCCTGGGGGTGTTGTGATGCCCTCGGTGGCTATTCCCTATATTTTACCACCGTCGCCGGGGAAAAAGCCACGTCCCTGTGACTGGAGGTGATAGACTTTGGAGTTGTTGGTGTGGTGCACTGGTTGGAGGTGTTGGAGGAGGGTGTTCCATGTTGTGGTGGCTTGGTTTTCGTCCATGTGGGTGTCACAAGTGATGAAGAGAGTGGACGGGTCGGTGGTGGTGTGGAGGAGTTGCAGGAGGTGGAGAGGGCCACGGACGCGATGTTTGTGTCCGAAGGGCGGAGCCCATGTAGCTCGTCGGATTCTCATGGTGGTAGGTCGTCTCCTGTAGAGAGCTGTGCTGAATGCTGGAGATTGTCGGGGAGCATGGGGTTTTATGACGGGGCAATGCGGCGTGGTGTCTCTGGGGAGCAGTGGTGGCTGGGATTTGTGCTTGGTGTTGCATGAGTGTGACAGGGCTCGTGTTAGGAGAAGGAGTGTGGTTTTGCGGTGAGGTGGGTGGCGTCAGGGTGGGGGCATGTTGTGTGGGGGGTCGTGAAAGGTGGCCGGAATGTGTGATGGTTTTTAGGGTGGGTGTGGGCAATGAGTTGGGTGTGTGTGGGCAGTGTGTTTCAGTAGAGTGTGGTGTGGAGGTTGGCGGGGTGTGTGGGGGTGGAGGTGCGGCGACGGGGCTGGGAGTGGTAATGGGCGGTGGGCAGAGTGAAGTGTGGGTGGGTGGAGGAGAGGTTGGTGTGTGGGCAGCACATGTGGTGGTGGGCATGGGGGATGGGGAGGTTGGCAGGGTGCGTGGAGGTGGAGGTGCAGCGATGGGGAGTGGGGTGGTGATGGGCAGTGGGTAGGGTGAAGTTTGCGCAGGTGGAGGAGAGGTTGGTGCGTGGGCGGGACATATGGTGGTGGGTGTGGGGGATGGGAAGGATGGCAGGGAAGGGGTGGGGGAAAGGTTGGGAATTTGTGGCATCAGCAAATCTTCAGGTGAGGTGTGATGCAGCGTGATGGGCACCGGGGTGGGAGAGGATGGGGAGGGGGAGGCAGAGAGGGAAGGCAAGGGGAATATGTAGCAGTCATAGGAGGCAGGGGAGGAGGGGCGGAGGTGATGAGTGGTGTTGGGTGCGGGGTGGGGGTTGGGGAAGTGGGGGTACAGAATGGGCGCACATGGCGATTTCTGAGTGTGCTGGGTGTGTTGTGGTAATCATCCATCACCTAGTAGGGGTTGGGGACGTTAGGGATGGTGTAGGGTCCCGTGAAGGGAGGTGCAAGTTTGTGGGGTGTAGGGAGTTGTGCTATCATGATGGCATCGCCCGGCTTGTATGGGTTGGAGGTGGTGTCAGGTCGGAGGTCTAGGTTACTATGTAGGTGTGATTGCTGACTTTTGAGATGGTGAAGGGGGTCAGATGTGAGGGAGGTGGCCGGGGGTTGTAGGTGTTGCTGCAATGGTAGGAGGAGAGGCGCTTCCCCAAACACACATTTGTGAGGTAAGATGCCGTCCTCTCATGGGCAAGAGTTTATGCCCCATTGCACGATCTTGACGTGTGCGGGCCAGTTGTCATTCTTCATTCCTTCTATTTGGGTGCGGAGCTGGTTCATTAACCCCTTAACCGCGGGGCATCACTTTCGTGATGCTCGGCCACAATGGATCATACCGCTGGGCGTCACTTTTGTGATTCTGTGTTTTGAATTATCCCGGGCTCTCAAGTGGTGGCTTGTATCATTTATCAGTACTGCCAATGTCCAACACTAGTCAGCACTCCAAATCTCATCTGTACTCCCATCCATTGTTGACAATTTAGCAATTATACCCCCTTCGTGACTCCCCTCCCTACCTGCCCTCCATTACCTTGTCCTCTTACCTCCCACGCCGCGCTGCGCTACGCAAATTTCCCCCGGATTTTTCCACAGATTTCATCCATTGAAATAAGCCCTATGCCCTATACTTATACAAAATAATATATACCAAAAAAAAAAACAGGTAAATGATAGTGTTATACACCAGGAATTGGCTAATTATCACCTGACAAAACTTCACGTGCATTCATTCGCTAAATTACCACGGTAATTTCCCCTTTGAATTATGCCTTGTAATCGATGTCTGTAATAAAAATATATATCAGAAGGGAAGGGAGAAGCCTAAGTGACATTTACATTCACCTGGAACTACCTATTTCTTTATGTATTGCCGAGATTTTCTACCTATAAAAAATTAGCATGTAAGTCAGCAGCAGTCAGCCTAAGTGTCATTGTCAACCCTTCCCTTCTCAGATAAGCCGCGGCATTTAGTTCCTTGTCCTCCGCTGTAGTGAAACAATGTCGCACTCGCGCCCCGCCATTCCTGCCGCTTCTGCGCCCATTGCAAAGGGCCCCGTGACCTCTACCTCTAAGAAAAGTAGTGAGGGAAGCAGGAAAGGCCTTAGTGACTCTGTAGTGGCATGTGAACTGGCAGAATTGTCCATGGTTATGATGGACAGTGACTTTGACGATTCGGGTGAATCGTGTGATGAGCCGGGTGAGGTTATCGTGCCAGAAACAGCTACAACGAGTGCTTCAGTGTCAGAATTAGTGTCTACCTCCAAGGGAAAGGAGCCTTTAGTGCAGCAAGGACAGGAATTTGGGAAGGGAGTGAAAAGGCGGCGTGTTAGCCCCAGAACAATGCCCTCACGTGACCCAGCCCGCCATGAGTCACGAGTGCATTCACCTCCCCGTTCCCCAAGCCCCACTTCACTCATTTCTTCATCATCGTCGGCTGAGTTATCTCCGGAGTCTTCGTCGTTGGAGTCACCACCAGCATCAACAGTGAAGGCAGGCTGTAGAGGTAGAGGTAAATCAAGGAGAGTGAAAAGTAGTGTAGCTAGTAGGGTAAGGGCTGCTAGTGCTGTAAGGCAACCTAGGGTCAGTGCGAGTGACCTTGACCGAGATAAATCTGCCTCACAGCCAACCTCCACCACCACCACCACCACCCGCCCTACACCGCCACGACAGGGAATCCTGGACGCCTTCGCGTGGACGGAAGGGTCAGATTTTGTGCCAGAAAATTTAGTATTTGATGAGAGCTCCTCAGGAGTTCAGCCTGCCTTCAATATTGACGAAAATGCTGAGTGTGTGGACTACCTTTTGGCCTTCCTAGATGACGAAGTCATGCAGCACATATGTGATGAGACCAACAGGTATGAATCACAACGTGCTGCAAGTGGTACAGGTGCAGCCAAGATGTAACAGTGGTCCATGCTGGGAGTGCAGGAGCTGTATGTGTTCTTTGCCCTCATGCTTCTCATCCCACACTCCAAGAAGCATGAGTTGGAAGAATACTGGTCCATGGACCCCTTACTACCCTCACCCACCTTCAATAAGTACATGGCCAGAGATCGCTTCCGGAACATCATGGGAAACCTGCACTTTGCCGACAGTGATGTACCTTCCCAAACCGACCCACTCTGGAAGATCCGGGAGATTCTGAGCAGAATGAAGGATAAGTTTATGTCATTCTTCCACCCCTTTCAGAAGGTTGTCGTTGACGAATTCTTGGTTTTGTTCAGAGGACGTCTTCGGTTTGTTCAGTACATTCCAAGCAAACGCCATTGCTTTGGAATTAAGTTCTTTGTACTGTGCGACTGTAAGACGGAGTACATCCTTGACTTCGTCATATATTCAGCCAGCACTGTCGATCTGGATAAAACACACCCCCTTGGCTTCTCAGGCTGTGTAGTGAAAGTGCTCCTAGAAAAGTATTTTGGTGGGAATCATGTGCTGTATACAGACAACTACTATACAGCACCGAAACTTGCCAAATACCTTTCTGAGCACGGCATTGGCTCCTGCGGCACTGTGAAAAGTAATCGTGCTCAGTTCCCCAAATTCCCAGAGGCAGGAACCTTGCAGCGAGGAGCCGTGCACCTACGCAAGTCTGAGAAGATGCTGGCAATACGGTGGCATGACAAGAGGGTCGTGCACATGTTCACCACCGTACATAAGGGGGAGATGAGAGACAGTGGGAAGGTCGACCGTAGGACAGGCGAACCTGTGATGAAACCTGATGCTGTGTTGAACTATAATATCAACATGCTGCTGGTGGACAAGTCCGACATGATGATTGGTGAGATCGACTGCCTCAGGAAGAATACTAGGTGGTACAGGAAAGTTTTTCTGCATCTCATAGATATGACGATGCTGAACGCCTTCATCCTGTACAAGATGAAGGTCAAGCCACCCAAGTCCTTCTCCCTGAGGTTGTTTGCCAGGACTTGTGTCCAGCAGCTGCTGGAAAGATATGGTAGGGTGACAGCAGCAACTCCAAGGCGCCATCCAGTAACACTTCCAGACCGACTTAAGCAGAGGGCGTATATGGATCGGCACAGACTGGAGCTAATGCCTGCCACAGGGAAAAGGAAGGCTGCGATTCGCAGGTGTCAGGTATGTCCACATACCACCCGCCGCACACCTGAGCACAAACGCACCTCTTGGCAGTGCGCTGAGTGCCAGGTTCCCCTCTGTGTTACCTGCTTCTTCGATTACCACAGCCAGAAGCAGTTCTAACAGTGCAAGTGTGAAAGCAGAATAATTTGGAAATAATGTGTAAATAACGTGTAAATAATGTGTAAATAATGTGTAAATAGCAGGTGAAAGCAATGGATGTTCAGTACATATGATTGAACAGTGTATTATAGTTTTATCTTACTGAAAGTGACAGTGAATAACATAGTGTAAGTAAAATAGAAGGGTAAATATTGAAAATAGAATAGAAAATGTAAATAGTAATGTAAGTAATTAGTAATATAAGAATATGAGTACAAATAATTTATGTTATAACAGTGAAAGTGAATCCGTGGCTCTCTACGTATTTTACTGAATGAAAAATTGAATGACTTCAGTGACAATAAACTAATACGACTGAAGGAAACTTATGGAGAAAGACTCCAGATATATATAAGTGTGATATAGTAATAGAAATATAAAGTGTGAGGGGTTTTATGCATAATAAATGACAGACTACCAAGAGCGAACTAGCGCAAGTGCAACGATCAGACGCGCTCATAATTTCCATTGCTTTCACAGTGTTTTTTTTTTTTTTTGGAGTATGGATCCCAAACTACTTGAAAATCATAGAATAGTGTTTATAGTGTTTATATCTGGCTATGGTAATCATATTACGGGTTGTCGGGAAGTGTAAAGTGGAGACTTCGTTACCCTAATTCAGAGGTCTCCACAAGTCCTACGGTAACAGACAAAGGCTCACCAAACATTCCAGGAGAAAGCTGAAAGTATGTGCCATAAGCATATGTAATTTTAATATTATAGGACTAATAACTGATTTTTGGCAAATATTTTTTGAGAGTCTGTCGAAGCCCGAATAACCCCGCGGGACACGCCAAACATTGGTAAACATGCCTGCGGTGTAGGGGTTAAGGTACGATGGCTTCGTTCACAAATAGTGTCCTTGTGGCCAGTAGGGGGATGAGTGGGAGATGTGATACCCGAAGATTTGAGCTAACTCCTGCCAGATTTTACTGGTGAACTCTGGAGCATTGTCGGAGTGGATAGCCTGTGGGATGCCAAAACATGGAAATACATGACGAACCAATGCATCAGCGACTGCAACAGCGTGATGTTCCTTCACTGGGCAGGTGACGATGAATTTAGAGTACGTATCAACGAAAGTGATGATGTACCAATAGCCTGATTTTGGTGGCAGGGGCCCCATTACATCGATTGACAGTAACTGCCAGGGTTTGTGGGCAGCGATGTGGCCTGATGGGCCAGCAATGCAGGTGATGTCTTTTCCTAAAGCCAATGCCCGGCATGATTGGATAATGCCCTTGGCTAGGGTGGATGGGTTAGGGGTCCAGTATGTATCATTGAAAACCTGCAGGAGTTTCTTCGTGCCCAGGTGGATCATGTTGTGGGTGTGTAGGTGTCGGAGGGCATCGAGGGCGGTGTCAGGGGTGAGGACGATATGCCCAGACAGGGTGAACAGGTGGTCGCCCTGGCGATGTAATTTTTGGAAAAGATGTTGGGGGATCCAGGGGGGTCATTCCTTGTGTTGCCAATGCCGAAAGAGATCTGGTTCGGGCTGTACGGCATTGATGGGGAGCCAGGAGAGAACGTCCGCATTTGTGTGGAGTTTGCCAGGGTGGTAGGAGATCTCGTAGTTAAACTACTCCAGTGTTTTGCGCCATCTGATGAGCTGGGCGTTGTGAGTGTCAGACTGACGCAGCCATTGAAGGGACTGGAGGTCAGTAATGCTGGTAACTTGGGTCCCCAACAGGTGAGCCCATAAGTGTTCTAATGCCCAGGCAATGCCTAGGCATTCCCTCTTTGTGGTGGTGTAGTTTTTTTCTGCAATGATGTGTTCACGGCCCTCTTGGACTTGGGCTAGCACAGCGCTTATTGCTATCAGGAAGATGTCAGTGTTGAGATGGAATGGGACGGAGTAGTCGGGGAAGGCCATGACTGGGGCGGAGATGAGCTTGTCCTTAAGTTGTTGGACGGCAGCTTGTCTTTCGTACGTCCAAATAAAAGGTTCTCCCTCCCGGGTAAGGTCGTGAAGTGGCTTGGCAATGTGGGAGAACCCCTTCACGAAGTGTCGGTAATAGATTGTCAGGCTGAGGAAGGCCCAGACTCCGTGAACGTCTTCTGGCGGGGAGATGTCCGCGATGGCATGGAGCTTGTCTGGATCAGGGGACATGCCGTCCTGGGAGATGACATGCCCCAGGAAAGAGACGGTTCTGTTAGCTAGGACGCACTTGGAGGCCGGAGTTTGAGGCCGGCCTGTCGGATGCAGGCAAAGACTTTTCGGAGGTGCTGGGGGTGGTCAGCCCAGGTCCTGCTGAACACAATAGCGTCGTCTAAGTAGGCCAAACAGATCTCCCAGGTGAGGCCGCTGAGGACAGACTCAATTAACCGTGAGAAGGTGGCTGGGGCGTTACAGAGGCCAAATGGTAAGACGTTAAACTCGTAATGCTTCCCGTTGCTGGTAGAGAAAGCGGTGTTGCCTCTGTCTTCCAGTTGCACTGGTACCTGCCAGTACCCCGACTGGAGATCGAGGGTGGAGAACCAGGAGGCGCCGTATAGGGAATCGAGGGAGTCGTTTATCCTGGGGAGTGGGGTTGCGTCCTTGATGGTCACGTCATTGGGCCGGTGATAATCGACACAGAACCTCATGGTACCATCCTTCTTCTTCACAAGAACGATGGGGAAGGACCAGGGGCTGGTGGAAGGGGAAACAACTCCTGCCTCGATCATTTCATGGACCTGGCGGTCTTCCACCTCCTGTTGCTTGGGATTTTTCCGCCGAGATGGCTTGCGGATCGGCAGACCTTTCGTGTGGATCTCATGAGCGAGGTAGGTGGTATGTCCAATGTCGTCAGGCCCCGCCGTGAATAGGTCCTGGAAATCCAGGAGAAGGTGGCGGAGGGTGTCTGATTGGTGGGGGGAGAGATCGTCAGGGGGCGGGGGAGCCAGGAGGGATGGAGGCAAGGCTCGGCCTCTTACATCTCTCCTATTATAAGCCGTTTAGGTACTGTTAGGGGGGAGGGGGCAAGGTTGACAATTCGGACTGCCGCGACGTGAAGGGGAAGAAAAGTTGGGGGCAAAACGCAGGCTGAGAGTGTTCCAGGTGGCGGGTGTGGAAAGAACAGGACAGACGTACCCGTGGGCCTGTTCAGGGGCAACCAGGCTTCGTGATGGGGGGGGGGATTGTTACTGTGAAGGAGGTGGTAGTGGGGAACGTCAGAGGGGAAGGAGAGGGAGAGAGAGGAGAGGGGGGGCAGGGTCGGGTAGGGTGGGGGAGGTTTTTTGGGGGGTTGGGGTGTGCAAGTGCACACTGTTCTGGAGGGGGGGGGGTCGGGGGACTTCCGGAACTGGTTATGTCTGTTGTGGCAATCAATGGTGGCTTTTAATTTCTGTAGCAGGTCCAGTTGGCAGGTGGAGTCAAATATGATGAACTTATGTTGTGTCGATGCCGGTTGGTGGGTGTCAACATGTAAGGCCCAAGTTTCCCCACGGATAGGCAGGGGGCCATCCCCTGCGTCCACAAAATGCATTGACGTCAGGAAAAGAGGGCCAAAGGTCAACTTGTGACAGGAGTAGAAATGACTGTACAGGCAGGATCTGGCCACTCCCGTGTCGACCAGAAGTCTGGCTTTCACCCCGTTCTGCCTCATCTTGTTGTAGACTGGAGGGCAATATTTGGGAGATGTGGCCCCCCACCACCATGGGGAGGTGCGGGGGTGGTCCTAAAAATCCAACTGTCGTGGACCGCCTTCTTCTTCCTTTTGTTCCGTCTCCCTGGGTTCAGCTTCCTCCCCGGGTGCAGGTTCGTCTTCTGGCTCCTTGTTTTCCAGGGAGAAGACTTTACGTCGGCCTGGGGTGGTTGGCTTGCACCTAGCAGCCTTTAGTTGGTCCCTGATGTCATGGAGTGGGCACCTGGAGCTGCACACAGAGAACTCCCGGGGATTAATCAGTATAAGGTTAGGGTTCTCATGGCTGGGGCGTCTGTGGGTGTGGTGTGCCCTGGGCAAGCTGGGTGTCGGGGTGGGGGTGGTGTGCTGCATAGGCGGACGTGGCTTGACTGGAGGTGCAGGTTTGTTTGTGGGGAACTTAATCACTACATTGATTTGTTGAGGGGTGGGGGAGGAGGTCAGAAGGCGTCGTATGAGTTGGATGTCCCTGTCTAGGACTCCCGTCGGGTCGTGGATCATGAAGTGCTCCTTGACCATGCTGGGGAGGACTCTGAGGACGGTGTTGAAGGTGTTTTGCTCCCGGGTTTCATCATCCGCCTCCAGGTAAGCGGCGGTGACCAGGCGCCTGGCCTGGATCAAAGTATCATCAAAGTTGCCATCATATGTTAGGCTATCCAACTGGGATAGTGCTACCACTTTTCCTAGTGAGGGTGTGATGGCCTGGATTACGAGTTTCGTGAAGTTTTGCCATGTGAGCCCCGGAACGATTTTTGGCGCAATATTTGTTGCCGCTGCTATTTTTTGTTTGTCGTCCTCAAACCCTATATCTAGTAATGGTTTAATAATTGTTAGATACGTGTGGACGTTGTTCCGGGTCGAATTTAGGCAATTGTACGTGAGGTGTAATGCCAGAGAAAAGGATGGGGGATGGAGTTATCCCCGTACCCTGAAGATTGGGTCTATGAATGTGCGTGGATGTAGTACGATTGAGGCTAAAAGGGAGGAGATTGGGAGAATGTTTGTGAGAAGAAAGTTGGATGTGTTAGCTTTGAGTGAAACGAAGATGAAAGGGAAGGAGGAGTCTATGTTTGGAAGTGTGAATGGAAGATTGTCACGTGTTGAAAGAGGAAGGGCAAGAGAAGGTGTGGCCTTGTTAGTGAGTCCGGAAGTACAGCAATGTGTGATTGAATGGAAGGAGGTGTCATCGAGACTGCTGTGGGTGAAAGCGAAATTTGAACGTGAGTTGTGGGTGTTTGTGAGTGCATATGGGCCTGGTAGTGAAAGGGATGAACAAGAGAGGGAGTCTTTCTGGAATGATGTTGATGAGTGTCTGCAGAGTTTTGGAGCGAATGTGAATGTGGTAATGATGGGAGATCTGAATGCTAGAGAGGGAAAAATAGCAGTTGAAGACGTGGTTGGTATGCATGTTGTGCCTGGAAGAAATGAAAATGGGGAACGAATGATAGCGATGCGTGTTGAGCGAGAGATGGTGATTGGGAATACGCTGTTTGAGAAGAAAGATATTTCTCAGTATACATGGGTGAGACAGGAGGGAGGAAGGGTTGTTAATAGAGCTTTGATGGACTATGTGGTTGTATCTAGGAATGTAATAGGAAGATTGTTGGATGTGAGAGTTCTGAGAGGGGAGGGTGGAGGTGTGTCTGACCACTACCTGGTGGAGGGAAAGTTAAGAGTAGGTAAGAGATGGGTGAGAGCTAGGAGGGTTAGGTGTGGCAGGGAGGTTTTGAAAGTGAGTGAGTTGCATAAAAGAGAGAAAAAGATAGAGTATCTGGAGAAATTGAAAGATGAGTGGAACGCAGTGAAAGATCGGGAAAATGGCAGCGTGGAGGAGGAATGGCAGTTGTTTAAGAGTGCTGTGGTGGGGCATGCAGAAGAGGTGTGTGGTGTGAGACGTGTGGGTGGTGGTGTAAGAAAAGGAAGTGAATGGTGGTGCGAGGAAGTAAGTATGGCTGTGGCTGAGAAGAAAAGTGCATATGAAGTGTGGCTGCAGAGGTAGGATGAGATGTCATATGAAAGGTATAAGGAAAAGAGGAATAGAGCGAGAAGGGCTGTGCGTGATGCTAAAGTGGCAGCAGATGAGAGGTGGGGTAGGCGGCTGACAGAATTTTCAACAGAATAAGAAAATGTTTTGGAAGGAGGTGAAAAGGGTGCGAAAGGGATAGTCTGGGAAGGAAGAACGAGTAAAAGCAGAGGATGGAAGGATGTTAATTGAGATGGATGCAGTTAGGAACAGATGGGCAGAGTAGTTTGAAAGATTGTTAAATGTAGAGGAGGAAAGGGTGGCTGAGATTGTGGCGGATGGAAGGGTGCAAGGAATAAATGTGTTGCGAGAGTTGAATGATTCTTTGATCACGAAGGAGGAAGTGAAGAAGGCAGTAAAGGAGATGAAAACAGGGAAAGCTGCAGGTGTGGATGGGTGTGCTATGGAATGCCTGAAGGGTGGTGGAGTGACTATTGTTGACTGGTTAGTAAGATTGTTGAATGTGTGCTTTGAGAAAGGTATGGTGCCAATTGACTGGGCAAGTGCTTGTGTGGTCCCGTTGTATAAAGGCAAGGGTGATAAGTATGAATGTACTAGCTTTAGGGGTATAAGTCTGTTGAGGGTTGTAGGTAAGGTGTATGGTAGAGTGTTAATTATGGGAGTTAGAGAGGGTACAGAGGGAGTGATTGGTGATGAGCAATGTGGCTTTAGGAGAGGGAGGGGATGCGTTGATCAGGTGTTTGCTGTGAGACAAGTGTGTGAAAAGTATCTAGCGAAAGGCAAGGATGTGTTTTGGGCATTTATGGATTTAGAGAAAGCGTATGATAGAACTGATAGGGAGGCTTTGTGGACTGTTTTAAGATTGTATGGACTTGATGGTAGGTTACTAAAAGGGGTGAAAAGTATTTATGTAAATAGTAGAGCGTGTGTAAGAGTGGGAAATGCTGTGAGTGATTGGTTTCCCGTGAGAGTGGGGCTGCGACAGGGATGTGTGATGTCGCCTTGGTTGTTTAATATTTACATGGATGGTGTTGTAAGGTAGGTGAATGCAAGAGTTTTAGGTGGAGGTCTGACTCTGGTGAATGTTGATGGTGGAGAGTAGAATCTGAAGCAGCTGCTGTTTGCAGATGATACTGCACTGGTGACTGATTCAGAGGAGAGATTGAGACAGTTGGTAGAAGAGTTTGGAAGGGTGTGTGAAAGGAAGAAATTGAAAGTAAATGAGAATAAGAGTAAAGTGATGAAGTGTACGAGGTTGATAGATGGTAGGGGGATGAATATAGTTTTGAATGGTGAGTTGCTTGAGGAGGTAGATTGTTTTAAATATCTAGGGTCACATGTTGCTGTGGATGGAAGAATAGATGCAGAAGTGAAGTTTAGAATAAATGAAGTAGGAAAGGTGCTGGGAGGAATGAAAAAAGTGTTTAAATGTCGTTCGCTTAGAATGGATGTAAAGAGAAGGCTGTATGAGGGTGTTGTGGTACCAACTGCGTTATATGGGGCTGAAACATGGAATATGGGTGTAGCAGAGAGGAAAAGTTTGAATGTAATGAAGATGAGGTGTCTGAGGAGTATGTGTAGAGTGACGCGTATGGATCGGGTGCGAAATGATGAAGTGCGAAGGAGAACTGGAGTTGTTCGGGAGATGGCTGGTAGAGTTGAGCAGAGGGTGTTGCGATGGTTTGGGCATATGGAGAGAATGGATAATGAGCGATTGGTGAAAAAGATAACTAGATCTGATGTGAGAGGTGTAAGGCTGAGTGGAAGACCACGAATAGGATGGATGGGCAGTGTGAAAAGAGCGCTGGATGCGAGAGGGATGTCTGTTGATCAAGGAAGAGTGGCTGTGCGTGACAGAAATAAATGGAGAGAAATTGTGAATGAATAAGTGATGACGCAGCCCTGAGGGGATATTCTCCCGCATTTGGTCTGATCAGCTAGTCAGGTCAGGTGCGGGTAAGGGGATGGGTCTGTTATGATGTGGCAGGGGTAAACCAGTTCTGCTGTTGGGCCCTGCTGCAGATGTCACTGATTGCATTGCGCAGTTGACCCTTGTGCGGTGTGGTGCAGTGAGGATCTGTCCGTTCTCCCCTTTGGGGCTAAGATGCGAATGAATGTGTTTGAATGGATGAGTGAATGGGGAGTGTGTCGTCCTGTCTCGGCTACCTCCCTTTCCTGGGGGAAGCAGCCTAGGTATATAGATAGATAGATAGAATGCTAGGTGTTTTCGGTTCGGCTTCCCGTCCCGTAAACGCCTAGCATATACCGGGGCTCTCTTTCAAGACCGGGGCTTAGACAAATAAGAGAGGCGGGACACAAAAACTCCAGGCAACAACCTTACATGTGTATTACTTAGTTGGACAGGGGAAAGAGTAGATGATACAGGCACAAGTACACTGGGCAATTATTAACTCTTATGTCTAAATATGGTTAGCAGTATCACGCAGGATACTGTTTGGGTTACAGTGAATAGCACTTGAGATGGAGTGTCCTTAATTAGAGGAAGTCCAGGTTTTCTATATTCGTGGAGTTACTACAGTTATTCCTCACTGGGGAGTGTTGCTTTTGGCACTGGGGTCTGATTATGGTCTTAGTATCATGAGATATTTTCTGATGGTAGCGTATTTACCCCATTAGATTCGACTCACACTGGGTGGCCGTATTTGTGTTTAAACTGTTACTGTCACTCACTCCACCACTTTGGTATTATCATTGACGCTGATCAGAGGGGTAGCTCACTATTCCGTCTTTTATACCCCTTGGTCACATACACTGTTCACTGTAGTTATTATTCACTCCACTACTTTGATATTATTACTGACTTCCATTAGAGGGATAGTTCACTATTCTGCCTTTGCATCATTTGATCAATGACACTACACTAATACTGTCACTCCTGTCGAATCTGGCGTCGTGGCGGTCAGGTGCATGGGCGGAGGGGCGTCACAGCTCTGCTACTGATGGGGCTGGGCACCACCGGGGGTCCTCTGTATCCAGAGGCCACGGGATCATGCGCAGGGGCGTCTGTTCTCGTCCGGGGCTTTGGGCGACGAAGGATCCCTCACTCTCAGGGCTGGGGACAGGAGTGCGGCCCTCAGGGCTGGGGCCGAATTATTGCCTGAATTGGTCGTTCAGGCTCCTGACAGAGGATGAGGATCTCCGACGTCGAGGTGTGGGAAGTTCCCGCCCGGGAGTCCTGGGGGCGGTCTGGGGTTCCCGAGGGCTGCGGTCCCCAGGGCTTGGTGGAGCCGACAGGAAGGGGCTGGGACACCGGTCTGTGTTGGGGTCCGTCAGGTGGGTCTCCTCTAGAGCCAGTTGTGGGGAGCAGAGGCCGGGGGAGACTATGGGGCCTCTCCAATACTCCTCTAGGCCCGAGACTCCCTCTGTGTCATGGGTCGGGGAACAGGTGTCAGTTCCGGATGGAGGAGCAGCTACAGGCCGTCTCCTGCCCTGGCTACTGGCCGTGGCTTCCTGGGGGCACAGCTACAGGCCGTCACCAAGGCCCGGCTACTTGCCATGGCCTGAGAGAGTGGGTAGCTGCCAGCAGACCCAAAGGCACCTTTGGAGCGGCTACAGGCCGTCTCCTGACGAAGGTGGGAGCGGCTACAGGCCGTCTCCTGACAAAGGTGGGAGCGGCTACAGGCCGTCTTCTTCAGGAGGATTGAGCGGCTACAGGCCGTCTTCTTCAGGAGGATTGAGCGGCTACAGGCCGTCTTCTTCAGGAGGATTGAGCGGCTACAGGCCGTCTCAGGGGGAACACCTTCGGAGCTGCTACAGGCCGTCTCCTGATGAAAGCGGGAGTGGCTACAGGCCATCTCCTTATTACCCTCAGAGTGGCTACAGGCCATCTCAGGGAGGGCACCCTCGGAGTGGCTACAGGCTGTCTCCTGATGAAGGCAGGAGCAGCTACAGGCCGTCTCCTTCAGGAGGGTTGAGCGGCTACAGGCTGTCTCAGGGGGAACACCTTCGGAGCGGCTATAGGCCATCTCCTGACGAAGGCGGGAGCGGCTACAGGCCGTCTCCTTCAGGAGGGGTGAGCGGTTACAGGCTGTCTCAGGGGGAACACCATCGGAGCAGCTACAGGCCGTCTCCTGACGAAGGCAGGAGAGGCTACAGGCCATCTCCTTCAGGAGGGGGGGGTTGAGCAGCTACAGGCCATCTCTTGATGAAGGTGGAAGAGGCTACAGGCCATCTTCAGGAGGGGGGGGTTGAGCTACTACAGGCTGTCTCAGGAAGAACACCTTCGGAACGGCTACAGGCCATCTCCTGACGAAGGTGGGAGCGGCTACAGGCCGTCTCCTGATGAAGGTGGGAGTGGCTACAGGCCATCTCCTTATTACCCTCAGAGCAGCTACAGGCCGTCTCCTTAGCGAGGGGCGAGCGGCTACAGGCTGTCTCAAGGAAGACACCTTCAGAGCGGCTACAGGCCGTCTCCTGACGAAGGCGGGAGCGTCTACAGGCCGTCTCCTTAAAGCCCTCAGAGTGGCTACAGGCCGTCTCCTTAAAGCCCTCAGAGTGGCTACAGGCCGTCTCCTTAGCAAGGGGTGAGCGGCTACAGGCCGTCTCTGGGTGCTGGCAGGAGCTGGATAGGCAGCTCCACCCCAAAGCTGGTTGGTGAAGGCTCGCCCAGAAGGTAGTCTAGTATTCTTGCTATGGTGGCGGCGGGCGAATTCCGGGTCATAGGGGCGCGCGGCCCGGACTTATGCCGTTGTCACTCCGAGTCCCGGCATGCTGTCGTTGCTCCTCTGTGGGCTCTTTGTGGGGGTGTCTGGGCATTTTTATGGGCACTATACTGCATTTTACCACCGTCTGTTGGGAAAAAGTCACGTCCCCGTGACTGGAGGTGGTAAACTTTGGTGTTGTTGGTGGTGTAGACTTGCTGCAGGTGTTGGAGGAGGGCATGCCAGGCTTTGGTGGTGGAGTTCTCGTCTTGCTCCTCATCGCAGGTGAGAAAGAGGGTGGATGTGGCGGTGGAGGAGCAGAGGAGTTGCAGGAGGTGGTGTGGTTCTCAGACTCACTGGTTAAGTCCAGGGGACGGTGCCCATACAGCTTCCCGTATTTTCATAGTGGTAGTTGCTGTCTGTGGTGTGGTGTGGTGTTGAATGCTGGAGATGGACGGTGAGTGTGGGGTTTTATGCCAGGGTAATGTGGCGTAGCATCTCTGAGGAGTGTAGATCGCTGGGATTTGTGCTTGGTGTATCATGAGTGTGAGATGGTTTAAGGCAGGGGTAGGGGTGTGACTTTGTGGTGAGGCGGGTGGGGTGGGAGAGTGTGTGTATAGGGCGGGTGGGCAGGAGAGGTGCCCGGAGCGTGTGATAGTTGTTTGGAGGGTGGGTGTGGGTGATGATGTGGGTGTGTGGGATTGGCGTGTGTGTGAGGTGCATGGGGCACGTAAGGGAGGGCAAGGGGTGGTTGGGGTGTTGGTGGCACGGCGTGGGGAGCTGGGGGTGGGGTGAGTGGGTAGTGGTGTCGTTGGGCCAGGGGTGGTGTAGATGGGGGTGGGGGTGTTTGTGGGCGGTGGGCTGGAAGGTGAGGGGGCGGCAATGGGTGATAGCTGGGGTGGGGGTGGGGGCAGGACACGTGGTGCTGGGTGCGGGGGAGGGGGTGGAGGGTAGGGAAGAGGTGGGGGAGCGGCGGAGTGTTGGTGGTGTCGGTGGGTTGTCAGGTGAGGTGTGATGCGGCGTGATGAACGACAAGGTGGAAGCGGCGGGGAAGGGGAGGGAGAGGGGGATGGGGAGGAGGAGATGTAGCAGTCATAGGTGGTAGGAGGGGGCGGTGTGGGAGTAGAGGGTGGGACAGGGCATGGGGCCGGGGCAGTGAGGGAAGGAGTGCGGAAGGGGCGCATGTGCCAGTTTCGAAGGGTGTGAGGAGTGCCATGGTAGTCGACAGTGACCTGATAGGGGTTAGGGATGTGGGTGATGGTGTGGGGTCCCATGAAGCATGGCACGAGCTTGTGGAGGGTGGGGAGCTGGGCTATCATGACTATGTCACCTGGCTTATAGGGGTTGGAGGCAGAGTCGGGGCTGAGGTCCAGGTTGTGTTGGGTGGGTCAGGCGGCGTTTGAGGTGGTGTAGTGGGTCTGTTGTGGGGGTGGAGGTGGGGGGTTGCAAATGCTGCCGAAAGGGCAGAAGGAGGGGTGTTTCCCTAAACACACGCTCATATGGCAAAATTCCGTCCACTCGGGGGCAGGAGTTGATGTCCCATTGTATGATTTTACATGGGTGGGCCAGTCATCATTCTTAGTGGCTTCTATTCGGGTGCAGAGCTGATTCATCAGTGTGTGATGGCTGCTCTCGCATACGGCATTTCCTTGTGGCCAGTAGGAGCAGCAGTGGGAGATGTTATACCTAAAGATATGGGCCAGCTCTTCCCAGATCTTACTGGTGAATTCAGGTGCGTTATCTGAGTGGATCACTTGAGGGATGCCAAAGTAGGGGAACACGTGCCAAAGGAGGGCGTCAGCCACTGCGACAGCATAGTGTTCCTTCACTGGGCAGGCCACTATGAATTTGGAGTATGTGTCGATGAAAGTGATAACGTATCTACAGCCCGATTTTGGAGGTAAGGGTCCCATCACGTCAATCACTAACAGCTGCCAGGGTTTGTGGGCAGTGACATGGCCCGATTGACCTGTGGTATGGGTGATGTCTTTACCAAGGGCGCAGGCGCGGCAGGTTTGGATAATTTCCTTGGCAAGAGCGGAAGGATTGGGTACCCAGTAGGTGTCATTGAAGACCTGCAGTAGTTTTTTTTGTACCTAGGTGAATGCCGTTGTGGGTGTGCAGGTGTCGCAGGGCATCGAGGGCAGTGTCAGAGGCTAGGAGGCAAGGGCAGAAGGATTGGGCACCCAGTAGGTGTAACTGAAGACCTGCAGTAGTTTTTTTGTACCTAGGTGAATGCCGTTGTGGGTGTGCAGATGTCGCAAGGCATCAAGGGCGGTGGCAGAGGCTAGGAGGATATGGCCTGATGGGGTCAGGAGGTGGTCGCCCTGGCAATACAGATTTTTTAAAAGGTGCTGGGGGATCCAAGGGGGCCATTCCTTGCGATGCCACTGTTGGAGGAGGTCTGGCTCCAACTGGGTGGCGTGGATGGGGAGCTGAGAGAGGGTGTGTGCGTTGGTATGGAGTTTGCCTGGGCAGTACAAGATTTCATAATTGAATTCCTCCAGGGTTTCGCACCACCGGATGAGCTGGGCATTGTGGGTGTCAGACTGTTGTAACCACTGGAGGGACTGGTGGTCTGTAATGATGGTGACTTGGGTCCCGGAGAGGTATGCCCGGAAGTGCTCAAGCACCCAGATGATGCCCAAGCACTCTTGCTTGGTGGCGGCATAATTTTTCTCCGCCTGATTTACGGTACGACTGGCACAGGCGATGATGTGTTCGTGACCTTCTTGGACTTGCACTAGCACAGCGCCGATGGCAAGGAGGGAGACTTCAGTATAGAGCTGGAATGGGAGGACATAGTCAGGAAAGGCCAAGATGGGGGCGGAAACGAGCTTGTCTTTAAGCTGTCGGAAGGCGGCTCGTCTCTCGTCCGTCCAGAGGAATGGTTCCCCTTTACGAGTAAGGTCATGGAGTGGTTTAGCAATGTGGGCAAACCCCTTCACAAAGCGGCGGTAATAGGACATCAAGCCGAGGAAGGTGTTCTGGTGCCAATATTGTTTCCCATGACTAGTTGTAGTTTCATACTATTGTTACATATTACATTTAAAGTTGTTTATTCATAATTAACAATATACAACAAAATGTGAATGATAAACAAACAAACACCATTTCACTGTAAAGTGTGGCTTGGGATGGGATGTGCAATCAGACATCTTCTTTTAATCAAACACTAGAGTAAAGGGAAAGCGATAAAGAAATATAAATTGTATATAATTATGTTTAAGTCTTGGGGGAAATATTTACCTTGTTGGTATACTTTAATGTAATCAGTACTATTTTATTGAGGTGTATTATGTACATGGTCCAGTTATGATGCTTCTATTCATGTATAAATCCCAGTTGTCTGTGGAGGTTTAGCACTTCTAATTTAGCTGACTCGGCGCCACATCCAGAGGGGATGGCGGCCGGCTAGGGCAGAAAACATTTATCATTCAAACGAGAGGGACGTATAACTCTGAGTTCTCTCAGTGTGGCCAATAAAGAGAGATTTAATCTGGTCAGTTTCAGTTCACCTGCACACGCTACCTTCTAAGTTGCTTCAACAGGATTCTGCACCAATTTCCCACCATCTCCAGTGAGTGAGAAGACGTTTTGGTGGAGTGTGACCGCCAGAAGTGACTTCAACCAGGTGCAACGTTAACCTTGTTTGGAACTATGAGGTCACGACTCAGCTGATATATAAATCGGTGATCATCTGTGGGGTTCCAAGTTGATATATTAGTGACTACTTGAGGAATCCATACAGCCGAAACATATTTTTGGTTGCAGTGGCGGGATTCCTGCCTGCTGTTACACAGATTTGGTGGCAGCGGTGGGATGACACATTTAACACTGGTGTTCAACTAGGATACGACAAGATAATAAGGGATTTGTGCAGTGAAAAACTCTTGCAACCGCTCGTGATCCTGCAAGTGAACAGAAAAATCTTACTCTCCTATTTGCAAAGGGACTAATTGCAGAGTGAGTAAGTAGAGCAGATATCAGAATAATCTTGTTCTCTCTCCATCTCTGCCTGGCGAGATATCTCTACCTTCAAGCGCAAACTGGCAATTATCTCGCTCTCGTACCAAGGCCAGTGCGATGAAGGGTTGGATCGTCTAGACACATCTAGCAACTCTGGAGGCTGGAGTGCGGCAGGGTGGTGTGTGTCTGTACGCAGTGTGGTGCCTCCGCCTCGCAAGACTGGCAGTCACCCGAGGACCAGCGTAGGAGGTGGATCGTTGTGTGGTTGGAAGAGAAACCTGGCAGAGCGTGTGGACTTGCAGTACAAATCTACCGGGAACTTCAGTATCATATGACACCTAGGTACTGTCCATGCACAGTGAACCAGACACACTTTTAAGCAGCACATGTTAGTTAGATAATGTGTGTAAAAAAATAAAGGTTTCTCAGTTTCCCCTCAATACATACATTTTCTGTACGTCTTGTCTGTGTCCCATTCTCTATTGCTAAAAGCCATAACTAATCTATTTGTGTCAGTTTAATTTTTCCTGTGACTGGGAAGGGAATACATTCTGACAAGGTTAGATGGATACAGTGAAGAAGTGGGGACGAATTAAGGGGATATTCAGACAAACCAACCACGACGGAAGTAGAGTCTAGTGAATTAGACTCAGAATTTTGTGAGTGGATTGAAACTTGGACTGAGACTTGGTTACGAGTATTCAAACTCTACAGTAAAAGACATCTTGGGGCCGAAGATAGTCAGGACACTTCTGAGGAACTGGATAGTGGAGACTTAAACACTTTACATTTGCGTTCTGGTCGTTCTTATTCAACAGTTCCTGAAATTCAGTTAGGTCCGAAATGGCCACTACTCTTGCTAACAAGGGTACTCCTAGCGAAGAAACTGTGGATGTTAAACAGGCTGCAACAGCAACCTTGGCCTCTAAACCAGATACTCAAGGTCCAATAATCTCTGATATTAATGCAACCACTCACATACCCACTTACACCTCAGGCATGTTCAGTTCACCATTAACCATTGGACAGCAAGGACAAGACCATTTATTTGCTAATGTTCCTTCTGCTAATCCATGGGGCATGAATACCAACAGTATTGGCATGCAAACCCAGGACCTTTGTGCTAATCCATGGGGCATGAATACTAACAGTACTGGCGTGCAACCCCAGGACCTTTGTGCTAATACATGGGGCATGAATACTAACAGTACTGGCTTGCAAACCCAGGATTCTTCTGTTAATTCATGGGTCAGGAATATCAATAGTATTGGCATGGAAACCCAGGATCTTTCTGCTAATACATGGGGCATGAATACTAACAGTACTGGCGTGCAAACCCAGGATCTTTCTTCTAATACATGGGGCATGAATACTAACAGTACTGGCGTGCAAACCCAGGATCCTTGTGCTAATCCATGGGGCATGAATACTAGTATGCAAACTCAGATGAATTTTCCTTCTGTATGGCATGAACCTAACGTGACGACCATTAATCTGGCTACTGCTAACGTTCCTTCAACTTTACCTCATGTAGCGCCGGTTAGACAGTCCCAAGGACAGTTTGTTCAGGCACTTTCGAACCCAGATTCTGTGAAGGTGCTACCTACAGCCCAACTGAGTTTACAGTTTACTGGGGAAGATGACTACAACTTCCAAACCTGGCCTACTGGTCATGAATATGAAAAGTTTAAGGAAACCTTAATTAACACCTCTGCAAGCGACTGCTACATGTTGGATGCTTGGATGTTTAGGTTCATAGATATAGCACAGCAGCATCCTAACTGTAATGAAAGTCAGGTTTTGTCGAAGGCAGGCTTATGCTATGCAGAAGCTAGCAAAGCCTTGCAAACTTCGGGCTGGAGAGATACAGCTACTAGTTCTCCACAGCAAAAGACCAAGGCTGTAAAGTCAAAAGTGCAAAGATGGTGTGTCATCCATGGGCGGTGTTCTTATTCTACGGACTATTGCTCAATTGTTCTTGCAAGTCGGGAAAAATTGGGCAACCAGGTTAATTCGGGAAAAGTCCAGGACCACACGCAGAAGTAAACAAAATCGTAAAGTCCACCGATGCGTTTGTGGCAGCTATTAAAAAGGTGGATTTGCTCTCGATACCTTGGATCATAGGGAAAGGCCAGGTGTCTTTGATAGTGGACACTGGAGCCTGTGCAAATATTATTTCTAGTAAAGCGATAGAGAGGCTGAAGTATGAAATGCCTCGAGCTAATTGGACGTTGTCTGCACCTGACGTAATTTTGACAGGTGTGACAGGGAGTAAAATGAAGATCGTAAGCCAGGTACCGTTGACACTGAGGGCAGGTATTCGATCTCCTGTGTTACGTGCTACATTTTATGTGGTTGAGGATTTCCCTCTGCCAGCTGATGGGTTATTGGGCTTTGAATCCATGGAAGAGTATAACGTGGTTATACACCCTCAGAGACATTCTATTTCCTTTAATGGAAAGGAGTTTGTAGGCCTTAGTACCTCAGCAACACAAGCTGGAACTGGCATCCAATCAGGAGCCATTCAACCAGTTGTGACCCCGACAAGTGAAGCGTCAAGGGAGTCCCCGGATGCACACGAAACAGACGGTATGGATTGGAAGCGGGTCAGGGCTATAGTGAGTGGGAATCACCATTTACCCAGTTGAACTGTCTGCAAAATTCCTGTCCAAGTACCTGATATATCGGAGGGAACTAATGCGGTATGTTTGACAGAGACAGTAAAACATAAGGCATTGCCGCTAGAGTCCACCCTGAGTAGTGTCGGACCAGATCAGAAGACATCCCTCTTCATCGCAAATATGAGTGGTGGCGCAGTTAAGCTCAGAGATGGGTGTTATATTGGCAACTTGTCCTATGGTGCCCCTGTAAAGGAAGTGAACGACGTACCAGTGACCTCTCCCGTAGTAACATCGCAAACAACGACTCAGTCGGAACCTACACGTCTTGGGAGAGAAAAGCTGCTGGAACAACACGTGAAGGTAAGATAACATAGCCCGTAAAACGCGGTTACTAGCATTTCTTAAAGAATTCTCCGACGTAGTGGCACTTCCAGGAGAACTGCTGGGTAGGACGGACAAGGTGAAGCATCATATTGGGTTGTGCCCTGGTACAAATCCGATTTATGTGTACCACACAGCCAAAGGAAAGCAGTGGAAGAAGAAGTTGAAAAGATGCTTCATGATGAAGTCATTCAGCCTTCTTCCTCACCTTGGAATGCACCACTCTTTCTAGTACCTAAAAAGGACGGTGATGTGAGTCCTGTTGTAGATTTTCGGTAAGTGAACAAGGTAACCATGGAAATACCGTGTTCACCTGTCTGGATCTAGCGTCAGGGTATTGGCAGGTGGAGCTGACAGAAGAGTCGCGTCCCATCACTGCCTTTAGCACTCACCGTGGGCACTTTGAATTTCTCCGGATGCCTTTTGGACTGAGTAATGCTCCTTTGACATTTCAGAGGATAAATCAGTTGTTTGGTGACATGATTGGGCAGGACGTCCCAGCGTATCTAGATGACTTAATAATAGTAAGTCAAGACATGGACACTCATTTTTGTAAGTTAAAACGAGTGATGGAAACCTTAAGATCCGCGGGTCTGAAAATCAAGCCATCGAAGTGCGATTTTCTCAAAGCAAATGTTAGATTTCTAGGGCACTTAGTTGATGGCGATGGCATCAAAGCTCTGCTGGATAAGATTACAGTCATGGTAAATTTCCCTACGTCCAAGTCCAAGGATGATGTTCGCTCATTCCTAGGGCTCACTGGTTTTTACAGGAGCTTTGTCCGCAATTATGCTGTTATCGCATCACCATTGACGATGCTACTTAAGAAGGATGCTGCATGGCAATGGGGACCATCGGAAGAGAAAAGCTTCAACAACCTCAAAAGCCATGACAGAGACTCCCGTATTAGTGTTTCCTAATTATATTCAACCTTTTTACCTGTGCACGGACGCCTCAGGTTTGGGACTGGGAGCGGTGTTACAGCAAAAGGACGAGGAAGGCAAAACGCACACCATTGCATATGCCAGTAGGCCACTAAGACCGCCAGACAAGCATTACGCGGTAACGGATTTGGAGACATTAACAGTCCTGTGGGCGTTAGGACACTTCCGGGATATCATTTTCAGATACCGGATAATTGTTCTAACGGATCATGCACCCATACGCAACTTGTTTAAGGGGAAGAACTTGCACGGTAAGGTTGTGCGTTGGTCCAGCAAGGTAATTTTTATTTTTTTTATGTGTCCGACTCTGGGCATAGGCTTCACAGCCTGCCATCAAGGCCCAGCAGTCCTCCTACATACCATACACCTCTACATGTCACCACTTCGGCGCTAACACGCACCGTCCACACTGAATACATGCTAGGGCTGTCTCATACAGGACTGGTGTATTGGTATTAGTGGGGGTATTTTTACGACATGTCGGCAGGTCTTCCAGTAGATCAGTAAAGCATGATTTAATGAAATTCAAATCCTTAAACTGTTCCCTGCCCCAGCCGGGATTCGATCCTGGGTCCGTTAGGACTGCAGGCCATCTCTCTACCAATTGAGCCACCGCCTCCCCCTCTGGATTGATCCAGAGGTCAGATATTTACCAGGCCGACAAAATGTCGTTGCCGACGCGCTGAGTAAAAATATTGCTGTTGCCATATCTGAGGATATCCCTCTTTTTGGGTATTCTCCAGACACGGTAACGGCGGAACAACGTAAGGATACGGTGTAGTCTCGAGTCATCTATGCCTTGGAGTCTGGCAACGAGTCATGTCTACCTGAACTTCCAGTACCGATGACTTACTTCCATCACGGGGCCTTTCATATACACAGCCCCCTGGGAAGGACACTGTGTATCAGTTGGTTGTTCCTGCTACACTACAGCAAGCCGTGTTACAGTTGGTTCATGACGTACCTCAAGCGGGTCATCCTGGACACGACAGATGCATACGTGAGGCAAGAAAGAAATACTATTGGCCGACCAGGAGGAAGGACATAGAAGCCCACGTTAGTCAATGTGTCAAGTGCGCGGAAATGCGAGGAATGACGGTACCTCCCATTTTGGAATATCCCCTACCGGAAAAACCATGGGATACAGTCTCCATTGATCTCTTAGCGTTGCCGAGGAGTCATCAAGGCTCAGGCTATGTATTGGTGGCAGTGGACCATTTTTCGCGATTCACTGTTTTAGCACCTTTACAGACGAAAACTGCAGAGGAAGTGGTGCACACTTTTGTAACCTCAGTGATTTGTCCATACTCAACACCTAAGGTACTGCACAGCGATAATAGCAGTGAATTTCGTAACCAAGTGTTAGAGGAAATCTGTCATATGTATGGGGTAAGGCAAGTCTTTATTAGGCCTTACAGTCCCAAGAGCAATGGCCTGGTGGACAGGACAAACAGGAAGATACTGGAAGTCTTGAGACCAGCAATTTCGGTACAACAAGACTGGCAAGATTCGCTGCCACATGTAGCGGCGGCCATCAACTCCTCAGAAAATTCATCAACGGCGAAATCTCCTCATTTTATCCTTTATGGAGAGGAGAAGGTGTCACCCTACGATTTGCTAGCTGGACCTCTTACCCCAGTGTGTAATCAAGAGAATTATGCCAAAGTACAGCTAGCAAAGTTTTAACGCATACATAATGAAGTACGAAAAAGATTAAAAGCCTCAAGAGCGGAGATGATGGTGAAACAACACAAAGGTAGTCAAGAAAAGACGTTGGAGACAGGCCAGAAGGTTGTGATAACCAACCCTGAGAGAACTTCCAAGCTCAAACCTAAGTTCCGAGGACCATATACCATTGTGGAACACGTGCATGGACATACTTATCGAATACGGAATGATGTTGATGGAACTCAGGAGGCAGTACATGCTGACAGGATCAAACCAGTAAGTCAAGAGCTAAGCCTAACTAACCAATCGTCTGATGTGTTGTCCCCTCTGTCTTCGTCGCAGTCTATGTTGTCGTCCATACCTGTTCCTAACCAAGAGTATTGCAGCAAGCTACAATTCCACAGTAAGAGCGATTAAAGGAGTATCTTCTCTTACAAATATATGGCTTGTACTCCTTTTGCGTTGCTTGGAGTGGACCTATGGAACGACGTCGGACATGGACACGACTGCGTTGATGCCAGGAGCACTGAAGAGCCCACTTGGAGAGATGGTGATAGTAGAGGACGCGATATGCATATACTACCCAATGGAAGGATATCTCCAAACTCCAGATATTGTTAAAGAGGTCTCTAAGAGATTGTTCCACCTCAGACAGGAACTGTCGGAAGTCGGCAACTTATTCAACCGGAACCCGCAGTTGACGACCTCAGATAATGAAGCTTTGGTACAAACCTTGCATGGTATAACCGAGCTTCACACTGGACATATAGTTAGGCTCACAGACAGACTCACTAAATTGGATGTCGCTTTACCTAATCCAGATTCTGATCTTTCTAAGCATGTCCATGCACGTAAGAAGGGAGGACTTGTGGATCTCCTAGGTATCCTGTCTCAAAAGCTTTTTGGTACAGTGCTAGACAAGGACGTAGTGCAATTGGGTAGACAGATGCATGATTTGGCATTGGCGGCAAAGGTGAATAACAGGCTAATCGTACACATGTATGAACAGTTAGGTGAGTTCACTAACAAAACTAAAGAGATAAGTAAGACTACCAACCATCTCGTAGGAGTTGTGAACAACATCCAAACCAACTTACCAACCCTGGCTAACTTAGTGTTAATTGCTGAGTACTTACATGCTCTCGACGAGTCAACCACTGCTTTGGATTCGCATGCAGCCAATATGGTGGACGGCTTAATCGATGCAAGTTTGAATAGGGTTAATGCTTTATTGCTTCCTACTCACATTTTGATCAGTGCTCTTGACGTAGCTATGGTGAAGCATGGATTTACGCCACTTTTTGGTATGAGTCAACTGGAATATTATTACTCATTGATAGAGGCCCAGTTGACCCATGATGGCATTCTGATATTGGTACCTATGAGGAATGCTGTAACATACCATGTGTTATGCGGGATGTTTTTAGTCCGACTCCTCGTTCTAAAAACGCCCGCGACTGAGCGGGGTCCCCTTTCTGGATTGGAAATAAAGCACCCACAAAGGAACAGGGCATAAAAACTAGGCATTACACCTTAACACATCTATTGTCTTAGTTCAGTACACCGTTACAATATTGAAACAAAGAGATACAGGATATGATTTAGACAGGTTTACAGAGTTAACTTCCCAATACAGTGTACACACATACATCAAGGGCAGAATGCGGGGCTTTTCAGTTTTACACAGATGGTGAGTTATAAATAAACAATACCCATATTATGGTTACAGGCAGAACTGACAATTAATGTCTGAACCAGATGCACTAGAAGTAGAAAGGTCCAGGAGTCGAGAGAGTGAATGTTGTTATAACTTGTCCGCGGGTGAGTTGCGACACTCAGGATAGTCACTTAGTCACGGGGACACTGTTCACAGGTGTTTGATTTTCCTTGGCACACCCCCAGTTCTGACCCACTGTTTCTATATGTCTCTGGGCCCGTGTTCACTAGTCATTTCCGTTCTGCCTGGATACTCGTTTCACTGTGTGTTACTTATATTGTTCTGGCCGCACTCTTTCACTGTCACTGTTCACTCCCGTCTCTGCAGTTTAAGACACAAGAGATGCGTTGAAATCACTACTCTCCCTTGTTTCCTGGGCTTAACAGAGGAGGCGCCCGGGCGTGGGAGGGGGCCCTACTGGGGAGCCCTCCTGCAGGAGGCAGTGCACCACCCGCAGGGGCGTCACTGCCTGGGCCTTCTTCGTCAGGGGAGTGCAGGGAGGCTCTCCCGTCTGGAGGCCTCGACCTGGTAGGAGGCCCTCGTGCTGGAGCCTCGTCGGTGGGGTGCAGGGAGGCCCTCCGGTCTGGGGGCCTCGACCTGGAGGGCGGCCCTCGGGGCTGAGGCTGAACAGCTGCAGGAGGCAGGCCTGCCTCCTCTTACTCCAGGCAGAGGGCCGTGGGGGAGTGGAGCCCAAGAGGCCCTGCTCTGAAACCTGCTGGTCAGGCATGGGAGCCCGGATACTGCTGCTGCCTGTAGGGTGGGGTGCCGTCAGCGGCAGCCTGCAGCACCTCTTCCATCGGGCATCCGTCAGGGGCCGGGACCGTCTAGGGGTAGGCGGCAGGGCAGAGACAGGACCATGCCACCACTCCGGCAGTACCTCCGGGGAACCACACCTGGAGGGAGAAAGCAAAAGGCGTCCCACACAGCCAAGAGGTGGAAGGCCGGCCGTGTAAGGGACCTCCTTCTCCGGGAGGACCCCAGAAATCGCAGATGAAGGGCGTATAGTGGCCACTCCTTCCTCCACACGTACAGTGGCCGTTGTGGAGGTTCTGCAATTCCTAAGGTCCACAGCTGAAGGGCGTACAGTGGCCGCTCCTTCCCCCACACGTACAGTGGCCGTTGTGGGGTGCTGCTCCCGAAGGAGGAAGAGACAGATGAGAGGTGTACAGTGGCCGCTCCCTCCCAGGCACGTACAGTGGCCGTTACCGCGGTTCTGCCTGCCCAGCAGGAAGTAACTGAAGGGTGTACAGTGGCCACTCCTTCCCCAGCACGTACAGTGGCTGTTACAGCGGTGTTACTCCTGTAGGAGGAGGAGGTAGTGGATGAGGGGCATACAGTGGCCGCTCCCTCCCTGACACGTACAATGGCCATTATCGCGGTTCCACTCCTCCTTCCTTTGCCAGTTGGAGCGCGCTCAATAGCAGTCACTCCAAGGCCATCTCCAGATGTGGCTGTAGCTGTAGGGCGTACAGTGGCCGCTTCTTCCCCCACACATACAGTGGCCGTTGTGGCGGTGCTACAGGGGGAAACAACTGAGGGCTGTACAGTGGCCGCTCCCTCCCTGGCACGTACAGTGGCCGTTACTGCGGTGTTGTCTGGGACTGAATCTGGCTCAGTCCCACCCCGAACCTGGTGAAGGCTGCCCCTCCCGCAGGGTCGTGTCTTTTTCCTGTGTAGCTTCCATCGGACCAATTGGGTGGAAGAGGGACTCAGGACAGGGGAGCCCCGGTGCCCTTCTTGCTCTGGGTCGGTCTCTCGATGATCCGGCCCTCTGTGGTGTCCTGGGGTGGTGGTGAGGCGGTGGCTCGGTGGTAGGGTGGGGGTGGCGGGGTGGTCGGTCCAGCAGCGGCGGATATTTCACCATGCATGGCGGTTCATTCCTTTCCCTTTTGCTACTACTAACTAAAATACACACCTCCACTGCCGCCGGACCAACCACCCCACCACCCCCCACCCCACTCCCGACTCGCAGCCCCACCACCATCCCAGGAGGACACCATGGCAGGCCAGGGCAAGGTAACCCTGGACCGGAGCAAGAAGGGAGCCGGGGTGCCCCCACCTTGGGTCCCTCTTCCGCGGAACCAACCCAACGGCGACCACGCAGGAAGAGGGAACGACCCTGCAAGTGGGGCAGCCTTCACCAGGTTCAGGGTGGGACTGCTCCAGAAACAGTCCCAAGCAACACCGTGGATACGGCCATCGTACGTACTGGGGAGGGAGCGGCCATCGTATGCCCCTCAGTTGTTTCCCCCTGTAACACCGCCAACTCGGCCATCGTATGTGTGGGGGAAGGAGTGGCCATCGTACGCCCTTCGGTTACAGACCTATCTGGAGACAGCCTCGGTGGAGTAGCTATTGAGCACACACCGACAGGCAAAGGAAGGAGAAGTGGAACTGCAAACACAGCATCGTATGTCGGGGAGGGAGCGGCCATAGTACGCCCCTCATCCACTTCTCCTCCTACGGGAGTAACAACGTCAACACGGCCATCGTACATGTGGGGGAAGGAGCGGCCATTGGATGCCCTTCAGTTACTTCCCGTCGGGCAGGCAGAACCGCGGACACGGCCATCGTACGTGCCGGGGAGGGCGCGGCCATCGTACGCCCCTCATCTGCCTCTTACTCCTTTGGGAGCAGCACCGCCAACACGGCCATCATATGTGTGGGGGAGGAGCAGCCATCGTACGCCCTTCAGCTGCTACCCTCAGGAGCTGTGGAACCGCTAACATGGCCATGGTATGTGTGGGGGAAGGAGCGGCCATCGTATGCCTTTCATCTACAGCTCCTAGGGTTCTCCCAGAGGTGAAGGTCCCTTGTGCAGCCAGTCCCCTACCTCTCGGCTGCATGGGAAGCCCTTCTCTCTCTCCCTCCAGGTGTGGTTCCCCAGAGGTGCTGCTGTTCCTAGAGTGGTGGAGCGGTCCTGTACCAGCCCTGCAGCCAACCCCTGGACGGCCCCAGCCCCTGACAGACGCCCCAAGGAAGAGGTGCCGCAGTTCCCTCCTGACATCGCCTTGCCCTATAGGCGACTGCAGCACTCGGACCTCCAGTGCCAGTCACCAGGCCCCTGAGCAGGGCTGTCTGGGTCCCACTCCCCCAGTGCCCTCCACCAGGAGCAAGAGGCGGCAGGCCCAACTCCTAGAATTGTTTGGCCCCAGCCTCGAGGGCCACCTACCAGGTCGAGGGCCCCAGACCGGCGGGCCTCCCTACACCCCACTGACGAGGCTCCTACACGAGGGCCTCTCACCAGGTCGTGGCCCCCAGAGTGAAGGGCCTCCCTGCACCCCCTGGACGAAAGAAGTCCTGGAGACGATGCCCCTGCGGGCGATCCCCTGTCTCCTGCAGGAGGGCTCCCCTGGAGGACCCCCTCCCACGCCCGGACGCCACCTCTGCTAACCCAGGTACCGCGTACTCGTGGCGATCTCAACGCATCTCGCCTGTAAAGTATAAGTGCAACCCTCAGAGACAGTGACAGTAAAACAGTGCGGAAATTAATGTGAAGTGATACACTATAGTGACAAACCTCAAGGCAGTGAATCAGGGCCAGGGAACATATATATAATGTGACTGAATGTAGAGAAACTAATTCAATGGTGAGAAGATCAGCAGCCAGTATAACAGTGTCGCCGCGGCAAAGTGACAATCCCTGAGGACGTGTCGCGTGCTAGAACAGATATATGCAATTATAAGCCAACTAGACCCGATGTTCCAACTATATACTGTGCATCTTGTCTAGAACACCAAGTGACAATTATTCACTATTCATAATACCGATGCCATACTCTAGTGATTGTTAACTTGTAATATATGTATGAATTCTGCCTTTGACATTCTCGTGTGTGTAAGGAAACCCGCTCTGTCTTCCTGTTCATACCATATCCAGTGTCTCTCTGTTTCTGTATTGTAAGGTGCATTGAATTAGTACAATAGATGTGTTAAGGTGTACTGCCGAGTTTTTATGCCCTGTTCCTTTGTTGGTGCTTTATTTCCGGTCCGGAAAGAGAACCCCGCTCAGTCGCGGGCGTTTTTAGGACGAGAGGTCGGACTAAAAACACCCCGCATAACACTAACAATACACTTGTTATTCTGAATGAGGGACCAGAGGTGCTAGTTATGTCGGATGACAAAGGGTATATAGCTGAAACGACTGTGGATGAATTTGAGAAGTTTAAGGCCTCATTTCTTGATCTCCATGTATGTCCTGCTTTCCATTTTGTCTTCATTCCGTCAAGGGTAGAGAAATGTAAGATGACCTTGTTGGACACAAACACTTCCTCTGCACTGCAATATTGCACTTTCCAACCCATTCAACTGAAGTCAGTTTTCCATGCTCATGTACATGCGAAACAATACTTCTTCTTTCCTGAGACAGAGGACGTAACACTCACATGTGCCTCACAAAACTAGTTCCTTATGGTAAAGGGTTACTATGTTGCACCCGATTATTGTGTGTTACACAGTAAAGAGATAGCAGTTTTACCTAACAAGCACCATCTAGCCTTGTCGGTGAACTTTTCGTCCCAGTTACGACTCTTTTTACCTTCATGCAATGTTTCTACCTTGAATGTGAACAGGCTGTCTCATGTGCTCAAGGAGATACAGTTCCTCACCCACCTGAACAAGACTGATTTAGAACCATATGTACTGTCCTATCTCCCTTCATACCTTTCTCCTTCCTATTTTGGTCCTGGCGTTGGTCTTCTACTTGTTGTGGTCTTGTCCTGTGTTTGTGTTGGGGCTACTATCTACGCGCGGATTGCAAGTGGACATGGCTAAATAGTTAGCTACCCTACACATTGGTTAGGCTACACAGTAGTTAGGACAACAATGTCGACGGGGACGTCGAATGGTGTGGCCGAGCAATGTTCTGGTGCCAATATTGTTTCCCATGACTAGTTGTAGTTTCACACTATTGTGACATATTACATTTAAAGTTGTTTATTCATAATTAACAATATACAACAAAGTGTGAATGATACACAAACAAACGCCATTTCACTGTAAAGTGTGGCTTGGGATGTGATACGCAATTAGACATCTTGTTTTAATCAAACACTAGAGTAAAGGGAAGGCTATAGAGTAATATAAACTGTATATATGTTTAAGTCTTGGGGGAAATATTTACCTTGTTGGTATACTTTAATGTAATCAGTACTATTTTATTGAGGTGTATAATGTACATGGTACAGTTATGATGCTGCTCTTCATGTATATATCCCAGTTGTCTGTGGATTTTATTTTATTAATTTTTTTTTTTTTGCCCATCGACCATTGAGGCAGGAGCCCTGGTCATTAAGGCAAAATTATATACACGTATATACATTGACACACACACACACACACACACACACATATATATATATATATATATATATATATATATATATATATATATATACACATACATACATACATACATACACACATCCATGCATATGAACATACACACTTTCATGCACACGTATATATATATATATACATATATATATATATATATATATATATATATATATATATATATATATATATATGTATATATATATATATATATATATATATATATATATAATAATTTTTATTTTATTTTATTTTTTGTATTTTTATTTTTATTATATGTTTGCAATTTTTTTTATATTTTTAACCTTATATTACTTATAAACAAAAATGCCTAATATAAAGACCCTAAAACTAATCACCTAAAAGACAAATCGCTAACCTATACTAAGTCCTAAGAGACAAATAACTAGACCTACACTAATGGTAAACAAGCCTCGACCAAAAGAACACCATCGACTGCAGATATGTAATGCCTTTCCACATTACGTACCTGCATTCATCACCTGGTGCCTGTCAGTCGAGGCACAACCTAATACAGGGGACATCAATATATGAAAGAGAACCAGTCGAGTCAGGAACATTTCCATATACGTCAGCTGTCGGCCGTAATTAAAATACCTTAAGCAAGATAGTATAATGTATTTACATAATTTATACAAAAAGTGAAGAACCTCGCCCAGCAGACCACCATCGACTGCAAGTGCCCAATACCTTCCTATATTGCACACTTGCACTCATCAGCTAGTGACTATCAGGCGAGGAACTTGGCTTAATGTAGGGGACATCTATATTAGAAATAGATCAGTGGGAGGAGGAACTATATGAAATATGTCAACTGTCAACCCTAATTAATATTACAATATATACATAATTACCGTTGATAAAAACCATAACCACACAGTAAAAAAGTCACATCACTCTGATCAGTCCGGTCTCTCTCAAGAAAGCCATCAATTTATCAGTCATAACAATGTCCCCATCACCCAGGATGGTAGAAAGGGTGAAGGGGACGTCTGCTGCGCCGCAGTAATTTATAAGTGAAGCACGTTCACGAATTAATCGCCGACAGCGCAGGATGATATGACTGATAGATAACACCGCATCACAGATGTCACAGTGCGGTGGGAAGCATCTTTCCATACAAGGTTTCATATGTGTTAAAATGGTGGCATTGAGCCGTAATCGTGCCAACACTTTTTCTTCCAGGCGACTGGGGCGGTTGGCGGTGTCCCAGTAGCCCAGGTACGGCTTACAGGTCGGAATATTTAGTCTGGTCCACTGACCTTGCCACAGAAGATTTATTGATTTCTTTCCGAGAGAGAGAGACTCGACCGTAGATCACGAGGAACGTCCCAAGTCTCCTCGAGCTCTACAGCCGACTTTGCAAGTAAGTCAGCCTGCTCATTGCCGTAGATACGGCAATGACCAGGCACCAAGATCAGCGTGAATGACTTGTTGCATGAATGCAACTTACTAACGATGCGGCCCTGGATCTCGTGAGAGTCCGTAGTACAAGATGCAATTGCCTGAAGGGCTGATTGTGAATCTGAAAATATGACAAATGAGTCATGCCTAGAATTGAGAGCATAGTCTATGGCTTTGTCAATAGCAAAAAGTTCGGAGGTAAACACAGATGTATGAGTCGGCAACCGATACCTAAGTGCACATTCAGTCGACCACACACTTGCACCCACACATTCACTCGACTTGGAGCCGTCGGTGTACAATTGATGGTACCCCAAGTGACGAACAATGATGTTACGAAACAAGTGGTGGACCTCCGCCTCCGGCGCCTTGGCCTTTGGTGCTGGGAGCCATGAGACATCCACTGTAAAGCCGGGTGGCTCCCAAGGCGCTATCTTTTTAAACACCAACTTGTCACAGTCACTGGGGTCCACACCAAGCTCCTGAGTCAGTAAGTGGAGGCGAACGGCAAGTGGCCGACGCACCCCCCGCAGAAGGTAGTGGTATCGACGCAGGGGGGTACAGGCCACATTGCCGATATTACTTTTCCTAAACGTTCTTACGCCGTAGGACAAGGCCAGGTGGTCACGGCGAATACGGAGGGGAGGCACATTCACCTCCACTTCCATATGAGCCACACGGGTACACCGGATGGCTCCAAGACACATTCGCAAACATTTATTCTGTAACACGTCCAATCCTTTCAGCGTGGCATCGGATGCCGAGCCATACACCTGTGCGCCATAGTCTAGCTTCGATCGAATAAGGGACTTATACACCATTAATAAAGATTTTCTGTCGGCACCCCAGGTAGTACCTGCCAGGTACTTGAGGACATTTAACGGTTTATCACAACGAGCAAGCAAAGTATTAACGTGAAGTTTAAAATTCATTCTATGATCAAAATGTATTCCTAAAAATTTTACAGAATTTTGAAAAGGTACCGCCTGATTATCCAAAGTTAAGCATAAATTAGGTACGTTACGATTAGTGAAGACTATAGCGGCACACTTACGTACGGAAAACTTAAATCCCCACTGCAAGGCCCATTGGTGGACGGAGTCAAGGGCTGCTTGAATCCGCCCAGCCGAAAATTGTGCATTACGGGAAGAGTGCCATATTGCACAATCGTCAGCGTAGAGCGAGTATTTAAGATTCCTCGGGATGGGAGCTGATGACAGAATATCATTGGTCATAATACTAAATAAAGTAGGACTAAGCACACTTCCCTGTGGCACCCCGTTTTCCTGGATAAATATATCCGATGTTACATTACGGGGCAATTTGACAGAGAAAGTTCTGTCCCTTAAGAAATTTGAAATAAAAATAGGCAAATTTCCTCTTAAACCATAAGCATAGAGCTTCATTAGTATACCATGTCGCCAGGTCATGTCATAGGCTTTATGGATGTCCAAGAACACCCCTATCATGAATTCTTTATTGGCAAATGCCTCTGCAATACAATGCTCCAAATTCATTAAATGATCTAGTGAACTTCTGTATTTACGGAAGCCACATTGTTGATCATTTAACAAATTCTTCGACTCTAAAACAAAAAGAAGCCTATTGTTAACCATACGTTCCATGACCTTACATAGACAAGAAGTCAACACAATAGGACGAAATGAAGTGGGATTCATAAGACGACCAGCCTCTTTAGGTATCGGTATGACGTGCGCAAAGTGCCATGAGCTTGGGAACGTTCGTGTCACGGGGTTTTTAATAAATGCAAATATTAAAATGATAGTGTTAATGTTCAATAATATTGAAGAGCAGGGACAATGATTGTCTTGCTAAATCAAGCAATGATTACTTCACGCTGGCTTGCTTCGCACGCTTCTCTAAGAATGAGAATTTATAAACTTTCTCAACAGTACACAGCAGAGACTAATTACTCAACTGCTGTTTATTAGTATTGTTAGCCTCTGGAGAAAGTTACTTCACCCCTGACAATAAATAACTAATACTATTAATGATATCAGGTTCTTGCTGATGCTTAACTCCTAGGAGGCACAACGGATTTTAAGCTTAATACAAGACTGGCCTAAGTACCAGTTATGAAGGCAAAACGTTTATGCAAGCTAGGAGCTATAAGGAAAATAAGCTTAATTATGGAGAAATGAAACACGAGTTTACATTACATTAAGCCCAAGAAAAAGAAGTAAAATTTATTTATTACAAAATAAATTTAATGTTACATTTCAGAATCAAATTAATGAGATCGCACTCACTCACTCACTCAAAAGCTAAATTCTTATTACGTTACAGTTACTCTCTCTGCCTAGCAGTCAGCTAAATTCTTATTACGTTACAATTACTCTCTCTGCTTAGCAGTCAGTAAATGCTACGAAAGGTATGCTCCAGCTGAAAAATACGAGTGACAGCCTAAGCTTCGTACATTCGAGGTCGCCATTAATTTATTAGGTATATTATTAACCAGGAAACGTAGTCCCTGGACGCCGTTGTCTCGAGGACTCGTGTAGTTTACTGGTTAAACTTAACTCTACACTTACGATTAATGTCGGCAAGTTGAGAATCCTTATGCAAACTCGGGCTCACGTAGCCTCGAACTGCACACGGGTCCTCAACCTGTGCCTTAACCTAGTGCCTATATTAATATCGGGGAGCTGAGAGTCCTTGTGCAAACTCGGGCTTCCGTAGCCTCGAGTCGCCTCTGCGGAATTCTCTCTCGAACTTCCCCGTTAACCTACAGTACTTATATTAATATCGGGGAGCTGAGAATCCTTGTGCAAACTTGGGCTTCCGTAGCCTCGAGTCGCCTCTGCGGAGTTCTCAAACTTCCCTTAACTTACGGTACATGATATGTATGTACAGGCCCTGGACATGATGTGTCCTGTTGGGCCAATGGGCGAGACGTCAGGTCTGCACCCACTTCACCACTACCCTGTCTCTCAACTGTCTCAGAGATTACGGGTGTGGTTATGAACGGCACAGGAAGGACATGTCCCTGATTAGTGGTGTTACTTTGACACACACTGCAGGAACGCACAAAACTATCTATGTCTCGTCCCATCCCTGGCCAGAAAAAGTCAGCTCGGATACAGCCCTGGGTCTTCCTTTTGCCCATGTGACCTCCTGAGGCTGAACAATGACCCCATTGTAACACTGCTAGGCGGTACATGGCGGGAACGACAAACTGCAGTCGAACCTCGCCCTCGGGTGTTCGTGACTCACGGTAGAGCCGTCCTTGTTTGCGAAGGAACTTGGCTCGACCTCCCCGTGAATACTTAATCACTCAACCCTTTTGTTTGTTCCGCACGGCAGCAAGTGTCGGGTCAGAATGTTGTTCTTGAACAACAAGTTGGCTACACATCAGATCTTGCGGCGATTCAATGGTCACAGGGGTGACAGTCTGGAGCCTCAACTATGGCTCGAGTTAATGCAGCCGAAGTCTGAGTAGCATCATCCTCGGTGCAACTATCCTTGACACCGAAAATGTTACCTATAATAAGGTCAAATAGAGGTTCTGGCATGACAACTGCGAGTGTCGTACCAGTATAAAATGGAGATGCCACCTGGATACATGCCTCAGGGAACAGTCTCACTGATCCATCAATAAGGTTTGCATGGATCTGTCGACCTGTATACTGCTCAGGTCGAACTAGACTCTGCTTGACAGAGCAACCTGAGGAACCATTATCTCTCAGGACCTTCACAGGAATGCCTCCCACAAACCCTGGCTGAAAAGGGAAGGTACTGTCACCTGTGGGAGGGCCTGTGGAGGAAGCAGCTAGTCACTCATGAGGCTGCTGAATTGATGCGGCAAACATTGTGCCTTGAGAATTATATACTTGAGGGGTTGTACTCACTGCCTGTGGAGATGGAACATTGGCCATCTGTGGAGGGGGGTTCACTGTCACTGTGGGACTAGTGAACTGTGGGGAATTACCCATACTGGTAGGGACGTGACCACCGTGCTGCTGCTAAGGAATGAAGGCTGCGTTCGCTTCCTGCCTCTTTTGAGCTGGTGGTGAAAAAGTTTGTCCCGACGGTTGGTTGCGTGGCTGATACTGCTGCTGGTTAGGGTACTTGTTGTACCTCTTCCACTCAGGTTTCTGAGTGTTTTGCCCCTGGTCCTTCCACTGCGGTTTTGGACCTTGGCCATTATTCTGAGAATGGCCTTGTTGCTGGGGTTCAGTCTGAGACGGTTTCCCAGATTTATCAGCTTTCCTGTTCCAGGTATGCTGCTTACGAGTTTGATACCCGTATGCAGTAAAATACGCGTCAGCCTTTTCTGCCATTTGGCTGGCATCTTTCACCTGGCAGATCTTAAGCTGTGCTATGAGCTCAGCAGGCCACGACCTCTCCAGCTGTGTACGCAGCATAAGGTCAGTTATCCCCTCATGTGTGGAAGGAGTTTCATCTTTCTCCATCCACTCATTTAAGTAAGCAGTGAGACGATCGAGGAACTGAACAGCTGTCTCCTTGTCTTGGAGACGAGCTCTCATGAACTGAACTTTGGGGTCGTCTACTGTGAGACCATATGCCTTAATGAGTGCAGCTTTCATCATCTCATACGTGAGATTGTCTCCACGAATTCTGTGGAGAATTTCGAGGGCAGGGCCCTCAAATAAACTAAGAAATTGGAGCCGCTTAGCTGCCTCATCCAGTTGATACATGTCTGCCATGTCCTCAAAACGAGCTATGTACGGCTCGATTCGCTCGCCTTTCTTGTATGAAGGAAGCTTGATGCGTGGGGTTGCCAGGACATGTGTAGGAAGAGCGCTAGTGGAGCTTGGGTTGGCTGCAGCAGATGTGCCTGAAGCCAAGGAATCTCGCTTGAGCTTCAAAACCTCAAGCTCATGTTTTTCTCGTGCCTCACGTTCGGCACGTTCATATTCACGTTGTTCCCGCTCGTATTCGCGCTCCTTTTCGCGTTCCTCACGCTGTTCTCGCTCGTATTTGCGCTGAATCTTACGTTCTTCACGGGCATCATTCTCGCGCTGCTGGTCCATGTCACGAATCAATTCGCGACATTTCCTTTTTGTGAGAAACCACGAACTATTAGTGGAAAACTCACTGTGTATCGCTCAGCTAACCGTTTCTCCCTCCATTATCGGAGTATACCTTTCAAATCATTCGTCACCGTTTTCAAAGAGTGACCGATTTTAATGCACGTCACTAAGTGCTGTACTGAGCGATACTATTGTTTTTTATTGTTCGCCTCTGCTTGCCTCTGACCGTTAAAAAAATGCGGCCGAGTGCTCCGCTTTCCCACGACTTACTCAGTCTTGTTTTTGTTGTGACGGAGGGAGGTCCTGTGCCGCAGTGTGAGAGGTCAGCTAGTACCCAAACTCCACTTCACAGTTAGTCCAGTCTTCCCACCCATCTGGTGATACGCAGCATTCATCGACTATAGTATTTCTTTTGTGTATTTTCTAGTTATAAGAGTTTAATTAAGGTGTTTTTTTTTTAGACGTAAGTATTTAGCTCGTGTGAGAGTGAGAGTGCGTCTCATTGATTTGAAATGTAACGTTAAATTTATTTTTTGTAATTAATAAATTTAACAGTTCCTTTCTCGAGCTTAATGTAAAGTAAAAATCTTGTTTCATTTTTCCATAATTAAGCTTATTTTCCATATAGCTCCTAGCTTGCATAAACGTTTGCTTTCATAACTGGTACTTAGACCAGTCTTGTATTAACTTAATATCCGTTGTGCCAGGAGTTAATGCATCAGCAAGAACCTGATGTTATTATTATTAGTATTAGTTATTTATTGTCAGGGGTGATGTAACTTTCTCCAGAGGCTAACAGTACAGTAATTCAGCAATTGTGAGTAATTAGTCTCTGCTGTGTACTGTTGAGAAAGTTTATAAATTCTCGTTCTTGAGAATCTTAGCAAGTCAGCGTAAAGTAATCGTTGCTTGATGTAGCAAGACAATCATTGTCTCTGCTCTTCAATATTATTGAATATTATTATCTATTTAAATAATATTTAAGCATTTATTTCAAAATTACCGTGATATTATAAAAACCCCGTGACAGTCCATATTATGCCGTGAGAGTATGTACCCTTTAATTTCAGCTGGGTCTGTAAGACCCATTTCTTTGGCTTCCTGTAAAAATACAGTGGTAGCCATGTCGCTAATTTACTGAGGAAGCCAAAACCAAGTCCTGACTGCTGCTTCGCAAACGAATACTAATAAACACAAGTAAAGAATACAGACACAAGCTAGTGGTGACCAGTCTTATCTAGTTAACTGGAAAAGAATAAAGCAAAAATGTAAATGACTGGGAAGACTCAATAATTAACGCAATGGGTACGGCGGCTACCCAGGAGCGAATAAAATTGTCTAGCGTTACCGAGAATAAAGAACTAAATAGAGTTAAGTACTCTGTGGATTAATAAAGCAAAAATTCACTTGCTAAATTAACGGTAACCACCAGTAAACTTGTGCCTATAAACTTTAATGATAAATACCTAAATATGAACGAGTGAGTATTATCTCGTGAATAGCCTTAGAGCTAGGAGCTAATATCCTGGAATGAGGTCGCCAGTTGTCACGGGGTTTTTAATATAAATGGAAATGTTAAAATGATAGTGTTCAATAATATTGAAGAGCAGGGACAATGATTGTCTTGCTACATCAAGCAATGATTACTTCACGCTGGCTTGCTTCGCACGATTCTCTAAGAACGAGAATGTATAAACTTTCTCAACAGTACACAGCAGAGACTAATTACTCAATTGCTGTTTATTAGTACTGTTAGACTCTGGAGAAAGTTACTTCACCCCTGACAATAAATAACTAATACTATTAATGATATCAGGTTCTTGCTGATGCTTAACTCCTAGAAGGCACAACGGATTTTAAGCTTAATACAACAAGACTGGCCTAAGTACCAGTTATGAATGGCAAAACGTTTATGCATGCTAGGAGCTATAAGAGAAATAAGCTTAATTATGGAGAAATGAAACACGAGTTTACATTACATTAAGCTCAAGAAAAAGAACTGTTAAATTTATTGATTACAAAATAAATGTAACGTTACATTTCAAAATCAAATTAATGAGATCGCACTCACTCACTCACTCAAGAGCTAAATTCTTACGCCTAGGAAAAAACACCTTAACTAAACTCTTAAGTCTAGGAAAACGAAAAGGAAATACTAGTCAAGTGTCTGCCATGACTGAGTGAGGTTCTGTTCTCCAGCAGTGAGAGGTCAGCTAGCACCCAGGCTCCACTAGACTACAGTTCTCCAGGCTCCCACCCTTCGTTGGTGATACACTGCATTCATTGACCAGTATTTCCTTTTCGTTTTCCTAGACTTAAGAGTTTAGTTAAGGTGTTTTTTCCTAGGCGTAAGAATTTAGCTCTTGAGTGAGTGAGTGCGATCTCATTAATTTGATTTTGAAATGTAACGTTAAATTTATTTTGTAATCAATAAATTTAACAGTTCTTTTTCTTGAGCTTAATGTAATGTAAACTCGTGTTTCATTTCTCCATAATTAAGCTTATTTCCCTTATAGCTCCTAGCTTGCATAAACGTTTTGCCATTCATAACTGGTACTTAGGCCAGTCTTGTTGTATTAAGCTTAAAATCTGTTGTGCCTTCCAGGAGTTAAGCATCAGCAAGAACCTGATATCATTAATAGTATTAGTTATTTATTGTCAGGGGTGAAGTAACTTTCTCCAGAGGCTAACAGTACTAATAAACAGCAATTGAGTAATTAGTCTCTGCTGTGTACTGTTGAGAAAGTTTATAAATTCTCGTTCTTAGAGAATCGTGCGAAGCAAGTCAACGTAATCATTGCATGATGTAGCAAGACAATCATTGTCCCTGCTCTTCAATATTATTGAACACTATCATTTTAACATTTCCATTTATTTTAAAAACCCCTTGACAGTTCGAGACGCCCAAATCTCATTGTACAATGCTAACATCTTAATCAGGTTGTCCTGATTAAGATGCTGGATCATACCGTACGTGATGTTGTCTGGTCCAGGGCTGGTGTCTTTACAGGATTTAAGGGCAAGGAGCAGTTCATCTAGCATAAACTCTTGGTTGTACGGGGAGTTTACGTCTTCTGTGGCAAAGTCTAATATCTGTAGCTCAGCCATGCATTTATGATGTTGAAAACACGGGTCATAATTGGCTGAGCTACTTACATGAGAAAAACTCTTGGCGAGGATGTTAGCAACGTTCACGGGCTCGTCATAGGTGGTGTTATTCACCTGCAAGGTGGTCACAGGGAAGTATGGGCGTTTATTATTTAATAATCTTATAGTGGACCAGACTTTATGTAATGGTGTTGTACGAGTCACCGTGGACACAAAGGACCGCCAGGAGTCACGTTTAGCCCTTCTTATTATTCTCCTTGCCTCAGCCCGTGCCTGTTTGTATGCAATAAAATTTTCCTCAGTGGGCTGACTATCAAAAATCCTGTATCTCCCATTGCGTTTCCTTAATGCTTGTCGGCAATCCGACGTCCACCAATGTGCTCTATGCTTCACACGAACTGTAGAAGTCTTGGGAATAGCAGCCTCAGCTGCGTGTAATATGGAAGTAGTTATATTTTCGACCTTAACATCTATGGTCTCCCCAGATATATCTAAATTGGCGATCCTTGAGAAGGATCCCCAATCTGCTTTCTTATAGTTAAATTTTGGAGGTGGAGGGTCCGAAATGATGTCGCGTGTATAAGAAAGACAGATGGGTAAATGATCACTTCCCAAGGAGTCGTCATAAGTGTCCCATGAGAGATCTTGATGTATACCAGGGGAGGCCAAAGATAAGTCAATGGCCGAAAAGTTACCAGTACGATCATCTACACGAGTCGCTCTACCATTGTTCAGAAGACAGAGGTTGGACTGTAGTATTAGGTCGGCTACTTGCTCCCCACGACCATCAATCCTCAAACTACCCCATTGATAGTGATGGGCGTTAAAATCGCCCAACACTAATTTATTTCCAGGCACATGTTCAAATAGTGAATTTAAAGCATCACTATCAATGGTGCCATGTGGAGGACAGTATAGAGAGCAAATAGACAGATACGTGTTATTAAATTTTACTCTGCACGCGACCGCTTCCAGAGTAGAATTTAGAATCATTTCTGTTTGTGGGTGTGATTTGTGTGTGTAAATGGCTACTCCGTGACCTTCATATCTTCTATACAAGTGATATTGTTTTAACTGCAGAGGATCAGGATGATCCTCCAGGCGCGTCTCCTGTAAACAAACAACGTCTGGCCTGTGTATTGACAGCGAGATTGCTATATCTTGTAACTTATTCCCAATACCTCTACAATTCCACTGTAATAGAGTGAATGCGGCGGTTTAAGATTTTCGTTGGGGGCCAGTGTGCTTCGTCTTTTTTTGTCGCCTGCCAGTAGGCAAGCGACTACCGGGGGACGTATCCCAGTGCTTGTTGATGGAAACCTCCATATTTTCATCAATAACTAGGTTCCCAGCCTCCCCCGAGGAAGAGCTAACCTTTCTCTCCCTCACTGGAGTAGAAACCAGAAGGACATGAGGACGTGACTGTTTCGTGAGGGTGGTCATGTTATTCTTAGTAGGCTTGTCAGGCTTCGCTTTAGGCCGTACTGATGGAGAGGCAGCAGCAGCCTGAGAGTAAGTTGAAGCCTTAGGGATGTCAGTGAGAGAGTTGGCACGGACAGGAGGTCGACATGGAGATGTACTGTGAGTGGCAGGAGGGAGAAGGACAGGTTCAGTCTGCGTCTTGACAGAGCACATCACAGGACGGAATATTAGCGCCGAAGCATAGGACCTATTCGGCGTGGGAGTTGCATGCAACTCCTTAACCTTTTTCCTAGCTTCGTAGTAGGAAATACCCTCAGTTGCCTTCACTGTGCAGACTTCCTTCTCCTCCTTCCACTTGGGACAATCCCTAGAGGAAGTGGAGTGAGTACCCTTGCAGTGAAAGCAACGTACTGTCTCTGATGTGCAACTTTCCGCATCATGACCCTGGCTTGCACACTTGCCGCACACTGGCTGGGAAGCCCGACAAGTCTTTGTACCATGCCCATACAGCTGGCATTTCAGGCAACGCAAAGGGTTAGGGATGTACGGCCGAACGTGAATAATTTCATAACCAACTTTGATATCACTAGGAAGAGAAGATTTGGCAAACGTCAAGATGATAGTTGCTGTCTTCGTCCTTATGCCTTCCGAGTAGCGAGTTATGAATTTAGCCTCGATGACATCCTGCTGCGCCAATTCACTTACAATCTCGTCCTCGCTCATCACCATGAGATCCCTGCAAGTGACAAAACCCTTGCAAGAATTCATGGAGACTGGGATTTTGGCTTCGACATCGTAACAATGGAATTGGCGCAGTTTCAACAAATCCTTTACCTGTGCCGAGTTTACAGTTTTGACCAGGAGATCTCCATTAGCAAGTTTTTTAACTTGTTCGACTTCTCCCACACAGTGGTCAATCACCTTCTTGATTAGGAAGGGATTGAGACTGGACAGGGGAGTGGAACCTAGCGCATGAATGATTAGCTACAGGGATATCAAGTGGGGCTCGAGTCTGGCGTCCGTCAGTCTGGGGGTGGTCAGTCCGGTCATTCCTACAATCGTCAGGACCACCTCCCCCCCTGAAGGGGGTAGAGGCAGCAGGGACGTCCGTCATAGTGACCACTCCCCCCGCGAGAGGGAAGTGGGAAGAAAGAGAAAAACGACCAAGGGGCAAAGTACCTGGGGAAGACCCACCTAGGCTGAGATTACCCTCTCAAACCACTCTCGGGAGGACGCGCCTGAGTGTGACTCACACCCCAGAGCGATCAGTGGGGGGTACACTCCAGAGGTGAGTAAGCAAAGGTAATCTCAGGAAACAGATATAGACACTTACTATATCTACTAAGGCCAGGGAGGAAAATGAGATCTAGCTAACCTAACGTTTATTCCCCTATTTACAAAACTATTGCCGGTGAGGCAGCCCTAGATCGCTAGAGGAGAGAGCAACGAATACACGACTGCACTCTCCGCAACCATTCATCAAAGTCCCTATAGACAATCCAGGAATAAAATATTCACAAAAATTATCACTGCAGTGATAATGACAAGTTGCAGTTTATATAGGCTACAACTGGCTCGGTGCTTTATTTGTATGATGAGGAGCCGAGATAAATGGGTCGTGTCTGGACCAGTTTCACAGGACCCCATGATAACACAGTAGTCAGTGTTATAATATATGCTATGTATGTTACGAACGCATTATGTTTTGCTGGTGCATAGCATGGAAATGCTTCGAATCCAGTGTCGTTAGGTTTCTCACCATTCGCCTCGTAGCTCAGTTCCAAACTACCACTCAGGTTGTCCGTTCGCCTGTTCTCTCTCTAACCCTACTTCCACTTCCTTCCACCGAGGGGGTACAGAAACTTTGGTGCGTGGGTGAATCATCTCTCGCTGAACTCGCTCCGATGTTGCCAATATGATTAGAGCCCAGTAAGTGTAGCCGAAAAATAATAATAATAATAATAAAAACGCTTCCCGGCTCGGGTTAAAATGTACAACTTTGTTATCTGTGTCGCACGAATGATACAGAATACCGGTATTTCAGGTTAACAGCCACAGGCAGTCCAGTATGAGTACTCCATATACACCACTGAGCTCTATAATATGAAGAGGCTTTCTCATGGGTAGCACCGCGTAATTTATGTAGCCGCCGCCAGGGCGGCGCTGGTGTAGCGCCAGCCATGTTACACCACGCCTAATGCCCGCATTTTTGTACTTAGCTGCTCTGTGGGTTTTTGAAAGCAGCTGATGATTCCGGAAAATATAATGCCATGGTCCACTGTGCAGCTTAACTATACAAAAATGGGCACAGGAATTCATCGAAGAGAGATGGCGTTACATTTCACAAGTAAGAAATATCTTGTTGCTAATGCTATATTATTATTATCCCTGGGGTGGGGCCGGAAGATTCTTCCCCAGTATCCTGCTAATTCTATATTATTATTATCCCTGGGGTGGGGCTGGAAGATTCTTCCGCAGTATCCCTGTTTTATACTCATTTGCTAAATGTATCCGATATAATTCTTTGAACTAAGCAGAAAAACAAAAATAATCCATATATGTTTTTGTATTATAAATCACGAGTGTATTGTTAACCACTGTTTAGTGGAAAAAAAAAAAAAAAGTATTTGAATTTGAGTGCTGGTGTTCCAATATGACGGCCAAAATCACGCGCTCGCGGCGGAGACAGCGACTCCATAGTATAGAGTATAGAGCTCAATGATACCCACAAAGGATCAAACTGGTTTGCATGATTATTGGCATGGCTTGACCGATGACTGAGAGATACGTTACACAAACTGTATTGTTATGATTTTCTTGACGACTGTAATAACTTAATAACTGCCACACTTGGAATGGCAAAACTGATTGCCTGTTCATTTATTCTAAAAGCTTAACCGCCTTATGGCAAATACAACAGTTACTCTCACCTTCAGAGGGCTATGTGGGTTCTGGAATGCGAGGTAGATAAAGAAAGGATTTTCTTTCTCCTCTTGCTGCTGAATTATCTCCACAGCCCGAGCAGCAAACAAATCCTGAAGAGGAATTAGATGCATATTTATCCCACAATGCACACGTCATTAAACATCATTTAAATTCAAGCTAACTCTTGCTGTAACTAGAGAAATCCTCAGACGGGTAAAGGACATCTTCCCCTTAGATTTATTAATTGTATCGTGATTTAGGAACCCAATTTCGGTCATTTATTGAGCCAGTTGTACAAATAACTGACCATGAAGTGTAAGGTGTTTATCAAACCCAAAACGTACAAACACAAACCTGAACCCTCTATTAATGCAGCATTCCCAGGTTCCTGTATGATTAAATCTTAGCTGAATAGAAGCGTCTGAAGGTAGCTTAACCTAAAGTTGTCCCATCCATGACACTCACTCTAAACTGAATAAAATCATCTGATGTTAGTGGGATAAGAATACGAGTGATGGGCTGTCCCTATCACGAAGTGGTTAAAAAATTTACGTTCCACATTGCCACAGGCTCCAACAGCAGTAGTTCAGTATAGAAAAGACATCACCCAGTGAATTGTTCATCTTAGGGTCAGCCTTTCGGTGCACAACAGCAGATCCATACACAAGATCAACTCAAGTTTAATAACACAGGCCTCTCGCGTTCGTTGTCTTTATTTTACCAAGTAATTACACAGGCCTCTCGCGTTCGTTGTCTATTTTACCAAGTAATTACACAGGCCTCTCGCGTTCGTTGTCTATTTTACCAAGTAATTACTCTGTCTGCTTCACAACTCTAGAGCTACACTAACTTCACAAGGCCACAAGTCAAACTAAACTGAAACTCTTCTATTCTCTCCCCCATATAACCATCCTTGCTTCTCCAGTATTCTAGGACGTGCTGGTACCTGCTCCTAGCAACAACAGGTACCGAATTGGGGATATCCAAAATATTCCAGAGTTTCCTTACATTAAGTAGTACTCAGAATTCTTTAGCATGCAAACTGAAATTAAATCACATAGCTTAACAATCACTTAAATAAAATATAATAGAGAAAATAAAGAGAATAAGAATGAATGCATAACTTTACACATTATCTCCAATCACAGCAGCAGGCTATCTGGTAACTCTGACTCATAACGGAAAAATGCGAGAATCGTCGGGAATTCTCCAGCACTACCTAACCAGCAATCCAGCTTCTTAACACTACCCCCTCCCTAATCCTTTTGTCATCACGACAAAGCCACACAAGGCACACAGACATAATCCGTAATCCCTAACAAAACATATAATTATACACAAAATAATCCTTCAACTTATCAGGTTTTCTCCTATGCTGCTTCTAACAACGTCCCTGCTCCTCCACACAGTCCATATCTCCCGGAGTGACTTGATCCACTTCTCCTGGTTCATTTCTTCCCTAGGGAACTTGTCACCATCCTCTTGTGCTTCAGCTCCCTGGTCCTCCTCAACATCATTGGCTGCGGGTGTGCACGATTCCTCGAGGACGCCCCAGCTGTACTGTCCTGGCCCATAGTACTGCCACAGATGATTCACGTGTACCACCTTTGGCGATACTTCCTGCCTCCCTGAATGTGGAGCGTTACGTCTGACAGGCAGTCCATCACAGAGTAGGGTCCATCCCACAGGCTCTGCAGCTTTGGTGACTGTCCCTTCTGCTGACGATTGTGTAGCCAAACCTTGCCACCATCCTTGAAGCTCACATCAATTGCCATGGCATCATATTTACACATCATCATTTCACCCGAAAACTTCAGAGCTTCCCGGACCTGATGATGTACCTCAGCCGGTCATTCCTGAAGATGCTTTGCATTGCTGGAGGTGTCAATAGGCAACGCATCACCAGGTGGTCTTCCCATTAACAGATCAACTGGCAATCGTAACTTGTGACCCAGCATCAGTTTCACAGGGGTGTAGCCGGTAAACTTGTGGGATGCAGATCAATATGCCATTAGCAACACAGGCAATTTCTGGTCCCATTCCATCTGTCCCTCTACACAGAACTTGGCCAGTTCTTGTCCCAAGGTCCAGTTGAATTTCTCCACCATCCCATCTGACATTGGGCTTAGTGAGGTCGTCCTGGTCTTCTTGATCGCCAGTAACTTACAGCATTCACGGAACACAGCGGACTCAAAGTTTCTACCCTGGTCTGAATGTACAGTAGCTTTTGTGGCATCCCAAAACGACAGAAGAATTCGCCAATCAACACTTCAGCAACAGCTGTGGTTTCTTGACTGGGGATTGCATAGGCTTCTTGCTGCTTTGTGAAGCAGTCTATGGCAACATATATATACTGGTTTCCTCATTCAGTGAGTGACAGAGGTCTAGCAATGTCCACTGCCACTCTGTCCATTGGTGCACCCAGTTGGTACAGCTGAAGAGGGGAACAACCACTTTGTAGGCCAGGGCGGCATCTGTACCAATCCAGAGAAGGTGGCAGCTGTGAAAAACTGGCCTTCCAACTTGTGTGAGGGAGCTATGGAGTTTCCTTGAATTTGTGTACCTACTACCTGCATTTTGTCAAGGACTTTGCAACGATAGCTGCACCTTTGCACAAGTTGTTGGGGAGGAGGTAGAAGTATGTGTGGACAGCAGGGACTCAGAGGGCCTTTGATGAACTCAAGCATGCATTGGCAATCTCTCCAATGTTGCCATATCCTGATCAGAGTTAGCCATTTATCCTGGAGTGTGACACTAGTGACCACAGTATTGGTGGAGTCCTGTTGCGGAAGAAGGGTAACAAGGAGTATGTGGTGGCGTATTACAGCAAGAAGCTTAGACCATGGAGCAGAACTACTGTGTGACCTGTAAGGAGCTCCTGGCAGTGATGAAGAGCCTTGATTTCTTCCATCTCTACTTGTATGGGTCCTATTTCATCATCAGGACAGACCATGTGGCATTCAAGTGGCTGAAGACGCTAAAGAATCTAGAAGGACAACTGGCACGCTGGCTCAGGAAGCTGGACCAGCACAACTGTGAGGTGCACCAGCATCTTGGGCGGGTACATGGCAATGCTGACAGCCTGAGTCGTTGGCCTTGTGACCCAGTCACGGCAGTGAAGTAGAAAAGAAGATCGTAGCAAGAAATGAAACCTTACTATGGTGACAGGGCCAGTGTCAGCTGAAAAAGACCTGAAGAGGATGCAGATTTACAACCAGTGCTTGAGTGGCTGCAATGGAGTGCAGTGTGACTATCTTGGAAAAAGGTTTCCAGGTTCAGCCCTGCAACTAAGAGCTAGTTGAGTTAGTAGGACCTTCATTTGAACTTCTGACGATTGGAGCATTAGTGGGAGACACCCGATGGCCTCAGCAAACATTGGCAATTGGTGGTCCCGAAGAAAATGAGGTCTGGGATCTTGGATGAGTCTCATAACCGGATCACTAGTGGGCACCTGGGAGTAAAGAAAACTCTAAGCTGGCTGTGACAGAGGTTCTTCTGGGCTGGCATGTGTCAGGATGTTGAAGAGTGGTGTTGGGCCTGTGATGTATTCTGTGCCAAGAAGGAACCCAAGAAACGTGGTTGCACCCTTCTTCAGCTGTACCAAGTGGGTGCACCGATGGAAAGGGTCACGGTGGACATTGCTTGACCTTTGCCACTCACTGAAAGAGGAAACTGGTATATATGTGTCATTATGGATTATTTCACAAAGTGGTCAGAAGCCTATGCCATCCCCAATCAAGAGGCTGCAACTGTTGCTCAGGTGTTGGTTGACCAACTTTTCTGCCGTTTTGGGATGCCACAAGAGCTACATTCAGACCAGGGTAGAAACTTGGATTCTGTTGTGTTCTCTTGTGTTCTGTAAGTTACTGTGGATCAAGAAGACCAGGACGATCTCCCTAAGGCCACAGTTAGATGGGATGGTGGAGAAATTCAATTGGACCATGTGACCAGAAATTACCTGCGTTGCTGATGGCATATTAATCTGCGTCCCATGAGTCTATCGACTACACTACTGCAAAACTGATGCTGGGCCACGAGTTACAATTACCAGTTGACCAGTCAATGGGAAGACCAGCTGGTGAAGAGCTGCCTACAGACACCTCCAGATATGCAAAGCATCTTCAGGAAGACTGGCTGAGGTACATATCACCAAATTCGAGAAGCTCTAAAGTTTTCAGGCGAAGTGATGAAGTGCAAGTGTGATGCCAAGGCAAGTGAGGCGAGCTTCAAGGATGGTGACAAAGTTTGTTTATACAATCCTCAGTGGAAGGGACAGTCACTAAAGCTGCAGAGCCCATGGGTTGGGCCTTACACTGTGATGAACCACCTATCAAATGTAACGTACCGGATTCGGGGAGGCAGGAAATCTCGCCCAAAGTTGGTACACGTGAATTATATGTGGCAGCACCGTGGGCCAGGACAATATAACTTGGATATCTCTGAGGAATTGTCCTTACCGACAGCTGAGGATGTTGAGGAGTACCACAGAGCTGAAGTACAAGAGGATGGTGACTGTTTCCCAGGGGAAGAATTGAATCAGGAAAAAGGCCACGACATTCCAGGAGGGGTGGGATGTGTGGGGGAGCAGGGACGTTGACAGAACCAGCATGGGAGAAGACCTGATAAGTTGATGGAGTATTATGTGTAATGAGATTTTTCATAAGAATTGAGGATTATTTTTGTATAAATTGTGTAGTTTTGTCGTGACAACAAAGAACCAGGGAAGGGGTAGTGTTGAGAAGCGGGGTTTGCCAGTTAGGTATCACTGGAAGGTTCTCAGTAAAACTTGTAGGTCGGTTACGAGTCAGAGTTCCTAATTAGCCTGCTATTTGTGAGCAGAGGTATTTTGTAAGTAGTACGTTAATATTTGTGTTCTTTTTCTCTATAATTTTTTATTTATGTGACTGCTAAAGTATGCAATTTTATCTCAGTTTGTACGCTAAATAATTTAGAGTGTTATGCAGTGTAAGAAAACTCTGGAGATTTTGTATGTCTCAAAGTAGGTAACTGTTGCTTCTCCGAGAATGTTGTAGATCATTCTAGTATATAGGAAGCTTATATAAGGATGGGGAAGGGACTAGAGGAGTTTTCAGATCAGTCTGAGTTTAGTTCAGCGTCAGAGCGGCCTAGTGAAGATTGTATAGCTCCAGTGCTTGTGAAAACAGTAAAGTGTAGTTGGCAAGCATTTAGTGCAATTATTTGGTGAATAAAGACTGCTAACTTGAAAAGCCAGTGTTTACTTACCACGCCTGAGCTGGTCTTGTTGTTGCACACCGAAAGGCTGACCTTAGGAAAAACTACTCACTGGGCAACATCCTTCCATTACTGAACTACTGCTGTTGAAGCCTGTGGCAGTGTGGGATGGGGAAGTAAGACAACCAACAGTGACAGGTGGTATACAACAGAGAGAGTGAGTGACCAGGTAAGAGAAACGGGGGGCAAGGAATCATGTACATTGGTGGATAAAGTGACAGGTGAAATACAAAAAGTGAGTAATGGGGTAAAAGTTCTTGAAAATTGCTTGGATAAGCGTCACCACCCAACACACCCCTTAGGTGCCAATGACAGGTGCAAGGAGGGGGATGGTGAGGCTGAGGGGGTAGTATGCCCAATGGCCATTAACACAGGATCATAGAGACAGCTGGATGTGGTGAGCCATAGGCAGTTTCCAAAGACATTGCACCAGCTGTGGGGAGTTACAGGGCATTGCACTGGGTTTAGGGGACCGGTGGGTGTCCAGATGCTACAGGGAGGTAAGAAAGAGACCTTGGCCATGTGTACTGCCGACATTGGGAACCACTGCATCTTGGGTTTGGACTGCCTGGTGACCCCTAACTGCCTGCTTGTTCCATTCGACCCAGATGCGGCCAGAAGGAAGAAGCATTCCTCTGAAGGCTGTGGAGCATGGAAGTTTACTAGAGACGACCAAACGGGCTATAATAATCCCCCCAGCATCAGAGATGCTGCTGCTCTGCAAGATCTGCGACATGCTGCACAGTAGGGTGTAGTGTCGTGACTGATTAGGAGGCACATTTGTGCAGCTGACCTGCTTAAATTCGAAAATGAACCCGCACATTGTCTGCCACACACGGAACACCACCTTTTTTGCATGTAAATACGTACGGTACAAAAATCACATTGTGGTCGTTACTTCAGAGTGCTTTACACACAGATTTGAAGTGACATTTGACCCATATGTTATCCATCTGATCAGAAAACGGTGAAATAAAGAAAAAATGAACTGGAAGTGTCTAGAACCATATTTGATGTCCAGAAAAATTATTAAATCTGTGAGAATGCATTTTTTTTTTTTTTTTTAGGCTTTTGCTCAAGCATATAGAGGAAGATGAGATTCAATGTCTTTTGACATTTCCGTATCTGTTCTAATGCTTTTCTGTTACCTTTCATGCTGATAATTTATTTATTTTTCCTGCCTGTGTTGTGATACTAAGTTTTACCATTAAAATAAGCAAGTAGAGAACACGCTCAACTGTCAAACACACTGTCTGTGGTTCTTCACTGTCAGATCTTCCTCTCTCTGAACTTCCAGCCTGTCTACAAGTTGCAAGACATTTCCTTTTCTTGAAGGAGAACAAATATACCAACAACAGGAGTTTATTCCAGACTTAGCCCAAACACTTGCTGGCCTTTGGAGACGTGCAAACATTCCAACACAGTAAAAAATGTGAAGAAGCAGCTCCTTCATTTGATGGGTGAAGGCTCACATGCATCGAAACAAGGCATGCAGGCCACAAAAAACAAAAATTCTGTTGGAAAACTTATTTGTTTGATATAGCTGTGTGCCAGTGTGATGATCTGTCTGTGTGTCACTGTGAAAAGGAGATGAAAGTTTCACGATGAGAGCAATCCTTTCTAATCGAAGAGAACCATGCGGAATATGCAGATCGGTGGACTAGATTGGGAGGTGACCAACATTATGAAGAGAAGGAAGAAGGCAAGAAGAGCAGAAAGAAAAAGGAAAAGGAGAGAGGTAGCATCCTCTGCAGATATGATTGAATTGACTCCAGCAGAATCAGCCTCATGTGAAGAAAGTTTTGAAGATGAGCGGATGGGCGATATTGTCATGCAGAAACAGGAACATTACACGAATCCCCGCTTTGCCTTGGAAGCAGATCGGTACTGTGTGTCGAATAGGGCTGCTGGAGCCATCAGTACCGCTGTATTCGTTGACTGTGGCATCATTAGTTCTGGATATCATAGAAATGTAATCCTCCATCACAAAGTATTGAGAGCACGACAAAAGATAAGGAGGGATCTGAGGGTTGCAGCATCCTACCAGGATGAGGAAATCACTGCTCTATTTTTTAATGGACGGATAGACATGACATTAATCAAGGAGAAAAAGGGAAACAAGTGATATGGGACAAAGGAAATTACAGACCACTTTGTGCTAGTTGGACAACCTGAAACCTTCTGTCTAGACCATCTGACACTGAAATGAGTAACTGACGCTGCCATTGCGGAAGGACTTCAGCATTCGATTGAAGAAATAGATAATTCAGACAATTGTGGTGAGAACCGATTGCACAGCCACAAACAGAGGACGGAACAATGGAGCCATTCACCGGTGACAGTGCCGCCTGGGTCGTCCTTTGCAGTGGTTCATCTGCAGTCTGCTTTTTGAGTGAACTTCCACTTTGTCACTTGTGCAAGGAACTCATTGGTCCAATTGAAAATGCAATACAATGGAAATTTCTAATTGGCAAAGCTTTGGGTAAGTGTGAAAGTTTGCCACGTCCCTCTACAGGTATTCAGTGTATTGTTAAAGCCCCCTTCTTCCAGATGTTGACCTTAATGAATTGAGTCGTGATAAGCCTATCTCTATAACATTATCAGAGCTGTAAGGGCTGTTGACATAAATGGAGATCTCCTGGGGAGAAGCCTGGGCCGATGTCACATGCAAAATGGCTTACGACTCTCAGCAGAATTTGTCGGCTATGTATAGCAACAGAAAAAAGTAGAGGTGAACTATACTCACAAAACAAAGTTTGTCGAGTGCCTCTATTTTTTTTTTTTTTTTATGTGAGGAAGAAGGAACCAAAGGCAACGAGCCCGTAAAACTGTTCCTTCCAAGAGAAAAACAAAATACAAGAGAGAGACAAATTCAAGATCCGATCATTTCGAGATGCCTGGACACACTGCGTTTGAAAGACTGGAGATCATAGGAAGCAGGAAATACAGACAGAGGGAGACAGTTCCAGAGTTGACCTGTTGCATAATTGAAGGACTGGGAGTGGTTCAGAATCAGTTGTCATTCAAAGTGCACAGATGACCCAAAACATCTACTGGAGCAACTCAAGCTACTGCAATTACTGCCACCTGCCTTGGAGACTGTTGCTTAGCGGGTAATCCAAAGCAATGCCTTTTCGGCTCACCCTGAAAATGTTATGCTGGCAGTGCTAGCAGATATAGATCTGGCAAATCGGAAATCAGCCATAAACTGAATCAAAACCATTCGACAAGCCCATAATCTTATACAATAACGTATCAGAGAATTTTGGCCACCAAAGATCAATCGAAGTGGAAGCAATATGAAGGATTTACTTCCACCAGTCAGGGAGTGCATAACGGAACCGCCAGTAACGATGCACTTGTCTGATGATGAACTCAGTGAGATCAGTGAAGAGCCCTTTGTTATCTAGATATCATGTCACTCACCAGGTGTGGAACGCTGTGTCAGGATGGTAACAGAAGCATCTGGTGCAGTTTAGGGAAAGGCTGCAAGAGATGGCTTCATTAGGGCGGTACTCAAGTCACGTGATATTATGCCGTCCTTCAAAACTAAACAAGAATTTAATGCGGCATTTGCTCAGTAAAAGTTATCACCTACACTATTTTTTTTTTTTAATCTTATAAATAACATTTTATATTATATGACAGTATAAAGGAGATATGATGTCTCAGGAGCGTGGGATTTTGGTGTCAGAAAGTTATAGCTAAATAGCAAAATTCACAATTTTCACATGCAAAAGAAAAGGAGATACTGCACTTGTTACACTGAATTTTTGTTTTCATTTTTTAATTTAGAGAGGTCCATTGTACAAGACTTGAGATGTGCCTGTTTTTTTTTTTTTTTTTTTTTTTTTTTTTTTTTTTTTTTTTTTTAGTGTCCGACTCTGGACATAGGCTTCAGGGCCTATTTCTCGGGGGCAGTGGCCTATCCCAATAACCCAGTAGTCCTCCTACACCTCCACATGTCACCACTTCGGCGCTAACACCCACCGTCTATACTGAGTACAAGCTAGGGCTGTCTCTTAAAGGACCAGTGAGCGGGGGTATTTTTACGACATGTCGGCGGGTCTTCTGGTATATCAGGAAAGTCTACATTTTATGAAAGTCAGATCCTTAAACTGCACACTTCCCTGGGATTTGTGAAGCACAGGAGCCATGACATGATAGAAAAGGAAGTGATGGTGGGCAAGGAAAGTGCGCTAGGAGTAAATCTGAGGACCTGCCGGACACCAGAAATGAAAGGAGGGCCCAGGAGAAAGACGAAGTTGACAGCACTGGTGATCCAGTTCTTCACATCGTAGGACCTAGACAGCAGAGGCGACAGCAACGACCCACCAGTCTGGAGGTTTATGCTGTATACGCTTTTATATAGGTTGGATTAGGTGGTTGTGTCAAGGATGACAGTTTTGAGGGAGTGGCAGCAATATGCTGGTAGGATTAGGACAGAGCTTTATATCTGGAGATGTGAGGAGCATTGTAGAAATTAAATGTTCTGCCGGTATGATTAAGATAGCATTTTATATCTGGAGATATGAGGAGCATTGTAGAAATTAAGTGTTCTGCCGCTAGGATCAGTGTTCTATGTCTGAAGGTGTGAGGAACATTCTGATGATTTTGGCATGTGAGCTATCTTTCTGTCTTACTGCCGGAATTAATCCCTGTCATTACTGTTATTCTGTGTTGTTAATTTTATTGCATTATGCATGAGAAAATGTGAGTTCTCTCCTAGGATCTAGAATGTGCGTTATTGCGTCAGAAAATTGAGTTCTTTTCTAGCACATTGTGGGCTGCGGTAGTAGGGAGGCGGGTATATTACGCAACTTTCCCCTCTGAGAGTTAGTCATTAAAGACGGGGGAGTGTGCGCAAGACGAAAGGGCGGGAGTTTAGTTCAGTTTAGTGAAGTGTGCCAGACAGTTCAGTTGAGTTCAGTTCAGGTAGTGTGTGAGACGAGTTTATTCAGTAACAGGTAGAGTGAATGTGTGCTCGGAGGTTCAGTTTTGTGTCAGTGAGCAGTCAGTGGGTTAGTGGCGTACGGACATGGATATATTTGACAGTTAGTGAGGCTGACAGTGAAAGTTACTCAGTAAAGGAAGGAGTAGTCAGTCTGTCAGTAAATGAGAATTAGCCATTGAACAAGTTGTGGTGAGTGAAAGAGTTAACGTGGGAGAGAGAAAAGTCAGTGTTCTGCAACTGTACCTCAGCTGTACCTAAGTAGGAATAAAACCCAAGAAGTGTTTATCTGCCTTTGACTAACTGCTTGGTCTGTCTACGGTACACGTAATTCTTAACGTCTCAGCGAATCCCTAAAGATGTGGCAATATGCTGAAAGAAAGCACAGATACAGTTCAAAGCTGTATGCCTCCTCCTACTGTAGGAAGAGTTATTTGACAAAAAAAGATATTTCAACATCTGAGAGAGAGAGAGAGAGAGAGAGAGAGAGAGAGAGAATGAGAATGTATGTATGTAACAGTGTTTAAATATTCGTCTTATTCTACTACTGACCGTGGAGTAGGTACCGTTGCCCTCCCACGCCACTCGCTCATAGTCCCGAAGGTCATATCCAGCTGGGGATACATACATGGGAGGTGAGTCCACGGACTGAGAGTATATATTTTGTATTATTCATGGGATTCGATAGTCAACAGAATCAAGTAGACAGACAGATTGATTGACTGGCTGATATAGATAGATAGATAGATAGATGGATGAATAAACAGACACACAGACAGACAGACGGACGGACGAACGGA
>NC_137049.1:17758077-17818077 GCF_032717465.1 Coenobita brevimanus | reverse complement strand
ATTGACTGTTTAAAATATTTATTACTGTAAAGTATACAGGGTACATATATAGCATAAAGAGGCTTATCAGATTTGACAAGATGTACGAATGACAACCATTTGGAGAATTATCGAGCACAGCAAATACTGCCAATTCCTTGAAGCAGAATCAACTGAACTGTTGGCTGTTTGTCTTACAGTGTCATATGTCATTTAGGCCAGTATAAATCACTATCTGTTTTTTCTTAGCAACTTTTGTATGTAAACTTCTGAATGTGTATAACAGGACTGTACAAGTGGAAGTAGCAAGACCTGTCGTCCGAGATGGTATGGGTAGTATCCTAAGAATAGTGCCGAGCATGTGGGTGTGCATACAGGCTGAACGTAGCTCTGGTCCAGCACCACACCCTCGTCCGCCAACTGCTGCAAGTTAGGTGTCAGCACCCCGGCATCATGCCACGACACGTCATTCCACCCTGAATAGATATACAGTATATACATGAGGGAACACACACACACACACACACACACACACGCGCGCGCACACACACACACACACACACACACACACACACACACACACACACACACACACACAATGAGTGCCAGCCCACCACCAAAGACACTGGTTTGTGGCTGATATTAATGAAGAGTTACGAAGCAGCTCTTTTATGTTACTCCCCATTTTGGCATTTAGGATGATTAATACAAGTACTTTGGCTCTTAACAGTTAGTAAATACGCAGAAGCAAGATGTGGAATATTTCCTTCAAAAACAGTGCTATGTTGCTAAAAATACTGTTTAAGATTAATTTCCTGCACTCTGCTCACAGAAGGATAATACGCTTCCCTCCTCTCCAGTCTGTGTGCTGCGTTACTGAGCATAATCGAGTGTCCCGAGATGTGAACAAAAAACTCCACCATCAGATGGCTCATCTAATGGGCAGCGTTACTCATTTAGTACAATTTTATCGGTCAGGTTGGCTGACATCGAGCCATCTGCCCATTACTATTTCAACCACAGTAAAAGCAAATTATGACTGAGGCAGAAAAACCTTCACCAATTACAAGAAGGCTAACTGAACATGGCTCACAGCAGACATACGAGTAGTAAGCATTATGGTCGGTTTGGTTTCATCAGACGGAAATTGATCACTCGAATACCTTCAATACTAAGTCGTGGTTGTCTGAAATTCAGATAACCTTGGTTTTGAGTTAGGAATGAATCTTGAAGGTAAATAGCAATATCAAATCTTCAGTCTGACTACACTTTGCCATTAACCGAGCTAAATGAGGATAGAGATCTGGTCAAAGTAAATATGATAAATATTTAACCTGGACTCTTTTTCAGACATAAACAAGGCAGTCACCACCCTCTGTAAAAACATTAAACAATCCATCACATCACATATCCCCAGTGGCAACACCAAAAAACTTCCACTGTAATTTCTCCCTTCAAGTAATATGTCATCAACGATAGAAAAAAAAAAAAAACACCCAGCAGACCTAGTAACTCTAATGAACCTAAACAGAACCAAAAATGAACTGATCAGAACATGTAAGCAAGAAAAATGGAAAAACCTTTCATCATAGAACGAATAGTAACACATTTTGGAAAACATTAAAAAACACCCACACATTCAAAAAAAAAAAAAAAAAAAAAAACGCCAGCACACGAAGTCTTAATGACCTGAAATGGAACTTTCCCCAGCAAGAAGGAACAAGCAACTGACCTATTAAACTCTTAGGAATGAATAACACACGGACACCACCTTCACTGACCTCAGAAGTCATTTATTTCCCCTTTATTTTTTAAACTCTTTTCTTCCACAACGTACCAACACCTCTTCCTTCAGTATCAGTACTGCATCATGCCGATGACTTGACAGTAGCTTCACAACAATGCAGAACACAACAAGCAGTGTCCCAGCTCATATTCGATATACATTCAATAGAATACGGGCTTTGTTAAAACAAAATTATTGCCTCAGTAACCATATGAACCATCACCCTCTATATACTAGGCAAATACGAAACTCACACACCTCCTCAACCTTCCTTCTTTAACCAACCGCTCCCACTAAGAAGAGAAATACCAAAATTTGATGAAATATCCAGGACATACATACGAACTTTTCTCAACATAGCCTACAGATAACAGTGGAGAGGCATCTCGTCACCTCGATACTTTGAAAATCCAAACTGGTACTACTGTACATTCGGACAAAGGAATGTCTGAAAACAGCCTATAAACAGTTTATGAGGGCAACAGTGAATTACGCTAGCCCAACCTAGGTCTTGACCTTAACAAACAAAAATGTAGATAAACTTCAGAAAACACACACTTACATTTACTTACCTAAAGCTGTTCTTCTGATACAGAAGACGACGCCTGCTATACTCTCATTGTCTTTGGTGCCAACGTGTGTGATTGTGCAGGCCAATCCTGGGTTCGCAGACTTTGCCAGTCACTTTGTCAAGCCTGGGTTTAATTGCTGGGAGACCTCTGTTTTGGTTGTGCCTCCGTTGTCTGTGCACTTCTCTGGACATATTCTGAGTTTCGAGATGAATGGTTCCTTTGTTGCAGAGGGCTCTCCATTGTTTTCTGTCAGAGGCATTGGTTTCAAGATCTTTTGGTATGATGTTGCATTAATCAGAGTAATCCTTATATGACCTTGCAGCGTGATGCAGGCCATACAGAAACTGGCGGGGAAGGCACGCTTAGGTATGCAGAATATTTGTCTGACCCATTTCAGCTGCATTTTAGCCATCATGATCTCTATGCTGGTTGACTTTGCCCATTGGAAAATTTGAGTAAGGAACTTTATCCTCCCATGTGTGTCCTAGGATGAGCTGCAAGCTTCGAATGTGAGACGCCTCAAGCTGTTTGATGTGACGCTGGTAAGTAGTCCAGGATTCAGCACTTGTAAGAGGATGGAGGGGCATACAGCCATATATACTGATACCGTTGTCTTGATTTTCAGGTTGGTGCTATCAAAGACTTTGGATCTGAGTCGTCCAAAAGAGGCTGAGACGTGGTTGATTCGTGCAAGGACTTATGCATCAGTGTTATGTTTATCCGTGAGCACACTTCCAAAGTAGGTAAAATTTTCCACCTGATTTACATTTTCGTTATTTATCTGAAATCCAAGAGGCTCTGATGGGTTGTTTCACAGAGATATTATTTCTGTTGTACTGACATTTTTTATTCGGAGCCCCATTGCATGGAAAATGTTGGAAACCATGGTGAGTATCTGTTGTAAAGCGTCTGGGGTATTTGCCGTCAGTGTAACATAGCTGTAGAAAATGAGCTATTTCAGTCTTTGATTGCGCTTGAAGACGATCGAGAGTAAATAAGTTACTGTCTAGACGGTACTAGATATTTATTCAGTCATCGGGGTTCATTTGTTGGTGACTTAAAAGAATGGCTGCAGTGAGGCAAATGTTGAAAATGACAGGAGCCAGGACACATCTTTGCATTATGCTCACGTCCGTATTGCAGGGTTCGCCTTTGCTCCCACGTATTGACACACTAACAGCATTCATCTCACACACACACACACACACACACACACACACACACACACACACACACACACACAAGCGATGAGAAATTTTTAAAAATTCAAAGATCATATTATTGTGAAAGATGCAGACTTTATCCTTTCGCCTCAAGACCCTTTCCACGTTTGTAACACTGTTCCATCATCCCCTCTGCAGACAAACAAAAAACCAAAGACAGTCCAGTACTACAGTGTCTAAAAAACATTGCTTCTCTTCCACCCAACACTAGACTTCAAAAACACATACATAAACACGTAGTTACTAAAGTCATCCTTAACCTCCAGCCAAACACTATCCATCATGAACCACCACCAGACATCCACCCCGAGAAACTATCCTACTCACAAAGATACGAATTCACCTAGCCAGACTATGGTGCGGCCATCACCCTTCCCTGTAACACTACCAACACAATATACAACTCACAAATAATACACTATGTCAGCACTGCAATACAACCCCCTCTACACCACAACACAATGAATTACCTCATGCACCACACCATCACAGTGGAAGCAATCCTTCAACAAAACCTCAACAAAAATCTTTGGGAGCAACCTGTCGAAGTGACCAGTTTCCAGCAGTCCACTGGGTTCCCGTCGAGATGAGCATGGGGTTGCAACAATAAACAATAAAGATTGGAGTGATGAGCTGGGAAGCCAAGGATTTACTGGCGGAACGTTTAAGCAAATGCAGGCAAGCACAACAGAAGCTAACAGAAAAGTAACTACTTGTACATTTCAAAACACACAGATCGAACTTTGTCATTATCCTACAATCTTTACACTTGACTATTTGTTCACAAAGTCGAATCCCTTTATCAATGTCTTACCTTGTACTCTTACACAAACTGTGATCAGATTCAGGTTGAGACTGATCAGTTGACCTTGCCATGTTACCTATTGTTCTAAAAAACGTCAACCTCTTGAATGTTCCACATCAGTTCAAAGCTGTTTTAGTTATGTAATTTACACACAGGCATACACGGATTGAACTTTGACCTTAACCTCTAACCTTGGCCTGTGTCTGAGTGTTCTCAGAATCGATTTCATTCATTGCTTACCCTTAACCCATTCGCCACACTTGGTCTAAATAATGTCAGACTGTTTATGTTAATCTCATGTGACCTAAATCAATGACCTATTATTAAATTAAAAAGTCATGCTGACCCTCAACCCTTTCAAGTTTTCATGATGTTGGTAAACTACAACCCGGCCTCTTAATTACATATAACTCGGTTTCTTACTACATAAATAGTTACAGTCATTCGGTGACAGAGTAAGATGTTGAAGTGCTGGTCAACATCAAAACAAATACAAAAGTTTTAGGGATATACGAATCATCAGGGCCATAATAAAATGCGTCGCTAAGATCTACGGGGGTAAAGCATCTCGTGTCTGAAAATTGTTAGCAAGTGACAGTCAGACTGAGATACTTCTGCACTGAAGAATGTGTCCTTTCATATTTATCAGATAACCTACCGAGGTCGTCAGCCAGCAGGAAGATAAAGTTGGGCTGTGTCTGAGCCATAGCCGCGGCAACACACACTAAGCCCACCACCACCTTCAGCATCCGTCCAAGCACCACCATCGCGCCTCCTCGCCACTCACCCATTATTATCAGTCTTCACCTTTTACTGGACTGGATTCAGGGACTGTGATGGTTCCTGACAAAAATATAATCGTATTATTTGACGCTAGAATGAAATTTCATGTCCCTTCCTGCAGAATACGGGACCTCTTAAGTACGTAGCCAGAGTTTGTCCGTGAAAGTTTTTTCTAACTTGGTCTTCTCTAGCCGTAACTGAGTTTGCGCGGTGTATGGTGAATTCTGGACGTCGGGGGGGGGGGGAACTAGATAGCGAACCCTCCAGTCAGGTTTCCGTGCCCCTAATTAGGAATCTGCACATAGGTAGGGTCATGGCGAGGGACTGTGACTATAGTCTTGCCGATCTTTCTCTGTACTGTACGAGTCATAAGAAGCCACACCACCTATGGCTGCATCAAAAGGGGGTACAACTGGGAAGGTAGGTGTAGGCAATTGATAAGCCAAGATTCTTTACCTGCCTTAATGACACTTTTGCAGCTAATATTCATGAATTAGTTTCAGCTAAAGGAAGTAGCCTACTTATGGGGACGTGAAAAACTGAAACACTTCAAATACTCTGCCTTAATGACCCTCGTGCAGTCGATGGGCATAAAAGTAACCCTTCTTCATCAAAATCTCATTTGCATTTCTCCTTAGCAGATAGTTGTATGGATTTGATTTGCTCATGTAAGTTAAAAAACGTTAGTCGCATAACAGTCTAACAATAACTTACTATAGGTCTGTGTGGGTAACTGTGCTTCCAGCCACCATAAGAATAAACAAACAACAATCCTGGAAAATTTTCGCGGTGACGTGTGACTTTAATATTTTACTTTTCATCTAAAGTAATGTCTGCGCAGTGGTCTTACGTGAACATAAACCGTCATAGAAAATGTTATTATTCTGTGGGTAAAACTGTCTGAGGTCATTACTTCTGAGACTATAAATGTGTGTGTGTGTGTGTGTGTGTGTGTGGTGTGTGTGTGTGTGTGTGTGTGTGTGTGTGTGTGTTGGGGGAGAATACAGGGAGAGCGATTCCCTGGCGAAAACTTAGGCAAATGACAAGACAATCATTCTGGAGCCGAAAACTTATAGCCCCCCAGAATATGCTGTTGACCAAGTCCAAGATTTGGGCCATATCTTGATACCCTGAAGGTTTCATGTTGATAGCTCAAGCCGTTCATGAGATATAATAGTGCTAAAGGCAGGCGATAGAAATTAGTTGACCTTTGGCAGCCATTTTGGTGACCCTGACCTTGACCTCGGGTGTTCATTTTCGAACTCGTCCAAGATTTTGGTCATATCTTGATACCCTGAAGGTTACATGTTGATAGCTCAAGCCGTTTATGAGAAATGATGGAAACACACACACACACACACACACACACACACACACACACACACCCATATGTATCCCTTTCAGCATAACGAGAATTCCATAACACTGTAGGTGTTTGTTGTTAAGGGATGTTTAAAAACAAAGAGTGAAATATTGCACAGTAACCTGGTGCATTTAATGGGACTGTTTCGAAACATTACAAATGTAAACACGGACACCTCTAAGATATAAAATATAATAAAACTGTTAAAATGAAAGAAAAGCATTCGGGAGGCGAATGCTAATCGCCCGCCAGAATATGCTGTTGGCTAAGTTGCAAGCGCGCCTCCCCCCCCTCGGGGAGGGTCGGGGGCGGCGGCCCTCCCAGGGGGAGTCGGGGGTGGCGCCACCCCCAGGGGGCACGGGGGCGGCGCCACCCTTGGTTATCTTGATATCCTGAAGGTTTCATGATGATAGCTCAAGCCGTTCATGAGATATAATGGGAACACACACACACACACACACACACACACACACACACACACACCGACAGACGCAGAGACGAGGGCAAAAACATTATCGCTTCACCTTGGTAAAGACGGGCGATAATATGATAACGCTACTGGTAGTAATAATAATAATGGTGGTAGTAGTAGTAGTAGTAATAGTAGTAGTAGTAATCATCATCATCATCATCATCATCATCATATTTATGTACAAAAAATATAAAAAAAATTACATAACTGATTCCGCTAACCAAGAGTTCCAAATACAACGTACTAAGTAAGAAATAGAGAAAACAAAAAAAAGAGAGAAACATGTGCATAATTTATTTCCAACTCTTCCAAGTACACAGTGTATGCATCTCCTGCTCCAATCACAACATTCACTCGTCGTGGTATGGATGCAGCCCGTCCCTTTACACTTACGACATTACTTCGGATCACCAAATATGTTATATGGCGTCTCACTAGATTACACGAAAGCACTTCCATACCAGCTCCTACATCGTCTCCGATGTACACACAGTGATGTACACTCGATCAAAAAGTATCGGTGCACAGGGGGTGCGATGCCTATCGAAAAGGTTCGAACAGCTTCTGACATTACCAACGTCTCATTGTGTATCAGTGTCTGTCTATATAAACATTACATTTGCTATATGTTTGCAAGAGGATATTGCTAGTTGGCGATATATAACACCTCCCGACATCAGGGCTACCTACTTGTGGTTGGTCGGATACTAATATTTCAGTGACCTTCGTTCTGAGGTCCCAAATGTTTCACACATGCTGTGCACCGATACTTTTGTGACCGAATGTACACCCACGCGCCAAAGTTTCTGTACCCGCCTTGGTGGAAGGAAGTGGAAGTCAATGTTAAAGAGAGGGCAGGGGAACGGACAACCGTGAGTGGTATTTGGAACTGAGCTACGAGGAAAATAATGAGAAACCTAATGACACTGGATTCGAAACATTTCCATGCTATTCACCTGCAAAACATCATGCTTTCGTAACATACTGTACATACAGTAGCATATATTATAACATAGACTACTATGTTATCCTGGTGTCCTGTGAAACTGACCCTTCTGTTTCGGATCCTCATCATACAAATAAAGCACCGAGCCAGATGTATATAAGCTGCAACTGGTCATTATCACTGCGGTGATAATTTTTTAAATGTTATTCCTGGATTGTCTATAGCTGTACTGTAGAATGATTGTGAATTTAATGTTGATTCCCACAGTAGCTGTGCGGATTGTTATAAATGTTGCAATTACTTTGTGGACGAATAAACCACATTGTGATGGTCAGCGGAGAGCATTCGCCAATAATTTACAATAACCAGATGAAGTTAGATGCAAACAACACAAAATATGAGACAACAAAGATACAGCTGTGGTATCCTGCTCTCCCTTGTTATCCAGGCCTTAACTGTTGCTTCACCTCATACGTGCATTATTTTCCTTCAGTCTCTGCCTCTTTTATTACCCTTACTTCCCGGTATCCTCGTACTGCAAGCCGTCATATTCCCTAGCGGGTTTCTGGTCGTCCGGTCCTATAACCTCTACTGTATTAAACTTTTCCTCATATCATCACTCCCACACAAACAACGTTAGTACAAGACTGCTAAATATGTTACTACCATTATTGGCACTGCCACTACTAAGCCCCCTATTCCTATTGTGTCTAATTTCCCTCACAGTACAACTACTGCTATTCCTACTACTACTCTTCTATAAATCTGTATAATAATACATATTATGATTGTCCTTATGTCTGTGCATCTGCTAACTATATTGTCCCTATCCCACAGTCGACTACTCGTCACTCACCCCCCACCGCTACCCCAGTTGCACCTCCCTCTCTCCCACCCACCGTGGACTCTACTCCTCCCCCACTCCGACACCACATTACCCCTCATCCCATCCTTGGGCCAGGATAACATAGTAGTCTATGTTATAATATATGCTACTGTATGTACAGTATGTTACGAAAGCATGATGTTTTGCAGGTGAATAGCATGGAAATGTTTCGAATCCAGTGTCATTAGGTTTCTCACTATTGTCCTCGTAGCTCAGTTCCAAATACCACTCACGGTTGTCCGTTCCCCTGCCCTCTCTTTAACCCTGACTTCCACTTCCTTCCACCAACGGGGGTACAGAAACTTTGGTGCGTGGGTGTATAAAGCACCAAAATGTCGAGCAAGAACAAAGAACCGTGGCATCCCAGTCTAAAGAAATTTAGTTTACTGATGAAACGACTATCTACATTCGTCATTAACAATTTTTTACCGACAGAGCAAGTTGGGCGGGGCCTCTGTACATACCCCTACAAAGAAAAGTCGCGTCTAAGCTGAATTAAATCATTTGACAGTAGAAATAATACATGTCGTCATCGTGCTTAGAGGGTTAATGGTTACCATTAATTTTCTAACCCTGTCACAACGAGAGATCTCCCTTAAGCGGAACAACTGTGTAGCGATAATAATGTAAAGCAGATAAAAGCAAAACATATGGGGGAGACTGAGATAAAACTGAAACATCTGTAGTTGGTACGGGTAAAATGATTATGTTTTCTGTAGCAGAAATGTGACAACGATAATGTAAACAGAGCTATCCCCGGCAGGGGGCGGAATATGTTAAATCTGGGAGTAGGAAATTTCTTGATATAGCATACATCAAATGGTTACGAACATGTATGTGATAACTGTCATAATTTTTTTTTCTTCCATACAGCGGCCAGCAGTGACATGACTGGCTCTATAAGGGAAAAAAAAAAAAAAAAAAAAAAAAAAAAACAGCTCACTTCGTAAGAATCCAGAATTGGAGGAAAATCTGTAAGTCTTCAATGATTCTTCATTCTCGGCAGAATTTGTGAAGTCAGCAGAATTCCTTCTTGATTCTGCATATACTGAACAGCTTCGACACGACTGTTTCACGAAACTCCAACTTTCAGCCTTTACACCAACATCTGCAACTCCAAGATAACTTTTCTTTTTATTAAAAAATCTGTATCTGCATCTGAATTGGCGAATGAGATATATGAAACTGGCTATTTTCCAGACGTGATGAAGAAGTCGGTATTTATAACAATTCCAAAGAAAAAAGGGACAGCGGAGTGTGAACAACATCGTAAGATAAGTATTATGAGTCAGATAGGCAAAATGGTTCTCAGTGTGATCTGAAACAGAATAAGAGAGAAGATAGACAGCAAGGTGGTGCAAGAGCAGTGTGGGTTCGTAAAAGATAAAGGAACGACTGATGCAATCATTTCCATGAGAATGGTTACAGAAAGAGCGGTGGAAATGCAAACAGATATTTATAGGTGCTTTGTAGATATTGAAAAGGCATTTTACACAGTGAGACATAAAGAAATGGTAAATAAGTTACACCAGGTGGGGGTGGATGGTAAAGATATAAGGCTGATAAAAAATATGTACTGAGATCAAAGGGCAGCGGTGAAATAGGAGATAAGACAAATTGGGTTGATATTCGGAGAGTGAGGCAGGGGTGTGTCCTGTCTCCAGATTTCTTTTCCTTGTATAGGCAGAAGTGTATAGACGATATGGAGGACGTGGCAGGACTAAGCACTGGAGGAAGAAATATGAATAAAATCTGTAACGCATATGACACGATTTTGTGGCAGATTCGGAGGAAAAGTTGCAGAGATTGATAAACGAGCTACAGGAGTCATGCGAGAGAAGAGGTTTGAAGATAAATGTTAAGATTCTGGTCATGGGAATAACGAAGAGAAGAGAGTGGATGAGAGTAATAGTGAATGTACGAGGGAGACAAATAAAGCAAGTAGAAAGTTATAAATGTACTGAGGGAGTCTAATATCAGAGGATGCAGATTGTGGAAAGGATATGAAGAGGAGCAATGCAAGGGCAAAAACAACTTTTGGGAAAGCAAAGAAGATTTTAGCCAATATAGGTATGGACATGGATATAAGAATAAGGATGTTAAATGTTTTGTATGGTCAACTTTGATGTATGGATGCAAAACATGGACTAAAAGAAGAACATGAAGAAGAGGACGGAATCTGTGGAAATACGTTTTTTACGAAGAAAGCCAAGAATTCCTTGGACTGTTCGAGTGACAAATGAGGAAGTATTGAGAAGGGCAAGTATGGGAAGAGAGATTACGAAATGCAAAAGAAGGAGGTAGCTGAAGTTTTTTGGCCACATAGAGCTAAAGGGCTTGAAAACAAATGTTTGTTGGAAAGAGTGGAGGGAACAAGACCAAGGGGAAGGCAGAGAATGAAGTTTACGGATAGTCTTTTGGGTTATATTGGCGGAGGATGGAGAGTGGCGGACTTGGTCAGGATGGCGGAGGAAAGGAGTAGATGGCGCTCCATGCTGGCGTTCCGGTATTGATAATCTGGCTGACCAGCGAAAAACAATTAAGTTCCAACTCCGCTGTGTTAGTGTTTGGGTATGTCGCAGCTACACTTCGAACTTTTGAATAATATCATCAGGTCAGAGAGTAGTTAGTTCGCTGGTCAGCCAGATTCAGTCTTGGCACGCCTGCTCCTGCTCCTGATACAATTCTGAGTTTAGTTTTGTACAAATGTGAGTGTGTCTGTGAGCCAGGACGAAGAGGGAGAGAGATTGTCGCCCAGTGTTCAGTGATGTGTGGTCATCTGACGTCGCGTCGACTGCTGCGAATCTGAAGAATGAACGTATTGACAAGATGGAGATGTGGATGCTCAAAAAGGTATTCCACAGGATGATTGATAACCGGTAAAAACGACCGGCAAATGTGAAAAAAGCAACTACTTAAAAAAAAAAAAAAATGCAGAACCAAGTCTGCCGCCAAAAATAACTGCATGCCCTTTCAAAAAATACCCATTAGCTGTACTGTATATACAGTGTAAGAGTTCGTTTGTCTTTGCCAAGGTCATTGTCACCGGTTGCTGACAATAATGTTATATGATAAACCTACATCAAGCACGGCATGACCAATGAAAACCAAAAATTCCCGAGGTGAAAGGAATAAACTGCCTAACACCACCATTCACCCACTCGGTGTGGTGCTACTCTCAGCTGACAACACTATACGGAGAGCCACATGATTTCCTGTGCTCTAGGAAACCACATACCGTATTACGCCGGGTGGAAATGATAATCAACAGACACCTGGTGGTCTAGTGGACTAAATCACTCCGAAGTCAAAGGTTTGAGTCCGAAGGCTGTGGGAATCGAATGCCCGCACAATCCCACTCAGGGAAGAGTGACTGGTTCCCCTTCCTTATACATCTGGACTGAAGAGCCTAGCCCTGAGTCCGTACGTTCTTAATGAAGCAACACAGGACTGAATGGTGGATGTATAAGTAGATCGATAAGGTTGGATTTTAAAGCATTTTGGTCGTACGTTTACCTGTGGACAAACTGTAGTATAGTCAGTTAGACTGAGGTTCGTTAGACCAACAACCTGAGTGATATTATATGGTAGTTGATTATACACATTCCCCGTACGAGACTGATTCGAAATGAAGAAGTTCTCTATCTCCGCGTCGCTAAGGAGTAAATAAGGGATGAGTGGAACAAGTTCCCTAGCGATGTTTGGTTGGTGCTGGTTCGACATAGTAGACATACGACTAGCATAGTTTGGGTATAAGACTTGTCCCAGTAGTTAAAGAGCTTAAACATAGTTATTTAAAAATTAGATTTAAGTAAGGTATTTTATTTTTCATGCCTGTTTTTCCATACTGCATAGTGTTCTTTTTCACTTTTTCCTGGAGTTCTTTGTTGCTCTTGGCCTATTTCCCTTGTATAATTATACCCTTAGAGAAAAACTGCTTAATAAGGGTCAGCTTGCATACTGCACTGGTCCACTTTCCTTACTTTATTATTACCAAACAACTGCAGTGCAACCCACATCCGGAGTGCTGGCAACCTTAGCTTGGGAACCGTAAAGAAACGTTTAATGTATTAGACACATTATTTAACTGGAAAGGATTTTACTTGTGTAATGAGACTACAGGTATATGAGAGAGGTGCATGGTTACTTCGTTGTTCTTCTGTTTGGAGAAGACTTTCTGAACTAAATCATGGCCACGCAAATATACTAGCCAACCTACAAAGTCCATCTTTACAGGATACATTATACTGCCCTGCACCACCAACGACAAGCGCCTCTCCATCCCTCACAGTCTTCTTATAACTTCCACACATCAGTCTAAACTCTGTGACTTTCTTCTTCTCACTACCAGTGCCATCCGACCTGTCACACCATTTTAACCTATCTCACCCGCTCCTTTCTGCCCATGCCACTCATTTTTCGCACCCTCACCGATCTGTTTATAGCAGTTATCTTCAGACGATATAAAATATTCCCCCTGGCATGCCTCAACTACCTCTATTATCCCAGCCCATCCAGAGCACTCGTGTCCATACACCTCACTTATTTCTGCTTTGGTATCAATATTACAATAATCATTCCTCGCTTACGAGCGGACGCACAACTCCCATATTCACAATATATACTGTCACTGTTGTGGACCATCACCCACTATCATCCTAACTCATTCCTCCCATTCCCTTCCATCCACCCTTCAGTCAAGAATGACGTAACGACATATTATAATACCCATGGCACCGACAGGGCTTAATTTTGGCGCTCTCCTTCACATATAGCTATGACCTGAATCAATCTGTACTGACGTGAATTGAATGGACAGACGTGACGGGACCTGAAAGGATAAAAAAAAAAAATAGTATTGAAATGTATTTTGAAAGTAAATAAATGAACTGATGACAAAGAGTTTTGACACACGCCTTATAAAAACAACATGAATGTAAGTGATGTACAGTAGCTCCCAAAAGTCTCTTTAAAAAAAAGCACTATACATTCTGACACAAAGGACGATGTATCTGACACGTGTTGCGTGAAGCGGCAACAAAATTGGTAGACCTGCATGCTGGGGAGTAGTTGCCATACACCTGCATATGCCCTGGGATTGTATATACCGTTTTCTAACTGACGTAATACTAATCACTTTGTCATATGTAGATATATTTGATGTTATTATGGTGACAACTAGTTCGTTTTAACATAGGCACGGTTACTCTTTCTGTGGTTCATCTGTAATGCTTTCACGAGTGCCAGCACAAGGTTATCAGCGCTCTAGATAAATTGTGTGCAAGCTTTCCCAGAACTGATATATTTTGGGAAAGTGTTTATATAATATCTGTGATTATGACTGGGAGACATATGACACCCAGTGTAATGTGAACGGCACAAAAATATTAGAGAGACAAGTAGAGGTAAACGAAATGTAAAGACAGTAAATTAACTTATCTGAAACTAATCCCCAGAGCAGCGTATAAACCCATTTGTCACTGATACACCAGCCGTATTGTGGAGGTGACATGCGAGATTCATTCTTATATTGGACATTATATGTAAAATAAATACAAGGTAAGGTTAAAGTAGCACCTATTACTTTCATGAATTTTCCAGCGATGTGCGTTAATCCGATGTTGCTTTAACAATTTCTAAGAGATTTCAGTTTGGGTGCTTCACTCAGCCACCCTTCCTCGCATCTTGCAGTATCGCTTGCTTGTTAAAGCAACAGGATGAGATTTTCACTTTTACATTATCTAAACACATATTTTTTTCTCCACTTCCCTTTGTTATGTGAATGATCTTAAAAGCTTGTACTTTCATTTAGGAGAGAAATGTAATCAAGATGAAGCGTGAGAGCCACCGAATGGGGATCTTATCTGTGTTATGGCGCCGAGTAGCTTGTCACATTCCTCTCACGTGACGTGGTGCGGTATGTGATTTTCCTGTGAACTCTTCCAGTGACTGGAAGACATGAAAATATTTTATTTAAGCAAATACCAGGTAATGTCAGTATTTTTCGCTTAGCGGCGGGAAACCCTTACCGCCAAAAAGGTATTATATCTGGACCGGTGAGGGAAGTCGATGTAGGTGTGTTACAGGGAAGGGCAAATGCAATTTAGAACATTATCCAATGACGTTTTATATACTCTTATCTTCCCTCCACCAGACGATTTTACTCAGGCGCAGTAGTAAACCAGTTACTGTTTGTAAATAATACGGCATTGGTTGAGAGACATGAGTTGGATTACTCACATGACTGAAAAAATTATTCTGGGTGATCAGCTCAAGGAATTCTGAGGAAAATGGTTTTGACTCTGGACTGTCAACCCAATAATTGAAATAACCACAAACAAGAAGTCCTCCAGGTTTAAGAGAAAACACTTCAGGAAACTGCCCAAACTCCTCCATAAAACCTCGATCCGTGCCCGGATGTCCTGGTTGATAGACAATTGCAGTTCTAATGGAATTCTGATGGAAATTTATTAATACTTCCATAAATTCAAATGAAGATGGGGTCAGGTCTGAGTGTACGAGAGGAATGTTTGCAAGTGCTGCCGAGTAGATGAGTGCTACGCCTCCTCTCCGATAGTCAACAGCAGGCCTGGGAATACTTATAATAAAATGTGTTTTAGGCAAAGCATTACGAATAATATCAGCATCGGACTCACACAACCTGGTTTCAGTCAATCACAAAGTGTCAAGCTCGTGCTGATTTAGAGTTTCATTAATATAGTCTATCATATTACGGATGGAACGAATATTTAAAAGACCCATCCTTAACTGGTTCAAGAGGGACGTAGTCAGTTTTTTGAATGGTCGAAATTAGTGTTTTCAATAAATCTATTCTTATGAGAAATCATAACTGGACAGTCTCTACTTGATGCAAAATGGGCAACCGACTGTGAATTAGATTTAGCATCTTGCTATCTTAAGGAAAAGCAGTTGATGCATTTGGGAGGATTTCTGTTACTACAGTCCTTGGATTTATGGGCTCCAGCACAAAGACACATTTAGGTTCATCATTTTTTCTAGAACACATCTCAGATGTATTGTCATAAAGGACTTTGTAGTTACTTGTAGAGAAGTATATTTTAGACTTGTGGTCGAGCGGCTTTTATATCTTGTAGTAGCTTCCCCACCAAATGTCATGTAGTGACAGGAGAGGTAAAGAATAGTATGGGACTATTTTTATTTGTCTTAGAAATATTAACAAGTCTCTCACACGGAACGAATATAAGTCCCGGGTAGCTACCTCCCTGTCTCGCTATCTCTCTCTCTCTCTCTGTTCTAAGGCTAATCTCCGTCTCGACCTCTCTCTAGGGTCGCTTGTCTCCTTCTAAACTCTTTCCTAAAATCTGGTGTAGCAGGGGTGTGTCACGTGTGTTCCTCATGGATGGAAAGCTTAAGGAGCCTGTGTGTGAGTATGTGTGTATATGTGTGTGCATGGTTACCAGATCTTTGTTCACGAGAGGACTGCTGACAGCTAACTGCATCATCTCCTTACTGGCCGCTGTCGTCAGCTTTCCTCAGTGTTAAGAGTGTGTAAGCATGTTTAGCACTGCTCGATTCTCGCAGACACAACACCTTCTCATCATCTGACTCCCTGCTTCTATCTGTCTCTCTATCTATCTATTTATCTATCTATCTATTATGTAGTCCTATATCTGCTCGGTCGCGCGAAAATGGCGTACCATCGACATTTAATAGTTATAATATATTAATACATACTACATACACATTATAATGAACTCATAAGCTAATTAAGTGAAATACATAATATTGTAAAGTAACATAATTGTATGAATATTGTATACATATATTATTCATAGTAAATAGTGATTATTCAGTAATAATACATTTAAACAAGTTGTATACATATTTGAATAAATGCAATGGTTGTTGTATAACACTTTGTAAGACGTGCATGTACAACAGACGTACGCATATAATTGTGCAATGGTATTACTGCTAAGTTATACATTACATATTTGAGTTATCACTTTAGTAATGTCTAATATTTCACCTAACTTGTATGATGATACTGGTAATACAGAATTGTGCTATAATTGTATGACATATTGTGTTAATGCATAATTGTGTTGGCCTTATAATTGTAGTTACATTTTGTTAATGCAACTCTTACATAAGTGTCTTGGCCTTATAATTGTAGTTAAAGTTACATAAAAGTTACATCTTGTTAATGCAACTGTTAATTGGCAAAGTGTAACATAATGCAATCGTTTGTCGTTACATAATTGTTACATATCGTTTGTAGGTACATAATTGTAGTTAGTGTAACATAATGCAATCGTTTGTCGTTACATAATTGTTACATATCGTTTGTAGTTACATAATTGTAGTTAAAGTTACATAAAAGTTACATCTTGTTAATGCAACTGTTAATTGGCAAAGTGTAACATAATGCAATCGTTTGTCGTTACATAATTGTTACATATCGTTTGTAGGTACATAATTGTAGTTAGTGTAACATAATGCAATCATTTGTCGTTACATAATTGTTACATATCGTTTGTAGTTACATAATTGTAGTTAAAGTTACATAAAAGTTACATCTTGTTAATGCAACTGTCACATAAATTGGCAAAGTGTAACATAATTGTAATAACTGCAGTCCTAACATATGCTGCGGTCGATGATAGTGATGATGTGTCATGCCACTTGTTTGTGGAGGCACAATTTGCTTTTTTGTTTGTAGTTTATGTGGTATTTTGGCATATGTAGTAACACTTACACTTATTTTCATTTGTTTGTTATGTGATCTTACTCTATTTCTCTTTGTTCTTTCTTACTTTTCTTTCTTTCTTTCTTTTTTTTTTTTTTTTTTTTGTTTGTATTGATTTTTCTATAGTTTGTTTCTCTTTGCTTGTGTACGCTTTTTTCCATGTTCATGGTTGCATAATTACTGGCTAATTTCCTTGGGATACTTTTTTAAAGTTTAGTTTATATTGCACAGATACTATAAAATGATATTATATAGTCCCATATTTTGTTATTTTATATAAAAAATATATACACTATATACAGTATTAACTATACACACTGATTTGTTGTTCACCTGTACCTATCGTGAGTAATATGTGTGTCAGCACTGTGTGGAAATCATTGTCTTCACGATTGTGTTGAAGATGTTCACTCTTGCTAACGGCATTTGTGTTGGCCATTTTTTTTTTTTTTCTCTCTAGTTTACCTTGTAACTTAATTTGTCTGTTTCCACTAGGTAGCTTTAATTAATAAATGTTTAATGCAGTTCTTTTAATTGCTCACTGAGTAACTGTGATTGTATATTTTCTTTATCACTTTGTAGATATAATAATGTATAGTTGTATGTATGAAACGTATTTTATGTAGGTATAAATGGTAACACTCGTTGACAGTAAATAAATGTTATAATAAATGAATGAATATATACAGTGTAGAATATTTATTGTTGGTGATTATTAAGTGTTTGAGTTATGCAAATAACTGAAGTAAGTATGAATATTTAAGCTGTAACTATACAGCACGTTTTATATGTTTGTGCAGAAGCTTATTGTCTATCACTGTGTATTGTATAAATGAAGTAACTATGTAACTCACTAATTTTTACAGTGGTGAGAAATGGTGTGAGTGGTGTTGCACGTGGTGATAGCGTTGTCCTTCGCGGGTTGATTGGCGTGTTGTCGTCTCAGCACATGGTGACGTCGGCTTCCCACACTGGTAGCTGTGGTGAGTGAATGAGTAGCGATGAGTAACTTGAGTGAAGACGGGTGAGTAAGACGAGTTGTGAATATGGACTTGGTGTTTTGCTGCGTGCATTGACCTCTTCACACCTGCGTAAGCGGTGGGGGTTTGGTGGATGTAGCAGAGAGAGGAGGGTGAGGTCTGGTGGTTATGAGTTGTGAGTCGTCTCTCACTCTTCGTTTGTTTGTTTGTTTGTTTGTTTGTTTGTTTTCTTTCTTTCTTGATGTATTCTTGGTCCTTTTTTTTCTTGTGATTTACTCGTTGTAGAATGAAGACTGCCGCTACTTGTAGGTGCGTGTAGATTATACAGACGACTCATAGAGTTGTTAATTGTAGTTGATTGTAGATGGTTGTAGTTCGCTGATTCGTCGTAGACTTGTAGACTATTTGCACTGTAGGCTGTATTTTGTAGGATTCAATGTAGAACTGAAGCTAATCTTGTAGTCTCGGTTGCTTTTGTAGAAATTTGCTTTTAATTCGGAGACGATGTCCGCAGATTTGCTGGTTTGTCGTTAAGCTACTTGCAAGGCGTCGAGTGATCTCTTGACCTCTGCATCAGCGTAATGATCTGGGAGACGGAGGGGGCTGGATGGAGAGAATACTGTCAGGAGCTGATGTTGTTGGTTGTTTTCAGTCTTGATATTTTGTAGGAATTTAATGTTGATTCGTAGACGAGGTTCGTATACGTTCGCTGTCATAAAGACTTTGTAGTTACTTGTAGAGAAGTATATTTTAGACTTGTGGTCGAGCGGCTTTTATATCTTGTAGTAGCTTCCCCACCAAATGTCATGTAGTGACAGGAGAGGTAAAGAATAGTATGGGACTATTTTTATTTGTCTTAGAAATATTAACAAGTCTCTCACACGGAACGAATATAAGTCCCGGGTAGCTACCTCCCTGTCTCGCTATCTCTCTCTCTCTCTGTTCTAAGGCTAATCTCCGTCTCGACCTCTCTCTAGGGTCGCTTGTCTCCTTCTAAACTCTCTTTCCTAAAATCTGGTGTAGCAGGGGTGTGTCACGTGTGTTCCTCATGGATGGAAAGCTTAAGGAGCCTGTGTGTGAGTATGTGTGTATATGTGTGTGCATGGTTACCAGATCTTTGTTCACGAGAGGACTGCTGACAGCTAACTGCATCATCTCCTTACTGGCCGCTGTCGTCAGCTTTCCTCAGTGTTAAGAGTGTGTAAGCATGTTTAGCACTGCTCGATTCTCGCAGACACAACACCTTCTCATCATCTGACTCCCTGCTTCTATCTGTCTCTCTATCTATCTATTTATCTATCTATCTATTATGTAGTCCTATAGTATGACCAAAGCCTTGACAGTCATGACATTGTGTAACCCAGAATCTGTCAAATGCGCGGCATCTTGTAAGATCCACATATAGATATAGTTGCCCTGTTCTACAATGGAGTATCTCACCTCTGGCGACATCTTCAAGACAGCAGTTTTAGTGTTGTTCCTTGTTCTTGTAAAGAGCAGGTTGAGGGTAGAGCCTCGATCAACGAGCATCTTAATTTTAATGTTCTTTTTCTTAAAATGTTTGGGAAGATGTCAGAGTCGCCCAAGGAAGAGGAAAGGCCTGTCACAGACATTTTTGGCAGCATTTTCTTTGGCTGTGTTATGCAAAAAGTGCCATCAGAGCCAAAATGATCACTCAGCACCCCAGTTGCTTCACCTTTGACCTCGGCTGACGGAAACATCATTATTAGTCCACCAGCCTTGGTCTTAAGGCAGCTGTCAACCAGTACCGAGTTAAGTACACCTCTGATGTCTTTTGGTCCCATTTGACATGTCTGGGCATCATCAACGCTCTTTGGTTTCACAGTCAGTACCTGTTGACTACGAGTGGCTTTTTTCTGGCCATGAGCACTGATCGCAATCACGCCCCCAGGCAGATCTTTTCCTGCGAACAGCATCCGCAAATGACTTGGCCTGGTCTTGCGTGACAGCCATGGGTGATGAGACCTTGGTCTCTAATGCCTCCAGTCTGTTTGAAACGTCTCTAATATCCTGAAAGGTCGGCCCAATAACTTCATCTTCCAACGCCTTCTTGTATCTATCTATATCTCTCTATCACTCCTGTATATATAATATATTTATAGAGTCCTGCTGCACAGGTTCACCTGACTTTTATCAACAACTATACCGTGTTGTTGTTGTCGTTGAGGAACCTCAGTCTGTCTGGCTGAGCAGGCCCGTCGACTGCAGGCAAGCAAATGCCCCATCAGGACCATTCTGTGCAGTGAACTGATATTTACTTGCAGTAGACAGTGCCTTGCCACAGCAAGGAATGGGGAAAAGTGTGGAGGTTTGGTTCCCAGATGGATGCCACATTTGTGTCTTTCCACCAAGTTAACAGGGGCACTGTATTATGTTTTACATCCCCTCATTATTTGGTTATATGGTTACCACCCAGCACTGTAAATAGTTTCCTGGGTAACAGGAAACCATTAGGCATGTCATTCAGAGTAGAGTCACCTGAAGTGTAGAGAAGAGTAATGACAAGTGACATGAAGGATGGGAGAAGTGTGAAAAGAGAGGAGGGCAGACACAGAAAAAGAATAACAAGTGAAGGAAGGAGTAGGTAACACTACAGCACATGTGTGGATGATAGCCACCACCGTTTACATGTTACTTTGTTCCAGGTGAAGGTGGCTGCTTGCTATTTCTTCTACATACTGTGCCATTACTTTCCTGAAATGGATTGGAGCATTAAGATACCGTGTACTTTATTCTTTCACCAACCTGAGTTGTGCCCATGATATGATAGTGCTTCTCCTTCATCCCTTTTGATTTATGCTTATCCTCTTCTTTGGCATTATTAGCTGTCATCTGTTCATGGTCTGTGATGGTCTTAAAGAAATAATGAACCTGTGAATTGAAGAGAGAAATAAAGTTACAGTATTTGAGAGGCAGTACAAATGGTATTGTGTAAAACTGAATGGGAAATGATCGAGTTTAAGTATTTGTGAAAAATGGAAGGATGAACAAGGAGGTAAAAGAGAAAATGCAGATGGGCAGGAGAATATTGGGTGCTTGAAAGTGGGTATCAGCATTCATCAGTATGAATGAAAGTACTATACAGTACTGGCATAAAATGAAAACCCCCCATGACAGTGTGCTGGTGCCATTCCAAAAGACTGGACTATGCTCAGAAGTCAGTATTTTTGACTGAGGATGCAATTGATGGGTGGCTGCGGCTTGCACTTTGAGTTCCTGGTAAAACAGGCTGAGAAATGAATGTACATATAAACACTGCAGAGTAGAAGTAAATATAGCGAATGTGAGAATTATGAGACATAATTTTAAAAACTTACAGTAATCATGATATGCTATTATCAATATATTTTCTGGCGAAACATTGCTTGTATACACCAATAACTGTGCACAGCGGCAATGATAATCGAGTTCGGTTCGTCCTAGCGACCAAATGAAACCTGGTGAAGTTCCATACCTACCAGTGTTACCAGATGTGGAAAGCATTACACCACCTCGCTGGTGGACAAGGTGTTTCTGTTTGATACGTCCGCAATTGTACACACACACACACACACACACACACACACACACACACACATATATATATATATATATATATATATATATATATATATATATATATATTTATATATATATTTATATATATATATTTTATATATATATTTATATATATTTATATATATATATATATATATATATATATATATATATATATATATATATATACACAGGAGCCTCTGTGATACAGTGGTAACGTACGCGTTTCATACACTGAAGAACGAGGGTTCGCGCCCCGCCAGGGTAATAAACTTGGGGAGCATTCTTCTGGCCACGTACTGCATTGGCAGACATAAGGAGTGCTGTGGTTGAACCAGTGTCGCATACTATAAAGTATACTTGCACCCTGTCGGCATGCGCGGGCCGATTACACTTGGTTCACAGACTACACACACATCCAAAGCCACCCCAACACTACAATTACACTTACAAGCACTTCTCACCCTACATACAATCTCTACCAGACAGCCTAAGCCACTTGGTAGAGATACATTGGCTGTATCGTCCCCACTTTGGTCAGGATTAGCCGGTCCTGCAGTGGACACTCAAACGGCTGATGAGATGAGAGAGATGAGATGTATATACAGTATATATAAATATATATATATATCCAGGGGCAGGATCCCACTGCTACCTCGCGCGTCCCCGGTGGCGGATAGGGGAAGGCCTGGTAGATATACGAGGTACCGTCTTAGGTGGCAAGGGCCATGGGACCCCCCCCATGTAGATATATAGAGCTGCACTGAATAAAAATGAATAAGGTATCACAAAAATTACATCTCACCAGAAACTATGTGGCAGGGAAGTGAGATTATTTGCCACAATCTTCCCAACCATGAGCTCTATTGCAAATGATATGACGGGCGTTCCTGTTGGTTCATCGTCTACTACAGGTCCTGCTGCACTACCTCCTGTGCTTACAGGCAATGTGCCACCGAAAGAAATCCATGATGATCTATGCATACAATGTAAGAAGCCTCGCAGAAGATTACAAAGTTGATAACGTAATGACTGAACTGCAAAACAATAGTTGGAATATTGTAGATCTGAATAAGATCCACAGAAAAGAAGAAAAAGTAATTCAGCTCGAAGACAGCAACCATCTATTTTACTATAGAGGATGGCAAAATGAAAGAGTTTGTGGTGTAGGATTTCTAATTATCAGAACTCTTACAGATAATATTGTTAAATTCAGCAGTGTATCTGACAGAGCAGCATTGATTGTAATTAGACTATGCAAAAAATATACTTTGAAAGTAATACAAGTATAACCTATGCACCAACTTCTCAAAGCTCAGATGAAGAAATAGAAACATTCAATGACGACATCTCCCAGGTTATGGAAGAAGAAAAGACCACATACTCGTATACTATACTCATGGGAGATTTCAATGCAAAAGTTGGGAAATAAAAAAATGGAGAAGCATGTATGGGAAAATTTACAGTGGGAGATAGGAATGAAAGAGAAGAAATGGTGGTAAATTTTGCTGAAATGTACAACATTAGAATAATGAACACATTCTTTCAAAAAAGAACAGAGAAAGTGGACCTGGAGAAGCCCAAATGAAGAAACAAAGAATGAAAGCAACTTCATTATAGCAGATAAGAATAACACGATAACAAATGTCACAGACATCAACAAAGTAAATTTAGGAAGTAGCCATAGAATGGGGGTTTGCACAGCCAGATTTAATTTTAGAAGTGAAAGAAAGAAGATGATTAAAGATACAAAGATATGCCCAATAAAAGTACATGAAAACAAAGCAGCCTTTCAGTTAGAAAAAAGGAACAGATTTCAGGCTCTAAGTAATGCTGAATGTGACACTGGTGAGCTGAATGAAAGACTAACAAAAGTGCTAAGAGAATCAGCGGAGGTAGTAGGAAAACCTAATACAACCAAAGCCAAGAAGTATTCAGAAAAGACACTCGAGCTTATGAAAAAAAAAGAAAGGGAATGAAAGTAAAAACAAAGAAAGATGAAACAGAACGAGCGGAATTAAACAAGCTTATCAACAAGAGACAAAGAGAGAGAGAGAAAAAAGGGAAACATGGATCAGATCAAAGAAACCATCAAAAAAGGAAAAAGTCTGAAACAGGTCAGAAGTAAAATGGCGCTAGGAAAGCAACAAATTACATCACTGAAAGACAAAAACGGTGAAGTCATTAAATGCAGAGATAAGATGGTGAAAAGAGTTGAAGAATTTTACAAAGAACTGTATGCATCAAAGACAGTAGTACCAATAGCTAAGTGTTCAAGTGACACAAGTGAAATACCTTAGGTAACACCAGACGAAGTAAATATTTCTCTTAAAAATATGAAAAGAGGGAAGGCTCCGGGAGAAGATGGAACAGTAGCAGATTTACTGTTGGATGCAGGAGTAGAAGTACAAAACAGGCTTGCTCACTTATTTACTCAATGTATAAAAAAGAATGAGACTGACTGACAAATGAGGATGTGAAGGAGCATTGTGGTGTGGATGTGGATGTGATAGGAAGCGTTAGGAGGAACACACCGAGGTGGTTTGGCCATGTGGAGAGGATGGAGGATGAGAGACTGGCGAGGAGAGTGTATGTGAGTGAGGTGGAGGGGGGGAGAGGGAGGGGGAGGCCGAGGATGAGATGGAGGGATGGAGTGGAGAGGTATATGAGAGGGGGGGGGGTGAGTTGGGAGCGGGGCAGTGAAATGGCTGGGGACAGGGCGACGTGGAGGCGATTCGTTTGTGGCCACCCCGTACGGATTTGAGGCATCTGGGAATAGATAGATACATAAATAAAAAAAGAAGAAAGTTCACAAAACATGGTGTAATGTTATAGTTATTTTACTCTGCAAAAGGTGACTCAAAAGATCTTAGTAACTATCGACCCATAAGCTTATTATCAGTCATTTACAAACTCTTCACTAAGGTCCTTACGAACAAAATAGCAACAAATCTGGAGGCAAACCAACCTCGTGAACAGGCAGGATTCCGAAGCGGGTATTCGGCTACTGATCATCTACACACGGTGAATCAACTGAGAAAACTACAGAATATAATAAACCACTGTGCTTAGGTTTTGTTGATTACGAAAAGGCTTTCTATTCAGTGGAGCACATAGCAATTATAAAATCATTCCGAGAACAAGGACTGACTGAGAACATTGTAAAACTACTCGAAAACATATATAAGGAGGGAACTGCTACAGTTAATTTATATAAGGACTCGGAAAAAATTAAGATTGAGAAGGGCGTGCGTCAGGGAGATACAATTTCACCAAAATTATTTACAGCATGCCTAGAAAGTATTTTCAGAAAGCTAGACTGGGAAAACAAATGAGTAAACATAGATGAAGCAAAGCTAAACCATTTAAGATCTGCAGATGACATTGTCCTAATCTCAGAAACAGCAGAGACATTGCAAGAAATGTTAAATGACCTGAACAGGGAAAGTCTCAAAGGAGGGCTAAAGATGAACCGGAGTAAAACTAATGTGTAATCCACAAACACCAAAGAGCGTCATCAGAATAAGCGAAGAAATTCTTGTAGAAGTCGAGGAGTACAATTACTTAAGGCAAATACTAAAATTAACGAAAGATCATGATAGTGAAATAAAAAGACGCAGTACAATTGGATGGAAAGCTTTCGGTAAACATAGAGACATTATCAAAAGTAGCTTGCCAGTTTGTATGAAACGATACGTATATAACAAATGTATAGTTCCAGCTATGACGTATGGTTGTGAGACCTGGACATTGACCAAATCGATGGAAAATAAATTAATCCGTTCTCAGAGAGCAATGGAATGGTCACTGTTTGGAATATCTTTCAGAGACAGGAAAAGATAAACTTGGGTGAGAGAGCAGACCAAAGTCAAATATATAATTGAAGTTATAAAAGAACAGAAATGGAGGTGGGCAGGCCATGTAGCAAGAATAAGGGATAACCGATGCAGCAAGAGGCTGAATGACTGGACACCAAGAGATTGTAAGCGTAACAGAAAGAGGCCAGACATGAGGTGAGGAGATGAGAAAGAGAAATTTGCAGGGAAAACGTGGCAAAAATTGGTTCAAGGAATTCGTGGAGAAGGTTGGGGGAGGCCTTTATTCAGCAGTGGACTTGTAATGGCTGATGACGATGATTATTTATATATATATATATATATATATATATATATATATATATATATATATATATATATATATATATATATATTGTATATGAATATGTATGAATATGTGTGGATATATATACCGGTATGTATTTATATATACATATATATGTAGAGACAGACAGACAGACAGACACAGACAGATAGACAGACAGATTATATATATATATCCTCCGTGCTGAATTAAATGGTATGTCGTTTTTTATGTGTCTGGGGGGATTGGAACTGTGCGTTGGATGGTGTTTTGTGTCAGTTTCCTTGTGGTGGGTGTCAGTAATTGTTTTCTTGTCATGCTTGATGAGTTTTATGTCTAGGAAAGTGGCTGTGTCTCCACTTGTGTCACATGTGGGTGTTAGTTTGGGGTCCGGGTTGTTCATGATGCGTGTGATTGTTGAGAAATGTCCATCTCTCTTAGCAAATGACCAAATATTCCAATCTCACAAGGATGAATGGCTCAAACAACTGAACATTCGAAAACATGCATTTTATAACCACCTTAGATCTACTGGAATAGGCTCCATATATGAAGATCTCGTTACACGACCGGAACCGGTAATTCCCCAGAAAATTTAAAGAAAAGTCTGTACCTGGACAAACAGTGTCTCAAACCAAAAGAATAAAAGACCTAGAAAATAACAAAAGTAAAAACTGAAATAGAAAGATTAAAAGAGCAAGCAGAGAAGCAACTGAAAATCATGAATGCAGCAGAGGAGGAAATTAAGAAACTAGTCAGTAAATATGATTCTCCTGAAGTTAGAAGTTAATAGAAGACTGGTACAAGGATATAACTGCTGAAGAAAATATCTCCAAAAAGATTTGGGAGAAAAAGAAATTATTCTTTCTAAGTACCAGCTCTAATAATATGCCAAAACCTCCATCTACACATAATAATATCAGTTATAAAAGACCTAAGTCTTATACTAATAAAAGATTGAGCAATAATGATATAAGACATCCCTATTATAAAAACTTAAAAGGTCAAAACAGAGTCAGAGACAATTATGTTCCAGGGATGAATGAATTGGGGAACCTTTTCTTTATACTGAATGTTGCCTCACAAGACCTGTTACGTGAAAAAAAATAATAATCAGAATTTTTTCAGGAGAAATCAGAATTGGAGGCGACCCAGAAAGTACACCCAAAGATAATAAATCTTTCAACTTGCACACTGAGTGATAATGAAAAATCCTTACTTACTAAGGGACTTAGTGGTAGGTTGTGGCGACCATCATCCACTCACCTGATGTAGTGCTGCCTACTTCTTCCTTAGCCTTTATCATTCTTTTTCTGTGCCTGCCCTCCTCTCTTCCTATTTCTTCCATCTTTCCTATCACTATTTAATGATTTTCTTTCCGTTACAGGTGTCTTTACATTGAGTGACAAGCCAAATGGTTTCCTTTAAGCCAAGAAACCATTTACAACGCTGGATGGTAACCATATAACCAAACCACGCGTGCTCCCTACGTGTCAAGTGGGTTGGTGGAGGGTTAGTGCCCCTCCCTGTAAAACGGATAACTCAAAAGTCGAATGGCCACCCCGTGCGGGATTATGGCGTCTGGCAATATATATATATATATATATATATATATATATATATATATATATATACCAGGGGCAGGATCCCACTGCTACCTGGCGCATCCCCGGGTGGCGGATAGAGGAAGGCCTTGTAGATATACGAGGTTCCGTCTTAGACGGCGTGGACCATGGGACCCCCTATAGATATATAGGGCTCCACCGAATATAACGAATAAGGTGGGAAAAAATTACATCTCACCAGAAACTATGTGGCAGGGAGGTGAGATTATTTGCCACAATCCTCCCAACCAAACATGAGTTCTGTTGCAAATGATTTGACGGGCGTTCCTGTTGGATCATCGTCTACTAAAAGTCCAACAGCACTGCCTCCTGCGCTTACGGTCAGTGTGCCACCGAAAGTGAGTAGGCACTGTGTTGGAAAATTAGACTCTTGGATGTTAAAGAAAATGAAATCGATGAAGATCTATGCATACAATGTAAGAAGCCTCGCAGAAGATTACAAACTTGATAACCTGATGACTGAACTGGAAAACATTAGTTGGGCTATTGTAGGTTTGAGTGAGATCCGCAGAAAAGAAGAAAAAGTAATTCGGCTCGAAGACAGCAAACACTTATTTTACTACAGAGGAAAGGAAAATGAAAGAGTTAGTGGTGTAGGATTTCTAATTAACAGAAATCTTGCAGACAACATTGTTAAATTCAGCAGTGTATCTGACAGAGCAGCATTTGTTGTCTTTAGACTATGCAAAAAATATACCATGAAAGTCATACAAGTATATGCACCAACTTCTCAAAGCCCAGATGAAGAAATAGAAACATTCTATGATGACATCTCCCAGATTATGGAAGAAGAAAAGACAACATATACTATACTCATGGGAGACTTCAATGCAAAAGTTGGGAAGTCGAGAAATGGAGAAGCATGTATGGGAAATTTTGGAGTGGGAGAAAGAAATGAAAGAGGAGAAATGCTGGTAAATTTTGCTGAAATGTTTAACATGAGAATAATGAACACATTCTTCCACAAAAGAATAGGAAGAAAGTGGACCTGGAGAAGCCCAAATGGAGAAACAAAAAATGAAATCGACTTCATTATAGCAGATATGAATAACACGATCACAAATCTCACAGTTATCAACAAAGTAAATATAGGTAGTGATCATAGAATGGTGGGTTGCACAGCCAGATTCAATTTCAGAAATGAAAGAAAGAAGATGATTAAATATAAAAAGATATGCCCAATAATAGTAAATGAAAACAAAGCAGCCTTTCAGTTGGAAATAAGGAACAGATTTCTGGCTCTAAGTAATGCTGAATGTGACACTGGTGAGCTGAATGACAGACTAACAAAAGTGCTAAGAGAATCAGCAGATGTAGTAGGAAAACCTAATACAACCAAAGCCAAGAAGTATTCAGACAAGACACTTGAGCTTATGAAAAAACGAAAGGAAATGAAAGTAAAGACAAAGAAAGACGAAATAGAACGAGCAGAATTAAATAAGCTTATCAACAAAAGGCAAAGAGAAGAAAAAAGAAAGAGAAACATGGATCGGATCAAAGAAACCATCAAAAATGGAAAAAGTCTGAAACAGGTCCGAAGTAAAATGGCACCAGGAAAGCAACAAATGACATCAATGAAAGGAAAAAACGGTGAAATCATTAAATGCAGAGGTAAGATGGTGAAGAGAGTTGAAGAATTTTACAAAGAATTGTATGCATCAAAGACAGTGGTACCAATAGCTAACTTTTCAGTTGACACAAGTGAATACCTGACGTAACACCAGACGAAGTAAATATTTGTCTTAAAAATATGAAAAGAGGGAAGGCTCCGGAAGAAGATGGAACAGTAACAGATTGACTGTTGGATGCCGGAGTAGAAGTACAAAATAGGCTTGCTCACTTATTTACCCACTGTATAAAACAGAAGAAAATTCCCAAAACATGGTGTAATGCAATAGTTATTTTACTCTACAAAAAAGGTGACTCAAAAGAGCTTAGTAACTATCGACCCATTAGCTTATAATCAGTCATTTACAAACTCTTCACTAAAGTCCTAACGAACAGAATAATAATAATTTTGAAGGAAAACCAACCTCGTGAACAGGCAGGATTCCGAAGCGGGTATTCAACCATTGATCATCTACATACAATGAACCAGCTAACTGAGAAAACTATAGAATATAATAAACCACTCTGCCTGGGTTTTGTTGATTACGAAAAGGCTTTCGACTCAGTGGAGCACATAGCAATTATAAATTCATTCCGAGAACAAGGAGTGAATGAGAACATTGTAAACCTGCTCGAAAACATATATAAAGAGGGAACTATCTATCTATCTATCTATCTATTGCCAGACGCCTCAATCCCGTTTGGGGTGGCCACAAACAAATCGCCTACCCCCTGGGGGTAGGGGGGTTTTCAAGAATACTCCCCCAGTATCCCTGCTTGTCGTAAAAGGCGACTAAAAGGGTTGGCGGAGGGTTAGTGCCCCTCCCCGGAAAACAGCTAACTAAAAAAACAAACAAGAAAGAGGGAACTGCTACAGTTAAATTACATGAAGACTCTGAAAAAATTAAGATTGAGAAGGGCGTGCGTCAGGGAGATACAATTTTACCAATATTATTTACGGCATGCCTAGAAAGTACTGTATTTTCAGAAAGCTAGACAGGGAAAACAAAGGAGTGAACATTGATGGAGAAAAGCTAAACCATTTAAGATTTGCAGATGACACTGTCCTAATCTCAGAAACAGCGGAGGCATTGCAAGAAATGTTAAATAACCTTAACAGAGAAAGTCTGAAAGTAGGACTGAAGATGAACCGAAGTAAAACTAATGTTTACTCCACAAGCACCAAAGAGCGTTATTAGAATAAGCGACGAAATTCTTGAAGAAGTTAAGGAGTACAACTACTTGGGACAAATACTAAAGTTAACGAAAGATCATGAGAGCGAAATAAAAAGACGCATTACAGTTGGATGGAAAGCTTTCGGTAAACATTGAGACATTATGAAAAGTAGCTTGCCAGTTTGTATGAAACGAAAAGTATATAACGAATGTATAATTCCAGCTATGACGTATCCTTGTGAGACCTGGAAACTGACAAAATCAATGGAAAAGAAATTTATCCGTTCTCAGAGAGCAATGGAAAGGTCAATGTTGGGAATATCTTTAAGAGACAGGAAAAGATCAATTTGGGTGAGAGAGCAGACTAAAGTCAAAGATATTATAGAAGTTATAAAATAACAGAAATGGAGTTGGGCAGGCCATATAGCAAGAATATGGGATAACCGATGGAGTAAGAGGCTGACGGACTGGACACCAAGAGAATGTAAGCGTAGCAGAAAAAGGCCAGACAGGAGATGGAAAAATGAGATAGAGAAATTTGCAGGGAAAAGGTGGCAAAGATTGGCTCAGTCAACGAATTCGTGGAAAAGGTTGGGGGAGGCCTTTGTTCAGCAGTGTACTAGATATGGCTGCGCTGCTGCTGCTGCTGATGATATATAGATAGATAGATAGATATACAGAGAGAGAAAGAGAGAAAGAAATAGACAGACAGACAGATAGATAGATAGAGAGAGAGAGAGAGATGGACAGATACAGATATAGATCTCTCTCCCTCTCTCTCTCTCTCTCTCTCTCTCTCTCTCTCAGCATATAAATTCCATGGTGGCGTGTGGTAGGTGGTGGCGACTATCATTCACTCACTTGATGTAGTGCTGCCTACTTCTTCCTTAGCCTTTATAATTCTTTTTCTGTGCCTGCCTTCCTCTCCTCCTATTTCTCCCATCTTTCCTGTCACTTCTTATTGCTCTTCTTTCCTTTACAAGTGGCTTTACATTGAGTGACAAGCCAAACGGTTTCCTGTAAGCCAAGAAACCATTTACAACGGTGGGTGGTAACCATATAACCAAACCATACGTGCTCCCTACGTGTCAACAAGTGGGTTGGTGGAGGGTTAGTGCCCCTTCCTGTAAAACAAACAACTCAAAGTCAAATGGCCACCCCTTACGAGATTATGGCGTCTGGCAATATATGTATCTATCTATCTATCTATCTATCTATATATATATATATATATATATGTGTGTGTGTGTGTGTGTGTGTGTGTGTGTGTGTGTTTATGCAACAGCGTCTGGGCGCAGCTATTGGATAAACTGGATATATCCTCCATAAACTGGATATATCCTCCTCAGACGCGTGCATGATAACATGTACCTGACCGTACAACTGGTGCTGAGACTCACAGATAAGAGGGACCACCAATAGCTATGCGCACAGTGACACATGAAAAAAAAAAAAAAAAAAAAAAAAAAAGAGTAATCAGACTTTATATTGCGTGTGAACTTATGGTGCTGGTCAGAGGAGCGGGTGTGGCTGAGACAGGAACGTGTGGAAGTCGGTGAAGATTTCAGTCAGGTGAATTCCTCTCTTTATTGTTACAATTGACCCTTCCATCCAGTCCGATAACCTGTTTATTCTAGCTACATCCAAACGATTTGTTAACTTTGGCGAAACCATTTGTTGAGACCAGGCTAAAAACAGTCTCCTTTAACCCTCTCGCAACCTGATAAAATCAAATTAATGTATTTAGCTTGACGGCCTTAAAATGATCGGGCAGTATTATGCCAAACGCTGTTTTGTATGTACACAGTATTACCGTACATACTTTTTTCAATGTATACCTGCGCACAAACACTACATCTACAACACAGACCTACACTAGATCCACACCGCCTAGAACTCGTAACATAAACATAACTAAATATTGATCGCCTCCACATAAAAAAAAAAAAAAAAAACATACTGAATAGCTTCTCTTCGATCCCAGCATACACACTGCAGCCTTATGAGAAACAAAGTTCAAGTACACACACAAAATTCCACACATGAGACACTACTCTCACATTTGCACAGACAGGTCTGGTGGCCAATGGAAGTGGACTCATCACTACATTCACACATCTGCCCTCTACAGTGTCACGACGCAGAAAACCCATAACTTTTCAAGAATGACACCGCGTTAGAAATAGTCACGGAATGTCAAAAGTGGCCTCAAACAGGAAATCAGCATTTTTAATATTTACATCCCTCACACGCCGAACCAACGCAATACAATCCTCAGCTCTTCCCGCTAGCACAGATACCTAACTCTTTAACTGTCGGGGACTTTAACACTAAATCATTGTCTGGTCTTTGACATTGCATCACAGCTCAACACATGTGCATTTTCAACGACACCTCTCAATACACCTACATCCCATACCAAGTACAAAACTCCATCCCTTCCTCAGATATACCATATTATTCACCCACACTTATACACACTACCACCTTTAGATCACCTCCGTCATCAACACCATAGGAATACACTCCAAACCAGTGCGATCATGCATCACTTACACAAGCTACAAGAAAACAAACTGGACAAAATTCACCGAATTAGCAGAACAACGCATAATCACACTAAACAACTTGCCTATCAGCAACGCTAACAGGCACATCACGAAATTTAACAAGCTCATACTTAATGCAAACAAACATCAGAGTTCACAAGGTCATAGGAAAATCTGGAACTCAAACTAAAGTTTACACCGAAGATTGCTCGTCTCATAGAGCAACGCGCCTCACCCAAACATAGTACCTCTCTCCCATCACGAGGCCCCACAGATAAACGACGAAAAAAAAAAAAAAAAAAAAAAAGAAGAAGAAAACCTTTTAGCAACACTCAGCCACTCCACAGATCTCTTTCGGCTCCGCAACACACTTATCAGTATCATGAAGTTATAAACAAGGACTTCGAAGGCCTATGTCACCATCACCTCCAACATTCACAACACTTCTTCCAAAGATCAAACATATACTCATGAACTACTACGCAAACATACGTCGCCAAGTCTTTAAAAGACAATCTTCTCATTGTAGAGAGTCCTTTCCGCTTGACCACAACATAACTCTCTTCACACCAGAAGAGACACGTAACATTGTGAAGAAAACAATGAACTCTATTACCATAAGACCGAATGATGACACTAACAATCTACACCTGAAACATTTAGGACCACACGGCATCCAGGTCTCACAAACATCAGCAACTACTCATATGCACACTGTAGTGTTCCAGCATATTATAGAAACATGGAAAAATCATGACCCAACACACCCGTCTTCGTAAGAAACCATAATATCACTTAGCATACCACCCAAGATAATTGAACGCCTAATTTTTAACATGTCACACCTCGTGTCCCATTCCTCTCACACGACACGGCTTTTGAATACTATACTCCACAATCACCTTATTTACCAACCTCAAAAAACACGTACATGATGACATCAGTTCCGTGCAACCTGCACAACGTACATTTCTTCCAATAATAGCCATAAATATAGTCTTGGTCCCATCCCCTAACGCAAGTTCATCACTAACATCTACAGCACAAACAGAAAACATCACTAACTGCTGGCTTGCCCCCTACTTGCCTGGTATACACACAGTTCTATGCAGCAGCCTGTGTTAACAGAAAACACCCATGCCATAATATGGAAGAGACACAGAACATAATTAGACACATAAAACAATCACCACACAAACATTACCAGTCGTTCTTCAGTAACATCCCACCTCCAGACACTCCAACATTAGCAATGAGGAGGAACCTACTTTCTCATTTCACGCACAGGGCACTACAACACCTCGACCAGAACATATAAAACAAGTCCTTCCTCCTGATATTCTTCCATCAGAGGTATCATTAAATAGAGCTGATCGAGTTCACCTAGCTAGGCCCTCCAGAGTTCCTAGCTAGCTTTGATATTGGTTTGGTGAAATCACAGATGTCGCCTGCCCCACGTTCAGGATTGACCCACACAACATATAACCTAGATTTTGGAGCACTGCACAACACATGCAAAACTAAGACACAGACACAACACCAACAGTGTGGAGAACCTATACAACACCATGGGGGCACTTGCTTAACTGCGGTCAATGGTCTGCTCGGTCAGGCGGAATGGAGTTAAGCAACAACAACAACCTGTCGGGTCCAGCCATATCAGTTAAGATTTACAGAAGGCAGTTCACCCCGATCACGAAATTCCAGGTCCATCCACGCCTATTTAGATCATGTAGTCATTTAATTCTAGTAAATTCATCTTATTACATTCCAGTCGTCTTAACACACACACAGTTACCAGTCCAGGTTACCATCAGTCAAGTTTGATCCACTTAGGACATGACAGATAATTTCAGGTACAGTAGCTCCCAAAAGTATCTTTAAAGTGTGGTGCGACGAATGGCAGAATGAACAGAATGAAACATTATTCCCGGCCACTTGTCGTCTCGGTGCGGTTGGTACACATGGTTAGGTATCGTGGGTGGTACTGCTAATAAACACATCAACGCCTCTATGTGACTGCAAACATCCATCGACTTGTAAATGGTAACAGTTCAGCGATATTTATGCCTCTGTGTTAAGGAATATAACCCATTACACACATTATACTGTGATAAATGTATCTTGGGAAACATAGTAACTGCGACGGGCGGAGTTGCCATGTTCGAAAACTGACTGCGATGGGCTGAGTTGTCATGTTCGAATATAAGTGATGGAATGAATTCTCCGAGCTAGACCTATATTAGACCATATAGCCCCGATAGGGTGATGAGAGCGCTAACTTACAGCTAAGTAGCTACTCGGGTGGGGCACGAACTCACTACCTCACGGTCTTCAGCTACGCACGCCACCATCGAGTCACCCAGCCCCCCTTGAATACAAGTGAAACTCAGATTATTAAAAAAGTCAGGCTTGCCAACCACGAGTTTATATAACTGCTGTTGGGCCCTCATAATATTTCACGAGTTACATTTAATCTTTGGACAAAATCGCGATACAACTTTTAATTACCGGTATCATTGTACACCTGTCAAAAAAAGAATCGTTACTTTTTCCATATTAAAAACACTAGCGAAGTGACTGATATGATTCCCAGAGCCTGTTACGCCTGTGTTCTATATCAGTAGCAGCTGGAGACATGAGTGGGAGTGAGCTGAGGATGACCCATGTAAGATATATTAGATCTCTTTCAGCATAGCAAGCAACCACAACACTGAAGGTGTCTGCTATTGAGATGTTTAGGAATATAATTTATATGGAGGCCACAGGAGAATGAATACAACAATGCTGTGATAAGTATAATGGAACCATTCGAAACATTACAAATGAGTCATGTCAAAACGGAAAACTAAGATATAGACTATAATAAATTATAAAAATAAACAAAAAATATATGCCAGTATCAACAGCATCAGTAACAATAATAACTATACTACTACTGCTACTACTACTACTACTCCGACTACGACTACTACTACTACTACTACTACTACTACTACTACTACTACTACTGCTGCTGCTGCTGCTGCTGCTGCTGCTAATCATCATCATCATCATCATCATATTTAAATAAATAAGTCTCTAAAAACATTACGTAATTCATTCCGTCAACCAAAAGTTCCAAACGCATTGTGATGAGTAAGAAATAGGAAAGTTAAGAGAGATAAGCACCTGTGCATTTTGTTTTCAACCCTTTGTAGTAAGCTTCTCCTGCCCCAGTCACAGCATTCATTCGTCGTGACATGGATGCAACCAGCGTCGATGTTAGTGTCTTTCCCTTTACAGTTACGACATACCTCCGAATCGCGTAATAGGCCTGTATTATATAAAGGCTCGTTGGATTCACATTCCTCTTGAACAGATAAACTTATTCATGCCCACAGGTCAAAATGCAGGGGTACCAACCACACAGACTCGGGTAGAGTAACAATGCCCGAAAAAAAAAAAAAAAAAAAACGCACCACAGCGAGGCGCGGGAAAGTGTGTGGAGGTGTGGCTCCGGAATGGACGCCGCATTTGCGTCTTTCCACCTAGTTAACAGAGGCATCATAGTAGACTCCACAACACCCCGTTATTTGGTTATATGGTCACTACCTGGCGTCGCAAATGGTTTCCTGTGTTGCAGGAAACCATTAACTTTGTCATTCAGCGAAGAGCCACTTATAGTGGAACGAAAAGTAATGAAAGTGACAAGAAGGATGGGTGATATAAGAAGAGAGGAGGGTAGACACAGAGAACGAATAATAAAAGGCGAATGAAGAAATAGGCAGCATCGCATCAAATGAGTGGATGATGGTCGCCTTCACCTCTCACGAACCAGCCGTGTAATAGTGTGCGATACAGACTTAGACAAGCAAAACACACACACACACACACACACACACACACACACACACACACACACACACACACACACACGTATACAGTATATATATATATATATATATATATATATATATATACATACACACACACGCACGCACACACACACACACACACACACACACACACACACACACACACACACACACATATATCACATATATATATATATATATATATATATATATATATATATATATATATATATATATATATATACACAGTATGTATACACACACACACACACACACACACACATATATATAGATAGATAGATAGATAGATAGATAGATAGATAGATATAGATATAGATATATGTGTGTGTGTGTGTGTGTGTGTGTAATTTACGAGTAAATGATTTCATTCGAACCAGTCAATTTTGGTGGTTTTGCTACAGTAAATTTGGTATGGATCATGGTAACAGGAATTGAAGCTGTTCCTAGGCCTACAATAGAGTTAACAGTATTATGTAAGATATACATTTATGTATGTATGTATAGGATATATTATGTACAGTACCGTTATGCATGTACTCACTCACTCTCTCTCTCTCTCTCTCTCTCTCTCTCTCTCTCTCTCTCTCTCTCTCTCTCTCTCTCTCTCTCTCTCTCTCTCTCTCACTCTATCTATCTATCTATCTAACAGTATCTCTGTAATGTAACGCATAAGCAGTTTTTTCTTAAGATAAGGATACACACACACCTGAGCATAAAGTTATAGGTAAGCCCCAAAGTTTTGATGGTCACTTATGGGACACTTTTGAACACAAGGTATGGTTACCATGCCACAGTTGGGTGGAATTGGCAACGAGGGTCTATATAAAATCAAAATACGTTTTATCGATACGTTTACACAGTTAAAATTACCTGCAACAATTGGAGACTTAACGTTCCCATTGTGATTCTAGGTTTAAGGAATGCGATCCTCTATCATGGAATGTTTAAGACTTTGAAGCTCCCAAAAGTTTTTGGAATACCATTTAAGAATGTTTATAATATAGTTACACTCTGTATCTCTTCCCCATACTCCTCAATCATTAAGCTGTTACATTTTTTTTTTTTTCTGACGACCTCCCGCCCCTATGGGAATTCTTGCTACAAGACAGCATATTAATTGCACTGAAGGTTCCTATGATGTTTCAGTGTCTTTAGCTTTTGACAGTGGCCACGTATTGACTGATTTATATCAATGTAGCGTGATGATGCATACTTCTTTTCAGCTTAACTCCTTCAATACTGTGACATCTAGTTTTGGCTAACTTATTCTTATCTTCAGACGATTTCATTCAGTTTAAGGAACATGTTTCTGTTTGGAGGGTTAGATATAACCTTCATTAACCCTTTCCCTATTGGATGTTCTTCCCAGCCTGATTTAACCTGTCTGGTGGTGGACTGAGTAAAATGAGATATGCGTCATTATAGTGAAGGGGTAACATGTCTGTGAGCGGCTGTTGCAAAAGTTAGATATATTATCCTCCTCAGATGCGTGCATGATAACACGTACCCGCCGTGCGACTGGTGCTGAGACTTATAGATAAGAGACCAGTAACAGCTGTATGCAACGTGACACTTATGAAGAAGAAAAAAAAGAATAACCAGACTTTATATTGCATGCGAGCTGCTGGTGCTGGTCAGAGGAGCGGGTGTGGCTGAGACAGAGGAACGTGTGCAAGTCGGTGAAGTTGTCAGACAGGTGAATTCCTCTCTTTATTGTTACAGTTGATCTCTTTCATCCCAACCGATGACCTGGCTATCCTAGCTGCCTCCAGACGATTTTGTTAACTTTGGAGAAAACATTTTTTTGTGACTAGGGATTAACTGTTGCATTTATCCCCTTCGAAAGCTGATTTTTCTCCCCAAGCTCAATGAACTCTTTTGAATGCAGTAAAATAAAATTAAAGTACGGTAATTAGAGTGACGGAGCTAAAATGATCGGGCAGTTATGTGCCAATAAATGTTTTGTATGTACACTGTACTATATTTTCTTTATGCATACCTGTTCACAAACACTACATCTACAACACAGACCTACACTAGATCCACACCGCCTCGAAGACGGAGCATAAACATAATATAACTAAATATCGATGGCCTCCACATCAAAACAACACATACTGAAAAGCTTCTCTGTCCCAACATACACAGTGCAGTCCTGTAAGAAACAAAATTCACATGCACATGCACAAAATTGCACACGTGAGACACTACTCTCACATTCGCACAGACAGACCTGCTGGCCAATAGAGGTGGCCTCATCACATTCATTCAGATGTCTGTTCTCTACTGAGCGACAACCCAGTAAACTCGATCATTTTACAGGAATGACACCATGTTAGAAACAGTCACTTAGTGTCAAACGTGGTCACAAACAAGAAATTAACATGTTTAACATTTACGTCCCTTCCTGAAACCCCATGCCGAACCAGCAAAATACAATCCTTATCTCTTCCCCCTAACACAGATACCTAACTCAGTAATTGTCAGGGACTTTAACACTAAATCATTGTCTGGTGTGTGACACTGCATCACAACTCAACATCATGTATGTTCTCAGTGATACCTATCAATACACCTACGTCCCACAACAAGGACACAACTCCCACGCTTCCTCAGACACCACATTTTATTCGCTCACATTTTCACTCTCAACCGCCTGTAGATAACCTCCCCCTCATCTCAATAGAATACACTTCAAACCAGAGCGATCATACATCACTTACACAAACTACAAGAAAACAAAATGGACAAAAATAACCGAATTAACAGAACAACACACTAAACAACTCGCCCATCACAAACGTTGACAGGTACATTATAAAATTTAACAAACTCATTCATAATGCAAACAAACATCATATTGCACAGGGCAATAGAAAAAACTACAACTCAGACCTTACACCAAAGATTGCTCGTCTCATAGAGTAACACGCCGCACTCAAACACAGTGCCTCTCTCCTATACAAGAACATCACAAGGCTTCAGCAGTTAAACAACGAAGAAAAAAAAGTTCTTTGTAACAACACTCAGCCACCCCACAGAGGCCCCTCGGCCTCTGCAGCACACTTATCAGTATCATGAAACCACAAACAAGCACCTCTGTGACCTACTTCGTCATCACCTCCAACATTAATTTTTAACACAACATTTCTTCCAAAGATCAAACAAACACACTCATGAACTACTACGCAAACATAAGTCGCCGAGGCCGGGAAAAAAAAAAAAAAAAAAAAAAAAAAAGTCTTCTCTGAGTGGACAATCCTTTTCACTTGACCACAAGGTAACTGTTTTCACTCCAGAAGTGACACACAACATTATTAAGAAAACATAGACTTCTATAAACATAAGAATGGGTGGCACGAACAGTCTACACCTAAAACATTTAGGACCACATGGAATCCAGGTCTCAAAAACATCTGCAATTACTCATATGCACTTTGCAGTGTTACATCATATAGAAACATGGAAAAATCATGACTGTTCTTATACCAAACAAGGACCCAGTACACCCTTCTTCGTAAGAACCCATAATATCACATAGCATACCACCCAAGATAACTGAACGCCTAATTTTTAACAAAGCCACACCTCGTCGTGTCCTATTCCTCCCTCATAACACGACGTTTGAGTGCTACACTCCGCTGTCGCCCTGCTAGCCAAACTCATAAAACACGTACCTGATGGCAACACGTCTGTGCAACGTGCACAGCGAGCATTTCTTCCAGTAATAGCCACAAAGTCTTTGATGCCATCCCCTAACGCAAGCTCAGCACCAACAACATATAGAAAATATGACCAATGGCTGTCTTGCCCCCTACTCGTCTAGTATACTCACAGTTCTATGTAGCAGCCTGTTCTAACACAAAACACCCCTGTCATAGTATGGCGGACACAGAACACAACTAGACGCATAAAACAGTTACCACACAGACATCAACAGTCGCGCTTCATTAATATCACGCTTCCAGACACTTCAGCATTAGCAATGAGGAAGCACCTTTAGTACATACTCATTTCACGCACAGGACATTACAACACCTCGACCAGAGCAAATAAAACAAAACCCTACCTCCCGATATCCGCCCATCAGAGGTATCCTTAAACGGAGTTGATCGAATTCATCTAGCTAGGCATAGATCTGGACATCACCCAGCCCTCCTTTACTTGATTAGATATGGGTTGGGTGAAATCACAGATGAGACCTGCCCCGCTTTTAAAATTGACCCTCACAACATAACCCAGCTTTTGGAATACTGCACAACAGAAGCCAAACTAAGACGCAGAAACATCATCAGCAGTGTAGAGAACCTATTCCACACCACAGGGGCACTTTCTTAATTGCGGTCGATGGTCTTCTCGGCCAGGCGGAAAGGAGTTCAAAAACAACAGCAACAACCAGACAGGTCTAGCCATATTAGTTAAGATTTACAGAAGGCAGTTTACCCCAAACAGGAAACTCCAGGTCCAGCCACGCCTAATTAGATCACACAGTCATTAAATTCTAGTCTTTTCATCTTATTCCATTCCAGTTGAGTTCACACACAGTAACCAGTTCAGGACAGCTTCAGTCAAGTTTGGTCCATTTAGGACATTATTATCATTCTGTTATGATAGGTGTTTTTAGGGCGGCTTCCCTTCCTAAGAACGCCTGGCCTAGTATTGGGTTCTTTTCAAGATCGGGGCAATACTACAAATACAGGAACAGGGCATAAAAACTCAAGGCAACACTTTACACGTATATTCACTAAGGGTCTACAAGAGCAATAGGATTTCTCACATTATCATTGACTCATCAATTCTGGGGCTGCTGAATAGGGGTGAGTGTATCTCGCGGGATACCTGACAGACACAGTTCACGATTCAGGGTGGTACAATTCACAGTACAGTTCACAGTGCAGGGTGACACAGTCCACAATATAGTTCACAGTATGGGGTGGTACAGTTCACAGTGCAGTTCACAGTATAGGGTGTTACAGTTCACAGTATGGTTCACAGTACAGGATGTTACAGTTTCAGGAACACTGGTTCTGGGTTACATGAGAGTCCGTAAGTCCAACCTTATGATGATCACGGGGGGGGGGGGGGCACTGACTTGACTTTGTTGCAGGGAGCACACAGGATGGGGGAGTGAGAATCTAGGTTGGTACAAGTGCAAGGGGGGGGGGGAGTTTGTTGAATCTTTATAAGTACTTCGGGTACAGGAGTCTTACTTCTGTCACATTTCACTTCAAGTCACTGTCTGGTCACGGTCACTTAATGATTTCACTGTTGGCACTTTCACTATGCATCATCGTACTGTTACATACCTGAATCACTTTACAGTCCGCGCAGGTTGAGATCGTCCTCCGTGGGCGTGATGAAAGGACCTGGGTGCTGGGGGCTGGGGACAGAGGTCTGGCTTGTGAGGTAGGGGCCAAACAACTCCTCCAGACACCTTCTGAGCCGGTGGGTGGAGGATCCACATCGCCTCGGCCGGGAGTGGGGTGGTTCTTGTCCTAGGGAGCCAGGGGCACTGTCGGGGACCCTGGGGCTGCAGTTCATTCTGGGGTGCTTCGCCGTCAGGAGGAGGCTGCAGCGTCATTCCAGGGAGAGATCCATCAGGGGCATGTCCTCCTCAGGGGCCAGCTGCAGGGAAAATAGCCCCGGTGACACTACAGGGCCCTGCCACCAGGCTGTCAGTGGTGGACTCTCTGGCTGGAGGCTGGTACTATGGCAGGTGGACACAGAAGGACAACGTGCGAGCGTAGAGTGGCTAGAGGCTGTCTGTCGTCTGTGGGCGCGACTGGAAGCCGTCGCCTGTGTCTTGTCCTCAGGACCGCTACCGACTCCGCGGGTAGTCCTTGTGGAGCGGCTTGAGGCCGTCTCGTTAGTGGAGGAGCGGCTTGAGGCCATCTCGTTAGTGGAGCAGCTGGAGGCCTTCTCGAGTGTGGAGCGGCTGGAGGCTGTCTCGAATGTGGAGTGCTTGAGGCCGTCTCGTTAGAGGAGCAGCTTGAGGCTGTCTCCAAAGTGGAGCGGCTTCAGGCCGTCTCCGTGGGGCTGTAAGGAGCGTAGGATTCGGCTCCACCCCGATCCTGACGCAGGCTGGGCTGGCGAGAAGGTAGTGCGCCTGGGCTGAGGTGTACGGGTCGGGTCGGTTCCGGGGAGTAGGGACGCGCGGCTACCTGGGACTTGTTCCTATATGGCTCGTACACCCCATACGCTGCATCTACCCCTCTGTTGTCGCCTCCTGGGGGTGTCGTGTCATCTTCCACTGTTATCATGCCTTCTGTTGTTATCATTTCACATATAATTTCAGGTATCGTACATTTGGGCCATGTCTCTGACGGCGCATGCCAAAACTCTTACGGTACCATCATTCAGTTATTTTCGAAATATGACTATTTTAGTTTTTTTTGGATCCTTTCAGGTCCCTTCTGGTCCATCATTCAATTCACATCAGGACTGACTCAGGCCGCTCATTCCTATATATGGAGGAGAGTGCCAAAATTAAACCCTGTTGGTGCCAAGAGTTTTGAAATATGTCAGTTCAAGTCATTCATGACTGAATGATGGGTGGAGATGAGTGGGAAGGATGAGTTAGTATGACAGTGGGTGATGGTCCACAATAGTGATAGTATATAGCCTACTGTGAATATAGGAGTTGTATGGCTGCTGGTAAGCAAGGAATCATTGTTATAAAATTCATAGCGTTATGCTGGTAGGTTAGGATCGTATTTCATATCAGGAGATGAGAGGAACTTTTCAAAAATTAAGTGTTATGCCGAAGGATTAGAATGCTGTTTATATCGGAAAATGTGAGGAACATTCTGGAGATTTCGGCATGTCTGGTTTATTTTTCATTTTACCTTAAGAATTATTTCTTGTCATTATTGTTACTGTGCATTGCTAATATACATACATTATTACGTCAGAACATGTGAGTCCTCTGTTAACCTCTTGAATGTCTCTGGCCTGCAGGGTACTGGTAGAAGCACTTACAGAGACCGTCCCACATCCAAATGATCCAAGATGAGTTAATTTCGGTTTAGACAGTGTGCCAGTTAAAATGAGCAAGTCAGGGAGCGGTGAAGCGTTAGTTTGTCGTTAGTTTGTGTGCGATACTGAGTCAGAGCCAGTCAGACAGTAAGAGTCAGAGACAGTAATGAACATTCATTGAACAGTGAGTCAGTTGGCCAAGAGTGTGCGGGACGGTTCGGTTCAGTTCTGTGGAGTCAGTTAGCCAAGAGTGACAGGCAGAGTGAGCTGTGTGCAGGAGCTCAGTTTTTGTCAGTGAACAATCAGTGAATCAGTGACAGAGTTAGCGAGTCAAACAACGAGAGTAATCAGTGAAGGACGGTGTAGTCAGAGAAAGTGAGTAAGTGAGAGTTAGTCAGCCAGTGAACAAGTGGTATTGAGTGAAGGACGGAGTTAACCATCTGTCTACAGCCTGACGCCATAATCCCGTAAGGGGTGGCAGTTTGTCGCTGAGTTTGTCATTTTACGGGGAGGCGCACTAACCCTCCGCCAACCCACTTGTTGACACGTAGGGAACACATGTGGATTGGTATATGGTTACCACCCAGAGTTGTAAATGGTTTCCAGGCTTACAAGAAGCCATTAGGCTTGTCACTTAATGTAAAGCCATCTGAAAAGGGAAGAAGAGTAATAAAAAGTGACAGAAAAGGTGGTAAAAATAGGAAGAGTGGAGGGCCGACACAGAAAAAGAATGATAAAGGTAAAGGAAGATGTTGGCATCACAACATCAAGCGAGTGGATGATGATCGCCACCACCTATCACAAGAAGGATGGAGTTAACGTGGTAAAGAAAAGTCAGTGAATTGCAAGTGTACCTCAGCTGTGCTTTTAAGGAAAAAAACTATGAAGCGTTCATCTTCCTTTGATTTACCGGCTGGCCTGTCTGTGTCGTTCCCGACGTATCAGCGGAACCTTTAAGAGCGCGTCCACACGTGTGCTCGAACAAGTGCTGGCAACATTAAGCAACACAGTAACGACCACGCTGCAAACATGTTGGGAACAGCAGCGTCCAGATTATGTTGACAATATCATGATGAAGCCTCAGCTGCCTGGTATGGACACACTTATCCCATCGCCTCTGCTGCCAATGTTCGAAGCTGCACTGAAACATGTTTGCATACATCTCTCCCAGTAATGCTGCAAACATGTTTCCAAACATGTTGCCAGCCGTGTTGCCAACATATGCTGGAGAGCACGTGTGGACGCGACTTAGACTGTAACAATGTCAAAGCATAAATCAGTGCAGTGGGTGAATACAAGCCGTCTGAAAAGGCTTGGGCAGTGGTGGTAACTGTGGCATGCCAGGAGGAATATAGTATACCTTCTGAAGACGAAGGCTGGGTTGTAAACAGATCGGTAAGGGAGCAAAAAATGAATCATATGGGCAGGAAGCAGTGGGTAAGATAGGCCGGATGGCACTGGCAATGGGAAGAAGTAAGTCGCTGAATTCAGTCTGACGTGTGGGAGTTGTAAGAAGATAGTGGGGTGGGTGGAGAGGCGCTGGTGGGTGCTGGTGCAGGGCAGGATAGTGTATCCTGTAAAAATGGGTCTTGTAGGTTGGCTACTATAATTATGTGCGTGGCCATGATTTAATTCAGAGTCTTCCTGAGACAGAAGAACAAGAAGTAAGCATGCACCTCTTTCATATACCTAGTGTCTTCTTACACAGTTAACAATCCTTTCCAGTTAAATGATGTCTCTGAAATATTAAACGTTTCTTCACGATTCCTAAGCTAAGGTTGCCAGCACTGCGGATTTGGGTTGTACTGCAGTTATTTGGTAATAATAATGTAGGGAAAGTGGACTAAATGCATTACGCAAGCTGACCCTTATTAAGCCTTTTTTTTTTTCTCTAAGGGTATAACTATACCTCATACCAATTAATCTGGCCAGGCATGTATGGCAACACTGCTCCTGCCGAGATTCTGACTGGCTGGAGGTGTTTGTTCGATTTCGTTGTTGCTAAAACTGATACTCTTTTTATTATCAGATGTGATACTGAGTTTGTCGACAATACAATCGTCAAAAGCAATAAGAAATCCGTTATATACTTATCAACAATGAAATTTTCGTAGGAAGATAGAGATATTGAGTCAACAAAGTATTATAACAGTCCAAGTCAAGGTCAGCATTCGAACAATTCCTTTAAGTCTCCGACACTCCTTAATATAACAGAAGATTAAGGAATCCTCCTTAATCTAAGCGTTGGTATAACACATTTAAATTTTAAGGTCAGTCCGCACCCGTAAGTTGTGCCACAAGTCTGAATAATTAAAAATTTTAATGAAAAGACGAGTTCTGTGGGGAGGGAGGTTTGAAAAAATTGCGAGAAATCAAAGTACTGTAGGCTAAAGGAAAACTATTTCATTATATATCCTCTATTATCACAGTACGGACTGATCTTAAAATTTAAATGTGTTATACCAACGCTTAGATTATGCAGGTTTCCTTAATTTTCTGAATTATTACACAGTGTCAGAGATTTAAAGGAATTGTTCGAATGCTGACCTTGACTTGGACTGTTATAATACTTTGTTGACTCAATATCTCTATCTTCCTAGGAAAATTTCATTGTTGTTAAGTATCTAACGGATTCCTTATTGTTTTTGACGATTGTATTGTCGACAAACTCAGTATCACATCTGATAATAAAGAGGGTATCGGTTTAAGCAACAACGAAATCGAACAAACACCTCCAGCCAGTCAGAATCTCGGCAGGAGCAGTGTTGCCATACATGCCTGGCCAGATTAATTGGTATGAGGTATAGACAAAGGGAATATGCCAAGAGCAACAAAAAACTGCAGGAAAAAGTGAGAAAGAACAGTATAGAAAAACAGGCATGAAAATAAAATGCCTTACTTAAATCCGAGTTTTAAAAAATCTAATTCCGTTCTAAGCTCTTTAGTGTCTTGGACAAGTCTTATATCTAAATCATACTAGTCATATGTCTACTTTGCCGAGTCAGCACCAAACTAAACGTCACTAAGTAACTTGTCCAACTCATCCCTTATATATATATATATATATCTTTTAGGTTGTTGTTCCAGCTCTCATCAGTTTAACAAGCTATACCACAGTTTGTCCACAGGTAAACTCTACTATGGTCTAAAATCGAACCTTTATCGTAACTACTCTTTGACCTGATGTTTAACTTCATCAGGTCACGGCAAAATTGCAAAAGCCAAATACCAACACATCTAGAGATGGAATTAGTTATTCGCTGGTCAGCCAGATCCAGTCTTATACACAAGAAAATTTCTCTTGCAGTTGCAAATGTTGGTGTAAAGGCTAAAATTGGAGTTTTGTGTAAACGCTGTGTTTAGCCACATTCTAAGAGAAGCTATCGTGTCGAAGTCGCTCTGTACTCTTACGTGCAGAGTCAAGGGGGAATTTTCCTGCTGGAATCTAAGTCTACTAATACCAAGTCAGATCACTTCTATCTAAAACGGGTCCAAGCTGGCGCAGGAGGCGGAGCATCGGAGTGACGTCAGCTGACACGAAACCCAAGTTCAGTTGACACCTGACTGTGGTAGTGAGTGGACGTATGCTGCACTCTCTAGATCATGACACATTTACAGTCCTCAGTGAGGGAAGGGACTGAAATGTGTGAGGGAAGGTATGGGGGTGTGAGGGAAGGCATAGGGTTTGTGAGGGAACCTACTGCTATGTTATACGGTTAAACGAGTCCGCACTTCTTCCTCTTCTTCATTTTCCCTTATTATAAATGTTTAATTTGAGTCTGCCCTTTTATACATTTTCTGTTACTTAAGCCAACTGACGTCACACACAAGCCACGCCTCCCTGCGCCCTGAGGGAAAGTGAACCGACTTGGTATTAGTAGACTTAGGCTGGAATGACTGATTCTGCTGAGGATGCGGTGTCACTGAAGACTTGTTGATTTTTCTCCAGTTCTGGAAAATTTAAAATGTGAGCTGAAGGCTTTTCCTCTTTGTCTTGTCGTTATAGAGTTAAAGTCATGTTGCTGCTGGTCGTTGTTCAGAAAAACAATTGTGACAATTAACACTCGGACGGTTTGTAACCGTTTGATATAGGCTATATCAAGATAGGCCTACTTGCCACTCGCAGGTTTATTCCGCCCTCTGGCGGTGATAGCTCTCTCTCTATTTAAATATATATATATATATATATATATATATATATATATATATATATATATATATATATTATCATTGTCATATTTCTGCTATAGAACGCATAATTATCAGCATCCGCTGCAGATGTTTCAGTTGCATTTCACTCTCTTTCATAAACTCTGTTTTATTTACTTTCCATTAATACCGCCGCACAAGGGCCCTGTCCAGCGTTCTTTGTCGGTTCAAAATTGATAATGCCGAATGTTGTTAGTCATTTCATCAGTAAATGAAACAAAAGCATTCGAGAGCCGAATGCTAATCGCCTGCTAGAATATGCTGTTGGCCAAGTTCAAGATTTTGGCCATTTCTTGATACCCTGAATGTTTCATGGTATGGTAACAGCTCAAGCCATTCATGGGATTTAATGGTGCTAAAGGCGGGCGATAAAAGCTAGTTGACCTTTGTCAGCCATTTTGGTGACCTTTGACCTTGGCCCCGAGTGAGCATTTTCGAACTCGTCCAAGATTTTGGCCATATATTGATACCCTGAAGGTTTCATGTTGATAGTTCAAGCTGTTCATGAGATATAGTGGGAACACACACACACCAAAAGCTCCTGGATCTCGTACAAGAGTTTTTCTTAACGCAACATGTGAGGGAAACCACTAGAAAAAGAGGACTTGATGTACCTTCAGTGCTAGATCTAATATTTACTAGGCAAGAAAATGACATTGACAGTTTAATATATCACACCCCTGCAAAAGCGATCATGCAGTACTAAATTATAACTTCAGGATAGCATATGACATAGTAAACAGCAATGACAGTTACAAAAAGAGACTAAACTATAAAAAGGGAAATTATCAAGACCTAAAGAAGTATTTCTTAGAAGTTGATTGGGAAAATGAGCTTAGAGGACAAGATTTAAATGCTGTATATAAAAAATTTTGTGAATTTTATGAAATAGGAGTCCAGAAGTACATTCCACAGCACAAAGAAGCATATAAGAAAATACAGAAATGGTTCAATACAGAATGTAAAAAATCAAAAGAAAGAAGAGATTTGTTGTGGAATAGATACAGAAGACACAATAGTGAAAGGGCGTATAATAATTACAAACAGGTAAGAAACGACTATACAAGAATAAGGAGGGAAGCCCAAAAACAGTTTGAGGAGGATATAATAAATAAAAGTAGTGATCAACCAAAGCTGTTTTACAGCTATATCAGAAGCAAAACCAAAGTAAAAGATATAATACAATCCATCACGGACGAGGGAATCACTTATACACAAGAGAAAGATATTTGTGAAGCACTAAATAAGAATTTCCAATTAGTTTTTCTATCTATCTATATACCTAGGCTGCTTCCCCCAAGTTTTTACAGAAGTAAAAAATTTTGAGAGGGAATATGTGGAACACGCATGTCCACACATACTACCAGATATACAAATAGCAGAAAAAGTAATACAGGAGGAGTTAAGTAGATTAGACAGAGGAAAAGCAAGTGGTCCTGATGAAATTTCATGTTGGGTGTTACGAGAATGTGCAAAGGAGTTAAGTAAACCATTATTTTTAATTTTCAAGAAATCCTTGAGTCAAGGGAAACTACCTGATATTTGGAAAAAAGCAAATATAGTCCCCTTATTCAAGAAAGGAAATAGACAAAATCCTCTCAACTACCGACCAGTATCACTGACCAGTGTTGTAAGCAAGGTATTAGAAAAACTTATAAGAAAAGCTTGGGTAAATCATCTAGAAGAACACAGTATGATAACAGAAAGACAGTTTGGTTTCAGAAAAGGAAAATCATGTGTTACTAATCTGTTGAGCTACTATGACAGAGTAACAAACACAATACAGGAAAGGGAAGGATGGGTGGACAGTATCTATTTAGATTTCAAGAAAGCTTTTGACACAGTACCACACCAAAGACTTTTATGGAAACTGTACCATCAAGGAGGAATTCGAGGCAAACTGTTTTGTTGGATGCAAGACTTTCTCATAAAAAGAGAAATGAGGACAGTACTAAGAGGAAACTACTCATCATGGAAAGAAGTGACTAGTGGAGTACCACAGGGTTCGGTGCTGGCACCAGGCATGTTTCTAGTGTACATAAATGATATAAACAGTAACACTGGAAATGAGAGCTATCTGAATGTGTTTGCAGATGATGCAAAAATACAAAGGAGAATTACTAGCACAGACCCTTGTAGGGAGCTACAAGAAGAATTAAATAAACTTCATGAATGGAGTAGTACATGGCAAATGGAATTCAATGTGGACAAGTGTCATGTAATCAAGTTTGGTAAAAGTGGAAAAAGACCTGATTGGGATTATAAGTTAGGAAATGAAACCCTATACACATCAGAAAGAGAGAAAGACCTAGGTGTGATTATCAATAACAGACTATCTCCGGCTGACCACATCAGCGAGAAGGTACGGAACATGTATACACTGCTTGCAAATATGAGAATAGCATTCACATACATAAATGAAGACATGCTAAGAAGGATAATAACATCATTCATTAGACCAACCCTGGAATATGTATCAATAGTCTGGAGTCCTCATCTCAAAAAGCATATAGACAAGATTGAAAAAGTTCAAAGGGCCGTTACAAGATGGATACCAAGCTTAAGGGACCTAAGCTACGAAGAAAGACTAAATAAACTGAATCTACCAACACTACAGGAGAGAAGGAAAAGAGGTGACATGATAATGCTATATAAGTGCATATCAGGAAAGGAGAAAATAGACATAAATGATTACTTAACATATGGAGAAGCATCAGCAAGAGGACACTGCAAAAAACTGCATAAGAAGAGAGGTGATAAAGACGTAAGGAAATTCAGTGTCCCAAACAGAGCAATTGATCAATGGAATGCACTACCGAATGAAATAGTGTGTGCCAAAACAATTCATAAATTTAAGGATATGTACGATAAATATGGTCTAAGACACGGGACAATACGAGCTTGACTCATTCCTGTAAAGATACAATTAGGTAAGAACAATTAGGTAAGGTAAGAACACACACCAGGCGCCGAGCAGAGTGGATGCACGTCAACACCACTCCATACCTGACCAAACCTGGTCAGTGGTTATACCTAAATTTGTATATATGAGTCAAGCTCTGTACCAGGTTAGACTAAATGGTGTTCTAATATAAAAAGAAGTTTAAACTGTTGTTCAGATAGTAAAGAAAACAAAGTAACGCAAAAATGCTCATGATCAGCTGATCAGTTGTTTAGTCTGCAACTCTGCGCCAGGGAATGTACTGTAAGTAGAATTTTGTGCTCAGTACTGCATGATGACCTATTTTAGTAAAGCAAATTTGGAAAAGAAAAGGGGTAAAGGTAGAAAGCAGGATGATGATTTCTACCAAGAACTGGTTGAAATGGAGAATTACAGTAAACTGGTGGAACGAGTAGGCTAAGCAGATTAGAGATGGCTTTTCAGAATGAAATGGATGAAATTAAGAAACAGTTGCACTTGCAGAAGGAAGAAATAGAAAAATTAGGAAAAGAAGTCAACAAGAAAGACACGACAACATAGAGGTGGGTTCACTTAGGAGGAAAATTTAGTGAATGGCAGGTACAGTAGTCAACCATGAGAGTATTATGGAAGAGTTCAGAAATGATACAGAGACAATCAGGGAAGCAAGCAATCTGATAGATCAGAGCAGTGATATTAAGGAGAAGATAACACGAGTAAGTGAAGCTGTGCAAAGCTACAAAAATGATGTGGAAACCACATATGCTGAAATGGTGAAAGTAAAGAAAGACTTAGAAACAAGGGTGGAAGAAAAAAGCAGTAGAAAGGAAGTGAAGAGAATAATCCAAAACAACCCTAAATTGGTCAGAGATTCAGTAGATATCAAGAAATCTATAGTAATCACTGGTATGGAAGAGAGAAATAAGAAACAAGATCTCGAGAAACAAAAAGGAGATGGCAAATGTAATGAGCATATTGAAGGAAGTATGAGAGGAAATCTGTAATAAAGACATAGAGGAACACAAAAGGTTAGGGAAATACGAGAGATATAAGTCAAGGCCCATGAAGGTAACCTTCCAGAGTGTAAGCACTGTGGAGGAGATATTAAAAAAAATAAAAGAAACTCATGGAAAAAGAGGATTTCAAGAATGTATGGATAAAAAAATGTCTAACTCAAGAAGAGCTGGAATTATTAAAAGAGAAGAGAGAGAAAACAAAAACAAAGAACGAGGGAAGATCAGAGGAGGAGAAGAATACATTTTTTTGCAAAGTAATCGGATTGCAGGTTCGAAAGTGGTACATAAACAGGAGAGAATAAAACGGAGGAAGGTGGTAAAACCAAGTCATGACAAGTATGTAAATAAGATGGTTAAGTTGATGTACTCAAATGTGGATGGAATCATATCTAAATTTTTAGAAATGAATGATTATATCAGAGAAATGAACCACATATAATATGCCTAACTGAAACAAAATTAACACCAAGTTTATCAAATGACATCCTAAACTTAGAGGAATACAATATATGGAGAACAGGTAGGAACTTAAAAACAGGAGGAGGAATTATAATATTAAAGAAAAATCTAAAGGTCAAAGAAATAGAACTAGATATACCCTCACAACTAGAACTGATTGCAGTAGAGATCAATACATCTGAAGGGAAAATAATTGTAGCCAATTTGTACATGCCACCCAGATCAAACACATGGGAAAGAGGCGAATATGAGGATCTGGTAGAGAGTACAATTCAGAGTTTAAGAGCATTACTACATAGAATGGAAGAGAAATCGGAAAGAATTATAGTAACTGGAGATTTTAATGCAAATATAAATTGGAATATTCTAGATATAATAAGCCAAGAAAGCTGTTGGGACCAAAATCTCCTGGATCTTGTGCAGGAGTTTTTCCTAACGCATCATGTAAGGGAAAGCACCAGAAAAAGAGGACTCGATGCACCCTCAGTGCTAGATCTTATATTTACTAGGCAAGAAAACGGTATTGACAATTTAGTGCATCACCCTCCATTTGGCAAAAGTGGCCATGCAGTACTAAATTGCAACTTCAGGATTGCATATGACATAGATAACAGCAATGAAAGTTACAAAAAGAGCCTAAATTATAAAAAGGGAAACTATCATTACCTAAAGCAGTACTTCTTAGAGACTGATTGGGAAAAGGATCTGAGAGGACAAGATTTAAATGCTATATATAAACAATTCTGTGAACTTTATGGAATATGAGTCCAGAAGTATATTCCACAGCACAAAGAAGCAGAAAAGAAAATAAAGAAATGGTTCTATACAGAATGTAAAAAATCAAAAGGAAAAAGAGATTTGTTGTGGAATAGATACAGAAGACACAATAGTGAGAGGGCATATAACAACTGTAAATAGGCAAGAAACGATTATACAAGAATAAGGAGGGAAGCCCAAAAACAATTTGAAGAGGACATCATAAATGTAGTGATCAACCGAAGCTATTTTACAGCTGCATCAGAAGGAAAACCAAAGTAAAAGATAAAATACAATCCATTTCGGATGAGGGGATCACCTATACACAAGAGAAAGATATTTGTGAAGCACTAAACAAGAATTTCCAGCCAGTTTTTACAGAAGAAAATAATTTTGAGAGGGATGATATGGAACAGGTATGCCCACACATATTACCAGATATATAAATATCAGAAAAAGAAATACAGGAGGAGCCAAGTAAATTAGACAAAGGAAAAGCAAACGGTCCTGATGAAATTTCATGCTGGGTGCTACATGAATTTGCAAAGTAGTTAAGTAAACCATTATTTTTAATTTTCAAGGAATCCATGGGACAATGTAAACTACCTGATATTTGGTAGAAAACAAACATTATTCCCTTATTCAAGAAAGGAAATAGACAAAATCCACTCAACTGCCGACCAGTATCACTAACCAGTGTTGTAAGCTGATCAGAAAACCTTGGGTAAATCATCTAGAAGAACACAATATGATAACAGAAAGACAGTTTGGTTTCAGAAAAGGAAACTCTTGTGCTACTAATCTGTTGAGCTACCATGATAGAGTAACAAACACATTACAGGAAAGAGAAGGATGGGTGGACAGTATCTATTTAGATTTTAAGAAAGCATTTGACAGAGTACAGCACCAAAGGATCTTATGGAAACTGTGCCATCAAGGAGGAATTCGAGGCAAACTGTATTGTTGGATGCAAGATTTTTTCAAAAAAAGAGAAATGAGAACAGTACTAAGGGGAAATTACTCATCATGGAGAGAAGTGACTAGCAGAGTTTCCATAGGCCTCAGTGCTGGCACCAATCATGTTTTTAGTGTTTATAAATGATATAGATAGCAACATTGGAAATGAAAGCTATCTAAATATGTTTGCCGATGATACAAAAATACAAAGGTCAATTACTAATGCAGACTCTTCTAAAGAGCTACAAGAAGAATTAAATAAACTTCATGAATGGAGCAATACATGGCAAATGGAATTCAATGTGGACAAGTGTCATGTAATCAAGGTTGGTAAGAGTGGAAAAAGACCTGATTGGGATTATAAGGTAGGAAATAAAACCCTACACACATCAGAAAGAGAGAAGGACCTCGGTGTGATTATTAATAATAAACTATCTCCGGCTGACCACGTCAGTGAGCAGGTACGGAACATGTATACACTGCTTGCAAATATGAGAATAGCATTCACATACATAAATGAAGACATGCTAAGAAGGATAATAACATCATTCATCAGACCAACCCTGGAGTATGCGTCTGTAGTCTGGAGTCCTCATCCCAAAAAACAAATAGATAAGATTGAAAAAGTTCAAAGGGCCGCTACAAGATGAGTACCAAGCTTAAGGGATCTAAGCTACGAAGAAAGACTAGAAAAACTGAATATGCCTACACTGCAGGAGAGAAGGAAAAGAGGAGACATGATTATAATATATAAATGCAAATCAGGGAAGGAGAAAATAGATATAAATGATTACATAACGTATGGGGATACATCAGCAAGAGGACACTGCAAAAAACTGCACAAGAAGAGAGGTGATAAAGACGTAATGAAATTCAGTGTCCCAAACAGAGCAATTGATCAATGGAATGCACTACCGAATGAAATAGTGTGTGCCAAAACAATTCACAAATTTAAGGATATGTACGATAAATATGGTTTAAGACACGGGACAGTACGAGCTTGACTCATTCCTGTAAAGATACAATTAGGTAAGTACAATTAGGTAAGAACACACACACACACTTATGGTGCCAGAGGTAATGACACCAGAGAATTTTACTCAGAAATTAATTTTCATGACGGTTTATGTTCAACATAAGGCTACCGCGTAGGCATTACTTTAGATGAAAAATAAAATATCAAAGTCTCATGTCAACGAGGAAATTGCCCAGAATTGTTGTTACCCGTCCTAGCCCCGGAGGGGTTCGGAGACGGGTATTGTTTTCACTCGGCCTGTCTGTTTGTCTGTCTTTCTGTGTTTGTTAACAACTTCACGAGAGAACTACTGGTGCGGTTTTGACTAAAATTACAGGGATGATGGGATATGACCTTCTGATAAACTGATTAAATTTTAGGCCAAATTGGGCCACGGCCCAGGCTGTAAAAACAATGTAAAAAAGAGTAAAAAAAAAATATATTTTTTTTCCCCATAGCTCCTTTCAAATTCGTCATATCGACATGAAACCAAAACCTATAGGTGCATCATTCAAATTTGCATCCTATAACATGCCTCATTACATCAGGGGTTCCCCCCCCCCCTTGTTAGCTGTAGGGCGATCAGTGTCAGGTGAGTCGGGCCAAAATTTCAAATTGGCATAAAATCTTCGATTTTCACCCGATTTACTCCCAATTTGATATGTGACATTTTTGACTAGATATCGTGCTGTGTTTATACGTCAGCACTAAAATGAGTGCCGGGGACGGGTTTGCTGTGCCTTGGTACCGTTTCTTGTTTGTTTATTATTATGGTGGCTGGAAGCACAGTTACCCATACAGACCTAAATGACTGTGTCTGTTATGTGACTGACTTTTATTTTTGAGCTTGGCCTTTGATTCCTTCTTCCTCGCATTTATATATATATATATATATATATATATATATATATATATATATATATATATATATATATATATATATATATATATAATTATCTGTTAAGTAGAAATGCAAATGAGATTTTGATGAAGAAGAGTTACTTTGATGAAGAAGAGTTACTTTTATGCCCATCGACTGCACAAGGGTCATTAAGGCAGAGTATGTGTTTCAGTTTTTCACAAGGTGTCTGCCTGCAAGTTTATTCCCATCCACGTCCCGATAAGTACTTCCTTTAGTTGAAACTGATTTATGAATATTAGCTGCAAAAGTGTCATTAAGGCAGGTAAAGACTCGGCTTAAGCTTTAAGGAACGGGGGCTCAGTTGCCTGCACCTACCTTCCCAGTTGTACCCCCTTTTGATGCAGCCATGGGTGTTGTGGCTTCTTATGACTTGCACTCTATTACAGTACAGGTAAAGATTGGCGAGACCATTGTCATAGCCCCTTGCCATGACCCTACCTAATCAGGGACACGAAACCTAACAGGAGGTTTTGTTTTCCAGACCCCCCTCCCCCAACATTCATAATTCACCTTACACCGTGCAAACTCGGTTATGGCTAGAGAAGGTCAAGTTAGAAATAAAAACTATGTCACTGACAAGCTTTTGGCTTAGATGCTTAAGAGGTCAAGTATTATGCACGAAGGCATATTCAGTTCCATTCCAGTTTCAAATAATATGATGTTATTTTTGTCAGGGACCAGCACAGCCCTTGAATCCAGCCCAGCAGAAGGTGAAGACTAACGATGATGGGTGAGCGGCGAGGAGGCGAGATGGTGGTGCTTGAACGGATGCTGATCGTGGCGGTGGGCTTAGTGAGTGTTGCCGCGGCCACAGCTCAGACACAGCTCAACTTTATCTTCCTGTTGGCTGACGACCTCGGTAGGTTATCTAATAAATATAAAGGAAACATTCATAGTTTCAGAAGCGTCTCAGGAACGGCCATGTCCATCTGTCGCTTACTAGCATTTCTTCCGACGCGAGATGCTTTACTCCCGTAGAATTTGGAGATGCCATTTATTATGACCCTGAAGATTCTTATTTATCTATTACTTTTGCACTTGTTGACAAGCACCTCATCACCGTACTGTGTCACCGATTTTCATGAAAACCTGGAGAAGTTGAGGGTCAGCATGACTTTTTTTTTTTTTTTTTTTTTTTTAAGGCAATAGGCCATTGGTCAAGGTCACATGGGAAAGTCGACAAAAAAAAAAAAAAAAAAAAGTTTTCATGATATTTAGACCAAGCGTGGCGGAAGGGTTGAGGGTAAGGTATGAATGGAGATAATTCTGAGAACACTCAGACACAGGCCAAGGTTAGAGGTCAAGGTCAAAGTTTGGTCTGCGTATGTCTGTGTCAGTAAAATAACTAAAACAGCTTTGCACTGATGTGGAACAGCCAAGGGGTTGGCATATTGTTCTTGAGAACAATAGATCAAAGGTAAAGGTCGTATGGCAAGGTTAATTGATCAGTCTTATTCCGAGTCTGACCGGAGTTTGTGTGAGCGTACAAGACAAAGATGGAGGGGTTCGACTTTGTGAACATACATTCAAAGATAAAGATCGCAGGGTAACGTCAAAGTTCGACCTATATGTGTTGATGTGTACATATAGTTATTTGATGATGGTCAGTTTCTGTTGTGCTTGTCTGCAGTTTTTAAAAATGTTCTGCCAATAAACCGTTTGTTTCCCTGCTCATCACTGTCATACCTCCAGTCTTTGTTGTTGTTATTGTTGCAGCCCCGTGTTCATCACGAGGGGAACTCAGTGGACTGTTGGAAACCATTCACTTCAACCAGTTGCTCCCAGAGATTCGTTTTTTGAGGTTTTGTTGAAGAACTGTTTCGACTGTGATGGTGTGGTGCAAGAGATAAGTCATTGTGTTGTGGTGTGGGGGGTTAAATTGCAGTGTTGACGTAGTAGATTATTTGTGAGTTGTATATTGTGTTGGTAGTGTTACAGGGCAGGGTGATGGCCGCATCGTAGTCTGGTTAGGTGTACTCGTATTAGTGTGGGGAGGGTAGTTTCTCGGGGTGGATGTCCGGTGGTAGTTCATGAAGGATGGTGTTTGGCTGTAGGTTGTGGATGACTGTAGTAACTACGTGTTTATGTATGTGTCTTTGAAGTGTAGTACTGGATGGAGGAGGAGGATGGTGGTATTTGAGACTCTGTCGTACTGGACAGTCGTTCGCGTTTTTTTTTTTTTTTTTTTTTTTTTTGAGTCTGTAAAGGGAGTAATGAAATATTGTTACAAGGGTGGAATGGATCTTGAGGTGAAGCGATGAATTCTGCGTCTTTCATGTTCATGTGATCTTTGATTGGAGATTTTAAAAATTCTCATGGCTGTGTGTGTGTGTGTGTGTGTGTGTGTGTGTGTGTGTGTGTGTTCTGAAGTTTATCTACGTTTGTGCTGGTTAAGATGGAGGCCAATTTTGGGCTAGCGTAATATCATTTTGCCCTAGTACAGTTTATAGGCTGTTTTCAGACATTCCTTTTCCTGTACAAGTATGATACCTGTTTGGATTTTCAATGCATCGAGTTAATGAGATGTCGTTCTACTATTATCTGTAAGTTATGTTGAGAAAAGGTCATATGAATATCCTGGGTATTTCCTTAAATTTTAGCGTTTCTTTTTCTGTGCAAGTGGTTGGTTAAAGTGGAAAACTTGAGGATGTGTTTGAGATTCGTATCTGCCTGGAATGAAGAGGGTGACTGTTCATTTAGCTGGTGAGACAATACTTCTAAACCCGAATTCTGGTGAATATAGATCTCATCTGTGGTGGGCCACTGCTTGTTCGGTTCTGCGTGTTGTGAAGCTACTGCCAAGTCATCTGCACGATACAGTACTGGTACTGAAGTAAGAGGGGTTGGTAGGTTGTCGAGGGAAAATTTAAAAATAAGGAGCAATAACTGAGCCCTTTGGGGCACCCCTGGATAGCACAGTATTCTTAATGTAGAACTTCGGCTATGGTACAGATACCTGGGCTTGTCTACCCATGAGACGGGTGACCAGTCATTTTTAATCGTTATTTTTCCAGTTTGGGTTTCGGATTTTGTACATCAGGATGTGTGTGGGCACTCTGTCAAAAGCTTCAGTTATGACTGTTGCTGATATCATGGTTTTCTGTGGTGGTTACTTTGCTGAAACCAGCTAGGATGAGTTGGGTCAACTTGGAGAGGTGCGCGGTGGTTGAGAAGTTAGGTCAGAATTCATGTTGGAGACCAGACAGAGGGATGTAGGAGGTGGTGAATAAGATTAACCTTTTCATTATTTCCAGTGTTGCATAGCCCCTCAAAAAAGTATCGGCCTTTTTCCTCATCGATACAGTGTGACACAATGGATGAAGGTTTCTGACTAGTAATTGCATTCACCTGCATTATGTTGCAAGGCCTGCTATCCTAGTAAGGGAGAGTCACCAGCTGTCAGTTAGACACTCAGTTAGACACATGTAGTAATTACCCTGAGTCAGTTATCCATCTTTAGTTGTTAAGTCTTTCTTTGCATGCCGTTTTGTGTTCATTTACAGAAACATCGGGTCCAGAGGGGCCGATATTTTTTTGAGAGACTGCACAAAACAGTGATATTAGTCCATGTGGTGCACGACTGTTGAAATGTCTTCCTGGTTTGAGGCTAGGGATGATTGCTTTCTTCCAGATATTGGAGATTTAGTTGAGAGTCCAGGTGTTGAAAATTGAACTGAGGATATTTATTGCCAAGGAACTGTGGTTCTGTAA
>NC_137049.1:17710577-17753077 GCF_032717465.1 Coenobita brevimanus | reverse complement strand
TTTATCTTGCATTAACTGAGCATTACCCAGTGTATTTTCATTTTATCAGGGCTGACTTAGGTAAATTTACTCTTGCTAATTTCGTGTTAATAGAGGCTATTGCAGTTAACCATATATTTAACCTGTTTTTTTGCCATTACATTATCCTTATGAGTCCTGAATGTTTTGTTGTTAGTCTGAGCATTAAACTTTAACTTGTAATTTTACCTAACTCTTTTGTTTTGAACCTGGAATTTTACGGGACAGTAGTGATTTTTAGTATTCTCACTTAAAGTGTACATTATCTTTCGCTGTTCCGTAACATAAATTTGGCGACCTCTTATCAGGATATTCAGGATATTATCATAAGGATATTGCTTGATATTTTGTGACTGTGATTTATTCATGATGTCTACTATTTCTACACTTGATGAAGCCAAAGATTTTTTGTCAAATGTGCAAACAGTGTTGGATGTAGAAAACAGAACAAAGAATGAACTTAAGCTTGTTGCTCAACAATTGGGAATTGCAGTTCACTCTCATCATTCTAAAGATCAAATTGTTGACATGATTAATGAAAGCTTGTTTAATGTAACTCCTCCAAATGAGCAAACGCAGATTGAATTAGCTAAGTTACAGCTAGCTCTGCAGGAGGCTTGTGCTAAGGAAGCTGAATTTCAGGCAAATGCTAAGCAGGCGGAGTCTCAGGCTCGTATTCAGGAGGCTGAATTTCAGGCAAATGCTAAGGAGGCGGAGTCTCAGGCTCGTATTCAGGAGGCTGAATTTCAGGCAACTGCTCGTATTCAGGAGGCACAGGCAAAGGCTCCGGCACAAATTGAACTAGCTAGGATTCAGGCAGACCATGAGTATCGCATGAAACAAGGTGGAACTGGATCATCTAGCTCTGATGATTTTGATGTGGCTAAAAATGTTAAACTTGTCCCTCCTTTTAATGAATCTGATTTAACAAAGTATTTTCAGTTGTTTGAGAGGGTAGCTACAGGTTTTAATTGGCCCAAAAAGTATTGGCCAGTACTCCTTCAAACTGTTCTCACCGGTAAAGCTCAAGTAACTTATGCATCTTTGCCTCAGGATCAATGTGATAATTATGATGTAGTTAAGAGTTTGATTCTTAAGGCCTATGAGCTTGTTCCTGAAGCCTATAGAGTAAAATTTAGGACAACTTATAAGCAAGATAAGCAATCCCATGTTGAGTATGCAAAAATCAAAGAAGATCTGTTAGAGCAGTGGTTAAATTCTAAGAATGTGGATTCTGATTTTGACAAATTTAAGCAGATGATTTTGCTGGAGGACTTCAAAAGGTGTGTTAATAAAGATGTAAGCCTATATCTTGATGAGAAAAGAATAGATAATTTGTCTGATGCTGCAGTTTTAGCTGATGAATATGTTCTCACTCACAAGAGATATTCTAAAGAAAAAGGGAAAGCTGAGAGTAAGTACGTTGCTTCTACTCAGAGTACAGGTAACAGGAAAGAGAATAAAGATGATGTTTCTCAGGAAGTAAATACCAGCTTCACCTCTAGGTTTCAGAAAAGTAAATGTACTTATTGTAGTAAGCTTGGTCATACTACGGAGAAATGTTTCAGGAGACAGCGTGATGTGAACAAAAAGGAGTCTTTAAATATTCAGTCAATTGGTCTAGTGTCCACCCTTGAGAGTTCCCAGAATTCCTTAACTGAGTTAACTGAACCTGCTTTGAGGGCTAAATTAAATCTTCATGGTGAAGCTCCTCTTTTGAGCAGTAACGTGGGTGACACTCTCAAGAGTTCCTGTGCTAATTTCCTGTCTGATGGTTTTGTCAGTCCTCTGGACAGTAATGACAGGAAATCAGTTAAAATATATCGTGATACAGGTGCTTGCCAATCCCTTATGCTGACCAGTGTTCTAGGCTCTAATGTTAATTCCTTTGATGAAACTGTAATCTTACAAGGTGTAGGGAATAATTACTTCTCTGTCCCTCTGTGCAGAGTGAATTTAGAGTCTGGTTTTGCTAATGGTTCCGTTATGGTTGGGTTGGTTGAGACACTCCCAATGTCAGGTGTAACTTTCTTACTTGGAAATGATATTGGTGGAAGTCAAGTGTGTCCAGCTCCTCAGTTGTCTAGTGAGCCAGTGGCTGCGTCCCAGGATTGTGATGTCCCTGATGTGTTCCCTGCATGTGCTGTCACTAGGGCTAAGTCTAAAGTTACTGGTGATTTAGAGGATAATGATGATGATGATGTTATCCTAGCTGACACTTTTCTTGCTAATTTGGACCACTCACCAGATGAGGCAGTACCCCGTAGTGTTGATAATTTGTCTCGTCAAGAGTTGGTTGAGTTGCAGGTTGCTGACCCTGAGTTGAAAGGTCTAGCTAACTCTGCTTGCAGTGAGGAAGAGTCAGCTGGTGCTTCTACTTGTTATTATATAAAGTCAGGAGTACTTATGAGGAAGTGGGGACCCCCAACAGCATCAGCGGACTGTGAGTGGGAGGTTGTACATGAAGTTGTCATCCCTCGTGTTTGTAGGCAGGATATCATTCGAGTGGCTCATGATTCCAGTTTGGCAGGACACCTTGGAGTGAGGAAGACTGTGGCACGCATTTTGAAACACTTCTACTGGCCAGGTATCTTCAGGGATGTTTCCTGGTATTGTAAGTCTTGTCACACCTGTCAAGTTGTGGGGAAGTGTAATCAGACCGAAAAGGTTGCACCTCTAGTTCCCATTCCTCCTTTTGAGGCGCCATTCACCCGTGTGTTGGTGGATATTGTGGGCCCTCTTCCTAAGACTTCTTCAGGATTTTCTTATGTGTTGACCCTGATTGATATGGCTACTCGTTATCCTGAAGCCATTCCACTTAGAAATATCTCAGCAAAGAACGTGGTTAAGGAAATGCTAGGGTTCTTCACAAACTTTGATCTGCCCAAGGAGGTACAGTCAGACCGGGGAAGTAATTTCATGTCAAATGTTTTCAAGCAGTCTCTGAAAGAGTTGGGCATCACCCAGATCACGTCTTCAGCTTACCATCCCCAGACTCAAGGAGCGTTGGAGAGATATCATCAAACACTCAAATCGATGCTCAAGAAATACTGTTTGGAACATCAGAAAGACTGGGATAAAGGTCTTCCATTCGTCGTATTTGCCGCAAGAGAATCTCCAAATGAATCACTGGGCTTCTCACCTTTTGAACTACTGTTTGGCCATGAAGTAAGAGGACCCCTTAAGCTACTCAAGGAATGCTGGCTGTCGGAGGAAGATGACGTCAACCTGCTGGAGTATGTGATGAAGTTCAAAGAACGGCTGTCCACTGCTTTACAACTGGCGAGAGAGAATTTAGGAGCTGCTCAGGAGAAGATGAAGACTTGGTATGATAAGAAGTCCAGGTTACGCCACTTTCAGCCAGGAGATCAGGTTTTGATTCTGCTACCAGTGCATGGGCAACCTCTTCAAGCCAAGTTTAGTGGTCCTTATTTCGTGGAGAAGAAACTCAGTGATGTCAACTATGTCATCGCCACACCAGATCGTAGAAAGAACAAGCAACTTTGTCACATCAACATGCTAAAATTATATCACAGGCGGGACGAAAATAACCCAGTCTGCAATGTAGCTGTTCCTCCCGAGTCTGCAAGTGAAGTTCTCCCATGCAGTATGAGCCTAAGTGATAGTTTGGGGAAGAATCCTGATATCATGAATGATCTCCAGACTAAGCTTTCTCATCTACCTCCCGAGGAAAGGCAGGAGTTTTCAGCATTACTGCAGGAGTACCCGCAAGTGTTCCGTGCCACTCCAGGAAGAACTACTGTGTTGATGCATGATGTCGATGTTGGAGACGCAAAGCCAATTAAACTGCCTCCTTACCGTGTGAACCCAGTGAAAGTTCCTCTCATCCAGAAGGAGCTTGGCTACCTGTTGGACCACAAGATGATTGAGCCCTGTCAGAGCTAGTGGAGTTCTCCTGTCATTCTAGTCCCTAAGCCAGGTGGGTCACAGCGGCTTTGCATCGACTACAGACGTGTTAATCAGATAACCAAAACAGACACTTACCCTCTCCCTCGCGTGGAAGATTGCATAGACAAAATCGGAAAGGCTAGGTACATAAGTAAGTTTGATTTGTTAAAGGGATACTGGCAAGTACCTATGACTGAACGTGCTAGGGAGATCTCATGTTTTGTAACACTAGGAAAGACTTTTGCATGTTCTGTAATGCCATATGGTATGAAGAATGCACCAGCCACATTTCAGAAGCTCATGAATGTTGTAACAGAGGGTTTGGCAGGGTGTGTTGTTTATATTGATGATGTATTAATCTTCAGTGACAACTGGAAAGATCACCTATGCCATGTCAGTAAATTTCTTGAGCGTTTGGTTGAGGCTAATCTTGTAGCTAATTTATCAAAGTGTGAGTTTGGTCAAGCTAAAGTTCAGTACCTTGGGTACGTAATTGGTGATGGACATGTTGCACCAGCAGCAGCTAAGGTTCAGGTTATAAGTGATCTTCCTAGACCTAAAGGTAGGAAAGAGCTACAAAAATTTTTGGGAATGGTAGGTTATTACAGATTTGTTCTTAACTTTTCAATTCTTGTATCACCACTTACAGACCTTCTGAAAAAGGGAGTTAAATTTGTCTGGACCGATAACTGTGAATCCTCTTTCAACAAACTTAAAGCTATCCTATTAAGTCAGCCAGTGCTCGCTACTCCAAATTTTGCTAAGCCTTTTAAGATGGCTGTTGATGCAAGTGATACAGGAGCTGGGGCTGTTTTGCTGCAAGAGGATGATCAGGGTATTGAACACCCTGTATCTTATTACAGTAAGAAGTTCACTCCACCTCAAAAGAACTACTCAACTATTGAGAAAGAGCTTTTGGCCTTGATTTTGGGTTTACAGCATTTTTCATTTTATTTGTGTTATGGTTTTGACCCCATAGTCATTTATACCGATCATAACCCACTGAAATGCCTTAGTAAGTTTAAAGATAAAAATCAGAGATTGACAAGATGGAGTCTACTTCAGGAGTATTCATTAGACATACAGCATGTCAAGGGGAAAGAAAATGTTATTGCAGATTGCTTATCTAGACTTTAGACAGATTGTTTTAGAGTAATCAGAAATTTCCCTTGTAAATTTCTTTCTTCTTTGTGGGGAGGTGTTACATAGCCTATGATTTCATCATCCTTTGTGTAATTCTAACGTACAGTATGCTGCATGTTTGATCACGAGCGTGTTCTACCTCAGTCCCCCCTTCTACCGTTATAGTAGAGTAAGTCGTTCTTTCTGTTGTTCAGAGCAGGATTGTCAACTCTTTGTCCCCATGGCTTCATTTGCGCGTCCTTCATACAAGTTGTATCAAGCTCTGCCGGCCCCTTTATAATGAGCTCAGTCTCTGCATCTTTGCCACTTAGATCTACTCCTCATTTTGCTCACATCTCTGTCCTCCCCTGTACAGTTGTTATTATTGTGAGTGCTCAGGAAGTCTCCAGCCATCTAACTGCTGTGTAATTTGAGTATGAGTGTTATTACATTTTGTTCTTGTACTGTGTAGCATAAGGTGTTAATTTGTAGGCCTAGTGAGGTTTTTGTGCTTAGTGTAAAGTTTTACTATCAGCCATTATTAATAATATTTTGTATCTGTAATAATTTATCTTGCATTAACTGAGCATTACCCAGTGTATTTTCATTTTATCAGGGCTGACTTAGGTAAATTTACTCTTGCTAATTTCGTGTTAATAGAGGCTATTGCAGTTAACCATATATTTAACCTGTTTTTTTTTTTTTTGCCATTACATTATCCTTATGAGTCCTGAATGTTTTGTTGTTAGTCTGAGCATTAAACTTTAACTTGTAATTTTACCTAACTCTTGTTTTGAACCTGGAATTTTACGGGACAGTAGTGATTTTTAGTATTCTCACTTAAAGTGTACATTATCTTTCGCTGTTCCGTAACAATATATATATATATATATATATATATATATATATATATATATATATATATATATATATATATATATATATATATATATATATATATGGTAATTACTAGTAATCACAATGTTACCTCAGTGAGGAATATAGCAACGGAATGCACCACTATATACACTCCAGTTTATCTTACATAGAAGGCACTGCATAGAAGGCACTGTTTGAGGGTGATGAGATATTCACTTCCCTTATCTCATTTGTATTTCACTAGTTTTCATGTCCGTGACTCACTGTGTAGTAATCATAGTGATATTATTACATTTTGTTTCAAGTAGCTCAACTTTCAATTTTGCACAGGGATTTCCTTTTTTTTTTTTTTTTTTTTTTTTTTTTTTTTTTTTTACTCCAGTATGATCTTCACATCTTCACTAATCATAATGAATGTTACGTATCACACGGTGCCTGAAATCATGGTTTGCCGAAGAAATCGTGGTAACCGCCCACGAAACAGTGGTAGCCGCTGAGAATTTCGTGGGCAAAACTGGATTCGGTTCAAATCCATTCCTGCCGACGATTGCCGGTAAAAAACGTTTTCTCTGATACCAGAGCGAGCTGAATGAGGAACTTGGGGGCTATATTGCAGTATTTTGGTTATTTTTTAAAAGTTATAATTCCCTCCTAGAGTGCTAATTACTTTTCATTATATATATTATTAATTATGAAAGCTTAAATAACCTTTTATATTATGCACGGGTGAAATAACGATGTCGATAATTTTTGTTTACATTGGGGAGCGAATTCAGCACATCATGCTGGGTGAAGAGTGTTGTATGTATCTCGCCGTTCATTCAACACTGCAGATATGATGGCATCTGGGCAGATAGTATGGAAAAGGGCTGCTGAAATCGCCCTTATTGAAAAAATAAGGCCATTCCCTTGTCACGAGAAGGCGGCAGCGGAGCCACCTTCTCTTGTTTTGGCCGCCGCCACTTCTTCTCAAGTGTCACCACTGCAAGAGCCAATGCAGCAATCACTCTCTCCTCAGCAAATTCAAGAAAAGCCACGTTGCATCTGATACGTGCGACTCATGTGACGCGGTGGGACAGACTCCGGTGTTCTTTGTTTACATTTTTGCCGATCGTCGGTGGCGTTCGAGGAACGTGTGTGATAAGGTTTGTGCCTGGTTCCAGCAAACCAGGAACGCGTTCCATCGGCAAACCATTATTTCAGGTACCGTGTGATACCCCATTTAGAACTACCAGTTTCCAGGTCTTCTGGTTGTCGCACTAACCTTTTTGCCACACGGATCTCATGCAGTCTTTTGTCCATTCGCTTGACACAGCAGTATAGGATACATACAGTTACAAGAAAACCAAGAAGACAGAATACCACTGGAGGAAATACAAAGATTGGATGTACCCAGGAGCGGTTAAAAGCTGAAGTGAACTGGTTCATAAGGAAATTAGACTGATTCAGAAAGTTCAGCATACGTAGGTTGTCTGATGTGATGGAAAGATTGTCTGTTGGTAGATGAAAGGCAGTATTAATAGGTTTGAAGATGTCATATTTGTGGGAGTGAAGTGCGAAGTGATAATGTGTAGCATGGGCTATGACAGACTCAGACTTTACTGTTCAATAATCAGGGGCCTTATACAAACCAACTGCGGATAGTGAGCGGACAGGGGTTCCTGGACAAATAAGACTGACAGGAGTTGAGACACTAAAGAAGAAATAGCGGATGTTATTTAGACAAGCATGGTGTACCTGGCTTTTGGGGGCCAGAACAAAGGTACAGACAGGTTGTACTGAGAAATTACGGACTAAGGCAGAGTCGCAAGGAGCAACGCTGCCAGGAAAAATTGTTAGGAGGTATGCAGCACAAACTCGAGAGTTGGGTGTGAGAAAGGCACATCTGTGGAGGTCACTGGAGGAGGTGAAGGCAATATAGAGATGATCATGGGAAAGAAGGATGTACTCTGAAGAGACAGAGGCTTGTGCCAGAGAATTATTGTACCAGAAGGGAAAGGGAACGATGTGAAAGAGGTCGGATGTGATAGAAGAACGAAGAGGGATACGAATCTTTAGTAAGGAATGTGGCCTCTAGAATTGGGTAGTAGTGTTCTAAAGAGGAAAACGAAATCACAGGAGACAAGTCGAAGGTTGAGTGAGCCCATTCCAAGGTAGAGTGAAGGTCAAGAGATAGGTACTAAATCAAGGGTGACACGACCATCGACAGCATTGACTAAAATACGAATTAAGCTAGAAACTTGGGAGACAAGAGAGTCTAGAGAAACCTGCAAATTATCTACATGTAATTTGACATACATTAGTTATGATACAATATTTACCTTCGATACTTCATGCTTAAGAATTGCTGTAAACTTATTTGACGTGTTTGTAACATCATTTAAATGGTGTGTGATCTCTTGTAGCAAAGAATGTTGAACACTTAATACCTTTTCCAGGGACGCTAGAGCATTTGCTAATTGAAACGTCTTCTTTAAATCCAGAAAGGTCAGGGACAGTCGCTACACCAAATAATCTGCTCAGAATTTCTCCTCCAAGATCAAAGAGTCCACATTTCACTCGTGAGCGGCCAACAGGCGTTTGGTTAGGGAAGGAATCTGGAGATGGTTGAATGATAATGAATATAGTCCAACTTCCAGCTGATGGGTAGGTAGAGTGGGTACCAAAATGTGTCTGTGGGTTGTTGATCTTTAATACCTGACAGGAGTCCCTGCAGGTCCTCTAGCTGACGTGCAAAGTCAGGTAGGGCGATGGCCACGTCGGCCAGCGGCTCTACTGTAGGTCGCAGTGCAAGGAAACTACATCCTTCACCACCATTACCTGGCATCCTGCGCCAACCAAGGCCCCAGGCCGTACGACACCATCGTCCTCACCCGATCCAGACCTGACCAGAGTCAGCACTGCCAGCACGTTGACCGACAGCATCTTTCCTATAAAATGAGTTGATGTTAGAGGTGATGTTAATGCAGATGGTGACGAGAGTGTGAGATGACAGCGTTATGCAAGAGACTTAGTAGCAGAATGCAATTTGGCACGATAGTTATTAACAGCAGGGGAAGGTTGAGTAGGAGTGTCAGAAGAAGGGGTTAGAGAAGAGGAAGAAGGTTGAGTAGGAGTGTCAGAAGAAGGACTTTGAGAAGAGGAAGAATCTACTTGTTGTGGAGATGTGGTCTCTCCCAGTGGCTCCTCCAAGACTATGCGCTTTGATCCACGTTTGAGATCATCTGTTTGCACCCATGTTGTTTCTGCCTTGTACGAATCTCTTAATTCGAATTTATTACCCTTACGAGATATGACACAGAAGGGACCCAAGAATTTACTATCTAGTTTTGAATCTGTCATGATCTAGGGCAAAAACTAAGTCATCTACTTGGGTGGTAACATCTTTGACAGCGACATTTTGGTTACTTACCATTTCCTCATTTGTAAGGTCCAGATTATCTTGAACGTATTTATGAATTTTCTGAAAGTTGGACAAGTGGACTCACACATAGTCATCGTACTTGTAGATCGAAACAAGTTTGGATTGCAAGAAGGAATAAAGGTAGTCCCACTTGCTTTCCACCATCTAGCAGTCGTGACAAATCTACTGTGCGACAAAGCAAACAATCCTCGATTGTGTGCTGGCACTGTGGTAATGTAGGTCATCCAGAGTCTAGTTGTGCCCGCAAAACAAAGATGATTTTGCTCACGGGAACGACAGTGCACACCTTCGCGATCCCGTCGTCTTCCATACAAATATCACAAGAATAGCACAACTCACTCCAGTGACGAGTGTCGTTACCTTAAGAGCCGTCAGTGTCGGGAGAAGAGGAGCACTCGGATCGAAAAAATGCAGTGAATGGATAAAAGTAAATGATTAAAATATCACAATCTATAGAGACAGCTTGACATCTCTGTAGAAAGGAATCAATTAATGAGATGGGATGAGAAAATGCATGAAAAGGCAGATAGAAAAATACTTGTAGTAAGATGTGTTCCTTGCGGTAGGTTGGTGTCGAATGAGGCTCGTGCAGTAGTGTCTCCTCCCCCCGCCAGCGTTGATTGGGCGGAGATGTTCGTGACGTAACTGGGCAGCAGCCAAGCACTGGGCAGAGCGAGAAGTTGACAGGAGCAGGAGGCTGTGACGTAGCTCGTTGTGAGTGGCCTCGCTCCCTGGGTGACGTCGGTCTGTGTGGTAGATGGGGGGACGATGATGTAACGGCGTCGGGCGGTGGTTGGGGGCTACTTCTAGGAGTAAGGTCTATGTTGGAGTTTGTGGGGGCTAAAACTAACCCCGTACAGCGTGATAATATAACAAGTCACACAGGACTGGCAGGCGAAGGCAGGTAGTGAGAGTAATGATGGAGGCTTACTTGGCTGTGGTGGTGTGGTGGTAGGTGGGGTGCTGGTGTGGAGGAAAGTCCAAAAACCACACCAAAGCTGCAAGGATGATTCCGTAACCACGGAAGAACCACACCACGACTGCAAAAACTGGAGGCTGGAGTGGAGATAGACTGTGTGTCATCGAGGGAAGAACAGGAGCATGGGAAAATGGACAATAAAGCCAAGATTGCCCAAAGAAGACGTGAAATCACCATTATCTCACCACTGCCACCAAATGTTAAGAATGTTAATCCCCCTCGACGTCAGTCGTTGGTGAATTCAAAGTCTCGGAGTAGTTTTCTGATATATTAAGCACCGCCTTATATCTCCACACAGCAGCCGTATGAACACCATCCTTATCTGTCCCCAGACTGTTGCTAACTGCTCGACTCTCACCGGTAAGGGCGGTGGTGCGACCTCAAACTCAAGGTTCAGCAAAATTTGAATCAGGCCAGACATTAGTAAGCGATCAATGGCGCCCTACTTGGATCACACTTACAAATACTTACATGCTATACTTACATTCTACATATTATTGCAAATGATTACAAACACAATGTCTGCTGTGAATCATGCTTAGTTAGTCTCCTTGTAATTGATGAAAGTTTTCTCTGTCCGAATTTGCTTTTATTGTGCCTGACATGGTAATGGGGAGGTGGTTAGATGTCAGCCAACATGACCGATAAATTTATGGTTAATGAATAATGCCGCCATTTAAATATGCACTGTCCTGTGGTGGAGTTTTCGGTTGGACACTCAACCAAGTTCAGTGACACAGCACACAGACTGCAGGGAAGCATATTATCTTTGTTTGAGAAGAGTGCCTTGATCAGTATTTTTAGCAGCATGGCACTGTTCTAGATGTCATTATTCCACATCTTGCGTCTACCTCTTTACTCGCTGCTGCAAGTCAAAGTATTAATCGTTCTGAATACCAAAATAGGGAGTAACTAATAAAATGACTGCCTCCTACATTCTTCACTAATATCAGCCACAAGTCAGTGACTGTTTTGTTGGACTGGCGCTCATTTTGTGTGTGTGTGTGTGTGTGTGTGTGTGTGTGTGTGTGTGTGTGTGTGTGTGTGTGTGTGTTCTTACCTAATTGTTCTTACCTAATTGTATATTTACAGGAGTGAGTCAAGCTCGTACTGTCCCGTGTCTTAAACCATATTTATCGTACATATCCTTAAATTTGTGAATTGTTTTGGCACACACTATTTCATTCGGTAGTGCATTCCATTGATCAATTGCTCTGTTTGGGAAACTGAATTTCCATACGTCTTTATCACCTCTCTTCTTATGCAGTTTTTTGCAATGTCCTCTTGCTGATGCTTCTCCATATGTTAAGTAATCATTTATGTCTATTTTCTCCTTTCCTGATATGCACTTATATAGCATTATCATGTCACCTCTTTTCCTTCTCTCTTGTAGTGTTGGTAGATTCAGTTTATTTAGTCTTTCTTGGTAGCTTAGGTCCCTTAAGCTTGGTATCCATCTTGTAGCGGCCCTTTGAACTTTTTCAATCTTGTCTATGTGCTTTTTGAGATGAGAACTCCAGACTACTGATGCATATTCCAGGGTTGGTCTAATGAATGATGTTATTATCCTTCTTAGCATGTCTTCATTTATGTATTTGAATGCTATTCTCATATTTGCAAGCAGTGTATACATGTTCCGTACCTTCTCGCTGATGTGGTCAGCCGGAGATAGTCTGTTATTGATAATCACACCTAGGTCTTTCTCTCTTTCTGATGTGTATAGGGTTTTATTTCCTAACATATAATCCCAATCAGGTCTTTTTCCACTTTTACCAAACCTGATTACATGACACTTGTCCACATTGAATTCCATTTGCCATGTACTACTCCATTCATGAAGTTTATTTAATTCTTCTTGTAGCTCTTTACAAGAGTCTGTGTTGGTAATTCTCCTTTGCATTTTTGCATCATCTGCAAACATATTCAGATAGCTCTCATTTCCAGTGTTACTGTTTATATCATTTATATACACTAAAAACATGATTGGTGCCAGCACTGAACCCTGTGGTACTCCACTAGTCACTTCTTTCCATGATGAGTAGTTTCCTCTTAGTACTGTCCTCATCTCTCTTTTTATGAGAAAGTATTGCATCCAACAAAACAGTTTGCCTCGAATTCCTCCTTGATGGTACAGTTTCCATAAAGTCTTTGGTGTGGTATTGTGTCAAAAGCTTTCTTGAAATCTAAATAGATACTGTCCACCCATCCTTCCCTTTCCTGTATTGTGTTTGTTACTCTGTCATAGTAGCTCAACAGATTAGTAACACATGATTTTCCTTTTCTGAAACCAAACTGTCTTTCTGTTATCATACTGTGTTTTTCTAGTTGATTTACCCAAGCTTTTCTTATAAGCTTTTCTAATACCTTGCTTACAACACTGGTCAGTGATACTGGTCGGTAGTTGAGTGGATTTTGTCTGTTTCCTTTCTTGAATAAGGGGACAATATTTGTTTTTTTCCAAATATCAGGTAGTTTACCTTGACTCAAGGATTTCTTGAAAATTAATAATAATGGTTTACTTAACTCCTTTGCACATTCTCGTAATACCCAACATGAAATTTCATCAGGACCACTTGCTTTTCCTCTGTCTAATCTACTTAACTCCTCCTGTATTACTTTTTCTGCTATTTGTATATCTGGTAGTATGTGTGGACATGCATGTTCCACATAGTCCCTCTCAAAATTTTTTTCTTCTGTAAAAACTAATTGGAAATTCTAATTTAGTGCTTCACAAATATCTTTCTCTTGTGTATAAGTGATTCCCTCGTCCGTAATGGATTGTGTTATATCTTTTACTTTGGTTTTGCTTCTGATATAGCTGTAAAACAGCTTTGGTTGATCACTACTTTTATTTATTATATCTTCCTCAAACTGTTTTTGGGCTTCCCTCCTTATTCTTGTATAATCGTTTCGTGCCTGTTTGTAATTATTATACGCCCTTTCACTATTGTGTCTTCTGTATCTATTCCACAACAAATCTCTTCTTTCTTTTGATTTTTTACATTCTGTATTGAACCATTTCTGTATTTTCTTATCTGCGTCTTTGTGCTGTGGGATGTACTTCTGGACTCCTATTTCATAAAATTCACAGAATTTTTTATATACAGCATTTTAATCTTGTCCTCTAAGCTTATTTTCCCAATCAACTTCTAAGAAATACTTCGTTAGGTCTTGATAATTTCCCTTTTTATGGTTTAGGCTCTTTTTGTAACTGTCATTGCTGTTTACTATGTCATATGCTATCCTGAAGTTATAATTTAGTACTGCATGATCGCTTTTGCCGAGTGGAGGGTGATATATTAAACTGTCAATATCATTTTCTTGCCTAGTAAATATTAGATCTAGCACTGAAGGTACATCAAGTCCTCTTTTTCTGGTGGTTTCCCTCACATGTTGCGTTAGGAAAAACTCTTGCACGAGGTCCAGGATCTTTTGGTCCCAACAGCTTTCTTGGCTAATTATATCTAGAGTATTCCAATTTATATTTGTATTAAAATCCCCAGTTAGTATAATTCTTTCCGATTTCTCTTCCATTTTATGTAGTAATGATCTTAAACTCTGAATTGTACTCTCTGCCAGGTCCTCATATTCATCTCTTTCCCATGTGTTTGATCTGGGTGGCATGTACAAATTGGCTACAATTACTTTACCTTCAGATGTGTGTGTGTGTGTGTGTGTGTGTTTGTGTGTGTGTGTTCCTTCACGTTTGTGTATGTGTATTCAGGGTGGAATGACGTGTCGTGGCATGACACTGGGGTGCTGACGCCTAACTTGCAGCAGTTGGCGGACGAGGGTGTGGTGCTGGACCAGAACTACGTTCAGCCTGTATGCACACCCACACGCTCAGCACTACTCTCAGGATACTACCCATACCATCTCGGACGACAGGTCTCGCTACTCCCACTTGTACAGTTCTATTACACACATTCAGAAGTTTACATACAAAAACTGTTTTTAAAAATGCAAGTAATTTATACTGACTTAAATGACACATGACATTGTAAATCAAGAAGCCAGTCTACAAATAGATCCAGTTGATTCTGGTTCAAGAATTTGCCAATATTTGCCATGTTCCATGATTATCCATATGACTGTCATTAGGAAACCATTGTCAAATTTGATATCCTGTTAAGGGTGCCCCCTTACCGGACTTGGCGCCCACGGGTCTGACGATCAACGTGACACTACTCCCGGAACGCCTCGCTGCCCTTGGCTACGACACACACATGATGGGCAAGTGAGTGAAAGGAGAGGCAGCAGTAATCAGTTACTTTTGTTGCTCTCACTTGTGTTTTCCTGCTTGGAAAATTATTAAATTAATCCTTCATCATGCCCATACCAGTAACCTACAACACCCGTCTGTGCAGGGTGTGTTACCCCCACTCATGCCCCATCATCCATCACCATCTCTGCCCATCCAGTTCACCCTCTTCCATCCGCCCGATCTTTTTCTACCCTTCCTCTCAACAATGAACAACCATGAGAATCCCCTAATGTAGACCTTTAAATCGCCAGTGCATTCCTTGATACAAATCTCCTTTTTGCAGGGTGTGCTAACCTGTCTCAACGCTCATCATCATCTTAGTCCATCTCACCCGTTACTTCTGCCCATCCCATCTACATTGTTGGATTCTAGCTTTACAACACCCATCTTCACAGCACATACTTCCCTCGCCATACCTCTCCACTCAATACCATCCCAGTTTATCCTGTCTACTCCTATATACCCTTCCCACCCGTTCCTGCTCTCATATTGCTGATGTTCTAATAACGACAGCATCCACTGCCAGCAAGCCTACCATAGAATACTCATGTACACAGTCACCCACCATCATCCCAGCCGATCCTGTCCATTCAGTTCAGCCTACCCCACCCAGTCCTGAAATACTTATATCGACTTTACTGCACCAGTAGAGTTGATTTAAGCACTCGCCTTCGAATGGATGACAAAAATTGACTGGATGGGCCTGAAGAGACGTGAAAGGACATGAAGGACCTGACCTGTTATATATATTTAAAAATTGCACCAATAAGGCTTCATATTGTAGATGACTTTGATTTAAATAATCTTACAGGACCTAAAGTGACCTGGACGACTCTCAACTGTTTGACATCGATACTGATAAATCTGCTCTCTCTCTCTCTCTCTCTCTCTCTCTCTCTCTCTCTCTCTCTCTCTCTCTCTCTCTCTCTCTCTCTCTCTCTCTCTCTCTCTCTCTCCACTTTTGCTTTATTTGTGGCCTTTTCATTAAATTTATCTCTGCTGAACACCACCTTTCTTCCTCTAAACCCCATCTTCTCTTCCTTGTTGAGAGTCAGCTGTGTGAGGTGATTGACTGCAAACACTACTCCGTATCCTCCTACTTTGTCTATACTCATATCAAAGCTAAAGGTCGTTGTTGTATATATGTCCTCAACAACAAAACTTACTATCGTGTTCCTGAACTTGAATCCTAAGAATTCTCTACACTTTCCCTTCAGTTATCCTGTCATTGTCTGACTAAATATATCCGTGATGTGTACTTATCTCTTAATTCTACCAACGATGAGAAATTCTTTGACTATCTTACTTTTAAGATGGAACGCAGTGTCACCTTCTCCTTTCTCTTATATCTCCATTCTAGGTGATTTCAGTGCTCACCACCACCTTTGGCTCTCCTCTCCATTCACTGATCCACCTGATGAACAAGGCTACATCTTCTTTCCTATCCTTAATGACTCAGAGCTGCTTGTACAACACCCTGTCTTTATCTCTGACCTCCTTGGTGAGAGGGTGAGAGTTCCAACATACTTCACTTTTTCCATATAACTAATCATTCTGCTGACATTGTTAATATGTTCTCTCTGTTGGGCTCCTCCATATCACAACCTTATCACCTTATGGGCTTATGCTATCCTATCCCTCCAGTAAGGCCTGCAGATCCCTCACAAGAAGCAGAGACTGTGGCACTTTGGAGCTGCTGATTGGGAGGCCTTCTGGCAATACCTCTTTTTTTTTTTTCCCCTTCTGGAATAGTAATCGCTTCCATGGCCGAGAGCCATCATAGTGTGACTCACGCAGTATGGAGGTTATTCTCTCGGGCAAGGAAGCAGACACTTATTCTATGACTAATGTAAAAAAAAATCTTGGTTTTAACTATGATTGTTCTAACGCTGTCCACAACAAGGAGAAGGCCTACAAAAGATACAGGTACCAACCCACCCCTGAATCTCATCTCTATTGTTTTTGCTTAGAGTCTTGCTAAGTCTGTTCTTTGCTCCTCTAAGAATAATTTCACTCACACTAATTGCTCTGAACCCTTCACCTCAGATTCTTCCCACTCCTTCTGGCATCTTCCCAAAAACCCTTCCACCAATTTTACTTCATCTTCCTTCCATCCTCTTTTCCACTCTGATGGCTCTGTAAATGTTTCTTCTGCTTATAAGGCGAAACTCTTTGCCCAGACATTCTCCTCCATATCCACATTAAATTGTTCTGGAGCTATTGCATCTCTTCCCCCCACTGACTTCCTCATGACTGACATTAACATTTCTTCAGCTGATGTCATTTCTGTCCTCATTGTCCTCAGTACTAACAACGTGCACGGGCCTGATGGGGTCCCTTCTGTTGTTCTCAGAAACTAAGCTTTTGTCCTTACACCTTGCCTAGGCAAAATCTTTCGCCTTTGTCTGTCAACTTGTACCTTTTCTTCTTGCTGGAAGTTCGCTCTCATTCAGCCAGTCCTGAATAAGAATGACCGTTCCCAGCTTTCTAACATCCAATTGCTTCAATATCCTGTATTACTAAAGTTTAAAATCTACTCTTGGTAAAAAAAAAAAAAAAAAAAAAAAATATCTGGTGTCCAGCTGGTCCTCGGCTCCATTTCAAGTGCATTTCTCAGGTCCAGGTCTCCTGCGGAAGATATGTCAGCATGCGTTACCAAAAGCCCCTCCAGTTCCCCCATCTTCGGCTTCTTCAGACACTCGGTGCTCCTGGCAAATAGATCCCCCAAGTAGTCAGGTAGTGCTTCCTAGGGCATAACCGTACACCTCATGCATTCACTGTTTGGTAGTTCTTGATCGACTTCTTGGCACAACTCCGCAACTGTGCCATGATGTATCTTCTTGGGACGAAGTGAAAACTTGGCCATGATGACGGGTACTTCTGATGTAGGGTCAACTACTGTATGATCCTGTCCACCATCACTCCCTCCTCTGTCGTGCCGTGGCCCCTGAGCCACATCAATCACAAGGCAGAGTGCAGCGTACTGTGATCTTGCAGGGCAGCAGCATGCATCTCTGACTCAAGAGGGATAACTGTATGCATAGTCTGTCACGTTGTCACTAATGGACTTCCATTCTCCACAGCCCAGAGTGGAACACTCCTTCCTCCTAGCCACATCCACATCAAATGGACATCAAGCAGGCAGTGGCAAGACACCAGGCAGTGCAAACCCAAGATGCAGGGGTTCCCAGCCTCGGCAACACACATGGCCAGGGTCTCTTCCTTACCTCCCTGCTGCATCCCGTTGCCCATTGGTCCCCTAAATCCAGTGCAGTGCCTATAACTCCCCACAGCTGCTGCAAGTCTCTGAAAGCTGCCTTGACCCACCTCTTCCAGCTGCCTCCCTGATCTTGTGTCAGCGACCATTGGGCATGCTGCTTCCTCAATCTCACCATCCACCTTCTGCACACCTGTCACTGGCACCAAAGAGGTGTGTTGGGTGCTGACCCTCAGTCAAACGCTGTTCAAGGACTTTGACCCTGTTATTCACTTCCTGTATCTCATTTCTCACTTTATCCTCCACTGTAGGGGAACCCTCTTCCCTCACTTCTTTACCTGGTCACTTATTCTCCCTATCTTGCTGCATGCCACCTCCCAATGTTGCTTCACTTACCTGGTTCCATCCTGCAGCTCCTCTTGTAGCTGGCGAAGCTCCTGTCTTTGTCCACTTAGGTGGTCCTCAAGTCTTACGTGGTGTTGTGTGTTTTTTTTTTTCTTGATATTTCCTTTGTTTGTCTCGCTGTGCTTCTTGATTTCTTTTCATAATATTTCTTCTGTTCATCAAGATATTATTTTTGTTCTGTTAGCTGTACTTCTTAGGATTTCTTTTCTTCCTTATATTATTTCTTTTGTTCTTCATGATATGCTGTCAACATTGCGAGTATATCTTTTTCTTTTCTTCTTCAAGCTGTGATTTTCGATATTTCTCTTGTACTTCATGACGTGCTCTCAACACTGCGAGTATCTCTGCCATAGATGTCCCCCGTCTTGTCAGCCTGTCCGTGGTTCTCAATCCCTCAAGCCGTACCCTTACTCATAGCACCAATTTTACAGCCGTAGGGCTGTATTAGACTGGCCAGGCGGTTAATTAAAGGCAGGTGAATGGTTCAAGGTATTATTCCTTCTAAGAACAGGTGAGGTACACTTGAAAAACACTGACATTTTTCTCTCACGTCAACTCATTCCTTCACTCACTAGTACACTTGCTCACTGTCCGTTCACTTAGTCACTGACTGACTACTCCGTCCTTCACTGATTAACTCTCACTGACTCACTGTCATAAACTCTATCACTGTCAGTCCACCACTGATTCACTAACCATTTACTGTCTCACTGTTCACTGACTGTCCATTACTGCCTGACTCACAGTATGGCTGGCTCTAGCTGACTGGCGGCACAGTAGCTCATTCTGTCACTCTCTGGCTCACTGACTAAGCTAAACTGAGTTCTCTAAACTCTCTGACTGGTCGCCGCGCACTCACTCACATCGTCCATTACTCTCAGGATAAATGAACTCAACTGAACTGAATCGTCTGACACACTCCCCCACTGGCCTCCATGCACTCATTTATGTCCGTTACTCTTGGTTAACTGTCAGCAGGCTAAGATTTAAAGAGGGTCCCGTAATATTCCCCCCTTCCCCCAGATCCTGTTATTAGTGCAGCCATAAATATTCTAGAGCCTAACAGAGTACTCACATTCTCTCATGCAGTACCGCACTTAAATTAACAATACTCAATAGCAATAATGACAACAGCTAAATCATAAGGTAAAAGTGAAGGTAAACAAAACATAGATGCTGAAATCTCTAGAATGTTCCTCGCATCTCCAGTTATAAAACACTAATCTAATCCTACAGGCATAATACTGATAGTCCTCAACTTACGATCAATTCGCACATACTACGAAGGCCTGAATGATGGTATGGAATATCAGAATTATAATACTTGACAGCTATAATTAATAGCTGTTATCTATATATGAATGTATTGTTTATTGTTATATGTTATTGTTTACAGTTTCCCTTCACTGCAAAATTACGTATATTACAGTATGATAGTTTGCTACCAAGGCACTCATTTATTTCTAATCCGTTAAAGGAACGTGCGGGTCCTGATTGGTCCTGATTGTGATGCGTAGTTTAATGCTATTCATGGTTTATAATGTTTGAAAACGTTTTTCCTACACGTCAAGATAGTGGTGAGGCTGCTGGTGCTGATGTGAAGGCAGATGAGGCGATCTTGGAGGAATTTTTGTTTTCATTTGTTATTACTGTTGTTCTAAGGTTTATTTAAATACAGTTCTATATTTTGAGTAACAGTTATTTGCAGTACTTGTGCATATTATTAACTTTAAAAGTTGTTTCAACGTATGTGCAACCTCTTAATGTGCACTGTATATCTGACTTCTGACAGTACTGTATCGTATGATGAATAAATTTTCGATTTACAATCAAATAAAATTACGAAGGATTCGTGGGAACGTAATCCCATCGTAAGATGACAACTAACTGCACATAATTTCTAGAATATTCCTCACATCTTCAGGTATAAAATAACCCAAGCCTGCCAGCATCTCTCTCTCTCTCTCTCTCTCTCTCTCTCTCTCTCTCTCTCTCTCTCGTTTCATTTCGTTTTTGATGGCTCCAACATGCTGGCATGCGTCGGCCTTGGTCAACTAATGGTGGATCTCCATGCAGCTCGATCTCTGGCAGCTTCTATATTCAATCCCTGATCCCTGAGGCAACACTCATTGACCTCGCCCCAGGTCTTTTTTTTTTGGTCTGCCTTTCGCAGCCCTACCCCTAACATTAACACTTCTCACTTTCTGCACCCAATTATCATTCCCCATCCTCTCCACATGCCCAAACCATCTCAATTTACTCATAACAACACCAATACACTCCAGTCCCATCCTACCCCTCAACTCTTTCATCGTAAACCTAGCCCTCCCAGGCCTCACACTGAGGGACGCACTGCATATCCACTTAATCATTGTCATTTCTGTACATTTGAGCCTGCAAGTATCCTCTTCCTTTACTTTCCATGTCTCACTGCCATACATTATTATACTCCTAACACATGATACATACAAAGATCCCTTAGCATGGAGGTAGAACCCTTTCAGTGTCAGGAGAGGCAACAGCTCCCTCAACTTCTTCCAACCACTCCTCACTCTAGCCACAGAACCACTTCCAGCACATGATATGTCTCTCAGAAAAAAAAAAAAAAAAAAAAACTTCCACACACTCGAGAGACTCACCGGCAAGTTCAATTCTTTCACGCCTGACAATCTCCACCTTCTCTCCCCGACACACCACACACATGAAATCAGCATTATCTCGCAGTCTACCTCTAATACCACTACACCTCTTATGCACCCACTTATCACAGACACTGCACGATATGGAATAATTTCCCACGCCCTTGTGGCAAATCGCACATGGCCACTCTCCCTCTTCTTTACAGTATCGCCCCCAGCCCTAGATACGACCACTTTTGTTTTACCTGCGTTTACTCTTAAGTCCTTGTGCCCCATATCATCTCTCCACTTGCTAAATCTTTCCTCCGTCCCCCTTTAATTCTCTGCAATCAACACCAAATCATCAGCATACACTACATTCCATGGGGGTCCACTTCTGATGTCACGTGAGAGGGCTTAAAGTACCATGAAAAACAAAGGGCTCAAATCGACCACTGATGCACACCAGCATTCACGGAAAACTCATCACTCAAATTTCCATTCACCCTTACGTGGGTACGAGCACGCACATACATGGCCATAACCACCCTAACCAGCCACTCCTCCATCCCAAGCTTTCTCATTGCCCACTTCACCACCTCTCTAGGGACTCTACCAAAGGCCTTCTCCAAACCAGCAAAAACAAAGTACAGTTCCCTTTTCTTTCCTATATATTTTTTCTGAAGCTGTCGAACAATGAATATGGCATCAGTGGTCCCTTTCTGTGGTATAAACTCAAACTGTATCTCATCAGTATTCACTCTTTCTATAATCGTACCTTCTAGAACTCTCTCCATTACCTTCATTATCTGGTCTAAATGTTTTATGTCTCTATAATTTCTTCGTTCCAGGCCATCATCCTTCCCATTATACACGTTTACAATTACACTCCTTAGCCAATCATCTGGGTCAACACACTCATTTATAATCGTATTTATCAGGTCACTGACTAACCTCACTCCTATCTTCTGAGGCTTTCAACATTTCAGCACTCAACCCAGGCACACCTGCTGCCTTCCTCACCTGCATCTGCCTATTGCACCACTCACAGTAGCAGCGTCATTCATTGGACAAGGGCCAAACACTCGATCAGCAGGTTCCAAACCTTCCCTCTCCCAGTCAAACTCCTCATTCAACAACTGGCTGTAATGCTTTCTCCATGCGTCATTAATATCCCGTGTTCACCACTACCTTTCCTTCATCATCCTTCACAGTGCACACGTATGATATCCCTATTCTCCCTCTTTCATCTGATTTGCCACCTTTTATATCATAGTCTTCCTTTCCACATGATTTAGGTTATCAAGTAAAAGTCTCTGTGACTTCGCCCTGTGAACCTTCTTTCTAGCCCTACGCTTGGCAGCCAAGTATTCCTCTCTGTTACCACCCTTCTTCCTTTTCCGGAAAAGACTTATTTCTTCTACACCCTCATCCCACCACCAAGTTACTTTGTCATCGTGGATCTCTTGTCCAATCACATACTGAATCATTAACTCTCAAGAGATTGCTCTTGAGGGCTCTGTACTGTTCATTAACACCTCTATTAACGTCTCCCTGTTCAGCCACCACTCTCCTCATCTTTTAGAAGGCAACCCTTACTGCTTGGTTTTTCAGCTTTCATATCTTCCTCCTAGGTGCATATGTCCTCTTTTTCATTACGCGCTCCTTAAGCACCATGTCACACACTCCTCACTCCCTATAACTTTAACATCCTTCACTAACTTCCCATCAGCCCTCCTGACCAGGATATAGACTGTTTGGCTGCCATTTCCCCCTGACTTACATGTAATCAACCTACTCTCTGTTTTCCTAAAATATGTGTTGCACACAATCACGTTCATTGCTTCCCCAAACTCGAGTATCCTTCCCCCTTCCTCATTCCTTGTACCATATGCACATCCCCCATTAACTCCTTCATATCCTTGAGCTGCTTCACCTACATGACCATTTAAGTCCCCTCCCAAAACTACAATCTCATCATCCCCTGTACAACTTACTACACCTATTAAATTATTCCAAAATCTCTCCTTTACCTCATCCTAACCTGCTTGTGGAACATAAGCCGATATAAATGCAACCATTTTCCCACCGAACAAAATATTCACTATTGTTATCTTATCGCTTACTCTCTTAACATTCATGACATAATTCAACCCACTTCTCCCCAACCAACACACACATCCCTCATCCACCCACCTTCTACACAATGTCTCAACCACTTCCCCCGCTCTACCCCTAAAACTTCCCACATTCTACGATGTCACTCTGATACCCCTAGGTGATTTAATGTCCTCAGGCTTGCTTTGAATTTCATTCTTAAACATTGTTATAATCAGTAAAAATAATAAAGGAGAGACATGCCACAGGCCTCACCCACTGTACAGTCCCAGCTCCAAGCAATATATCTGGGACCCCTAGCCCACCAGCCTTACCAGTGGCAATGGTAACAGCGTCGGGGCACCGACACTCTCCAAGCGCACTTTGGAACTGTAACTGCCCCGCCATTATACACCCATTGATAAGACAGCCTCCTGGGGTGCTACTCCCAGGTTTGAGTGCCTCTCTGTTGGGCAGAAGCAGCAGCCTGGGAACCGCAGTGCCTTGTACCCTCTAGCACAGGTTCGAGCCCCATCTCACCCTGGCCCCACGATCTATGCTCGTGGATCCCTCATCACGCCTTCCCTCAATAGATCCGCCACTAAGTACCGGGGACAAAGTTTTCAGACCGCATGCCCTTGATGGCATCAACCCCTGTGATGTAGTTGAGTACGTTGTGTGATATGTAAAGCACATGTGGTTTAGTGTATAATATAGTTAGAGGAAATGATGGGAGAGTATGCAGGTCTACTCTCCATGTTAGTGTCACACTGCAAAGGTCAGTAAAGGGGGATGGATAGGTACAGTAGCTAGTGAAACAGGAGCTCCACCTCTCCCTCTCACCAGCATTACCATTCCCCTCAGGAGTACCACCTGATCGGCCGGTGCTACAGCCTCCTCCCTATAAATATACGGTATATCTATCTATCCGTCTATCTATATAACACACACACACACACACACACACACATATATATATATATATATATATATATATATATATATATATATATATATATATATATATATATATATATATATATATATATATATATATATATATTATATATATATATATATATATATATATATATATATATATTTTTTTTTTTTTTTTTTTTTTATTTATTGCCAGACGCCTCAGTCCCGTTCGGGGTGGCCACAAACAAATTGCCTCCACGTCGCCCTGTCCCCAGCCATTTCACTGCCCCGCTCCCAACCCACACTCCCCCTCTCTCATATACCTCTCCACCCCATCCCTCCATCTCATCCTCGGCCTCCCCCTCCCTCTTCCCCCCTCCACCTCACTCACATACACTCTCTTCGTTAATCTTTCACCCTCCATCCTCTCCACATGGCCAAACCACCTCAATGTATTCCTCCTAACGCTTCCTGTCACATCCACATCCACACCACAACGCTTCTTTATATCCTCATTTGTCAGCCTGTCTCTCCATGTGACTCCACAGGCTCCTCTTAAATAACTCATTTCCACTGCTTTCCCTCTTGACTTGGTCCTTCCAGCAACGTCCAAGCTTCACTTCCATACGTTAGAGTTGGTATCACAATACTGTCATGTAGTAACTTTTTCACTTCCATGCTTACTTCCCTGCTTCTTATCAATGCTTTCAAGGAACCAGCAACCTTTCTTCCCTGCTGTACCCTTTCAAGCACTTCACCCTCCAAACCTCCATCCTTACTCATCACACTACCCAAGTACTTAAACGTACTCACATTTTCCAATTCCTCACCATCCAACCTCGCTGTACATTCACTGACTTGACCTCTCTCAAAGACCATCACTTTACTCTTCCCTACATTCACCTTTGGATTCCGTTTCTTTCACACTCTCCCAAACTCATCCACCAAGCCTTGCAGCTCTCCGTCTTCACTCAACAACACAGTATCATCTGCAAACAACAGTACAGGGAGTTTCCAAACACTACCCTCTCTCACCAGGGCCACTCCAACATCCACTACCCTACCTTGTACCTCTTTTATTACCCCATCCATGTACAGACTGAATAACCATGGAGACATGACACATCCCTGTTTCAACCCAACCTTCAAAGTGAAAAATTCACTCAGTTCACCATCCACACGCACTCCAACCTTAGCACCATCATACATACTCTTCACAGCATTCAACAACTTCCCATCTACTCCATATATTCTTAATACTTTCCACAATCCTTGTCTATCCACCCTGTCATATGCTTTCTCCTAATCTATGAAAGCTGCATACAACTTCTTTCCCTTCTCTAGAAACTTTTCCACTAAAGATCTAAGAATGAATATTTGATCTACACAACCTCTTCCCTTCCTAAAGCCTCCCTGTTCTTCTCCAACTAATTCCTCTGTTCTTTCTCTAACTCTGTCGATAAGTATCCTACCATACACTTTTCCTATTATACTAAGAAGACAAATGCCCCTATGATTACCACACACTTCTTTTTCCCCCTTTCCTTTGTACAAGGGAATAATTATACCTGACTTCCAATCCTCCGGGACTCTACCTTCCTCCCAGGCCAATCTGCACATTTTCCACATCCATTCTACTACTATCACTCCCCCATACTTCAGCATTTCACCACACCCTCCATCAATTCCTGGGGCTTTCCCCAATTTCACTTTCTTCATTGCTTCCACAACTTCTATCCTACTGATTTCTTCCTGTCTTCTCACCTCCCTCCTTCTCCCAGCCATTCCCCAGCCACTTATACTCGCATTACTTCCATCCTCTATGTTCAACAATTCCTTTAAGTGTTCTCTCCATCTGCTCACTTTTTCTTCCTTCTCCACTATTATTCTACCATTTTTATCTTTCACTCCCTTGCTAACTTCACTTCCACCCTGTCTTACTCTTTTCACCTCTTTCCAGAACAATGTCTTACAGTCCCTCCACTTTACACTCAAGTTCCTTCCAAATTCCTCATCCACTCTCTTCTTACTCTCTCTTACTAATCTTTTCACCTCTCTCTTTCTTTCTACATATAACTCTTTCTTCCGCCTCTCAACTTCTTCCACGCCCCTATTTCTCATCCATTCATTGTATGCTTTCTTCTTTTGTGCCACAGCCTGTCTCACCTCTTCATTCCACCACGCTGTTCCTTGCACACCCCTTTTTTCTCTTCCTCCCACACACCACATCACATGCTGCACATATTTCTTCTATCAGTATCCTGCACACACCTTCCACGTCCCCCATCTACTTCAGTTCATATTTCCCTAATCGTTCCTCCACTTCTCTCTTATACTCTGCCTTTTTCTCATCCTCTCGTAACCTTTCCACTCTCCTTACAAATACTCATTCTTCCCTTCTTCTATTTCTCCATCCTAAATGGACCTTGATTCTGGCCACCACCAAGTAGTGGTCAGAAAGTCCACTCCCCCAATCTCTATAAGCTCTTGCATCCATTACACATTTTCGTATCCTTTTATCCACACATCCATAATCAATCATTGTCTTCCTTTCATTCAGTTCACCACCCACCCTTCCCATCACTCGCCATGTATACCTGTGGATCATTTTGTGCCTGAAGAGGGTATTGGCTATCACCAACCCCCTCCCAGCATAAATGTCCACTGACGCACTGCCATTCTCATCTGTCACAGCAGGCACACCCCACTCACCAACTATTCCATCCACCTTCACATTCCCTACTTTACCATTCATATCACCGATCAAAAACACTCTATCATTCCTTCCAAACTTTTCCATGCACACTTCCACATTTGTCCAGAACTCTTCTCTCACTCTGCTTGTACGATCTTGCGTTGGCGCATACACACATACAATCGCCCACATTTGTATTCCAACTTTCAGTCTTACCCACACAATCCTTGACCCAACTGATCCATACTCTCTTATGCTCTTCTTCCATCTTTTACTCACAACTATACATACTCCTTTTGCCCTCTCATTCTCACCTACTCCTGCACATATACCCCATCCATACTCCCATTCTCTCACATTCTCACCTCTCCATTTTGTTTCAGTTATTCCGCATACATCAACTTTCGCACTCTTAAGCACCTGGACAATCTCTCTCTCTTTCACCTCATCATTCGCTCCCCTTACATTCCATGTTCCGATTACCATGTCCTTTGTCCGGTCCTTGGTCGTCATCTTTTGGTCAGTCCTTGTCCGAGGCTTATTGTTTGTCTTTTTAGTTAGTTGTTTTCCGGGGAGGGGCACTAACCCTCTGTCAACCCTTTTAGTCGCCTTTTACGACATGCACGGATACTGGGGGAGTATTCTTGAAAACCCCCCCTACCCCCATATATATATATATATATATATACGCTCCTGACTGGGAATCGAACACTGGACCTCTTACATAGAAGTCAGGCACTGATACCACTCTACCACGGCGTGATAAAAGCTTTGTACACCCATTTTTTTGACGAACCAGGTAAATCCATAATGGGAGGATATATTTCATTCACAACACAAGAGGATCATTTCACAGCCCCACACAACTTGGCAAGTGACAGAGCAGTTTTAATCTATCCCAGAAACAACATGAGCGTCTAAATTTAGATGTTGGAGACGTACACATTACACGCGTGTGTACAAATGTATTTGTATGTTGACTGTGAATCGAACCCTGGACCTTTTAGATAGAAGTCAGGCATTAATACCACTCGACCACGACGTGATAAAATGCTGCGACAACCTCGTTTTTTTGGCGAACCAGGTAAATGCAGTATGGGAGGATATATTTCAGTCACAACACAATAGGATCATTTCACATCCTCACGCAACTCGGCAAGTGACAGAGCAGATTTAATCTATCCCTGACACAACACACACTGGTTTATTTAAATGTTGGAGAGATACACATTACACGCGTGTATACAAATATATTTGTACTCTCCTGACTACGAATCGAACCCTCCACATCTTAGATAGAAGTCAGGCACTTGTACCACTCAACCACAATGTGATTAAAGTTGTGAACACCTGATTTTTTTTTTTTTTTTTTTTTTGATGAACAAGGTAAATCCATTAGGGGAGGATAATTTCGATCACAGCATATCTAACAGGTCCAGGGTTCGATTCCCAGTCAGAAGTGCACAAATATATTTGTACACACGAGTGTAATGTGTCTCTCTCCAACATCTTAAGATGCTTGTGTTGTGTCGGGGATAGATTAAAACTGCTGTCACTTGCCGAGTTGCGTGGGGCTGTGAAATGTTCCTAATGTGTTGTGATTGAAATATATCCTCCCATAATGGATTTACCTGGTTCGTCAAAAAAAATTAAATGTACCCAGCTGTTACCATGCCGTGGTCGAGTGGTATCAGTGCCTGACTTCTATCTAAGACGTCCAGTGTTCGATTCCCAGTCAGGAGCATACAAATATATTTGTACACACGAGTGTAATGTGTCTCTCCAATATATATATATATATATATAAATGTTTGGAGCCTCTGTGGTACAGTGGTAAAGTGTGCGTTATCGTACACTGAAGAACGAGGGTTCACGCCACGCCAGGGTAATAAACTTGGGGAGCGTTCTTCTAGCCACGTACTGCAATGGCGGACATAAAGGGTGCTGTGGTTGAACCACTGTCGCATACTAAAAAGTATGCTTGCACCCAGTTGGCTTGCGCGGGCCGATTACACTTGGTTCACAGACTACACACACATCCAAAGCCACTCCAACACTACATTTACAAGCACTTCTCACCCTACATACAATCTCTACCAGACAGCCTAAGCCACCCACTTCGGTCGGGATAGGCCGGTCCTGCAGTGGACACTCACGGCTGATGAGATGAGATACATATATGTAGATAGATAGATAGATAGATATACACAGAATATCCATATGATGAGATGAGATATATATATATATATTATATATATATATATATATAGATAGATAGATAGATAGATAGATAGATAGATAGATAGATATAGATAGATAGATATACACAGTATATCCATATGATGGATATCGTTTCGTTTTCGTTTCGTTTCGTTTCGTTTCGTTTCGTTTTTAAAGGCTCCAACTTGCTTGCATGTGTCGGCCTTGGTCACCTATGGCGGCTCTCCACGCTGCACAATCCATTGCAGCCTCCCTGTTCAGTCCCTTAACCCTAAGGTCACACTTAATGACCTAGTCCCATGTCTTTCTCGGTCTACCCCTCATAACCCCACCCCCAGTATTAACACTTCTCACCTTCCTCACCCAATTATCATCCCCCATCCTCTCCACATGTTCAAACCACCTCAATCTACCTCTCCTCATCACAACACCAATACACTCCAGTCCCATCCTACTTCTCAACTCTTCCATCGTAAACCCAGCCCCTCCAGGCCTTGGACGAAGGGACGCGCTACACATCCACCTAATCATTGTCATTTCTGTACGTCTGAGCTGGCATATCTTCCTCCTTCACTGCCCAGGTCTCACTACCATACAGCATTGCACTCCTAACACATGCTGCATACAAAGACCCCTTAGCACGTAGGGAGAGCCCTCTCAATGTCAGGAGAGGCAAGAGCTGCCTGAACTTCTTCCAACCACTTCTCACCCTAGCCACAGAGCTAGCTCCAGCCCCACCTCCAGCACACAACATGTCTCCCAAATAACAAAACTCTTCCACACACTCAAGAGATTAACCAGCAAGTTCAATCCTTTCACGTCTGACAATCTCCACCTGCTCACCCCGGCACGCCGTACACATAAAATCAGCAATATCTCGCAGTCTACCTCTGATACCACTACATCTCTTATGCACCCATTTATCACACACACCGCACAAGATGGAATTACTTCCCACGCCCTTGTGGCAAACTGCACATGGCCACTCTCCCTCGTCTTTGACGGTACCGCCACCAACCCTAGATATCATCACTTTTGTTTTATCTGCATTTACCCTTTAAACCCTTTTGCCCCATACCATCTCTCCACTTCCAAAACCTTTCCTCCGCCTCCCTTTCATTCTCTGCAATCAACACCAAATCATCAGCATACAACAACTCCCACGGGAGTCCGTTTCTAAAGTCACGTGAAAGGGCTTCAAGTACCATTATAAACAACATGGGACTCAAGACTGACCACTGATGCACACCAACATTCACGGAAAACTCATCACTCAAATCCCCATTCACTCTCACCTGGGTGTGAGCACCCACATACATGGCCATAACCACTCTAACCAGCAACTCCTCCAAGCCAAGCTTTCTCATCGCCCACTTCACCACCTTTCTAGGGACTCTGTCAAAGGCCTTTTCCAAATCAGCAAAAACAAAATAAAGATCCCTTCTCCTACCAATATATTTTTCTTGAAGCTGTCGAACAATGAATATGGCATCAGTGGTCCGCCTACCTGGCATAAACCCAAACTGCATCTCATCAATATTCACTCTTTCTCTAATCATACCTTCTAAAACTCTCTCCATTACCTTCATTATCTGATCTAAAAGCTTTATACCTCTATAATTTCCTCTTTCCAGGGCATCACCCTTCCCTTTATACACATTTACAATTACACTCTTCAGCCAATCATCTGGGACAACACACTCATAAATAATCTTATTTATCAGGTCAGTGACTAAACTCACCCCTGTATCGCCTGAGGCCTTCAACATTTCGGCAGTCAACCCAGACACACCTGCTGCCTTCCCCACCCTCATCCTGCCTGTTGCCTCACTCACAGTAGCAGTATCAATCAAAGGCCAAGGGCCAGACACTGGATCTGCTGGCTCCAAACCTTCCCTGTCCCAGTCAAACTCCTCATTCAACAACCGGTTATAATGCTCTCTCCATGCATCTTTCATATCCTCACTGTTCACCACTACCCTTCCTTCATCATTCTTCATACACTGCTCACCTATAATATCCCGATTATCCCTCTTCACCTGACCTGCCACCCTAAATATATTTTTCCTTTCCCCATGATTTAGGTTATCAAGTAATTGTCTCTCTGACTCAGACTTTGCCCTGTATACTTCTCTTCTAGCCCTACACTTGGCCGCCAAATATTCCTCTTTGCTACCACCCTTCTTCCATTCCCGGAAAAGCCTTCTTTTCTCCTTAACTGCAGCTTCTACACCCTCATCCCACCACCAAGTTACTTTATGTCTTGGTGGTCCTCTTGTCCAACTGCATGTTACATCAGTAACTCTCAAGAAATTGTTCTTGAGGGCTCTGTACTGTTCATTAACGCCTCTGTCTACAGCTCCCTGTTCAGCCACCACTCTCCTCAACTCGCTATAGAAGGCATCCCTGACTACTTGGTTTTTCAGCTTCCATATTTTCCTGCTAGGTACATAAGTCCTCTTTTTCATCACTTGTTCTTTAAGCACCATATCACAAATCAATAGTTTGTGCTGCTGCACACACTCCTCACTTCCTATAACTTTAACATCCCTCACTAACCTCCTATCGGCCCTCCTAACCAGAAAATAATCTGACTGCTATTTCCCCCAGACTCATACGTAATTAACCTACTGTCTCTTTTCCTAAAATATGTGTTGCACACAATATTTTAGGAAAAGAGACAGTAGGTTATATATATATCCATTTGATATATATATATATATATATATATATATATATATATATATATATATATATATATATACATAATATATCCATTTGAAGTTAGGTCAGGAGTGATTCAAGAAGGGATTCTTTCGCCTTTGGTGTTTGTTTTGGTTATGGATTATGTTATGAGAAAGGTTGTAAGCAGAACAGGTGCAGGAATTAACTGGAATGAAAATGAGAGGCTGATGGATTTGGACTATGCTGATGATATTGTACTGATTTGCGGAAGTATTTGCGAGATGCAGAGGGTGCTTGATTGTCTGATGGAGGAAGGAGAAAAAGTGGAATTGGTAATAAATTGTGGAAAGACTGAAATTATTTTGATGAACGTGGAGAACCAAATGGAATGTGTAACTGGGAATAATGTGGTGAAGGGTGTAGAAAATTTTAAATATCTGGGAATGATTGTATCATCAAATGGATCATTAAACAATGAAATTGAGGAGAGGATTAGACAGGCTTGGCGAGCTGTTGGAATGTTGAAACCTGTCTGGAATAATAATATGCTTTCTGTACATGATAAAGTAAAAATTTACAAGTCCATGGTTAGACCAATTTTAATTAATGGGCATGAGTCATGGTACAGTACAATTGCAACAGATCAGAAAGTACTAGGATTTGAGAATAAAATACTGAGAAGGATACTTGGAGTAAAGTGGCAAGACAGAGTTACAAATAAAAGAGTAAGGGATATTACAAGAGTGGAGCCAGTTGATGAATACGTGAGACTGTCTCGCTGGAAGTGGCTGGGGCACATGTATAGAAAAGAATGCAGTTTAATACAGGATGTGCCAGAGTGGACTGCTAGAGGAAGAAGAGGGAGGAAAACCTGGTTGAGGACAATGAAAAGAGAAGCCGGAGAGGGGTGTTGGTGGGACCTTAAGGAGATGGCAAGAGACAAATATTGGTGGAGAGAGTTCATCGATGCCCTATGCATCCCGTGGGGTGCCACAGGAAATGATTGATTGATTGATTGATATATATGTTCACTTTTCCATTTTATTTTGTTATCTTTTGCAGGTGGCACTTGGGCTTCTGTGACCGTGCCTACATCCCCACTGAACGGGGCTTCCACACCTTCCTAGGCCACTACCTGGGTTCTAATGACTACTTCAATCACTCCTCTGGCACTCATGGAAGTGAGACCAATTGATTCTCTCTCTCTCTCTCTCTCTCTCTCTCTCTCTCTCTCTCTCTCTCTCTCTCTCTCTCTCTCTCTCTCTCTCTCTCTCTCTCTCTCTCTCTCTCTCCATCTATTTATCTAACTTTATCAGTCAGTCATTCAATCAATAAGTCAGCCAACCAATCATTCATTTTATCTATCTGTTTGTCTACCTGATTCGGTTGACAATCGAATCCTATGAAAAACACAAAATACATACTCGCAGTCCGTGGACTCACCTTCCATGCATTTATCCCCAGCTGGATATGACCTTCGGGACTACGAGAGAGTTGCGTGGGAGGGCAACGGTATCTACTCCACGGTCAGTAGTAAAATAAGACAAACATTAAAACACTGTTACATACATGCATTTCTCTCTCTCTCTCTCTCTCTCTCTCTCTCTCTCTCTCTCTCTCTCTCTCTCTCTCTCTCTCTCTCTCTCTCTCTCTCTCTCTCTCTCTCTCTCTCTCTCTCTCTCTCTCTCAAGTGCTGAAATATAATTTTTGTCAAATAAGCCTTTCAGCAGTTGGAGGAGGTATAAAGCTTTGAATTATATTTGCTCTCTGTTGGTATATTGTTATGCCTGTAACATAAGGGTAGTGCTTTTTATCTGGAGATGTGAGGAACATTCTAGAAATTAGTGTTATGCCGTGGGATTATCCTAATGTTTATATCTGGAGATGTGAGGAATATTCTGGGAATGTGGGCATATCTGTTTTATTTACTTTTAACTGAAGAATTCGTTTTTGTCGCTATTGTTATTGTGCAGTGTTAATTTATGTGCCTTACTGCGTCAGAAAATGTGAGTTCTCTACTAGACTCCTGAGTGTTCGGGGCTGTATGGGTAGGAGTATTTTAAGGGACAGTTGAGTTTAAATCAGTTAGCCACGAGTGACGGACGAAGTGAGTTGTGTGCGGGAGTTACGTTTATCATCACTGAACAGTTTAGTGAGTTAGTGGGTTGAACAATGAGAGTATTCAATGACGGATGGAATTGTCAGACAAAGAGTCAGTGAGAGTTGTTAGTCAATCACTGAATGTGTTATAGCGAGTGAAGGACAGAGTTAACGTGGGAGAGGAAAGTCAGTGTTTTGCAAGTGTACCACAGTTGTGCTTAGAAGGAATAAAACTCTAAAGCGTTAATCTGCCTTTGGTTAACCGCCTAGCCTATCTACGTGTTGTTCTCGACGTATCAGCGGAACCTTATAAGGTTGTAAATTGGTGTCAGGTGGGGGATACATTTTGTGAGATGGAGACGTATGGACAGGTTGCCAAAATGGCGGACGTCTCTTTGGCAGTAATGCAATGTTCAGAGCACAGCAAAAAGAACAACAGAGAGATATACGCACAATGTTCAGAGCACAGCAAGAATAAAAGAAACAGCAAGAAGAACAAAAGAAGCAGCAAGAACAAAAGGAGCAGCAAGAAGAACAAAAGAAATCGAGAACAAAATTAAAGATACACGCAGTGTTAAGAGCACTGCAAGAAAAAAAGAAACCCAAGCACAACATTATGGAAGATTAGGAACAGCCAGATGGGCAGACAGAGACCTCACCAGCTACGAGAGGAATTTGATGAGAGAGGCCGAGCTTGGAAAAATGAATTCTAGGAAGGACCGTGAGAAGTGGAATGGAGAGTTGCAGGATGTGACCAGGAAACTGAAGCAATGACAGAGGTGGTGTGCAGCAAGGTAGAGAGAATAAAGCGACCAGGTAAGAGAAGTGAGGGAAGAGGTTTCCTGAATATTGGAGGATAAGGTGAAAAGCGAAATACACAGCGAGGTAGAGAGAAGAAGCAACCAGGTAAGAGAACTGAGGGAAAAGTTTGCTGTATAATGGAGAACAAAGAGACAAGTGAAATACACAGCAAGGTAGCAAGAATATATAAGTGACCAGGTGAGGGATGAAGTTTATTGTATAGTGGAGGATAAGGTGTGAAGTGAAATACAGGAATTGAGTAACAGGGTCAGACTCTTTGATCGTTGTTTAGTTAACCTGCCGCGTCCCATTGACATATATATATATGTCCAAACGTTTTGTCACTGACTCCCGTTGACATATATAAACGCACCGCAATTGCAAGGTGTGTCATTTGCACATTTTTCAAATTCTGCGCGTGATTTTTGGTATGTATACACGGGACACCTTCCTCTACAAGATGCCAGGCAGAGACAATGCCTTACCCTGCATGACCTCCCCCCCCCGCACGCCATTGTCTCGGCAATTCACCTGTTACCAGTGACCTGGCCAGTAAAGACATGTCGTGCCACGGTACGAAATTCAAGGCCAGAGTGATTCCCCAATCGATGACAATGTGGAGGACAAAGTTTATGTAGCATTAGAGGAAGAAACAGTAAAAAATGATGATCAGGTAATGTCGCCAAAAAAGGTCAGGTATGTTGATGTGTTTAGTGAGTGAAATAATGATTATATTGCCTATATTACTGTGTGAAAACCAATATACTCTCGTACTACATATAAATTCGTACCAAATAAATAAATAAATACCGTTTGTGAGTGGTGTGGAATAGTTCCCCTCCCATAGAGCTTGTTTTCTTTGGAGCCAACCTGATGGAAAACCCAGTAAGATAAGGGGTATTGCTACCTGTATCCAGTATTTTAAACCTCAGGTGAGCGATTTCTCTATGAATTTTCGATGTTTCTCACCAAAAGCGGAGGTTTGAGCCAAAAAAATTTTATTCCAAAAGTGGTCAGGATTGGAGGGAGTCAGTGGTGGAAAATCAGTTGTGGCGGGGCGGGTTAAGATTTAACATCCAGCACACCCCTTCGGCGCCAGTGACAGGTGTGTGGATGTCCCATGGCCCCTGACTATGTCCCTGTGAGTCTCAGTCGGGTCCTGCAAGATGTTATGTATGTGCCAGTGAAGAAAAAGCCTCAGAATTTTGATGGCAAGGTGTCTTGGGAGGCTTATCGTGCCCAGTTTGAGCTCATGGCCAGTCAGAATAGATGGAACAACCAGTTGTGTGCGGCTCAGCTGGCCACCAGCCTTAAGGGCTCTGCTGTGGAGGTCCTTGCGCAAGTAGAAGAAGGAAGTCAGGGAGGCTCACCTGCACGATAGGGGAGCTTCTACAAAACTGGCCCAGGGCCAAGAGAATTTGACCCATAAAGCTTACCCAGGAGCCAATTTCTGACTTCCTAGTGGTGCTGCTTCAGGACCAGTTCATCAGTACTCTGGACAATTCCCAACTGAAGATTCACGTGAAGCAGGCCAAACCATTAAGCCTGTAGGAAGTCATGGCCAGTACCCTTGAGTTTCAGTCACACTTAAAGTCCAGCTACTCAAGCTTCCACACTGACTTTAGTGTTGGTTTCAAGGCTCATAAGGGCTCAGTGAAGAACAAGGGTACGTTTAATGGCGTGCAACGGAATCAACAAGATGGCAGAGTGTTAGGCTTGTGGACAACAGGGACACCTGAAAAAGGACTGTAAATGGACGACCCAACAAGAGAAGACAGAGCAGGCTCCACAAGAGGGAAACTAAGGAAGGATGGTGAAGCAGGGCAGCAGCCACCCTATAGCAAAAGTGCCCCACATGTGACCTTGTGCACGAGGGCTGCTTCAGCCAGTTATCAGGTGGATGTTGAGATCATAGGTGCAGCCTGCCCAATGTTTGTCGATACCAGACCAGAAAATTCTTTGGTGCAGCTAGATGTGGTTAGTCATAGGCAGCTTCCAGAGACATCGCACTGGCTGTGTAGAGTCATAGGGCACTGTGCTGAGGTTAGGGGACCAGTGGATATCAGAATAAGGCTAGGAGGGAAGAAGACACCCCGGCCGTGTGTGGTGCCGACACTGGGGTCCTTTGTGTTTTGGGTTTGGACTGCCTGGTGTCTCACCGCTGCCTGCTTGACTTCTGTTTGAAGGAAGTGCGGTTAGGAGGAAGGAGTGTTCCGCTGAGGGCTGTGGGGCATGGAAATCTGCTAGTGACAACCAGAGAGACTACGTCTGTCCCCACTGAGTCAGAGATGCTGCTGTCCTGCAAGATATATGACACACTGTGCTCCACTGGAACTTGTGGAGCACAGGAGTCATGGCATGATAAAGAGGGAGTGATGTTGGGCAGGACCTTAACTGATCCCACAACAAATGAAGTACATGTTCATAGCCAACTTTTCACTTTGTCCTAAGAAGATACATCAGGAGGTGTGCCAAGAAGTCGATCAGGAGCCACTGAGCAGTGTATGCAAGAGGGACATGTTTAAACTGTAGGGAGTAGACTGTAGCACCATTTGAGCAGGGCGGTACTCCCAAGGTGGATGGAAAGATGATGACAGGGAGAGCTGGAGCTCCCGTTTCATCAGCCCTCGGAACTAGTTCCTGACCATCCCCCTTTGCTGATCTTTTTCACTGTTTCAGTGACACAGAGAGTAGGCTAGCATAATTCTCCAATACAAGTTTCTCTGTCAGCACCAAATTACTTGCACATTACACACTACACTTCCTTTCCAAAATTCAGTCAAAATGTCATCTCATACTCAGGCCTCAGAGTCCCCAGGGGGGGGGGGACCATAAATGCCCCCACCATCTGCCCCTCTCCCGACTACGACCCAGCGTGATGCCTGGAACCACTGTCTAACTCACTTTTTCATTCATGCAACATTCGCCGCCTTTCCTCTAACTTTCTGTTGAGCACCACCTCTCCTCTAAACCTCATTTTCTCCTCCTAACTGAGACTCGGCTGTCTGAGGCAACTGATAGCAAACCCTTCTCTGTATCCTTCTACTTTTTCTATACTCATTTCAAAGCCAAAGGTGGTTGTTGTGTATATGTACACAATGACTTATCTTGGTCTCGTGTTCCTGAACTTGATTCTTCTGAATTCTCGACTCTTGCTTCGGCTTTCCTGTCATTCTCTGACTAATGTCTGTGCTTTTTAATTGTCCACTAATTCTACTGACTATGAAAAATTCCTCGACTATCTTACTTCTATGATGGAACACATCCTATACATTTCTAATTTCTTTTTAAATCTCCATTATAGAAGATTTCAATGTTCACCAACTTTGGCTGTCCTCTCCTTTCACTGATCCACCTGGTGAACAAGCCTACATCATTTCTACTCTTAATGACTTACAGCAGCTTTTACAGCACTCTACCCATATCACTGACCACTTTGGAGAGAGTTCCAACATACTTGACCTCTTCCACACAACTAATCCTTCGGCCTATGGACCCTCCAAAGAAACGTCGGTTGTGGCACTTTGGAGCTGCTGATTGGGAGGGCCCTAGGCAGTACTTCTTTTATTTTCCCTTGAATGATTACTGTTTCCTTGGCCGAGTGTGCCATGCGCATTACGGAGATTATTCTCTCAGGCATAGAAACATACATTCCTTTCTCATATCTTTTGACTAATGCGAAGAAACCTTGGTTTAATCACGCTTGTAGGTGAAGGCCTACAAAAGGCACTGGAGCCAGCCCACCCCTGAATCTCATCCGTTTTATATTTCTGCCCGGAATCATATTAAGTCTGTTCTTCGCTCTGCTAAAAATAATTTAATCCACACTAAATGCTCTGAACTCTCCAACTCGAATTCTTCCCTCTCCTTCTTGCACCTTGCCAAAAACTTTTCTAACAACTTTACCTCATCATCCTTCCCTCCTCTTTTCCACTCTGATGGATTTGTAGCTATTTCGTCTATCAATAGAGCAGATTTCTTCACTCAGACTTTCTCCCCCAATTCCACCTTAGAGGATTCCAGTGCTGTTCCTACATCACTTCCCCCTTCTGACTTTCTCATGGCTGACATTAAAATTTCTTCAACTGATGTATTTTCTGCCATCGCTGGCCTCGGTACTTACAAGGCATATGGGCCTGATGGGGTCCCTCCTGTTGTTCTCAAGAACTGTGCGTCTGTGCATACACCCTGCCAAGGTAAACTCTTTTGCCTTTGTTTATCAACTTGAACCTCTCCTCTTTGCTGGAAGTTTGTGCTCATTCAGCCAGTCCCATGAAGGGTGACCATCTCAGCCCTTTTATTATCGCCTAATTGCTTTAACATCCTGTATCTCAAAAGTTTTCGAGCCTATTCTTAACAAAAAAAATTTCAAGCATCTTTCCTATCACAACCTTCTTTCTGATCGTCAATATGGTTTCCATCAGGGATGTTCCGCTGGCGATCTTCTCACCTACCTTTCAGACTCCTGGTCATCCTCCTTTCGGGACTTTGGTGAAAGCTTTGCCACTGCACTTGACATCTCTAAGGCTTTCGATTGAGTCTAGCACAAATCTTTATTTTCCAAATTGCCCTCTTACGGTTTCTATCCTTCTATCTGTGCCCTCGTCTCTAGCTTTCTTTCTGGTCGTTCAATAGCTGCTGTTGTAGAAGGCCATCGCTCTTCTCCTAGATCTATCAATAGTGGTGTTCCTCTGGGATCTGTCCGATCACCAGCTCTCGTCCTTTTATTCATCAATGACCTTCTAAGCTGTACATCTAACCCTATCCACTCATACGCTGATGATTCCACTCATCACCTTTCCATTCGCTTCCCTCAGCTTCCATCTCAGAACCTACTTTGACAAACAAGGGATGGGGTTATGGTACACCTAATGTCTGACTTGGCTCGTATCTCTGACTGGGGTGAAAATAATTTTGTTGTTTTTAATGTGTGAAAAACTCAGTTATTACACCTATCAGCCCTTCAAAATCATCCACAGGAGTACCTACTAATGTTTAATAATATCTGCCTCAATCCTGCATCATCTTTGAACATACCTTGGGCTTCATTCTTTCAGGATGTGTCTTGGAAAGATCATAATTGCATCTCGTAAAATTTGCGTCAAAGAGATTAGATGTGGTAAGCCGTCTCTGTACCTTCTTTACCCTTGCACAGTTGTTGACTTTGTACATGGGTACAACTCTCATGTGTGGGGAGGCTCCCCACATACTGCTCTTCTCAAAAAGTTTGAGTCAAAGACTTATCGTCTCATTAACTCTTCCTGGCTCCCTTTAACTTCTTTCTCTTCACTGCACTGTTGCATCTTTATCTCTTTTCTGTCACTACATTAGTGGTCACTGCACCTCTGAACTATCTGCTTGCACCCCTCCACCACCACGACGGGCACATAGTACCCGTCTAGCAACAAACTCTCATCCCTTTTCTATCCAACTCTCTTATGCAATAGTTAACCGTTACTCCTGGTCCTTCACTTATGCAGCAAGTCAGCTCTAGAACTATCTTCCTCTGTCTGTATTTCCTACTTCCTATGATCTCCAGTCTTTCAAACACACTGTGTCCAGGCATCTCGAAATGAACGGATCTTGAATTTGGCTCTCTGCTGTATTGTTTTTGTTTTTTCTTGGAAGGAACAATTATAAGGTTACTTGCCTTTAGTTTACATCTTTACTTACATTTTATATATATATATATATATATATATATATATATATATATATATATATATATATATATATATATATATATATATATATATATATATATATATATATATATATATATATATATACTGTATATATATATATATATATATATATATATATATATATATATATATATATATATATATATATATATACTCAGTACCATATATCGTTCGTTTTTAAAGGCTCCAACATGCTTGCATGTGTCGGCCTTGGTCACCTAATAAAGCAGCTCTCCACGCTGCACGATCCATTGCCCAGCCTCCTTGTTCAGTCCCCTTAACCCTAAAGGTCACACACTTAATGAAGCCTCGTCCCATGTCTTTCTCGGTCTACTCCATCATAACCCCCCACCCCCAGTATTAACACTTCCTCACCTTCCTCACCCAATTATCATCCCCCCATCACCTCTCCACATGTCCAAAACCACACTCCAATCTACCTCTTCTCATCACCAACACCAATACATTCCAGTCCCATCCCTACCTCTCAACTTCTTCCATTGTAAACCCAGCCCCTCCAGGCCTTGGACCAGGGACGCACTACACATCCACCTAATCATTGTCATTTCTGTACGTCTGAGCCAGCGAATATCTTCCTCCTTCTCTGCCCAGGTCTCACTGCACCATACAGCACATTACACTCCTAACACATGCTGCATACCAAAGACCCCTTTTAGCACGTAAGGGAGGGGAGCCCTCTCAATGTCAGGGAGAGGCAAGAGCTGCCTGTGAACTTCTATTCCAACCAATTCTCACTCCTAGCCACAAGAGCTAAACACCAGCCCCACCTCCAGCACACAACATGTCTCCCCAAATAACAAAAACTCTTCCACACACTCACAAGAGATTCACCAGCAAGTTCATATCCTTTCACGTCTGACAATCTCCACCTGCTCACCCCGGCAACGCCTGCATACACATAAAATCAGCATTATCTCACAGTCTACCTTCTAGATACCACTACATCTCTTATTCACCCATTTATCACACACATCGCACAAGATGGAATTACTTCCCACGCCATTGTGGCAAACTGCACATGGCCACTCTCCCTCGTCTTTGACGGTACCGCCACCAACCCTAGATATCATCACTTTTGTTTTATCTGCATTTACCCTTAAACCCTTTTGCCCCATACCATCTCTCCACGTCCTAAACCTTTCCTCCGCCTCCCTTTCATTCTCTGCAATCAACAGCAAATCATCAGCATACAACAACTCCCACGGGAGTCCGTTTCTAAAGTCAAGTGAAAAGGCTTCAAGTACCATGATAAACAACATGGGACTCAAGACTGACCACTGATGCACACCAGCATTCACGGAAAACTCATCACTCAAATCTCCATTCATTCTCACCTGGTAGTGAGCACCCACATACATGGCCATAACCACCCTAACCAGCCACTCCTTCAACCCAAGCTTTCTCATCGCCCACTTCACTACCTCTCTAGGGACTCTGTCAAAGGCCATTTCCAAATCAACAAAAACAAAATAAAGATCCCTTCTCCTACCAATATATTTTTCCTGAAGCTGTCGAACAATGAATATGGCATCAGTGGTCCCCCTACCTGGCATAAACCCAAACTGCATCTCATCAATATTCACTTTTTCTCTAATCATACCTTCTAAAACTCTTTCCATTACCTTCATTATCTGATCTAAAAGCTTTATACCTCTATAATTTCCTCTTTCCAGGGCATCACCCTTTATACACACATATATATATATAAATATATATATATATATATATATATAGTGTGTATAGTGTGAGTTTTACGCCAGATATCCCTTTTTTGGATAAGGGCTAAAGCGTTACCCTGGTGGGGACTTTGGTTGGAGCGTGTAGAGCAATATCCCCAATGAGACTTTATTTGTTCCAATTCCTGATGTCTATACCAATGATCCCACTTGGATTCGGATTCGATCTTCCGACCCTTTCCCCTTCGGGCTCAGAGCGGAGCGCCCTCTAACCCACTGAGCCACGCTGAGCCAATGCATATATATATATATATATATATATATATATATATATATATATATATATATATTATATTTATTATATATACATACATATATATATTATATTTATCATATATATATATATTTTATATATTATATATAAATATCATATTTATTATATATATATTATATTTATTATATATATATTTATCTATATTTATTTATACATATTATATTTATTTTATATATATATAAATTTATATATATATATATATATTTATCTATATCTATATCTATATATATATTATATATATATATATATATATATTTATCTATATTTATCTATATATATATATATATATATATATATATTTATCTAATTTATCTATATATATATATATATATATATGCATTTATCTATATAACTCTCAACATATTAATTGTCTATACTGTTCTTAGGATATACTGTAGTACAAGCAATAC